>NC_040091.1:58100807-58725807 GCF_003369695.1 Bos indicus x Bos taurus
TACATGTTAGAAGAAAGAACCAAGCCCCAGGGCAGGAGTCAAAATATTTTCTGTAAAGAATTAGATAGTAAATATTTTAGGGATTACAGACCACATATAGTCATCTTTCTCTCTCCTCTCCCATCTTTTCCTCCTTCTCTTTCTGTTCTTACAAAAAAAAAAAAAAACATCATTTTTAACTATGGGGCATACAAAAACTATTTGAAGATCAGATTAAAGCCATGAGTCAGAGTTTTCAGACTCTTGGCCAAGATTTAGGACCATGACCCAAAATATAGAAAAATTAGAAAGAGTTTTACCCCAGGAATGCATAAAACAACGTCTGAGAGTTTCAGGAAGGAGAGTCAGCAGTTAACCATCTGCCAGAACAAAATTAACAAACACTGTGTAAAGGAAGACAAGGTAAAGCAAGCTGTCCTCTACATATTACCTAAAATGCCTACCTTATCAACATCTTTAATTCAATTTCTGCTTCCGATAATGGCAGAATACTCACACGTAAAAATTGTAAAAAGCGGATAAAATATTAAAAAAAAAACGATTTGAAGGCCACGAAGAGAGGTTGCTATTGGCTGACTTGTGTCTTTTCCAAAAAAGACCATTTGATGTCCCCATCCCCAGTATCTCAGAATGTAACGTTAAGTGAAAAGAAGGTGTTTACAGAGGTAGCCACGTTAAAGTGAGTTTAACAGAGTGGGCCTTAAACCAATAGGACAGCTGTCCTTATGAAAAAGAGAAACCTGGATGCAGACGTCAAGGAAGAACAGCACATGAAGACAAATGCAGGGTTTGGGTGATACACCTATAAGCCAATCAATGACAGTGATTTCCAGCAAACCACAATGAAACAGATTTTCCCTCACATCCCTCAGAAGCAACCAACTCTTCTTACACATTGGCCTCAAACTTCTAGTCTTTAGGACTATGAAATAATTTATAATTGTTTAAGCTATGCAATTTGTGGCACTTTGTTACAACTCTAGGAAACCCATATAGCAACCAAGAACAGGCAGAAAATTTAGAGAAAGAGACCCTTGAAAGAGCAAAGTCCACTAGGTTAGACTGATATAAATGTGAACTTTTCACCTGGTATGCATGGTGTGGAGTGGAAGAAAGTTGTAGCCTTACTGACTTGAGGAAGAAAATGGGGCTGGCAAAGCAGCTGGAGGGATAGAATAAAAATGATGTGGAGAATGGGGCCACGGAGGGTGGGATTTGCCCCTATATCTGAACATACATTCTGCCCTGTGCTTAGCTGACAACTGAAATCCACATTCATGGGGAAAGCTTTAGGGGGCCTGGTGAAAACAGAAGTTGAAAGGTATGACAGCATAGTTCAGCTACTGTCCACCACAGGGAAGATACTGTTTGGAGTTTAAATCCAGCCTGATTAACTTGCTAGAACAAAAATCAACACTCAACAGAAGAAAAAGCAGAATTCAATCCTCTAAAACTTATCAGTGTCCAGTTTAGAAAAAAAAAAAAAAAATCCTAGACTTATCAAAAAAAAAATCAGAGAAATGTGCCTAAAGTCAAGAGAGGAAGCATTCAATAGAAATTGATACTCCAAAGAATCAAATGGTAGAAATAGCAATAAAATTTTTAAATCAGCTACTTTATTTTTTTATTGAAGTATAGCTGGTATACAATGTTGTACCAATGTCTGCCATACAGCATAGTGACTCAGATTTATACATGTATACATTTTTTTAAAATGTTCTTTTCCATTACGCTTTATCCTAGGAGACTGGATATAGTTCCCTGTGCTATATGCTAGGACCTTTTTGTTCATCTATTTGAAATGTAATGGTTTGCATCTACCAACTCCAAATTCCCACTCCATCTCTCTCCCTCCCCTTCTCCCCCTTCACAAGTCTGATCTTTATGTCTGTGAGTCTAAATCAGATACTTTAAATATGTTCAGGATGTAAAAGAATTTATGATAAATATCAATAATCATATGAGGAATGTCAGCAAAAAATGGAAACAATAAAAAATTAAAATACCAGAATTAAAATATGCAATCACTGAAATAAAAAATTTAATGTAAAATCTTACAAGAATATTTGACAGAAAGGAAAACAGTTTATTTGAAGATATATCAATGTAAATAATCTAGTAGGAAGAACAGAAATAAAATAATTGATATAGAGACAGTGTGACACATAGGAAAATATTAATCTGCTTAATACTCATCATTAGAATCTCAGGAAGAAAATAAATATAAAATGGAAAGAAGATGTATTTGAAAATTAATAGCTAAAAATTTCTCAAGTTTAAGGGAAAATATCAAAATGACAGAATCAAGAATCTTCACCAATGCCAATAAACACAAACAGAATCACATCTAGGCATATTATAATCAAACTAGTGAAGATGAAAGACAAAGATAAAAATCTTAAAATCAGACTAAGGGAAAAAGACATATAATATGCAGGAAAACAGTAAGATATACTATAGCGAGTTTCACATTAGAAAGAATAAAGGTCAGATAAAAATCTTACACTGCTGGAAAAAAATTGTCTTCCTAGAACCTTAAATCCAGTGAAAATGTTCTTTAAATATGTGACAGAATAGTCAAAGAAAAAAACTGGGGTGATAAATCACATCCAGCAGAACTATATTGGAGAAAACTCTAAAAGAGTTTCCTCAGAATGAAGGGAAATGACAGTAGATGGAAAGACACGAGGACCACGGCGGATTCATGTTGATGTATGGCAAAACCAATACAGTATTGTAAAGTAAAAAATAATAATAATAATTAATAAATAAAATGTAAATAAAAGGATTTTATTTTTCTCTTTACTCAGTATTTTATTTTTTATTGAAATAAATTTTACAGAACATAGCATTCATGATTTAGCCATTTCAGAGGGTAAATGTAGGTCGTTTTCATGTATTCTCAATGTTAAGCAACCATCACCATCGTACATTTGCAGAATTATTTTCATCACACCAAAAAGAAGCCCTGTACTTACTATTAATATGTAGCCATTCCTATTCTCTCTTTACACTATCCTGTGGCATCCACTAATCTCCTGTCTCTATGGATTTGCCTATTCGTGGCATTTCATATAAATGGAACCATATAATATGTGCACTTTTGTGTTTGAATTATTATACTTAGTGTAACATTTTCAAAATTCATCCATGTTGCAACATGTACTAGTCCCTCATTTTTCTGTATAAATAAGTAATATGCCATTTTATAACTATGTAATTATCCATTGATCAACTGATAGATATATTCGGGTGGTGCCACACTTTCACTATTGTGAAAAATACTGCTGTGAATAGTCACGTACAAATTTTTGTGTAAACATATGTTTTCAATCCTCTTGGGTGTATACAAAGTTCTATGCACACTTGAGAGGAATATGAATTCTGCTTCTTCTGGGTGAAATGTTCTATAGACGTTCGTCAGGTATAGTTGCTTATAGTACAGTTCAGTTTCTTTGCTGCCTTTCTGTCAAGTTGTTCTACCAATTATTGAAGTTGGAGTAGTACAGCCTCCAATCATTATCTTTAAACTACATCTGACTTCAATCCTGTTAGTTTTTGCCTCACATATTTGTAACTTTGTTAGGTGCACAAATGTTTATAATTGCTAAATATTCTTGATGAATTTACCCTATTATCATTATATACTGTGCTTCTTTGTCAAATTTTCTGTAAGGCTAGTTTGTATAATATTAGTATATTCACTCCGGCTCTCCTTTGTATGTTGTTTTATGAAAATCACTTTCCATCCTTTTTTTTCTAACATAATCTGAGTGAGTCTCTTGTATAGCACACAGTTGTACCGTACTCTTTAAAGATCCATTTCACTTATCTTTGCTGTTTAATAAGAGATTAATCCATTTATATTTCACATAGTTACCAATAAAACAGTACTTTCTTCTGCCATTTTGTTATTTCTTTCCTACACATCTTATCAGTATTTCTCAATTTTTCCATTATTGTCTTTAGTGTTAAATAGTGTTTTTAGTGTGTCATTTTAATTTCCTTTCCATTTCTTTTACTACATAGTTTTGAGCTAATATTTTAGAGGATGCCCTGATAATTAGAACTAATAAAAATTTACAACAATATTAATTTATAGCAATTGTATTATAATCTTAATTACTAACATAATACCTGTTCATTTTCAGTTCAGTTCAGTCGTTCAGCTATGTCCAACTCTGTGACACCATTGACTGCAGCATGCCAGGCCTCCCTGTCCATCACCAATTCCCGGAGCTTACTCAAATTCATGTCCTCTGAGTCAGTAATGCTATCCAACCATCTCATCCTCTGTCATCCCCTTCTTCCACCTTCCATCTTTCACAGCATCAGGGTCTTTTCAATTAAGTTAGTTCTTTGCATCAGGTGGCCAAAGCATTGGAATTTCAGATTCAGCATCAGTCCTTCCAATGAATATTCAGGACTGATTTACTTTAGGATGGACCGGTTGGATCTCCTTCTTGCCGTCCAAAGGACTCTCAAGAGTCTTCTCCAACACCACAGTTCAAAAGCATCAATTCTTCGGTGCTCAGCTTTCTTTATAGTCCAACTCTCACATCCATACATAACTACTGGAAAAACCATAGCTTTGATTAGATGGACATTTGTTGGCAAAGTAATGTCTCTTCTTTTTAATAAGCTGTCTGGTTGGTCATAACTTTTCATCAAGGAGAAAGCATCTTTTAATTTCATAGCTGCAGTCACCATCTGAAGTGATTTTGGAAAATAAAAAAATAAAGTCTTCACTGTTTCTACTGTTTCCCCATCTATTTGCCTTGAAGTGATGGGACCAGATATCATGATCTTACTTTTCTGAATGCTGAGTTTCAAGCCAACTTTTTCACTCTCCTCTTTCACTTTTTTTTTTTTTGCTTTAATTTTATTTTATTTTTAAACTTTACATAATTGTATTAGTTTTGCCAAATATCAAAATGAATCCACCACAGGTATACATGTGTTCCCCATCCTGAACCCTCCTCCCTCCCCATACCATCCCTCTGGGTCGTCCCAGTGCTCTAGCCCCAAACATCCAGTATCGTGCATTGAAATCACTTTCATCAAGAGATACTTTAGTTCCTCTTCACTTTCTGCCATAAGGGTGGTGTCATCTGCATATCTGAGGTTATTGATATTTCTCCCAGCAATCTTGATTCCAGCTGTGCTTCATCCAGTCCAGCATTTCTCATGATGTACTCTGCATATAAATTAAATAAGCAGGGTGACAATATACAGCCTTGACATCCTCCTTTCCTGATTTGGAACCAGTCTGTTGTTCCATGTCCAGTTCTAACTGTTGTTTCCTGACCTGCATACAGATTGCTCAGGAGGCAGGTCAGGTGGTCTGGTATTCCCATCTCTTTCAGAATTTTCCACAGTTTCTTGTGATTCACACAGTCAAAGGCTTTGAGATAGTCAATAAAGCAGAAGTAGATGTTTTCCTGGAACTCTCTTGCTTTTTTGATGATCCAATGGATGTTGGCAACTTGATCTCTGGTTCTTCTGCCTCTTCTCAATACAGCTTGAACATCTGGATGTTTATGGTTCACATACTGTTGAAGCCTGGCTTGGAGAATTTTGAGCATTGTTTTGCTAGTGTATGAGATGAGGGCATTTTTGAAGTAGTTTGAGCATTCTTTGGCATTGCCTTTCTTTGGTATTGAAATGAAAACTGATCTTTTCCAGTCCTGTGGCCACTGCTGAGTTTTCCAAATTTCCTGTCATATTGATGATGGTTTTATAACATCATCTTTTAGTATGTGAAATAGCTCAACTGGAATTCCTTCACCTCCACTAGCTTTGTTCATAGTGATGCTTCTTAAGGCCCACTTGACTTCACATTCCATGATGTCAGGCTTTAGGTGAGTAATCACACCATCATGATTATCTGGGTTGTGAAGATCTTTTTTGTTTAGTTCTTCTGTGTATTCTTACCACCTCTTCTTAATATCTTCTTCTTCTACTAGGTCCATACCATTTCTGTCCTTTATTGTGCCCATCTTTGCATGAAAATTTCCCTTGGTATCTCTAATTTTCTTGAAGAGATCTCTAGTCTTTCCCATTCTACTGTTTTCCTCTATTACTTTGTATTGATTACTGAGGAAGGCTTTCTTATCTTTCCTTGCTATTCTTTGGAACTCTGCATTCAAATGGGCATATCTTTCCTTTTCTCCTTTGCCTTTCATGTCTCTTCTTTTCATAGCTGCTTGTCAGGCATCCTCAGACAACCATTTTGCCTTTCTGTATTTCTTTTTATTGGGGATGGTCTTAATCCCTGCATCCTGTACAATGTCACAAACCTCCATCCATAGTTCTTCAAGCAGTCTGTCTATCAGATCTAATCCCTTGAATCTATTTGTCACATCCACTGTATAGTCATAAGGGATTTGATTTAGGTCATACTTGAATGGTCTAGCGGTTTTCCCTACTTTCTTCCATTTAAGTCTGAATTTGGCAATAAGGAATTCATGATCTGAGCCATAGTCAGCTCTCAGCCTTGTTTTTGCTGACTGTATAGAGCTTCTCCACCTTTAGTTGCAAAGAATATAATCAATCTGATTTCAGTATTGATTATCTGGTGATGTCCATGTGTAGAGTCATCTCTTGTGTTGTTGGAAGAGGGTGTTTGCTATGACCAGTGCATTCTCTTGGCAAAACTCTATTACCTTTTGCCATGCTTCATTCTGTACTCCAAGGCCAAATTTGCCCGTTACTCCAGGTATTTCTTGACTTCCTACTTTTGCATTCCAATTCCCTGTAATGAAAAGGACATGTTTTTCAGGTGTTAGTTCTAGAAGGCTCTGTAGGTCTTCAAAGAACCGTTCAAGTTCAGCTTCTTCAGCATTACTGGTCAGGGCACACACTTGAATTACCATGATATTGAATAGTTTGCCTTGGAAATGAATAGAGGTCATTCTGTTGTTTTTGAGGTTGCATCCAAGTACTGTTTTTCAGACTCTTTTGTTGACTATGAGGGCTACTCCATTTCTTCTAAGGGATTCTTGCCCACAGTAGTAGATATAATGGTCATCTGAGTTAAATTCACCCATTTCAGTCCATTTTAGTTCGCTGATTCCTAAAATGTTGATGTTCACTCTTGCCATCTCCTGTTTGACCACTTTCAATTTGCCTTGACTCATGGGCCTAACATTCCAGGTTCCTATGCAATATTGCTCTTTACAGCATCAGACTTTACTTCCAACACCAGTGACATCCACAACAGGGTGTTGTTTTTCTTTGGTTCCGTCTCTTCATTCTTTCTGGAGTTATTTCTCCACTGATCTCCAGTAGCATATCATATTGGGCACATATCGACCTGGGGAGTTCATCTTCCACTGTCCTGTATTTAAGCCTCTTATCCTCTCCATCAGAGGGCAGACAGACTGAAAAACCACAATCACAGAAAACTAGCCAACCTGATCACATGGACCACAGCTTTGCCTAATTCAATGAAACTATAAGCCATGCCATGTAGGGCCACCCAAGATGAACTGGTCATGGTAGAGAGTTCTGACAAAATGTGGCTCACTGGAGAAGGGAATGGCAATCCACTTCAGTATTCTTGCCTTAAGAACCCCGTGAACATGTCACTTTCAATATTATACAAAAATTTTCCTCTTATATGTCTGCCCCACTTCATGTTATTCTTGTAAAAAATTATATCTACACATTGTGCAACTGTCAACATAGATTTTAATTCTTATATTATTCAGTTGTCTTTTAAATAAAGAGAAAATGCGAACAAAAATACATTAAACAAATTTTGCATTTTCAGGTGTACTTACCACTTGTTGTTGTTTAGTCCCTAAGTTGTGTCTGAATCTTTTGTGACCCTATGGACTGTCGCCTACCAGGAACCTTGTCCTTGGGATTTCCCAGGTAAGAATACTGGAGTGGGGTGCCATTTCCTTCTCCAGGGGATCTTCCCAATGAAGGGATTGAACCCACATCTCCTGAGTTGGAGATGGATTCTTTACCACTGAACTACCAGGGAAGCCCACATAGTTATCATTATTAGCTGTTTTTATTTGTGTATGTGTGTATGTGTGTTCAAGTTGCTATATGTTAGTGATGAACTCTCCTTGTCTTTGTTTATCTTAGGATGTCTTAATGCCTCTTATTTTCAAAAGATAGTTTTTTCCACATGGAATTCTTAACTGTTAGGGACTTTTTCTTTTGCCCTTTGAACACACTAACCACTGCCTTCTAGCCTCCATGGTTTCTGATGAGAAAAAAATTGTAATCTTATTGACAATTCTTTATTTATGATCAGTTGCTTCTCTCTTGCTGCTTTCAGCATTCTCTCTGTCTTTCAACAGGCTGATTAAAATATGTATTGATGTGGATCTATTTTAGTTTATTTTACTTGGAGTTCACAGAGTCTCTTGGATTTAAGCTCTAGATTTTTCATCAATGCCTCGATGATTTCAGCCATTTTTCATATTTTCTTTCTTCCTTGTCTCTCTCTTTTCCTTTTAGGTGTCCCATTATGCATATGCTCAGGGACAGGGGAGCCTGGTGGGCTGCCATCTATGGGGTCGCACAGAGTCGGACACGACTGAAGTGACTTAGCAGCAGTATGCTATATAATATCCTATAAGTCACCTAGGCTCCAATCATGTTTCTTCATTTTTTTTATCTTCCTCAGACTGGATAACCTCAATTAACCTGTCTTCAAGTTCATTGATTCTTCCTTCAGCTACTAAAATGTGCTGTTGAGTCCTTTTAGTGAATTTTTCATTTCAGTTGTATTTTTCAATACCAGAATTTCCATTTGGCTCTTTTTCACATCACTATCTCTTTACTGATGTATTCTATTTGATAGATCAATCTTATTGTTTCCTTTTATTCTTTACATATGGTTTCCTTTAGCTTTTTGAATATATTTAAAATAGCTAAAGTTTTGTCTAGTATGTTCAATGTCTATACTGCCTCAGAGACGGTTTTCAGTGACAGCTTTTCTTGTGCACAGGTCAGACTTTCTCTTTGTATGCCCTGTAATTGTTGAAAGTGTGTTTAATATGATACAGCAAATATGAAAACCAGATTCTCCCCCAGCTTCTAATTTTACCGTCTCTGTTGTTATTTGTTGTCGGTTGCTTGTTTAGTGACTTTTCTGAATCTTTTTAAAGTCTGTATCCTTCATGTGTAGCCACTGAAATCTCTGTTCCATCAGATTAGTGGCCACATAGTGATTAGACACAAGTTTCCTCAAATGTGTGAAACCTGAAAACCTCCTAGTCTTACAGATGGACTCGATGAATGTGTTAGAACATACCTTTGACACTCAACCACATAATTTATGTGTCTTCTATATAATTTACGTGTCTTCTATAACCTTCACTTCCTGCTTATAAAGTATTCAGAAGATCAGAGCTAAAGGTTTAGGACCCTCTCAGGGTTTTCTTGAGTATACGCACAATCCCAGGCTATGTTTACTAAGAGTGCCTAGAACTAGGACACATCAGTAACAATATGAATACATTGTCCCCATATCTTAGTTTCTAAATACTATCATCCTCACTCTGAACCAAAAACGTCTCAGGGAAATGATGACTTCAGGGCTACTGCAGGGAAAGTACAAACAAAGCCCAGAGTGTCTAACTACGCCAGAGACTAAGAAAATACTCAAAGAAGCATGGAGATATATCAAAAGATAACAGAAGCAGATAGAGGAATTTTCCACTGACCAAATCTGGGATAATTATATGATTAGAGAAAGAATTCTACATGGGTAAAATGGAACCTGAGCTGAGTAACTTCAATCATGGATGAAGTTTGACCAGAAACAGGAAGATGAAGAGCATTTTGGAGGAGGGGATGACAAAATAAGAAGCCAAGGACAAATAATGGCATTAATAAATATTTTTATGGTTTTGAATTTTTTCTTTAAAGTCTGGAATAATTTGAGTATAAAAATAATGATAATAATATATTATAATCCATTGCTGCTGCTAAGTCTCTTCAGTTGTGTCCGACTCTGTGCGACCCCATAGACAGCAGCCCACCAGGCTCCGCTGTCCCTGGGATTCTCCAGGCAAGAACACTGGAGTGGGTTGCCATTTCCTTCTCCAATGCATGAAAGTGAAAAGTGAAAGTGAAGTCACTCAGTCGTGTCTGACTCTTTGAGATCCCATGGACTGCAGCCTACCAGGCTCCTCCGTCCGTGGGATTTTCCAGGCAAGAGTACTGGAGTGGGGTGCCATTGCCTTCTCCATTAATAAAATTAAAAATTTGAGTCTTCCATCATAAAATTTTTTTTTTACCATAAAAGTTTTTCCTCATAATAAAATTGAACTAATAAATATGGGAAGGTTAATGGAGTTAGAAAATCATTATTAGATGCTAAAACTGGTAGGTAAAAGTACATTTTTAAAATATTTTACCAAAGTTACTTATTAATTACACAGGAGAAGTTCTTTTAAATTATAGAAATGTAGAAAACACCATTTTATCCAACTTATCAAAGCTAACACAGCCAATTTGGGAGCATAATGACATTATGCACTCTACCTAATAAGATTCACTGAGGAGAACACACTATCACTTCGGTGGTTTTCTTGCCAAAAATGCATATCCTGAATCTAATCATGAGGAAATATCAGACAGATCAAAACTGAGGTACATTGTACAAAGCAGATGGCTTAAAGTCTTCAAAAATATCGAAGTCAAAAAGCACAAGAGTCTAAAAAACTGTTCCAAATTAGACACTAAAGAGATATGAAAACTAAATGTAAATCAGGATCCTGGATATGATCCTGGACAAGAAATAATCAATTGGTATTCAGGAAATTTTAAGGACAGTTGATAAAAAGAAAAAAAATGACCTATTACATTAATATCAAATTTCCTATTTTTTATAAATTTGCTTGTGTAAGAGAATGGCATTGTTCTTAGTCTTAGTATATGCACACTGACATGTTTAAGTATAAAAAAACATGATGTCTTGATCTTATTCAAAAATTTTTTCCAGGAAAAAACACATACATTGAGAGGGAGAGCAAGCAAATGGATAAATATAAATGCTTCATGGAAATTAGTAAAAGGTATATGGGAATACTTTACAATATTTTTAAAACTATTCTATATATTTGAAATTACATCAAAATATGCTTCCCATTTGAGCCAATATGGAATAATAGAGACTGAATTCATCCTCTTACCTTATACATCTAAAAAATGGACAACATACATAAACTAATGGATACCAGATAGTAGAAGAAAATGATCATGAGGAAAGCAAAAATAATGAGGGGAGAACTATAATTTTTTTACTTTTTTGTCAGGAGAGAGCTTCTAAGATGCAGGGCAAGGGAGGCAGAACCAAGACTAAACCCAGTAATTTCCCTCAGTTGAGATCTAGATGTGATACTAGGAAAGCTAATGTGTTGTTCATTGATGCTGCTGCTGCTGCTGCTACGTCGCTTCAGTCATGTCTGACTCTGTGCAACCCCATAGACAGCAGCCCACCAGGCTCCCCCATCCCTGGGAATCTCCAGGCAAGAACCCTGGAGTGGGTTGCCGTTTCCTTCTCCATTTTTCATTGTTCAGTCTCTAAGTCTTGTCTGACTTTTTGCAACCCCATGGACAGCAGCACACACTGGGAAGTGAAGGCTTCCCAGTCCTTTACTATCTCCAAGAGTTTGCTCAAACTCATGTCCTTTGAGTTGGTGATACCATCCAACCATCTCATTCTCTACCAGGCCCTTTTCTTCCTGCCCTCAATTTTTCCCAACATCAGGGTCTTTTCCAATGCGTCAGCTCTTCACATCAGGTGGCCAAAGTTTTGGAGCTTCAGCATCAGTCCTTCCAATGAACATTCAGGTTTTATTTCCTTTAGGCTTGACTGGTTTGATCTCCTTGCTGTTCAAGGGACTCTAAAAAGTCTTCTCCAGTACCACAGTCTGAAGATATCAATTCTTCATCAATGAAGCATTAAGCTTTCTTTATGGTCCAACTCTCATATACCATACATGACTACTGATTTTTCCAGTAGTCCATAGCTTTGACTATATGGACCTTTATTGGCAAAGTGATGTCTCTGCTTTTCACATTGGCAATGTAATGAAGAGGAGAAATCTTCACTGAAAGAGAACTACAAGGGGGTTTGCCTCAAGTCTTTAGCTGAGTAGTAATCAGAGTATGTATGTAAAGAAATTATCAAAGCTGGGGAAAGAAACACCCGAAAGGAATAGAGGGGAAACTTCTCAAAGATCACACATGGCCAAGAGTAATTCATGTTCCCAACACCAGAGTAGAAAAACCTCATAATTCACAAGAGTATTTGCTGTAGCAATGGGGGAAAAGTCATCCCTAAGTAATAGCTTCTTTAGTGCCACCAAAAAAAAAAAAACCTTAAAAATGCTTCAAAAAGTTCAAATGGTTTTGTTTTTTTCTGTTTATTTATTTTAAATATAAATTTATTTATTTAATTGCAGGCTAATTACTTTAAAATATTGTATAGGTTTTGCAATACATTGACATGAATCCACCATGGGTGTACATGTGTTCCCCATCCTGAAACTCCCTCCCACTTCCCTACCCATACCATCCCTCTGGGTCATCCCAGTGCACCAGCCCCGAGCATCCTGTGTCATGCATCAAACCTGGACTGGCGATTCGTTTCACGTATATTATACATGTTTCAATGCCATTCTCCCAAATCATCCCACCCTCTCCCTCTCCTACAGTGTCCAAAAGACTGTTCTATACATCAGTGTCTATTTTGCTGTGTCCCCTACAGGGTTATCATTACCATCTTTCTAAATTCCATATATATGCATTAGCATACTGTACTGGTGTTTTTCTTTCTGGCTTACTTCACTCAGTATAATAGGCTCCAGTTTCATCCACCTCATTAGAACTGATTCAAATGTATTCTTTTTAATGGCTGAGTAATATTCCATTGCGTATATGTACCACAGCTTTCTTATCCATTCATCTGCTGATGGACATCTAGGTTGCTTCCATGTCCTGGCTATTATAAACAGTGCTGCGATGAACATTGGGGTACACGTGTCTCTTTCCCTTCTGGTTTCCTCAGTGTGTATGCCCAGCAGTGGGATTGCTGGGTCATATGGCAGTTCGATTTCCAGTTTTTTAAGGAATCTCCACACTGTTCTCCATAGTGGCTGTACTAGTTTGCATTCCCACCAACAGTGTAAGAAGTTTCCCTTTTCTCCACACTCTCTCCAGCATTTATTGCTTATAGACTTCTGGATTGCAGCCATTCTGACTGGCATGAAATGGTACCTCATTGTGGTTTTGATTTGCATTTCTCTGATAATGAGTGATGTTGAGCATCTTTTCATGTGTTTGTTAGCCATCTGTATGTCTTCTTTGGAGAAATGTCTGTTTAGTTCTTCAGCCCATTTTTTGATTAGGTCGTTTATTTTTCTGGAATTGAGCTGCAGGTGTTGCTTGTATATTTTTGAGATTAGTTGTCAGTTGCTTCATTTGCTATTATTTTCTCCCATTCTGAAGGCTGTCTTTTCACCTTGCTAATAGTTTCCTTTTTTGTGCAGAAGCTTTTAAGTTTAATTAGGCCCCATTTGTTTATTTTTGCTTTCATTTCCAATATTCTGGGAGGTGGTTCATAGAGTATCCTGCTGTGATTTATGTCAGAGAGTGTTTTGCCTATATTCTCCTCTAGGAGTTCTATAGTTTCCTGTCTTACCCTTAGATTTTTAATCCATTTTGAGTTTATTTTTGTGGATGGTGTTAGAAAGTGTTCTAGTTTCATTCTTTTACAAGTGGTTGACCAGTTTTCCCAGTACCACTTGTTAAAGAGATTGTCTTTTCTCCATTGTATATTCTTGCCTCCTTTGTCAAAGATAAGGTGTCCATATGTGCGTGGATTTATCTCTGGGCTTTCTATTTTGTTGCATTGATCTATATTTCTGTTTTTGTGCCAGTACCATACTGTCTTGATGACTGTGGCTTTGTAGTAGAGCCTGGAGTCAGGCAGGTTGATTCCTCCAGTTTCATTCTTCTTTCTCAAGATTGCTTTGGCTATTTGAGGTTTTTTGTATTTCCATACAAATTGAGAAATTATTTGTTCTAGCTCTGTGAAAAATACTGTTAGCAGCTTGATAGGGATTGCATTGTATCTATAGATTGCTTTGGGTAGTATACTCATTTTCACTGTATTGATTCTTCTGATCCATGAACATGGTATATTTCTCCATCTATTAGTGTCCTCTTTGATTTCTTTCACCAGTGTTTTATAGTTTTTTATATATAGGTCTTTAGTTTCTTTAGGTAGATATATTTCTAAGTATTTTATTCTTTCCGTTGCAATGGTGAATGTAATTGTTTCCTTAATTTCTCTTTCTATTTTCTCATTATTAGTGTATAGGAATGCAAGGGATTTCTGTGTGTTGATTTTATATCCTGCCACTTTACTATATTCATTGATTAGTTCTAGTAATTTTCTGGTGGAGTCTTTAGGGTTTTCTATGTAGAGTATCATGTCATCTGTAAACATTGAGAGTTTGACTTCTTCTTTTCCAATTTGGATTCCTTTTATTTCTTTTTCTGCTCTGATTGCTGTGGCCAAAACTTCCAAAACTATGTTGAATAGTAGTGGTGAAAGTGGACACCCTTTTCTTGTTCCTGACTTTAGGGGAAATGCTTTCAATTTTTCACCATTGAGGATAATATTTGCTGTAGGTTTGTCATATATAGCTTTTATTATGTTGAGGTATGTTCCTTCTATTCCTGCTTTCTGGAGAGTTTTTGTCATAAATGGATGTTGAATTTTGTCAAAGGCTTTCTCAAATGGTTTTAAAATAACTTAATTATGCCCCAGAACACAGTTCAAGAATAGATAGAGAAATATGAAAATATACAGAATTCTTTCTGGCTTCCCTGGTGGCTCAGATGATTAATAGTCTTGCAATGAGGGAGAGACACAGGTTCAATCCCTGGGTCACAAAGATCCGCTGGAGAAGGAAATGGCAACCCACTCCAGTATTCTTATCTGGAAAATTACACTCCATGGAGTTGCAAAGAGTCAGGTACAACTGAGTGACTAACACTTTCACTTCACTTTCACACTTTCATACAGAATTTCAACAAGGTAAAATTCAAAATCACCATCATCTAGTCATAAATTATGAAACATGTAAAGAAGCTAAAAAATAAAGCCCAAACTGAGAAGACAAATCCGTCAATGAAAATACATGCATAAATAACATGAATGATAGAATTAGTAAACAAGGATATTAACAGATATTATGACTATTCTCCAGTTGTTCAAGTAGGTAGAAGATCATGAATGTTAAACAGAGGAAAGAAATATATTAAAAAGATCCAAACTGCGCCTCTAGAGATAAAACTGCAATGTGAGATCAACGTGTGTACATAGCTGCCTTTTAAGTGGATAACCAACAAAGTCCTCCTACTGTATAGCATAGGGAACTCTGCTCAATATTATCTGGCAGCTGGGATGGGAAAGGAGTTTAGGGGAAAATGAATACATGTATATGTATGACTCAGTCGTTTTGCTGTCCACCTGAAACTATCACAACATTGTTAATCAGCTATACGTCAATATAAAATAAAAAGTTTGGGAAAAAAAAAACTTCAATATGAGAGATGAAAAGTACACTGGATGAGATTAATTCATTTTAACCAGGGGATTTTTAAAACAACTAATGCCTGTGGCCAGTGATTTTTCTTTTGGCTGGCCAAATATTAATTCTGTTATTTCACCAACACTTAGTGGGTTACATTAAATTCAATAGTTAAAACTGATACACCTGTAAAGTCTTCTGATTTTTTTGAAATGCTATTTTAAATCCACTGTTCTGTAGAAGCACTCTCCAGCACTGTGAGTTTCATTCTACACCTTCCATATCAGAATCAATCATGAAAGATTTTTTTTGTCCTTTTGTTCATCTAATATTCACATCATCTGAATCAGAACTATGTTATGAAGAACTACCATCTTCTGATACATTAATATATATGTCACTTGGACAATCAAAAGTATCTGCATAAAATTCACCAAAAAATTCTTCACTCAAAATTTTTACAAGGCATCATTTAAAAAATTTTTGCATTTATACTATATACAAGGTTAGAACAAAAACCTAATGGAGCAAAATGTAAATGATAACAACAACCATAAGATGTATAATGAAGCCTTGATCAATTTTAAGCTCTAACAACTTTGCATGGTAAGGTTAATTGTATCACTCTCTAAAAATATACTGACACATCTCTAGTCAATAGCCTTTGGGTAACAAAAGATGTATTAATACATGTTTTGTCAATAGTGTGCTAAAAGCAAATTAAATTCTACAAAAAAAAAAAGGATTACTAAACTTGAAAACATAGGAACAGAAACTAATCAAAAGTAAACATAGAAAAAAACACAAGAAAAAGCAAAACTGAGCAACAGTGACCTTTAACCTTCTGATTTACATGTAATTTCAGTCCCTGAAGAAGAGAGTGGTGCAAGTGGTAAAGAACCTGCCTACAATGCAGGAGACATAAGACACATGGGGTTTGACCCTTGGGTCAGGAAGATCCCTTAGAGGAGGGCATGGCAACCCACTCCAGTATTCTTTCCTGGAGAATCCCATGGACAGAGAAGCCTGGCAGGCTACAGTCCATGGGGTCACAAAGAGTGGGATATGACTGAGCAACTTAGCATGCACACAGGAAGAAGAGATGACACAGTATATGGGAAAAAACAGTTGAAGAAATAGCCAAATTTTTAAATCAATTTTTAAAAATTATTTTAGGAAAAAATCATCATTATAAATGACAAGTTTACATGCATTACATCTCTGATATTTTTGGCTTTTCTTTTAAGGAAAAGGATAGCCAAACAAAAAGAATTAGAATTATTAATAATTCAGTGGCAGTCTGGTATTAAATAAAAAAACCAAACTTTCTAATAACAGCAGCAATCTATCAGGAAAATTAAGAGTTCATTTGTTCCAACATAGTTGCAGCATAAAATACTTAAAGAAAAACTTAATGAGAAACTAACAAAACTCTATCAAGTAAACCAACTATACTGTTTTCAGATGAAACTTAAAAAAATCTTGTAATAATCCATAATGGAAAATAATCTGCAGAAAATAAAAATTAACAGAATCACTATTCTGTATACCTGAAACAAAGTATTGTAAACCAACTGTACATCAAAAAGAAAGAAAGAGAGCGAGAAAGGAAGCAAACAAAGAAGGAAAGATGGGGGAGTGAGTGAGGGAAGGAGGAAGGAAGAAAAAAATTGGAAGGTTGCAAATGTGAGTGTCTACACACAAGTTCAGGCAACTTTTCCAATTAATCAAATATTTTTAAGGTTTCTTTCATTTTTGATAATCACTGTAAACTAACTGATGCACAAAGTCAAATAAACCTCAAATTTGATAATATAAAAACAACTTCATAAAGGCATGGATGTCATGGATGGCATCACTGACTCAATGGATGTGAGTCTTACCAAACTCCAGGAGATGATGAAGGACAGGGAAGCCTGGCATGCTACAGTCCATGGGGTCACAAAGAGTCAGACACAACTGAGCAAATGAACTGAAATTGTTTAAAATCAGTAATAAACAGAAAATTAAAAATATTAGAAAGAAAATATATACAAGAATGACAACAGAGTTCTTGTCAGAGACAACAGAAGTAAGAACAGTAATGTAAGATTTTTTAAATATTGAAAGAAAAATCTTTCAACACAGAATTCTATTCCCAGTGAAAGTCTGTCAAACTGAAGGCAAAATAAAGATGTTTAAAGATATATAAAAGTTGAAAGAATTAATTACAAGGAGACCTGAACTACAGGAGCTGTTAATGATACCCCTCAAGTCAAAGAGAAAACAATATTTAGTCCCTTCAGTAAGAAGTGAAATAATATTACTTGAAAGTAGAATATGATTATTTATAAATGTATACTACAAACTCTAAAGCAAATACTATGAAAGAAAAAAATATAGTTTATAAACCAAAAAGGAAGTAAAACAAAATTATAAATTCTACTAAACTAATCTAAAAGAAAAGAGAAAAAGAAGTAAGTTACAAAGAACAGATGGGACAAACTAACACATGGTTATAGAGTAGATTTAAACCCAATCATATTAATTTCCATTAAATATAAATGGTCTAAACACCATAATTATCAGCTTAGATAAAAGCAAGATCCAGCTATATGTTATCTATAAGAATTCCACTTTAAATATATATAACTGGGTTAAACGCAAAAGAACTGCAAATTTATACCAAAACACATATCAAAATTAAAAATCAGTAGACATGCAAATAATCAGCAAAACATGACTCTAATTTGGACACAAAGTTTTTAGTAGAAAGAAATGCTGAAATTTTTATACAGAGATCTTAAAACAGCTATTAACATTATGCTTAGTGATACTATGAAGAAGATGGAGCTAATGTATGAACCAATGGAGAAATTGAAACATAGAAATGAAAACTAAAATAACAACCAAAAGTAGGTCTAGACAGTACACTGGAATAGTGTATTATATTATGTTATATAACGTTCTAAAAATTTACTGAGTGGGCTGCATCTTCTACATAATGTAAAAAATTTAATTGAAATCACAAAAAACTAAAACATAATAAACTCTAAAAAGTTACAAGTCACTCATGAGAGAGAAGGGACCTAGTATTGCTTGCGTTTTTGTTGGAGCAATAGCTGGAGGAGGAAGTTGCTGTAGAAAGCATACGATGAAAATAGCTGGGCTTTGATTACTAAAGCTCAAGTGAGGTTTGGCATAGCAACTGATAATCTGTAGAAGCTTCAGACTCAAGGGAAATCTGCTCCCACCCTCAACTTCTTTCTCTGAGCTTTTCCTGAATACTTTTGAGAAAGATTGGAGTCAGAGCAGGAGAGAAAAAGTCACCCTCTGCTGAAGACTCAAAACAGAGCAGAAGAACTAAAGGAAACTCCATGACAGCTCAAAACTTTTCACTAAATTCCAGGCAGTGACTGTCTACAACAGGGATGCAGAAGGAAAACTGAGAGAACCCTGGAGGTACAGGCTCAGGGGCCTGCTGAAGTCTGAAGAAATTGGAAGAGAACCTAAAGAAACCTCACTAGCATTTTTGGGCTTTGTCTGAGTATAGGACATGGACTTTAGTTGCTAAGACAAGGGCACAACCATCAAGTGACAATGAATGGGGGAAAAAAATCAGTATGGATCCGGCAGAAGTCTCAAGGTAGAACACAAAAACTAAAAGAAATGACACACGCACTCCCAAGCATTACACTGAGTACAAGGCAGTAGCCTCTGCACCCAGAGTGGGCAATAGGACCTGACAATGAACCACTGAGGCACATGGACACGGCCTCTTAAAGTCTAACGGCATACAATAGAACAGTCACTAACCTCCGTATTGAAAGCTTTGCTAAAGGAAAAGTCACTGCCTGCCCTCAAGTAATCTAAAGCCTTGATGAAATGATCTAACAAAAACAAACAAAAAAGCCTAGGTCAACACCAACTCCAAGCCAGAATCACTGTGCTTCCTGAAAGATTATTGACAGAAAAAAAAACACTAATTTTTTAGTATTCATCTTACTTACTTCAGTCTATCATATTATTTTAGATATGATATCCAACACATATAACGTAAAAATTTCTGGCCCACTATGAAGAGAAAAAACAGTCAACATAGACAGACACAGAGAAGACTCAGGTGGAGAAACATATGCATATATTTCTAACGCAAAAGGCAAAAAAAAAAAAAGTTAACTGATGGAGAATTTCATCAGAGATGTGAACTATAAAAAAAGAACCAAGGAGTTAAACGAAATCTCTCTTTCCTATTAAAAAGCCTCTTTGTAGTAGTCCCCTTAAATAAAGTCTACCTCACTGCTGTCTTTTAACAAAAAATTAGTATACGGATGTAATACATGAAAAACTTTTTTCAATGGGATTATCGTTTTAAACAGAGTAAACTGTATTTGAAATGAAATAAAATTAAAACACCAGTAAGTGCTAACATGGGGCAATATGCTATACAAATTGAAGTTGAAGTATAAAATAATAATAATAATAATAAATGATACAAAGCATTTAAGATAAGGTAAGGAAGATATATTAAATCACTTAACACATACATAACTGAAACCCTAGGAGGGAGAGACAAAGAAGGCACAGAACAAATAATTTAACATGCAATGGCTCTGGTGGCTCAGATGGTAAAGAGTCTGCCTGTAATGCAGAATACCTGGGTTTGATACCTGGGTCAGGAAGATCCCCTGGAAAAGGAAATGGCACCCCACTCCAGCATTCTTGCCTGGAAAATCCCATGGACAGAGGAGCCTGTAGGTAGGCTGCAGTCCATGGTGTTGTAAAGAGTCAGACACGACCAAGCGACTTCACTTTCACTTTTCACTTTCATGCATTGGAGAAGGAAATGGCAACCCACTCCAGTGTTCTTGCGTGGAGAATCCCAGGGACAGGGGAGCCTGGTGGGCTGCCGTCTGTGGGATCGCACAGAGTCAGACATGACTGAAGTGACTTAGCAGCAGCAGCAGCAGCAAGAGCCAAGAACTTTCTAAGATTGAACAAGAATATCAACCTTAAGATCACAAAATCTCAGTAAAACTCACACTACATAGATATGAAGAAAATTACACTTAGGCTCATTATAGTCAAATTCTAAAAAACCAAAGGTAAGGAAAAGATCTTAAAAGCAAAGAAAAAATTACATAAAAGGGTATATCTTTACTAATATTGACCAACTTCTCATTAAAAACAATGGGCCAGGAGATATTATAATAGAAAAACAACCTTCAAGTGTTGAAAGAAAAACTCTTTCAATCTACAATTCTATCTTCAGAGAAAATATCTTTCAAAAGTAGCAAAATTAGATATTTCCAGATATTCAAATACTCAAAATTTTGTTTTCTCAAAGAAATTGACTTCTTAAAATTGCCAAAACTTTTACTTAGATGGAAGAAAATGATACCAAAAAGACCTGACTTTGAAAAATGAAAGACACTAAAAAGAGTAAGCTGTAAATACAAAAACAAAAACAAAAACCTATACAATATACAGAAAGTGTAGGAGGGTGGTAAACTGAAGCATATTGTTGTAAGATTTTCAAATTGACCATACAGTAATATAATATACTTTAAAGTAGACTATAGTAAGTTTTAAAGATGTACAGAGCAACAACTTAAAAACACAAACATCATTATCAGAGAAATGCAAATCAAAACCACTATGAGGTACCATTTCATGCCAGTCAGAATGCCTGCAATCCAAAAGTCTACAAGCATTAAATGCTTGAGAGGGTGTGGAGAAAAGGGAACCCTCTTACACTGTTGGTGGGAATGCAAACTAGTACAGCCACTATGGAGAACAGTGTGGAAATTCCTTCAAAAACTGGAAATAGAACTGCCTTATGATCCAGCAGTCCCACTGCTGGGCATACACACTGAGGAAACCAGAAGGGAAAGAGACACGTGTACCCCAATGTTCATCGCAGCACTGTTTATAATAGCCAGGACATGGAAGCAACCTAGATGTCCATCAGCAGATGAATGGATAAGAAAGCCGTGGTACATATACACAATGGAGTATTACTCAGCCATTAAAAAGAATACATTTGAATCAGTTCTAATGAGGTGGATGAAACTGGAGCCTATTATACAGACTGAAGTAAGCCAGAAAGAAAAATACCAATACAGTATACTAATGCATATATATAGAATTTAGAAAGATGGTAACAATAACCCTGTATACGAGACAGCAAAAGAGATACTGATGTACATAACAGTCTTTTGCACTCTGTGGGAGAGGGAGAGGGTGGGATGATTTGGGAGAATGGCATTGAAACATGTATAATATCATGTATGAAACGAGTCGCCAGTCCAGGTTTGATGCACAATACTGGATGCTTGGGGCTGGTGCACTGGGACGACCCAGAGGAATGGTATGGGGAGGGAGGAGGGAGGAGGGTTCAGGATGGGGAACACATGTACACTTGTGGCAGATTCATTTTGATATATGGCAAAACCAATACAATATTGTAAAGTTAAATAAAATAAAATTTAAGAAAAGGAAAAAAAATAAAAACACAAACATAACTAAAATGTCAATAGAGAAGAAAAAAATAGAACACTAAAAAATACTTGACTCACCAACAAAAGTAAATAAAAATCAGAAGAACACTGTATAAGATACATACAAAACAAACACCATAGTGGCATGCTGCTGCTGCTAAGTCGCTTCAGTCGTGTCCGACTCTGTGCGACCACATAGACGGCAGCCCACCAGGCTCCCCTGTCCCTGGGATTCTCCAGGCAAGAACACTGGAGTGGGTTGCCACTTCATTCTCCAATGCATGAAAGTGAAAAGTGAAAGTGAAGTCACTGAGTCATATTCGACACTTTGCGACCCCATGGACTGCAGCCTACCAGGCTCCTCCATCCATGGGATTTTCCAGGCAAGAGTACTGGAGTGGGGTGCCATTGCCTTCTCCCCAGAGTGGCATACTTAAATCCAAATATAAAAATATATATATATTAACTATAAGTGGGTTCAACATGCTAATTTAAAAGCAAAGATTTTCATGCATGATAACACTTTCATTATAAAGAAACAAATGGGTATATAGTAAAAGAATAAAAATAAAATCAAGCAATACAAGTACTTAGCATGAGAAAGCTATGCAAGTTTTTATTATGAGAAAAATTACACTCAAACACTATTACAAAAAAATTAACAGGGAAATTTGAGAATGAAGAAAGGTTCAGTTCACCAAGAAGACAAAACAATGTTTAAAATGTAGGTAACTAATAACAAACCTACCAAATAAATGAAGCAGAACTAAAAATTAAAGAAATAAACCCACAAAATTGAAAAATTTAACCCCCTTCTTTAGGCAATAAATAAGACAGCCATCAGTATGAATATTTGAATAACACAGTCACAACTTGGACAAATTAACATTTAGATAACCTTACACCCAATGTCACTTTTGTTTTTTTCCTTAACAGGACTTAGAACATTCACCAGGAAAGATCATGTAGTATTGGGATATAAAACAAGTTTCAAAAAGTTTAAAATGATTGAAATGTACTGAACAAAATGTAACTGTGTTAGAATTCAAAACAAAATGTAATTGGAAAATATCTAAAGACTTAAGTTTAAAAATACTTTTCTAAGTAATTTATGGGTCAGTAGAGAAATCAAAATAAATTAGAAAATAGCCATTCACTGTTTTTTAAAAAATTATTTAAAGCAGCAAATTAAAAATAAAAAGAATTGATAAAGGGCATCTAAAAAATTATAGCTGATATCATTCTTAATGGTAACACATTAAATTCTAAAATCAACAATAAGACAAAAATGTCCTTTCTCACCTTTAATATTCAACTTCAATGGCCAGTGCATTAAAATGGAAAAAGAAATAGAAGAGGCATACAAAAGTAAGAACAAAGAATTTTTATTGTCTTTTTTTTTGCAAGTGACATGATTGCACATGAAGGAAATCAGTCTTAAAAGTGAATAGAAATAATAAGCGAATTTAGCAATGTCACAAGATACAAAGTCTTTATCCGAAAACCAACTGCATTGATATATACTAAAAATGAACAATGGGAAAACAAATTTTCAAAAGTGATACCATTTACATAGCATCCAAAAATAGAAAATGCTTAGGTAAAACAAGATGGTGGAGGAGCAGGTGGATGTGGAGTACATCCATCTCCATGGATACATCAGGAATACAACTTCAGACAAAGAAGTGCATGCAGAACACCAGCTGAGAGCAGATAGTGCCTGACCAGTGGAAAAGAATATATAGACCCATGCAAAACTTGGCAGGATGAAGGAACTAGGGAAAAACAGGAGTGTGAGTAGGACTGGACCCGCCCTCAGTAGGTGGAGGAAATGAAGCAGGGGTCCAATCCCCACATCGGGGCGATTGTCTGAGTCAGAGGAGAAACATTTAAGGCTAAGAGTGAAACAGTTGATCTGTGGCAGCCTAAATGGAATGAGAATCAGACAGTCCTTGCCGCAGCCATACATACCCCAGACAGGGATGTAGATTCCCTGGAAGGAGCAGTGGCTGGGACCCTGAGTTTAGGGATTGTGGAGCAATCCCAGGGGGAGGGCTGCTGTTGACTGCAGAGAGACAGATTGAGGGGCTGTGAGGGAGAAGACTGTGGTGGGAAATGCCTGTGGAGGAAAGCCCAGCAACCAGGGAAGCAAGGTGATACTGCTGAGTCAGGGTGGGGTGGACCCATCACCATAGACTCTCTCTCCCCATATGCCAGCATTGGCAGCTGAACAATAGACAGGCTAGCCCATCAAAGGCCTGAGGCACTGAACTACGGAGTAGGACCCCAGTCAAGGGTGCCCTTCTATGTGCTTGACATGCTGAACAACAGAGAAAGACCCCAGGCAAGGGAGCCCTCTAAGTGCCTGAAACAGCAGCGCTATGGAGAAAGACTGGCCAAAGAGGTTTTCTAGTCACCAGCTACAAGAGGCTCGAAAAAAGACTCTGATAGGGTCATAACTCCTGCAGCAGAGGCAGTCTGTGTCCCTGCACACTTGGCACTACCAAGGTCCCCACAAGCCAAGCAGCTGCATGACCTTCACGCTTGACTCTCACTGGGGCAGAGCTGCCACAGGCACAAAAGGTCTTGCATCTATGCACGCAGGGTCACTTTGGTAGTGTCTGACTCTTTGTGACCCTTTAAGCTATGGCTTGCCAGACTTCTCTGTCAGGAAAGAGGCTTCTCCAGGAAGGAATACTGGAGCATACTGGCCAATTCTGGTTGTCATACCCTTCTAGAGCACTATATTTCCTGCTGCTCTAGCAACCAACTCCCCTGAGTACCTGGTGCTGCCAGAACCCCTGCGACCCAAGCAGCTGTACCACCTCCACACCTGGCCTTCACTGGGGCAGATCCAAGTCCTCCAGGGCAACCTCAGTAGCAAATCCCAATGGACAACCCACATGCAGAAGTGGAAATAAAACCATAATTGAAACCCAGGGGCAGTGTGACTAAGGAAGAAGACCCAAAAACTTCCCACTAGCTGTATAAGCTACAGATTAAATCCACACAATCAACTAGGCAGAGTGTGTCTATGGAATATATTAAAGGTCATTGAGAGCTCCCACAAAAGAAAACACACTAGTTCTGATAGTTCTGGGCATTGGAGGCAAGGACACACTGGAGTAGGACCAGATTAGAGTCTGAGTTGCCCCCACAGCAGGTCCAAAGATCAGCACAGTGTTGGAGGGCATCCTAGGGAGGTGAGGTGGACTGTGACTCCCAGTGAGGGAAAGGACTGTGACAGCACTGACTCAGAAAAAATTTACTATTCTAATGTTTTGACTTGTTCTGTAGATTCTTTTGGATTTTTTCCCCCTTTTTCCTCCCTCTTTTGTAGTTGTTGGTTTTATCGGCACTGTAAAATCTAATTAAGCTTTTGAGATTTTTTTTTCTTTTTTTTCGCAGTCACATTTTTTATTATTGTTATAAACCTCTGCCTCTATATTGGGCTTTTGGAGTTCTGGGGAGTTTTCTTTTTTCTTTTCTCTTTAAATAATTTTTTAAACATATTATTTTTTTACATTTATTCCTTGTTTTCTTTTCCTACTATTCTTTTGCCTTGCAATTAATCTTTAATTTATATAAATTTTCTTTATCTACCTCTATTTAACTTTGCATAAGTATTCTTTCTTTCTTATCTTTCTTTCCTTTCTTCGCAACATATTTGCTAGTTTTATTTTCATTGCTATATTCCCCATTTGGAACCTTGCTTTAGTTTTGTTTTCCAGTTTGTGCTTTAGTTAGTTTTGTTCTCCTAGACAAAATTTTTGGTTTCCTTATTCGCTGGATCAAACTATTATACTTTATTTTTGTTGGACTCTTTTGATTTTGCTTATGGGTGTATATGTATATGTGTATATTCAGCCACATTTTTTATTGCTGTTATAAACTTCTGCCTTTACATTGGGCTTTTGCAGTTCTGGGGAGTTTTGCTTTTTTTTTTTTTTTTTCCTTTTTACTTTCTTCTTCCATTTTTTTTATTCTTTTCTCTTTTTTATAATTTTAGTTTTTAATTTTTTAAACCTATTGTATTTTTTTCTACATTTATTCATTTGTTTGCCTTTCCTACTATTCTTTTACCCCTTGCAGTTAATCTTTAATGTATATAAGTTTTCTTCATCTACCTCTATTTAACTTTGCATATATTCTTTCTTTCTTTCCTTCCCTCTCAACGTATTTGTTAGTTTTGTTTTTATCACTTTATTCCCCACTTGACACCTTGCTTTGTTTTCCAGTTTGAACTTTAGTTAGTTTTGTTCTTAACAGATAAATATAATTTTCAATTTTCTTTGTTCCCCAGATCAATCTATTGTACTTTATTTTTGTTGGGCTATTTTGATTTTGTTCATGTATGTGTATGTGTATATTCCATTATTTTAATTATTATTTGCCTGATTTTATAATTGCCATTTGTCTGGGGTTCAACTTTGGTTTCTCCTTTTTGGATATTTGTTTTAATCTCACTTAATGCCATAACAAACCACTTATGGAATCATCATTCCTGACCAGAGATCAAGCCCTGAGCATTTGGAGTGGGAGCACTGGCTCCAAGACCCTAGACTACCAGAGAACTAACCCTAGGGAGTATCAAATAGTCAGAACTCATACAAAGGAAACCACTTAAATACAAGACACAGCATCTCCTAACCACCAGTAGCACCCTGTTCAGGACACCTCACCTAAACAACAGACAAAAATACAAACTCAATCATCAGCAGACAGGATCACCACCTCACTAAGCCTTGCCCATCAGAGGAAAAACAAACAAACAAAAACTCAGCACAAATCTCACCCTATATGAAGCTTACACAAACCACTGGACCAACCTTAGGAGGGCAGAACCCAAAAGGAAGAAAGAATTCAACCTTGAAGCCTGGAAAAAGAAGACCTCAAACACAATAAGTTTTTCTAAAGTAACAAAAAGTCAGAGAAATACTACAGAAATGAAGGAACAAACCAGAAACACAGAAGTTCAAATATTTGAAGAGGAAATAGACATGCTTTTGAACTGTGGTGTTGGAGAAGACTCTTGAGAGTCCCTTGGCCTGCAAGGAGATCCAACCAGTCCATTCTGAAGGAGATCAGCCCTGGGATTTCTTTGGAAGGAATGATGCTAAAGCTGAAACTCCAGGACTTTGGCCACCTCATGCAAAGAGTTGACTCACTGGAAAAGACTCTGATGCTGGGAGGGATTGGGGGCAGGAGGAGAAGGGGACGACAGAGGATGAGATGGCTGGATGGCATCACCGACTCAATGGACATGAGTCTGAGTCCAGGAGTTGGTGATGGACAGGGAGGCCTGGCATGCTGTGATTCATGGGGTCGCAAAGAGTCAGACACGACTGAGCCATTGAACTGAACTGAACTGAACCTGAAAAAGAATTCAGAATAATGATAGTAAAGATGATCAAAAACTTTGAAAATAAAATGGAGAAAATGCAAGACTCAATTAACAAAGACCTAGAAGAATTAAAGAATAAGCATACACAGAGAAACAATAAAATTACTGAAATTAAAAATACTCTAGAAAGAATCAATAGCAGAATATCTGAAGCAGAAGAACAAATCAGTGAGCCTGAAGATAAATGGTGGGGAAAACCTCTGAAGAGCAGAATAAAGTAAAAAGGATGAAAAGAACTGAGGATAGTATCAGAGACCTCTGGGACAATATCAAACATGCCACCACTCAAATGATATGGGTCCCAGAAGAAGAAGTGAAAAAGAAAGGGTACAAGAAAATTTTTGAAGAGATTGTAGTTGAAAATTTCCCCAGTAGGGAAAAGGAAATAGTCAATTAAGTCCAAGAGGCACAAAGAGTCCCATACAGGAAAAACCCAAAGAGAAACATGCCAAGACACATACTAATCAAACTAACAGAAATTAAACACAAAAAAAGAATATTAAAAGCAGCAAGGGAGGAGCAATAAGCAACATATGAGGGAAATCCCAAAGGCTTAATACCTGATCTTTCAGCAGAAACTCTGTAGGCCAGAAAGGAATGGCAGGATATATTTAAAGTGCTGAAGGGAAAAATCTATAACCAAGATTACTGTACACGGGAAGGATATCATTCAAAATTGATGGAGATATAAAAAGCTTTTCAGACAAGCAAAAGTTAGAATTCAGTACCACCAAACCACCTTTACAACAAATGTTAAAGGGACTTGTATAGTCAAGAAATGTAAGAGAAGAAAAAAGATCTACAAAATCAACCCCAAACAATTGAGAAAATGGCAATAGGAACATATATATCAATAATTACTTTAAATGTATATGGATTAAATGCTCCAACCAAAAGACACAGACTGGTTGAATGAATACAAAAACAAGACCCATATAAATGCTGTCTACAAGAAACTCACTTCAGACCTAAAGCCACATATGACTGAAAGTGAGAGGATGGAAAAATATATTCTGTGCAAGTGGGAAGCAAAAGAAAGCTGAAGTAGCAATCCTCATATCAGACAAAACAGACCTTAAAATAAAGAATATTCCAAGAGATAAGGAAGGACACTACATAATGATCAAGGGATCAATCCAAAAGGAAGATATAATATTGTAAGTATCTAGGCAACCAACATAGAAGCATCTCAATACATAAGAAAAACACTAACAGATATAAAAGGAGAAATTGACAGTAAGACAAAAATAGTAGAAGACTATAGCACCCCACTCACACCAATGGACAGATCATCAAAATAGAAAATTAATAAGGAAACACAAATCTTAAATGATATAATAGATGAGATGGATCTCATTGACATCTTCAGGACATTCCATCCAAATGCAGAAGAATACACCTCTTCTCAAGTGCATATGGAACATTCTCCTTGATATACCACATCTTGGGTCACAAATCAAACCTTAGTAAATTTAAGAAAATTGAAATCATATCAAACATCTTCTCTGACCACAACCCTATGAGACTAGATATAAATTGCAAGAAGAAAAACTGTAAGAAACACAAACACATGGAGATTAAACACCACATTTCTAAATAACCAACAGATTACTGAAGAAATAAAAAAGGAAATTAAAAAAATTCTAGAAACAAATGATAATGAAAACATGACAACTCAAAACCTATAGGGTGCAGCAAAAGCAGTTCGAAGAGGGAAGTTTATAGCAATACAATCCCACCTCAAGAAACAAGAAAAACATTGAACAGATAACCTAACTTCATACCTAAAACAACTGGAGAAAGAAGAACAACAACAACATCAAAAAACCCAAAATTAGGAGAAGGAAATAAATCATAACAATCTGAGAAGAAATCATTGAAAAAGAAATGAAAGAAACAATAGTGAAGATTAGTAAAACTAAAAGCTGGTTCCTTGAGAAAATAAACAAAATGGACAAACCTTTAGCCAGACTCATCAAGAGAAAGAGAGAAGAATCAAATCAACAACATTAGAAATGAAAAAGGAGAAGGTACAACAGACAATGCAGAAATATAAAGGATTATGACAGACTATTATGAACAACTATATGGCAATAAAATGGATAACCTGGAAGAAATGGACAGATTCTTAGAAATGTTCAATCTCTCAAGACTGAACCAGGAAGAAATAGAAATTATGAACAACCCAATTACAAGCACTGAAACTGAAGCTGTGATCAAAAATCTCTCATAAAACAAAAGCCCAGGTCCAGATGGCTTCACAGGAGAATTCTACCAAACATTTAGAGAAGAGCTAATGCCTATCCTTCAAACTCTTTCAAAAAATTGCAGAGGAAGGAACACTTTCAAACTCATTCTATGAGGCCACCATCACCCTGATACCAAAACCAAAGACAACACAAAAAAAGAAAACTACAGGCCAATATCACTGATGAACATAGATGCAAAAATTCTCAATAAAATTTTAGCAAATAGAATTCAGCAACACATCAAAAAGCTCATATACCATGATCAAGTTGGGTTTATTCCAGGAATGCAAGGATTCTTTAATATACACAAATCAATCAATGTGATACACCATATTAAGAAATTGAAAGATAAAAACCATATGATAATCTCAACAGATGCAGAAAAAGCCTTTGACAAAATTTAGCACCCATTTATGATTAAAACTCTTCAAAAAATGGGTATAGAAGAAACCTACCTCAACATAGTTAAGGCCATATATGATAAGCCTACAGCAAACATTATTCTCAATGGTGAAAAACTGAAAGCATTCCCCCCTAAGATTAGAAACAAGACAAGGATGTCCACATACACCACTACTATTCAATATAGTTCTCAATATTGACTCTTTTTTATTTCTTCTAGGTCCTTGTTAAACCTTTCTTGCCTAGAAGAAATAAAAAAGAGTCAATATATAATGAATAATGCAATAAATGAAATTAAAAACACTCTGGAGGCAACAAATAGTAGAATAACAGAGGCAGAAGATAGGATTAGTGAATTAGAAGATAGAATGGTAGAAATAAATGAATCAGAGAGGATAAAAGAAAAATGAATTAAAAGAAATGAGGACAATCTCAGAGACCTCCAGGACAATATTAAACGCTACAACATTCGAATCATAGGGGTTCCAGAAGAAGAAGACAAAAAGAAAGACCATGAGAAAATACTTGAGGAGATAATAGTTGAAAACTTCCCTAAAATGGGGAAGGAAATAATCACTCAAGTCCAAGAAACCCAGAGAGTCCCAAACAGGATAAACCCAAGGAGAAACACCCCAAGACACATATTAATCAAATTAACAAAGATCAAACACAAAGAACAAATATTAAAAGCAGCAAGGGAAAAACAACAAATAACACACAAGGGAATTCCCATAAGGATAACAGCTGATCTTTCAATAGAAACTCTTCAAGCTAGGAGGGAATGGCAAGACATACTTAAAATGATGAAAGAAAATAACCTACAGCCCAGATTATTGTACCCAGCAAGGATCTCATTTAAGTATGAAGGAGAAATCAAAAGCTTTTCAGACAAGCAAAAGCTGAGAGAATTCTGCACCACCAAACCAGCTCTCCAACAAATACTAAAGGATATTCTCTAGACAGGAAACACAAAAATGGTGTATAAACTCGAACCCAAAACAATAAAGTAAATGGCAACGGGATCATACTTATTAGTAATTACCTTAAACGTAAATGGGTTGAATGCCCCAACCAAAAGACAAAGACTGGCTGAATGGATACAAAAACAAGACCCCTACATATGTTGTCTACAAGAGACCCACCTCAAAACAGGGGACACATACAGACTGAAAGTGAAGGGCTGGAAAAAGATTTTCCATGCAAATAGGGACCAAAAGAAAGCAGGAGTCACAATACTCGTATCAGATAAATTAGACTTTAAAACAAAGGCTGTGAAAAGAGACAAAGAAGGTCACTACATAATGATCAAAGGATCAATCCAAGAAGAAGATATAACAATTATAAATATATATGCACCCAACACGGGAGCACCGCAGTATGTAAGACAAATGCTAACAAGTATGAAAGGAGAAACTAACAATAACATAATAAAAGTGGGAGACTTTAATACCCCACTCACACCTATGGATAGATCAACTAAACAGAAAATTAACAAAGAAACACAAACTTTAAATGATACAATAGACCAGTTAGACCTAATTGATAGCTATAGGACATTTCATCCCAAAACAATGAATTTCACCTTTTTCTTAAGCGCACATGGAAAAAATAAAAAACAGCTTACTTGAAAAAAAAAAGCTTTTCAATGAAATAGCAGTAAATAGAAATTATGATTCCTCTTTCTATGAAATGTCAAACATCAGGAGAAATAATATTAAAATTCCCAAACACCTCCATGATAGCAATATTCAGGAAATAGTTTATGGTAAACATTTTTAATAAACAGCAGCATAAAATTAATCAGTGTTTAATATTTCTGGTGTGTGAAATACAAATGCATATATCCTCAATATAAAATAGGCTTCTTGTCATTACAATTTCATGCTTGTCTATTTGAAATGCCCATAATAACAAATCAAACATTAAGTAATACAGTGATTAAATGCATGCAGTGAAAATAAGGAAAGATAGGGCAAGATATCTGAGTAGTGCCATTGTATATTCCAAAACAAAACAAAACAAAACAAAAAACAAAACAAAACAAAAAAAAACCTTTCTTGCATCTTCTCAATCCTTGTCTCCAAGCTATTTATCTGTGATTCCATTTTAATTTCAAGATTTTGGATCAATTTCACTATCATTATTCGGAATTCTTTATCAGGAAGATTCCCTATCTCTTCCTCTTTTGTTTGGTTTGGTGGGCATTTATCCTGTTCCTTTATCTGCTGGCTATTCCTCTGTCTCTTCATCTTGTTTAAATTGCTGAGTTTGGGGTGTCCTTTCTGTATTCTGGCAGTTTGTGGAGTTCTCTTTATTGTGGCTTTTCCTCACTGTGTGTGGGTTTGTACAGGTGGCTTGTCAAGGTTTCCTGGTTAGGGAAGCTTGTGTCGGTGTTCTGATGGGTGGAGCTGTATTTCTTCTCTTTGTTCAGTCGCGCTCCTTTCGAAGAGTTGGATTGCTTTTCTGGGTGCCTGATGTCCTCTGCCGGCATTCAGAAGTTGTTTTGTGGAATTTACTCGACGTTTAAATGCTCTTTTGATGAATTTGTGGGGGAGAAAGTGTTCTCCCCGTCCTACTCCTCCGCCATCTTGGCTCCTCTCAGGAATACAGATTTTAAAAGAAGTAAAGCTTTCACTGTTTGCAGATGACATGATACTGTACATAGAAAACCCTAAAGATAGTATCAGAAAATTACTAGAGCTAATCAGTGAATATAGCAAAGTTGCAGGATACAAAATCAATACACAGAAATCACTTACATTTCTATATACTAACAATAAAAAATCAGAAAGAGAAACTAAGGAATCAATCCCATTCACCATTGAAACAAAAAGAATTAAATATCTAGGAATAAACTTATCTAAGGAGACAAAAGAACTGTACACAGAAAATTACAAGACACTGATGGAAGAAATCAAAGACAACATAAACAGATGGAAAGATATTCCATGTTCCTGGGTAGGAAGAATCAATATTGTGAAAATGACTATACTACCAAATACAATCTACAGATTCAATGCAATCCCTATCAAATTACCAATCGCATTTTTCACAGAACTAGAACAAAAAAGTTTACAATTCATATGAAAATACAAAAGACCCTGAATAGCCAAAGCAGTCTTGAGAAAGAAGAATGGAGCTGGAGGAATCAATCTTTCTGACTTCAGAATATACTACAAAGCTACAGTCATCAAGACAGTATGGTGCTGCCATAAAAACAGAAATATAGACCAATGCAACAAGATAGAAAGCCCAGAAATAAACCCATGCACCTAGGGATACATTATTTTTTACAAAGGAGGCAAGAATATACAATGGGGCAAAGACAGCCTCTTCAATAAATGGTGCTGGGAAAACTGGACAGTGACATGTGAAAGAATGAAATTAGAACACTTCTTAACACCATACACAAAAGCAAACTTAAAATGGATTACAGACCTAAATGTAAGAGCAGAAACTATAAAAATCTTAGAGGAAAACATAGTCAGAACACTCGATGACATAAATCAAAGCAAGATCCACTATAACCCACCTCCTAGAATAACAGAAATAAAAACTAAAGTAAACAAGTGGAATCTGATTAAACTTTAAAAGCTTTTGCATATCAAGGGAAAATAAGCAAAGTGAAAAGACAATCCTCAGAAAGGGAGAAAATAATAGTAAATGAAACAACTGACAAAGGATTAATATCCAAAATATACAAGCAGCTCATACAACTCAATACCAGAAGAACAAACAACCCAATCAAAAAGTGGGAAAAAGACCTAAACAGACACTCCTCCAAAGAAGACATACAGATGGCTAACAGACACATGAAAGGATGCTCAACATCACTCATTATTAGAGAAATGCAAATCAAAACTGCAATGAGATATCACCTCACACCAGTCAGAATGGCCCTCATCAAAAAGTCTACAAACAATAAATGTTGGAGAGGGTGTGGAAAAAAGAGAACGCCCTTGCAGTGTTGGTGCAAATGTAAATTGATACAGGCACTATGGAAGATGGTATGGAGATTCCTTAAAAAACTAGGAATAAAACCACCATATGACCCAGCAATCCTACTCCTTGGCATATAGCCCAAGGAAACCAAAATCAAAAAAGATGCATTATCCCATTGTTCACTGCAGCACTATTTACAATAGCTAGAACATGGAAGCAACCTAGATGTCCATCAACAGATGAATGGATAAAGTAGTATGGTACATGTACACAATGAAGTATTACTCAGCCATAAAAAGGAATGCATTTGAGTTAGTTCTGACAAGGTGAATGAACGTAGAACCTTGTATAGAGTGAAGTAAGTCAGAAAGAGAAAGATAAACATATATTCTAATGCACATATATACACATTTCTTCTCCAGAATCTAGAAAAATGGTGCTGAAGAATTTATTTACAGTGAAACAGACATAGAAAATAGACTTATGGACACGGGGAGGGGGGACGAGAAGGTGAGCTGTATGGAGAGAGCAACATGGAAACTTATATTACCATGTGTAAAATAGATAGCAAATGAGAATTTGCTGTATGGCTCAGAAAACTCAAACAGGTGCTCTATATCAAACTAGAAGTGTAGGATGGGGAGGGAGATGAGAAGGAGGTTCAAAAGGGAGGGGATATATGCATACCTATGGCTGATTCATGTTGAAGTTTGACAGAAAACAACAAAATTCTGTAAAGCAATTATCCTTCAATAAAAAAATAAATTTAATTCGAGGTTTTTTGTATTTCCATACAAATTGTGAAATTATTTGTTCTAGCTTTGTGAAGAATACTGTTGGTAGCTTGATAGGGATTGCATTGAATCTATAAATTGCTTTGATGTATGTCAGAGAGTGTTTTGCCTATGTTCTCCTCTAGGAGTTTTATAGTTTCTGGTCTTACATTTAGATCTTTAATCCATTTTGAGTTTATTTTTGTGTATGGTGTTAGAAAGTGTTCTAGTTTCATTCTTTTACAAGTGGTTGACCAGAATTCCCAGCACCACTTGTTAAAGAGATTGTCTTTAATCCATTGTATATTCTTGCCTCCTTTGTCAAAGATAAGGTGTCTGTATGTGCGTGGATTTATCTCTAGGCTTTCTATTTTGTTCCATTGATCTATATTTCTGTCTTTGTGCCAGTACCATACTGTCTTGATAACTGTGGCTTTGTAGAAGAGCCTGAAGTCAGGTAGGTTGATTCCTCCAGTTCCATTCTTCTTTCCCAGGATCGCTTTGGCTATTCGAGGAAATAAAAGCAAAAATAAACAAATGGGACCTAATTAACCTTAAAAGCTTCTGTACATCAAAGGAAACTATTAGCAAGGTGAAAAGACAGCCTTCAGAATGGGAGAAAATAATAGCAAATGAAGCAACTGACAAACAACTAATCTCAAAAATATACAACCAACTCCTACAGCTCAACTCCAGAAAAATAAATGACCCAGTCAAAAAATGTGCCAAAGAACTAAATAGACATTTCTCCAAAGAAGACATACAGATGGCTAACAAACACATGAAAAGATGCTCAACATCACTCATTATCAGAGAAATGCAAATCAAAACCACTATGAGATACCATTTCACACCAGTCAGAATGGCTGCAATCCAAAAGTCTACAAATAATAAATGCTGGAGAGGGTGTGGAGAAAAGGGAACCCTCTTACACTGTTGGTGGGAATGCAAACTAGTACAGCCACTATGGAGAACAGTGTGGAGATTCCTTCAAAAACTGGAAATAGAACTGCCTTATGATCCAGCAATCCCACTGCTGGGCATACACACTGAGGAAACCAGAAGGGAAAGAGACACGTGTACCCCAATGTTCATCGCAGCACTGTTTATAATAGCCAGGACATGGAAGCAACCTAGATGTCCATCAGCAGATGAATGGATAAGAAAGCCGTGGTACATATACACAATGGAGTATTACTCAGCCATTAAAAAGAATACATTTGAATCAGTTCTAATGAGGTGGATGAAACTGGAGCCTATTATACAGACTGAAGTAAGCCAGAAGGAAAAACACCAATACAGTATACTAACGCATATATATGGAATTTAGAAAGATGGTAACAATAACCCGGTGTACGAGACAGCAAAAGAGACACTGATGTATAGAACAGTCTTATGGACTCTGTGGGAGAGGGAGAGGGTGGGAAGATTTGGGAGAATGACATTGAAACACGTAAAATATCATGTAGGAAACGAGATGCCAGTCCAGGTTCGATGCACGATACTGGATGCTTGGGGCTGGTGCACTGTGACGACCCAGAGGGATGGTATGGGGAGGGAGGAGGGAGGAGGGTCTAGGATGGGGAACACATGTATACCTGTGGTGGATTCATTTTGATGTTTGGCAAAACTAATACAATTATATAAAGTTTAAAGATAAAATAAAATTAAAAAAAATTTTAAAAATGCTTAGGAAAAATGTAACAAAAGAGATAAAAGACTTCTACACTGAGAACTAAAATCAAAAGTTGCTAAAAAAAAAAAAAAAGACAATTCAAATAAAATGAAACTGTATTGTATTCATGAATTGAAAAGCTTTATATTTTAAGACATTAATTTTCTCAAATTGAGTCTATATTGTCAATGAAATTTGAAGAAAATATCTGCAGATGTTCTCATAGAAATTGGTAATTACTTCCTAAATTTTAAATAAACTGTAAAGGACATAGAATTGTCATAACAATATTGAAATCAGAAAACTAAGTTTGAGGATTTTTCTAGTTGACTTCAAAGATTTACTACCAAGAGGCAGTAATCAAAACCATGGTAATAATGGCAAAAATATAAACAAATAATTTAATTAAATAGTCCAAAACCTAAACAGTAAAGTAGTATTGAACAAATGTTTCAAAGAAATTCCATTTTTTAAAGTATTGAATATGCAATGTGTGTGTGTGTGTGTGTGTTGAGTAGCTTCAGCTGTGTCCAACTCTTTGCAACCCTGTGGACTGTAGCCCACAAGGCTACTCTGTTCATGGGATTCTCCAGGCAAGAATACTGGAATGGATTGCCATGTTCTCCTCCAGGGTATCTTCCTGACCCAGCGATCAAGCATGCGTCTCCTCTTTCCTGCATTGGCAGTCAGTTTCTTTACCACTAGCAACCCCTGGGAAGCCTAAAAATGCAATAGGAGAAATAAAGCAAACCCCACGCTCCTGAATTAACCTGAGATGAATACAGACTTAAATCTAATAGCTAAGGTTATAAAGCCTCTGGATTAAAACTTATGAGAGCATTACAATAACTGTGTCATAGGAAAAAGTGTTTTCATGTTTGATACAGGAAAAAAACTAACAGTAAAGTAAACAATTGGAATATGAATTAGAAAGCAATACCACTTAACAATAGCATGAAAATATCCTTGATATTACTCTGATTCCAAAGTCAAAGATATCACCAGAAAAGAAAACTATAGGTCACTATACCTCATAAACACAGATTAAAAAATATTCAACAAAATAGTAGCAAAGTGTATTTGGCAACATTTATAAAGGAATATGTACCATGACCAAGTAGATTTATCTCACAAAAGAAACGTTGGTTTAGCATGCAAAATCAATTAATATAACATACCATATATTAGCATATTAATATATAATAAAAAGAACAGTAACAAGTTATATAATGCCACATCAATAGGATAAAAGACAGAAAACCACATTATCATATGCAGATAGGTCCAGAAACAGCATTTAAGACAACCCAACATTCATTCATGATAAAAACTCTCCATCTAGGGATAAGAAAGCTTTCTAAATTTAACTGTATTACCTCTACTGCTGCCATAACTAATTACCACAAACAGTAACTTAAAACAAAATTATCTTATAATAATAAAATAACAAAAGGTCTGCAGGGCTTATTTTTTCTTGCAGAGTTTCTGAGGGACTATCCGTTTTCTTGCCTTTTCCATCTTCTAAGGATGGGTGCATTACTTGACTTATGGCCCCCCTCTTCCATCTTCAAAGTCAGCAATGTAGCACCTTTCTGTCCCTTTTTCCATCACCACATCTCCTTCTCTGACCATGGCCTGAGAAGGTTCTCTGCTTTTAAGAATATGTGTGATTACAAAGGGCCCTCCTTCATAATCTAGGATAATCTTCCTATCTCTGGGTCTATAAACTTGATCTCTTCTGCAAAGTCCCTTTTGACAGTAAAGTAACATATTTTGGGGTTCTGGGAATAAGCATGTGTCCATCTTTGAAGGGGCACAACCAACATCATATTTAACAGCTAAAAGTTGAACAACTGGTAAATAAGACACCATCATAATTTAAAACCACTGAGGAAACCAGAAGGGAAAGAGACACGTGTACCCCAATGTTCATCGCAGCACTGTTTATAATAGCCAGGACATGGAAGCAACCTAGATGCCCATCAGCAGATGAATGGATAAGAAAGCTGTGGTACATATACACAATGGAGTATTACTCAGCCATTAAAAAGAATACATTTGAATCAGTTCTAATGAGATGGATAAAACTGGAACCTATTATAAAGAGTGAAGTAAGCCAGAAAGAAAAACACCAATACAGTATACTAACACATATATATGGAATTTAGAAAGATGGTAACAATAACCCTGTGTACGAGACAGCAAAAGAGACACCAATGTATAGATCAGTCTTATGGACTCTGTGGGAGAGGGAGAGGGTGGGGAGATTTGGGAGAATAGCATTGAAACATGTATAATATCATGTATGAAACGAGTCGCCAGTCCAGGTTCGATGCACGGTACTGGATGCTTGGGGCTGGTGCACTGGGACGACCCAGAGGGAGGGTAGGGGAGGGAGGAGGGAGGAGGGTTCAGGATGGGGAACGCGGGTATACCTGTGGCAGATTCATTTCGATATTTGGCAAAACTAATACAATATTGTAAAGTTTAAAAATAAAATAAAAGTTAAAAAAAAAAAAGAATTAAAAAAAAAAAAAAAACCCTTATCCTTCTAAAGACATCATTAGGAAAGTGAAAAGGCAAGCTACAGACTGGGAGAAAATATTTACAAATCATTTATCTGATAAAGGCCTTGTATTCACAATGCATAGAGACTCCTTGTAAGTCAATAATAAGAAGCCAAACAATCCAATTTTTAAATATGGGCAAAAGATTTGAATAGACATTTCACCAAAGGAGATATAGGAATCACTAATGAGCACGTGAAAAGATGCTCAGCATCATTATTCATTAGGTAAATACAAACTGAGACCACAATGAAATGCTACATATCTAGTAGAATGGCTGTAGTAATAAGACAGTAGCAAATTTTGGCAAGTGTTTGAAGCAACCAGAACCCTGTGGGTTGTTCATGAAAGTATGAGTTTAACCACTTCACAGAATAGATTATCAATTCCTTTAAAAGCTAAAAACAAGTCTAGCTAACATGTGATGACCATATATTAATACATAAAAATATTGAATCATGACGGTGTACACTTGAAGCTAATAAGTCAGTTATAACTCATTTGGGGCAGGGAAAGAAAGCTAAACACAAAGTTACCATAGAACAAAGCAATCCAGTTGCTAGGAGTCTACCTAAAAGTAATGAAAATGTGTGCCCTCACAAAGACTTGTACAGAAATGTTCATGACAGTTTTATTCATAATAGTCAAAAACAAGGGGGGAAATCTAAATGCTTATCAACTAGTAAAAGAATGAACAAATTATGAATATTTGTGAAAAACAGTGAAATTCTATTCACCAATCCAAAGGAAAAAACCGCTGATATCCTTCAACCAAGTTGAACCTCAATAACATGACGATAATGATAGAAACTAGCTGCCAAAAAAAAAAGGCATTACATGATTCTTTAATACTAAATGTAAAGACATTTAAAGAGATATAACTTTGATCAATAGCAGCCTAGGGTTATGAGGGTGAAAGGGAATTAATTGTAAATAAGTGTGAGGAAACTTCTCTGGGTGATCAAAATGTTATAATACTGGACTGAAATGATGTTTGTGTCATCTATAAATTGAACAAAAGCATTGAATTGTACACTTACAGTGGACAATTTTCATAATATGTAAGTTACACCTCCATAGCTATTAAAAATATCTTTGGGAGTAAATTTGATGAAGGTAAACAAGACCGCCATACTGAAATCTATGTAACATTGCTCAGAGAAATTAAACTCTTGGAAGATCTAATATCGTTAAGATATCAGATTCAGTATCATTCCAAATAATACTTCAGTCTTTGTAGAAAACATGAAATAATTCCAAATTTTTATATAAATGCAAAGTCACCAGAATGTACCAAGTAATGTTGAAAAACTAAAACAAAGTGAAAGATTTACAATGAGTTTACAACATGGTAAAAAACACCGCTGTACTGGGTTAAGAATAGAATTCAAAAAGATTTTAGAAATACACCCATACATATAGAATCAATTGATTTTGACAAAGATGGAAAGATAATTCAATAGGAGAAATGAAAACCTTTTTTTAGCAACATATGAGAAAAACAAGGGAGTTCCCCAGAAGTCCCATGATTAGGACTCTGTGCTTTCACTGCCAGAAATTGGATTCAGTCCCTAGTTGGGGGACTAAGATTTCTTAGATGAGACAAAATAAATCCATAGTACTCGTAAGATTTACATATAAAAACTATTAAGAAAATAAAAAGGCATGTCACAGTCTGATAGAAAATATTTAAAATACACATATCTGGTCAAAAATTTGTATCCAGAATAAAGAATTTTTACTGATAAGAGGACAATCAGCTAAATTACCAAGTAGACTGCAGACCTGAACAGACATTTCATAAGAATAAGATATGAGCACAGGCTGCAACACTTAAGTAGCACATAAGTAGGTATTCAAAACCATTATTCAGCAAAGAATTGCAAGATTAAAAGGACAGTAAAATATTACTTGCTATTGTAAAGCAATCGGTAAAACTAAAATTTAAAAAATGGACAACAGCAAATATGGCTGAAAAAGTGGAAAAAGAACCCAGAGAGAAAAGAATGCCCCAGGGTAGGATTCCATTTACCCTGGGGCATTCTTTTCTCTCTGGGTTCTTTTTCCATTTATATAATATTTAAGAACAGGCAACACTAATTAATCTATGATGATACAATTCAAATCACTGGTTGCCAGTTGGATGCAGAAATTGACTACAACTGGCAAGAGAGAACTTTCTGGTTGATGAAAATGTTCTACATTTTGATTGTGGTATTGTGTATATTTGTCAAAATTCAGTAAAACAAACACTTGAAAATTTGAAATCTTGTCTTATATAAATTTTAATTCCTCAAAAGAAAGTGAAGGTATAGTTAGAAAAATTTTACAAAGCAACTATTTCTTTAATATTAACATTTGTGCAACAAGTTTTCATCCTATTATTTCTATATCAGTGAATCATCTGAAAATTTATCCCATACTTAAATGAAATTAAAAAATCAGTTTTCAAATAAGCCCTATAGTACTGAAATCATACTTGTTCTCCTCTCAAAGGCAGCTCTACCATCACATTACGCAAAAGTTAAGTGTCTATTTCCACAACTCTCCTATTCTACTTCTACCTTTTAATTGCCACAGCACACGTATTTGCAATGTAGGCCAACAGGTCATGTGACTGTGCCTATATAATTCATCAAATGCCTACTCCTGCTCCACAAGAGTAATTTTATTATATGTTGCTTTGTCCAGGTTTTGCATGATCTTAGATGAAAAATAATTATTTTCTGGACTTCCTGGAAGATCTCTCATTACTACAATGCCTAATTGTGGCTGTTCCTGCCTCACATAGTAAATGTCCTCAGCTAAAGATTGAAGTTAAAATCTGTTCTGTGTGGTAACTAGGGCTTTATTCTTAAACTCTTTAATGCCTATATACATGAGTCAGTATTTGAACCTCAAAAATATCACCTCTCTTATCAGAAAACCCAGGAAGAGTAACAATTAGAAGTGTGAGGATCATTCCATTCATTTGCCTTTCTCTGATCATATAGGGCTTCCCTGATAGCTCAGTTAGTAAAGAATTGACTGCAATACACGAGACCCCAGTTTGACTCCTGGGTCAGGAAGATCCGCTGGAGAAGGGATAGGCTACCCACTCCAGTATTCTGCACTGGAGAATTCCACGGACTATATAGTCCATGGGGTTGCAAACAGTCAGACAAAACTGAGCAACTCCCACTTTCACTTTCTCTGACCTTATACCACAAACTCATTCAAGTTTTTTAAATTGATTTTAGGTATTTAATAAGTTAACCACTAAGATAGACCCTGATTCTGGGAAAGATTGAAGGCAGGAAGAAAAGGGGATGACAGAGGATGGGATGATTGGATGGCATCACTGACTTGATGGACATGAGTTTGAGCAAGTTCTGGGAGTTGGTAATGGACAGAGAAGCTGGCATGCTGCAGTCCATGGGGTTGCAAAGAATCAGACAGGACTGAGCAAGTCAACTGAAGACATACCCACCAGAAGTTGTTTTCTGCCTATCATCTGCCTAGATTTAAAATCAAGCAATCATGATGCTCTTCCAACTAGAGTTACAGCTCTTTTGATCACTATGTACCTACAAATTCTGTGTGTCACATACAGCATTAAATCCCACACAGCTCTCATATCCTACATCTGAGAGGTGGTCACCCACCCAGGGAATAGAACACAAGTGTGAGAACTTGAACCTGTGATGTATATCAGTGGTTATCCATGATGACACACAGTCTAGAAACAACTGTTAGCAATAAGGAAGGATAAAGATGAGAACAAGACTTAATGGATAACAAGTAGAAAGATAGGAGGACTTAAAAAATCTAACAGGTTTTATCAACAGGAGAGTGAATGAAAGAAACTCTCCCATAGGTCCAAACAGAAAACCAGAAATATGCCGATGTCAGTGCATAAGGCAGGAAAGATCTCAAAAAAAAAAAAAAAAAATTACATTATTAATGGACTTTCAAGAGGACCTAAAAATACAGAGGGTTACTGACTCCTGGCAAAAGAAAGTGTTACACAGATTAAATGTCCTTTCTCCGTTCAGGGAGGGTGGGATGACTGAACAGCATGCTTTATTTCTGAATAAGATGAAGCAAAGTGTCATTCATTATCATTTTACCTTTCCATATGGTGGTAGATCCCATTGAGTAGATGTGCACTTGAAGAAGAGAAGAAGCTCTGAGTTATATTAATTTCAGAATCCAAATGAAAAGTACTTGGGAAAGCTTAGAAAATCTAATAATATCCTCATTTCTTTCTTGATTCTACACTTCAAGTTTGGAGGAAAACTTTTAAGAATGTTCCAGTCACCATTCTCACAGTTCTGACCTTATCATATTCATCACAGGTTATGGTAACAAGCCACGTTCTGACACAGGGAGATGTGCCCCTTTTTCAAACCCAAAATGCAGTTCAGAATGGTTGATATTCTTGATCTTGGCAACTAAAAGTGGAAAAAGGATATGCTAGATGAATGAGAGTTCAAAGGGGGTGAACATTTCATTATTATAGGATTCACAACTTTCCTTAGTCATCAAGTCTTCTAGAATTTATCTCCCACAAATGGCAAGCATCTTTCATATATTCTTTATCCAGACCCCGGTAGTTTTGCTCTCCTTCTCTATGTCACACCCTATATGGGTAAAACCAATGAGGCTACTGTCCCCCCATCAATAGGACAAATAACACTGAAAGCAGATTTGCAAATAAACACCATCTGTAATTGTCTCTCTGCTTTCAACCTTGCCTATCTACCCTTCATCCATACCTACTAAGTTGTTTCAGTCATGCCCGACTCTGCAACACTATGGACTGTAGCCCACCAGGCTCCTTTGTCCATGAGATTCTCCAGGCAAGAATACTGGAGTGGGTTGCCAAGCCCTCCTCCCGGGGATCTTCCCAACCCAGAGATCAAACCTACATCTCTTACATCTCCTGCACTGGCAGACTGTTCTTCACCTCTTGCATCATCCAGGAAACTCATCTACCCTTCATATTCCTAAATTCATCCACATTCTAAAAATGCACATCTATTTATGTCATTCTCCTGTTTAAAAACCATCAACGCCTCTTCATATCTTCAAAATAAATTCAAACTTCATACCACAGTCCAGAAGGGCACCCATGATCTATTCCTTGCCCCCTTTCTTAGCCTTCTTTGATGACCCTCCCCACAGTCTCCCAAGGTTTTTTCCATTCATTGCCATTCATGACATCCTTGCTGATCCCTGCACACATCATGCTGTCACATACCTCTACACTCTTCCTGTGTGATCCCTCTATCTGGAGTACCAAGCCCAGCCCCACACCCAACACCACAACCAAGCCAGTGCCCTCTTGCTTGAAAACTCTGCTCAAGCACCTCTTCCCCTTCAGAGGGTTTCCTAATGTTCTCTCTTCCATGATATGCCACCATTCACTCTTCTCCCTCCTCTTTCTCTCTGTCCCACACCATGAAGTTTGCATTTATGAAGGTTTACATTTCTCCCCTGTACATTCATAGCATTTCATATGTAACTCTCTTCTGGCACTCTCACACCATACTGACATCTTTTATTTTCTGACTTTTCTTTCCCCACTATAAACTCTTTGAAACAAGGCCTATATTAGTTTATTTTCCTACGAACAGTGGCTAATAATATAGCTAATCCATAGAAGATATTCAATAAATGCAAGTTCAATGAAATAAAATGATAGAAGGAAGAAAAGAAGGAAATAAAAAAGTGCTATAGATTGAGTTTTTGTGTCCTCCAAAATTCTTATATTAAAGTCCTAACTCTGATGTGATTGTATTTGAACGCAACCTTTGGGAGATAAACAGGGTTAGATGAGGTCCTGATGATGGGACTTTCATTATGGACTCGGTGCTCTTATAAGAAGAGACATCAGAGAGCTTTCTCACTCTCTTTCTCCACAAGCACTAAGAAAAGGCTATCTGAGCACACAGCAAGATGTTAGCTGTCTGCAAGCCAGGAAGACAATTCTAATCAGGAACTCAACTGACTTGCACCCTGTTGGATTTTCCCAGCCTCCAAAACTGCAAGAAAATTCATATCTGTTGTTTAAGCCTCCCAATAATCTAGGGTATTTTTGTTATGAAAGCGTGAGCTGAATAAGAACGAAGAAACAAACGAATGAATGAATACATAAAAAAACAAAAATAGATGAGTAAGTTACCTAGTAGATTTCCCCTTGTACACTTTGCAACAATGGCTGCAGATGACCAGCCACATACAGAAATTTAGTCTGCTGGTGCTTCTCTCTTCAGGGGTAATTGACTCCCTGGGGAGTCACATTATTGACCTTGCATTCATCAGTACCCCCAAGATCTAATCAGAACTAACAGCACAAACAAAAGACAGCTGTTATGCACATGACTGTCTGGGTTAAAGGTCACAAAGATCCTTCCCATCCTTTATTTGAAAAGGTTAATCTGTCCTTGAGCAAATTGATATATGTGGGGACATTAGGGACATATGCAGGGTTTGTAATATTCTTTTTAAAACTTTTTTCTATTTGTAATTGGAGGCTAATGGCTTTACAACATCGTGTTGGCTTCTGCCCTACAACAATGTGAATCAGCCACAAGTACACGTACGTTCCTGCCTCCTGAGCCCTCCCCCCACCCCATTGCACCCCTCTAGGTTGTCACAGAGCACCCGGCGGAGCCCCCTGTGCTGTACATCAGCTTCCTACTGGCTATTCCACACAGGGTAGTATGTACGTGTCAGCGCTACTCTCTCAATTCATCCCACCTAAATCATAAATTACGAAGAATATTTAACTAAGAAAAACTCCTCCAAACTCAATTAAATAAAGAAAAGGAAATGCCATATTATATGATTGTGTCTCAGCTTCCTGACTTCTTAGCATCCTCCTCACCACTCCATTCATTCTACCATTATTGAGGTTTTTCTAAAACAATGCTTTTTTAAAAACATGTATAATATCATGTATGAAACGAGTTGCCAGTCCAGGTTCGATGCACGATACTGGATGCTTGGGGCTAGTGCACTGAGACGACCCAGAGGGATGGTATGGGGAGTGAGGAGGAAGGAGGGTTCAGGATGGGGAACACATGTATACCTGTGGCAGATTCATTTTGATATTTGGCAAAACTAATACAATTTGTAAAGTTTAAAAATAAAATACAATTTTTTAAAAAATTAATTTATTTTTTAATTGAAGGATAATTGCTTTACAGAATTTTGTTGGTTTCTGCCAAACATCAACATGAATCAGCCTAAAACTATGCTTCTTAAACATTTCAGTGGTTCCTCATTGCCTTCTCAATTCAAGCCAAGGGAGCCACGTGCCATAAACTGGGCTTTGCCCTCCTACCCAAGCCCTCTTTTATCTCCTCACCTTTGTAGATGATTTTCCTTCCACCTATCACACCTCTGTGCCCCCCTCCCAACCACCTATCCCCAAGTCCTCCTCCAGCTCTTAGCTTATATGTCATTTTGCCCAGGCAGCTTTTTTTGACCCCCGACTCCAAACCTAAGTTCTTACAACACACCCTCCATTTCCCTTAGAAAACTGTTCAGTCAGCTCAGTTCAGTCGCTCAGTCATGTCTGTATTTTTGAGACCCCATGGACTGCAGCACTCCAAGCTTCCCAGTCCATCATCAACTCCCGGAGTTTACCCAAACTCATGTCCATTGAGTCAGTGATGCCATCCAACAATCTCATCTCTGTCATCCCCTTCTCCTGCCCTCAATCCGTAATAACATGTAATTTATTTGCTTATTTTCCCTATAGATAAGAAGCTCCTGCAAATCAGAAACTGTCATATTACCTCTGCCAGCCACTGGACTGGCAAACAGTACGTGCTCATTAAATAATTTTTGTCAGATGAATGAATTAGTAAAGTTCTTGTGAAGAGTCATGAGTCCAATTACAACTCTACATTTTTATGTTACGCTTGAGACATTTGTACCTTATTATCTGTTTAACTCTTTGACAACCCTGGGAAGCAGGGCAGGTACTAGTCAATTCCGCTGATGGCCCACTCTCCAGCTATACCATTTCTCTTCCATATCAGCAGAGCCCTAGTTTTCTTCTGAAGTCTACCTCTCCTTCAATTAGCTAGAACTAATCTGGATTGATTTGAGGTCATAGTGGTGGTTGGATCAGCCTCCTTCCCTAGAAAACAAGGTCTGAGCCAAGGGTAAAGTGTGAATATGTTATTGAGAGGTATGATGCCGGGGCATCAAGAGTGAAGGAAGGAGGGAATGACGCAAGGAAGAATGGAAAATACACAAACTTGATTCTTTTTCAGGTTGGCCCACCATGTCATAGAGACACAGTTACCGAAGTTAACAGTTACCGAAGTAACCGAAGTTACTGAGCCAGTTGAGACTATCTCCAAAGAAGCTACAACCAAAACCCATGCTATGGAACGGGATAAGGGGGAGGCAGTGTTGCGGGGTGGTTGGGTCAGAGAGGAAGCAATTTGTCTACAAGTCCCATCCCACTCTCTGTTCTTCCACCGGTAACAGTTTGTCCCATAAGAAGTAACTGCTAGCGTGGTGTTCGCCAAAATCCAGAAGTGGTGGGAGAAGCCAGAGACTTAGTAAAATGATGGGTTTGCATGGAACTGGCCCAGGGTGCTCTAGCCGAAGCTGCAAACTTCCAAGGCCCTCAGAGAGAAGAGGAGGACATACACAAGACACGGGGTACTACCAGGGACTGGCTCGAGGACTGGTATGTGGGAAGTCTGCTGACAGAGGGGAAATGCTATGATAAAAGGTTTCAAAGGCATTCTTACATAAGAAACATTTCATCGATTGGTTAATTCAGGATGCATTTGACAATAAATAGCTTGTCAAAATCCAACTGGCAGTATTGTTCCTTTTGCGGTAGTATATAAAATATTAATAGTGCATCTTCCAAACAAAGACATCTTAGGTTTTATCAAATAAAGTAGACCCTGTATTTATCTTCAGATATTGGTGCATAATTATGTGATACAAAAGCTGCAGCAACACTTGTGCAAGCATGAGAGGAGCTAATTCTGATGGTTTGAGGCTAGCAGAGCAGAAATATGGAAACTCAATCTGGGTCTTTTCAGTGAAGTCTTCTACCCATCTGTCACCTTAAGAATCAGGATAGATAGCTGATGCGACTTTTAGTGGAGCTGAAACTTTAACCCATGTTGGTGTTCTTTCCTATATAACTGTCTTCAATGCCCTTCACTACTGGCACATTTACAGCTTTATCTGTTGGTCTCTTCCCACCTATCTTTCCTAGTCTCTAGTTGTCTGAAACCTGAGGTTTCCTAAAAAACAGCCTGTTTCCTCAGGCACCTTTAACTTCTATCATTCTAGAAAATTTGGCAAAAAATATGAAGAATGTTAGCCTATTAAAGACATTATGGAGAAAGTGAAGGGATCTGAAGCTTTATCTCCAGTCTTTTCAAAAAAATAACAATTGTACATATTTAAATTATGTATCTCCAGTCTTTTAAGTTTGAGTGTATGGAAAGCAACACCATCTTTCAAAAACCTTGCTGTTGTTCAGCCTCTCAGTTGTGTCTGACTCTTGTGACCCCATGGACTGCAGCATGCCAGGTTTCCCTGTCCTTCACTATCTCCCAGAGTTTGCTCAAACATGTCTGTTGAGTCAATGACACCATCCAACCATCTCATCCTCTGTCGGCCCCCTCTCCTCCTGCCCTCAATCTTTGCCAGCATCAGGGTCTTTTCCAGTGAGTCAGCTCTTTGCATTAGGTGGCCAAAGTACTAGAGCTTCAGCTTCAGCAGCAGTCCTTCCAATGAATATTCAGGACTGATTTCCTTTAGAATTGACTGGTTTCATCTCCTTGCAGTCCAAGAGACTCTCAAGAGTCTTCTCCAACACCACAATCCAAAACAATCAATTTTTCCATGCTCAGCCTTCCTTATGGTTCAACTCTCGCATCCATATATGACTGCTTGAAAAAATCATAGCTTTGACTAGATGGACCTTTGTTGGCAAAGTGATGTCTCCACTTTTTAATATTCTGTCTAGGTTTGTCAAAAGTTTTCTGCCAAGGAGCAAAACACCTTGGTGCCACTGTCGAAACCAGAGGACTGGGCTGCATGCAGATGTTATATTCACTCTAAGGAATAAACAGTATCTCATATACCCACTAATCAGTAGGGCCACATCAGCCAGAGTGTACCAGTTTGACACCATTTTTTAACCCTAGCTACATATCTCAGTCAACCCCAAAGCTCATGTTCACAGCTACCCAGTGACTCTTCCCCAAAAGTCTTTACACTGTTTACACTGTTTGACTTTGGCTCAAGTTATTTGTACTAGCAAGTATTTCAGTTCAGGTAAATTACTAAATGTCAGAGGAAGTTTGAAAAATCAGAAAGCAATGTCTCTAAAATAAAGCCAGCCCTGATTATATCTTGATTGGGAAAACAATTTATCCCTGATTTTTCCAAAATGGCCAAGCATCAGAATAAAAACCCAGGGCTTCCCAGGTGGCTCCGTTGTAGAGAATCCACCTGCCAGTGCAAGAGACATCAGTTCAATCCCTGGTCCAGAAGGATCCCCCTCACCACGGAGCAACTGAGCCCATGTGCTGCAACTACTGAGCTGCGCTCCAGAGACCACAAGCCACAACTGCTGAAGCCCATGAGCCACAACTGCTGAAGCCCATGAGCCACAACTGCTGAAGCCTGTGTGCCTAGAGCCTGCGCTCTGCAACAAGAGAAATCACCGCAATGCAAAGCCCACGTACCACAACTAGAGAGCAGGCGCAGCTCCCTGCAACTAGAAAAAAGCCCATACAGCAACAAAGACCCAACCCAGCCAATAAATAAATAAACTTATATTTAAAAGAGAATAAAAATCCACATGATCTAGGAAATCTACTGATAAAGCAACTTAATGACATAGTAGATTACCACCCATAAGAAAAGATTTAAAGAAAAAAACCACTAGGGAATAAAAATATTCTACAGAGATCAAACAAGTCAATCCTAAAGGAAATCAACCCTGACTATTCATTGGAAGGACTGATGGTGAAGCTGAAGCTCCAATACTTTGGCCACCTGATATGAAAAGCCAACTCACTGGAAAAGACCCTGATGCTGGGAAAGATTGAAGGCAGGAGGAGAAGAGGGAGACAGAGGATGAGATGGTTGGCCGGCATCACTGACTCAATGGACATGAGTTTGAGCAAACTCTGGGACATAGTAAAGGACAGGGAAGCCTGGCATGGGGTCACAAAGAGTCAGACAAGACTGAGCCACTGAACAACGTAGAAACAAAGTAGCTGGTTTCTGCATGTGGGTGCCCCCAGCATTCCTGAATCTGCATCTGGCTGTGAATAATCTGCATGCCATTTCCATCATCACCAGAGGAATTGCATGTTGATGCCCCCAAGTCATGGGAGCACCCTGTAGCAGCAAGTGCAATGAGACAGTTTCCTAACGTGCCAATCATCTGCGTATCAAATTAGCAATTGTTGTCCTTGTTCTTACACCTAATATCATGTGACACTCCTCTGGAACCTCCTCTTGATGGGAAGAGGAACACTGTATATATTTAGGGGATTTCCTTTCAACAAATAGCTCAGGATGGAAATTAAGCCAATGCCTTTGAGTCCCCCAAGGAAGCCTGGTGTGGAGAACCTAAACTATTCCTCAGTTTTCTCTTTTCCTGTTTTGCCTCTCTCTGAATTGGGGGCTTGGAATTATAAGGTGGCACAGGCACTCCCCTTATCTTTCTCTTAGTTCCCCCGTAACATGGAATTAAGTAAATATTTGTGCTGTGCAGAAGGGGTGCTGCAAGCAATCTGTGGAAAGTTCATGAAATCTGGTCTTCTTAGGAGACAAATAGCAGGTGTTTAGTGTATTATGTTCTAAGCAGAACCCAGGGGGAAGGTGTGAGACTATGACAGTGATTGTAAGTGCACTTAGGGTTCTTTGCTGTGTGGGAGCTGCCAAATGAAGAAATATATTAGTCTTGCTTTTCTACTAACCTCCTCATGAAGTAATCACTTAAATGGGTTCTCAGAGTTCAGGGGAATTGGAAGACCAGCAGTAACAAGAGAAATACCTTGAATTTTCTTCCAAGGCACTCCAAGGACTTTGTGGACATTATTACATTTACCAGCCCTCCCAGGTCCCACCAAAAAAAAAAAAAAAGATGTCAGCCTCATGAAGAAGGAAATCTTCTCTTACAATCAGGGGCAATGAAAGGAAAGCAGAGGATTTGAGACTTGCCAGTGTGGTTCCTGCAACTTCTGGAGACCAGGGTTCTACACCCCATTCCATCAGTGACTAGTTCAATGTTTTAGAACGTTCCTTTTAGGAATATGAAAGGGTACTTACCGGCTTGACTTCTAAACTCCCTCTCTGAAAAGAAAACATTTGGAGGTCAACCTAAATGCCGGCCTCCTCTTCTCCTAGGCCTGTTTCCCACAGCTCTTCACATATAAACCCTTGGGTAGCGCTGAGCTATTTTGGGTTTCAACCTCATCTGCCTTTCACATTAGGTTCTGCGTTAATTATGATGCTTCAGTGAAAACGAGCCTTCTGACAGTCTCAGGCTTGGAGAATGGAAGGAGGGATAAAGGCAACTCCAACTACAGGCCTTTAGTTCTAATTAATGCCCACCTCCTGTGCTTGATATTCTAGACACAATCACCCCACTACTAGGGGGAAGAACTCAATTCACTCCGTCGCACAGGAACCAACAAATTAAGCCAGGCACTTGGTAGTCCCTATGGAACATGATCTTTCAGGCAAAGAAGCAATTTATATGCAATAACCAGGAGGAACGCATAATCCTGTGTTTCTCCTTTTAAACTGTCTTTTGACATTCTTATGACTCATCTTCTATTCAGGGACCAAGAGTACAGCCTTTTAGAAACCAAAAATCGTTTTCCTTCTTTGGTTCTAGAGCTCAAGTCAATCAAACAACCAAATACATGCACATATGTACATATGCACATGTACATACACACAAAGTCCTCTAACAGGTCCTGCAAGAAATACAAAGGATATGAAATCTGGTTCCTCTTAGAAATGTGTCATAGGCACAAATTTCGCTAAATGAAAATGTCTTCTGGGCAAGTAACACCTCCCTGCTGGTTTCTGAAGGATTTTAGCAATTAATTCTGCAGAGAGCGAATTCAAATGAAGAACAAGGCAGCCATCCAGGCTCTGACCAGAGCCCTACTTCAGGCCCAGAGCTGCTCGAGTTCTCAGTGACCTCTGCCCCTCCGCCTGTCCTCCCACTTCCTCCTTCACTGAGGGCTGACCCCAGTGCAGCCCTGGGCCAGGAGCTGAGTGAGCACATGCAAAATGAACCATATCCCAGACTCCTTCAGCCTTCAGCTCAGAGGAGTCCACTGCATTTGACATCTCCAGGATGCTCATTACCACTGCATTGCAAATTCCTCAAGGGCAGGGTCATGCCATCATCATCTCTGGATCCTCAGGGCCAAGTACTCAGAACCCCACACTCACGGGCATAATAAATGATAAAGGACTTACTGAATGAATAAATAAATTAGATAAAGCAAACTTAAGAAGCTAAATGCTTTCAGCCTCAGAAGCATCATCTCAGAGCATCTGTGGATAATGCCCAACCAGCCCTCTCCTTGTTGTAGAGATTTTCCCTGGTGACTCTCTGAAGTGGCATCCTTCCCACCTCTCCCCTTCTACCCATAATTTACCTACCAGCACTCACCACAGTTAGAAGTCATCCTGCCTCTCCATGCTCTAATTTGATTATTGTCTATCCTAAGAGAATAAGTTCCAACAGAGCACAGACTTGTCTACTTTGCTTCTGTATCCTTGGCACTTAGTATAATGCTTAGAAAAATGTAAAAGCCTATATTTTATGAATGAATGAATGAGTGAATGAGTAAATGGAGAATCTTGTGTCTCATTGCTGCTGCTGCTGCTGCTGCTGCTAAGTCGCTTCCGTCGTGTCCGACTCTGTGCGACCCCAGAGACAGCAGTCCACCAGGCTCCCCCATCCCTGGGATTCTCCAGGCAAGAACACTGGAGTGGGTTGCCATTTCCTTCTCCAAGGCATGAAAGTGAAAAGTGAAAGTGAAGTCGCTCAGTCGTGTCCGACTCTTCGAAACCACATGGACTGTAGCCTACCAGGTTCCTCCGCCCATGGGATTTTCCAGGCAAGAGTACTGGAGTGGGGTGCCATTGCTTTCTCCCTGTGTCTCATTAATGTGTAATAATAGCAGAGCTATGAGAAAAGTGATCATAGCTTAATATTTAACCGATCAATATATGTTAATAGGGAGAACAGGGCTCTACTAAAAACTACAGATAATAAGTAAGACATTGCCTTGAACGTCAAAAAGTTTAAAATTTTGTAAGGGCCAAAAGACTTGTGCATGCAGACACACACACACACAATTCCATTTTAAGAGCTTTTACAATAATGCAAATTAAGACACTGTAGCAGTCACTGGGAGATATAAAATGATCCAGATCTCAAGGGACTTATTACTTGGTAGAGGGACTGATAGCATACAGGAGAAGATAACTAATAACATCAAATGCTAGCTGATGCCAGTCATGTGAATCATAACTTCATGGACCACAGAAAAGAATGGTTATAATCACCCCTTGAAATGCCTCAAAGACTTCCTTCTTCCTCCCACACTGTTAAAGGGGCAGACTGGCCTATAACCAGGAAGAAGGGGTTCCTCGCTTACTCTGTGAGTAAGCATCAAATGTGCAGGCGATCTCAAGAGCAAGGAAATCATTCATCCTACTCACCTATTCAAAGAAGGCTGTTTTGTACCTTTATGTTCTTCAGAGCACTTAACACACTACCAGCTGGCCATAAATTACAATTAGTAATAACAGCATCATTATTCTGGGTTTTATTATTAAAGGCATTAATTTTTAATGTTTGCTGTACGCAGATATGTGTGGAAGACTTGAAATGTATTCAATAATGATAACTTCCACCTTCCAAGCTCTAGTGCTGGCCTACTGGAATATAACCAAACAGCTCCACACTTAATGCTCTGAGCAGACTAAGGCAGCGGGAAAGAACAGGAAAGTGGGGGGACAGTTTTTAGTTGAGAAAGAATGTTTGCTCTGTAGGATCTGAAGCTCATCAGGCCTTCAGCTGCAGGTCAGTGGTATACACTCCAGTCTAGGGGGTCTCTCTGAGCCAGCTAGGCAGGGCAGACCCTAAAGACCCCCAGGGAAACAGGCTAAGAAAGAATCGCTCTGCATTTGGAATTGAACATTCTTAATATTGATTAAGATATTAAGATCAAGAATTAAGATATGGTTAAGAATTAAGATTAAGATAAAAAACTGGGGAATTTTTGCAGAAACTAACGCTTGTGGCTGGTGATTTGTTATGTAAGTGAATATCAAAACACCCAAATTTGAGTAAATATCAACAACTTTTTTGGCACTTAATGTATTTATTTGAACCTTTGTACATGTCTTAACTAAAAGCATTCTGTTATTTCATTAGAGTGTGGTAGGCAGTACAGCAGTCATGTCTGTGCAGGAAAACAGAATATTGTGACAAATGTACCGTGTTTCACGGTGCTCTCCCCTGGAAAAGCAGACTCTACACTTTCTGATGGCATTTGATTTTAGTCCTGTGGGTATTATTTCCTCTAGAATATGTTCTTTTATTTTTCCTGCTAGTTGACAAGGTGGATCTTTGCAGGGGGGCTCTCCATCCACAAGATGGATATGATGTGTCATTTTTGAAAATTTTATGGTAATAAACTTGTGTTTGTAATATACACCAGGTTGGAATAAAATCCTAATGGAGCAAAATGGGAATGATAACTACAATCATAAGTTGTATAATAAACCCTTGATGCATTTTAAGCCCTAACAACCTTGCATGGTGATGTTAACTGTATCACTCCCTAAAAACATATTGATATATCTATGGGCAATAACCTTTGGAAAATAACAAAAGAGACATTAATATGTCTCTGGTCAATTATGTGTCAAAGTGAGCTGAGGAAGAACCTTTCTGGAGTGAGGAGATAGGGGATAAAAGGAAATAGGGTCCTCTCCACTTCTCCCCCCATCTCCAAGTGACAGGCCTTCTTGGAGCTCTGAAGGCTGGTGATTCCCACCAGTTTCAGCTCAGGCTGACTTATCACCCTTCTATGCTTCCTTCTCCAGTCAGACTAGGCTGGATGAAAAGCCTGTCCCTTGTCAATATGGCGAGATATTAGTGGGGATGAGCAGCCTCTGTCCAAGCTCTACCCTGACTTCTTATATAGTCTCGGATATCAGTTCCTGCCATTTAAATTGCATGCCCCTTACCAACCCTGCCCTAAAGACACCAGTCCCAAACTCTTGATGCTGGTAATTCACTCCATACAAAAGGTGCAGTTTCATTTTCACAAATGAGACTAGAATGTACCAAACTCAGCCTTCAACCCTGGTGCTTGGCCAAAATCTCCCATTGTTTGAGCTGCAGCCATCAAAAGGCTAAATAACTGAAGACTCACTTCAAAAATCATTTCTGGGACCCCTGAATGTATGTGAGATCAATGACTCTGTAATCATACATCACTACTTTTTTAATGCAAGAAAATCCCACCAGGAAAAAAAAAGCCATGTCATTTGAATTTCTTGTCATCTGAATATTTTCAAATATGGCAAAGTATTGTGCAAGGACCTTGGAATGAAAGTCTATGTCTTAGAATTCTATGAGTTATGGTTAAATATACATTTATTATTGTAAAACACTACAAAAATTAATGATGATTCTACAAGTTGTTAATTTTAAGACAAAAATAATTATTTAGAACTTTCAAATTGCTAAGCAAATAGGAAAATTAATGAGGAGTTAATATGAGTGTGTTATCTAAACAACTTCAGAAGGAGCATTGTATCCTTTTACAAACACAAATATTTATTACAGTGTAAATAACCATCAAAACAATAGAATGGGAAAGACTAGAGATCTCTTCAAGAAAATTAGAGATATCAAGGCAACATTTCATGCAAAGATGGGCTCATACAGGACAGAAATGGTATGGACCTAACAGAAGCAGAAGATATTAAGAAGAGGTGGCAAGAATACACAGAACTGTACAAAAAGATCTTCATGACCCAGATAATCACGATGGTGTGATCACTCACCTAGAGCCAGACATCCTGGAATGTGAAGTCAAGTGGGCCTTAGGAAGCCTCACTACAAACAAAGCTAGTGGAGGTGATGGAATTCCAGTTGACCTATTGCAAATTCTAAAAGATGATGCTGTGAAGGTGCTACACTAAATATGCCAGCAAACTGGAAAACTCTGCAGTGGCCACAGGACTGGAAATGGTCAATTTTCATTCCAATCCCAAAGAAAGGCAATGCCAAAGAATGCTCAAACTACTGGACAATGGCACTTATCTCAAACTAGAAAAGTAATGCTCAAAATTCTCCAAGCCAGGTTTCAACAGTACGTGAACCATGAACTTCCAGATGTTCAAGATGGATTTAGAAAAGGCAGAGGAACCAGAGATAAAATTGATCATCGAAAAAGCAAGATAATACCAGAAAAACATCTACTTCAGCTTTATTGACTATGCCAAAGCCATTGACAGTGTGATCACAACAAACTCTGGAAAATTCTGAAAGAGATGGGAATACCAGACCACCTGACCTGCCTCCTGAGAAATCTGTATGCAGGTCAGGAAGCAACAGTTAGAACTGGACATGTAACAACAGACTGGTTCCAGATCAGGGCATGTCAAGGCTATATATTGTCACCCTGCTTATTTAACTTATACGTAGAGTACATCATGAGAAATGCTGGGCTGGATGAAGCATAAGCTGGAATCAAGATTGCCAGGAGAAATAACCAATAACCTCAGATATGCAGATGACGTCACCCTTATGGCATAAAGCTAAGAAGAACTAAAGAGCCTCTTGATGAAAGTGAAAGAGGAGAGTGAAAAAGTTGGCTTGAAACTCAACATTCAGAAAACTAAGATCATGGCATCTGGTCCCATCAGTTCATGGCAAATAGATGGGGAGACAATGGAAACAGTGAGAGACTTTATTTTCTTGGGCTCCAAAATCACCGCAGATGGTGACTGCAGCCATGAATTTAAAAAGACACTTGTTCCTTGGAAGAAAAGCTATGACCAACCTAGACAGCATATTAAATAGCAGAGATATTACTTTGCCAACAAAGGTCCATATATTCAAAGCTATGGTTTTTCCAGTAGTCATGTATGGATGTGAGAGTTGGACTATAAAGAAAGCTGAGTGCTGAAGAATTGATGCTTTTGAACTGTGGTGTTGGAGAATACTATTAAGAGTCCCTTGGACTTCAAGGAGATCCAACCAGTCAATCCTAAAAGAGGTCAGTCCTGAATATCCATTGGAAGGACTGATGCTGAAGCTGAAACACCAACACTTTGGCCACCTTATGTGGAGAACTGACTCACTGGAAAAGACCCTGATGCTGTGAAGTATTGATGGCAGGAGTAGGGGATGACAGAGGATGAGATGGTTGGATGGCATCACTGACTCTATGGACATGAGTTTGAGTAAGCTCCAGGAGTTGGTGATGGACAGGAAAGCCGGGCATGGTACAGTCTATGGGGTCACAAAAAGTCAGCCACAACTGAGTGACTGAACTGAACTGAACTAACCATCCCAGAAATATGGACAGACATTCATGACATCGTACAGGAGGCAGAGAACAAAACCATCCCAAAGAACAACAGATGCAAGAAGACAAAGTGGTTGTCTAAGGAGGCTTTACAAATAGTCAAGGAAAGAAGAGAAGCAAAAAGCAAGGAAGAAAGGGAAAGATATATCAAACTGAATGCAGAGTTCCAGAGAATAGCAAGAGGAGCTAAAAAGGCTTTTCAATGAACATAGCAAAGAAGTAGAGGACAACAGAATGGGAAAGACTAGAGATATCTTCAAGAAAATTGGAGATATCAAGGGAACATATCATGCAAGGATGGGCATAATAAAGGTCAGAAACAATAAGATCCTAACAGGCAGAAGAGATTAAGACAAAGTAGCAAGAATACACTGAAGACCTATACCAAGAAAAAAAAAAAGATCTTAATGACCGGGCTAACCATGATGGTGTGGTCACTCACCTAGAGCCAGATATCCTGGAGGGTGAAGTCAAGTGGGCCTTAGGAAGCATTACTATAAACAAAGTTAGTGGAGGTGATAGAATTCCAGCTGAGCAACTTCAAATCCTCAAAGATGATGCTGTTAAAGTACCTTACTCAATATGTCAGCAAATTTGGAAAACTCAGCAGTGGCCACATGACTGAAGAGTCAGTTTTCATTCCAATCCCAAAGGGCAGTGCCAAAGACTGTTCAAACTAACAGACAAGTGCATGCATTTCACATGCTAGTAATGTTATGTTTAAAAACCTAAGCTAAGCTTCAGTAGTATGTGAATTGAGAAATTCCAGATGTACAAGCTAGATTTTAAAAAGGCAAAGGAACCAGAGATCAAATTGCCAACATTCGTTGGATCATAGAGAAAGCAAGGGAATTCCAGAAAAAACATCTACTTCCATTACATTGACTACCCTAAAGCCTTTGACTGTGTGGATCACAACAAATTGTGGAAAATTCTTAAAGAAATGGGAGTACCAGACGATCTTACCTGTCTCCTGAGAAACCTGTATGCAGGTCAAGGAGCAACAGTTAGAACCTTACAAGGAACTACTGCATGGTTTGAAATTGGGAAAGGAGTACATCAAAGCTGCCTATTTTCACCGTGTTTATTTAACTTATATGCAGAGTACATCATGAAAAATGCTGGACTGGATGATTCACAAGCTGAAATCAAGATTGCAGGGAAAAATATTAATATGCAGATCATATTACTCTAACAGCAGAGAGTGAAGAAGAATTAAAGAGCCTCTTGGTTAGGGTGAAAGAGGAGAGTTGTTTTAAAACTCAATGTTCAAAAAACTAAGATCCTACCATCATTTCATGGAAAATAGAAGGGAATAAAGTGGAAGCAGTGACAGATTTTTTTTCTTGGGCTCCAAAATCACTGTGGACAGAGACTGCAGCCATGAAATTAAAAGACACTCGCTCCTTGGAAGAAAAGCTATGACAAACCTAGTTAGTTAGTTCAGTTGCTCAGTCATGTCTGACTGTTTGCAACCCCATGAATCACAACACACCAGGCCTCCCTGTCCATCACCAACTCCCAGAGTTCACTCAAACTCATGTCCATCGAGTCGGTGATGCCATCCAGCCATCTCATCCTCTGTCGTCCTATTCTCCTCCTGCCCCCAATCCCTCCCAGCATCAGTCTTTTCCAATGAGTCAACTCTTCGCATTAGGTGGCCAAAGTATTGGAGTTTCAGCTTCAGGCATCAGTCCTTCCAATGAACACCCAGGACGAATCTCCTTTAGGATGGACTGGTTGGATCTCCTTGCAGTCCAATGGACTCTCAAGAGTCTTCTCCAACACCACACTTCAAAAGCATCAATTCTTCGGTGCTCAGCTTTCTTCACAACTTTCTTCCAACTCTCACATCCATACATGACCACTGGAAAAACCATAGCCTTGACTAGACGGACCTTTGATGGCAAAGTAATGTCTCTGCTTTTGAATATGCTATCTAGGTTGGTCATAACTTTCCTTCCAAGGAGTAAGCATCTTTTAATTTCATGGCTGCAATCACTATCTACAGTGATTTTGGAGCCCAAAAAAATAAAGTCTGACACTGTTTCCACTGGTTCCCCATCTATCTGCCATGAAGTAATGGGACCAGATGCCATGATCTTCATTTTCTGAATGTTGAGTTTCAAGCCAACTTTTTCACTGTCCTCTTTCACTTTCATCAAGAGGCTTTTTAGTTCCTCTTCACTTTCTGCCATAAGAGTGGTGTCATCTGCATATCTGAGGTTATTGATATTTCTCCCAGCAATCTTGATTCCAGCTTGTGCTTCTTCCAGCCCAACGTTTCTCATGATGTACTCTGCATATAAGTTAAATAACCAGGGTGACAATATACAGCCTTGTCATACTCCTTTTCCTATTTGGAACCAGTCTGCTGTTCCATGTCCAGTTGCTTTCTGACCTGCATATAGGTTTCTCAAAAGGCAGGTCAGGTGGTCTGGTATTCCCATCTCTCTCAGAATTTTCCACAGTTTATTGTGATCCACATAGTCAAAGGCTTTGGCATAGTCAATAAAGTAAAAATAGATGTTTTTCTGGAACTCTCTTGCTTTTTCAATGATCCAGCAGATGTTGGCAATTTGATCTCTGGTTCCTCTGCCTTCTCTAAAACCAGCTTGAACAAACAGCATATTAAAAAGCAGAGTCATTACTTTGACAACAAAAGTCCATATAGTCAAAGCTATGGTTTTTCCAGTAGTTAAGTATGGATGTGAGAGTTGAACCATGAAGAAGGCTGAGCTTTGAAGAACTGATGCTTTCTAATTGTGGAACTGGAGAAGACTCTTGAGAGTCCCTTGGACTGCAAGGAGATCAAACCAGTCAATCCTAAAGAAAATCAACCCTGAACATTCATTGGAAGAACTGCTGCTGAAGCTGAAGCTCCAGTACTTTGGCCACCTAATGTGAAGAGACAATTCATTGGAAATGACACTGATGCTGGGAAAGACTGACTGCAAAAAGAGAAGAGGAGGGCAGAGGATGAGATGGTTAGATAACATCACTGACTCACTGGACATGAATTTGAGCTAATTCTGGGAGATGGTGTAGGATAGGGAAGTCTCCTGGCATGCTACAGTCCATTGGGTCATACAGAGTCAGACAAGACTTACTGACTGAACAATAACAGAAACAACCCCAGGCAGAGTAACAGCGTAAGAAAAAAGTCGTATTCCTAATCTGTGCTGGTTTTTAAAAATCTGGCATTCATAACATTAGACAAAGTCATCTTGGAAAAATGAACTGGCTATTATTCTCTTTTAGGCCATGTTCCCTACTCCTCCAGCCACATGAACTGAGTATGAACATGCCTTTAGGATGGAAGCTATATAACCTGGAAACCTAGTGCCTAACCACTGGTTGACAGAGCCAAGAGATTGTTGGTCATGCACCATCATGTCAAACTTAAAACAGGACTCCTACAATTTCCATAATGAACTTTTTGGAATAAATACATTTTAAAAATAAAAAGAAGTTCATTCTCTAGTAGTCATATTTGGCTTTAGCCAAATGTTGATTTTTAACAGCTGACTCTTCATCTCTAGGAATATAAACATGTATTCCACTCACCTCTTAGGCTCTTCTCCCTGACCTCCTCTCTCAGCAACAACAGGTAACTACATCCCAAGGAAGTCTACACAAGAGCCTAAAACAATTATTAAACGATCTCTCCAGATTTGAGCTCCCTAAGCTGCCTTTCTCCCCTAATAATAAGTCTGTTATCTATTTAAGTTGGGCTTCCCTGGTAGCTCAGCCTGTAAAGAATCCACCTGCAATGCAGGAGACCCCAGTTCGATTCCTAGGTCAGGAAGATGCCCCAGAGGAGGGCATGGCAACCCACTCCAATATTCTTGATACATGGATAGCTGACTGCACCCAACACATTCTGCACACCCAGCCTATGTTAGTGTCTTTCCAGCACGGGACCCACAGCCCATGACATTGGAAACAGGGTGGACAGTACCTTCTCCTTCAGGCCTCTGTTCAGAGGCTTCCGTTCAGAGGCTTCCAGGCTCTCCCTTCTTGCCCCTACCCAGCTCAAATGTCCAGGTCTCACCCATCGTCCTCTCCTCTTCCCTAATGAAATCTCCCTCCCACATGACAGAGAGACACATCCTTGTGGGGTAGCCTGAGGGGAAGACCCACAAGCCTGTCATGACATGGTTTACATTGTTACTGACCTCTAGGATTGAAAAGGCTTTGAACTTGGTGAACTCAGTGTCTTTGTTTCATCAACTCTACATTACAAGAAAAAAAAAAAAAAAATTCTTCTACATCCTGGGACCACACACGACCTGGAAGAAAATCAGCAGACTTTGACCCCAACCCCCTCAGATGGGCCACAGGGATTCACAGATTCGCTTCTGTAACCCACCCACCATGCCTCCCATCCCGGCTACCCTCTTAGACATGCCATGGCGAGGCCTTGCCTGTGCCACTGAGAGCAGTAAACATGCCAGTGTAATTAATGTCTTAACAACTTATTACAATCCTCAGATAATTAATCACAAAAGCTAAACATGCTGTCTCACCCTCCTAATGTGCTAATGCTCTAATTATTATGCCTCAATTAAGAGGAAGTCAATGCTCCTTGCTTAGAAGTGCATGCTTAATAAGGGCTCACACGTGGCTCCGGCACACAGGAGTAGGTGGCAGGGAGCAGAGGAGGAGAGACCTTTCTAATGAAGCTTTATAGCCCCTTAGGGCAAGAAAGTGACAACCCCCCTTTCTTGAATTTTACCCTTGGATGGACGCTGATCTGAGAACCTACTGGGGCTTAGTGCTGTCTCTCAGAAAGGGCGGAATGCTGTCCCAAGTGAGGGTGTGCATACGTGCTAGCACCTGTGTGTGTATCTGAGATGGTAAACTGGAGCACATCGTGCCCTTTACAAGACTCATGTGTGAGTGTGGCCCATGGGGCCCATGAGGCTGGCCGCCTCCTGGAAAACCCAGACCCAGGACCCAGGACCCAGGACCCAGGACGCTTGGCATTTGTGGGAGGAGCTCAAGGAGTGAAGGGTCTCTCCCTAAACTAGATTTTCTACTTGTCTCCAAATTGTCTTAAAGTGTTTTTTCTTTCTTGAAGTAGACTTTAAACTTATTTGAAATAAAGTTTACATTGTTAGTACCTAGGATTTATCCATACACATCCATACTTACACAACACCAAAACAAAATCTACCAAAGTAAAACCACCATTCATGAAGGCATTTTTTCTATTGTACAGTCTATTTTAGTTCATCTTTAAAATATGTGGGTTACAACCCACTAGATTGAGCTCATAACCCACCAATATATCTCAATTCAGAGGTTGAAAAATACAGGTCTAGAAGCTAAAAAGTCCACAAGGAGGTTTCCCTTTTCTGAATCTCTCAACTGAGGCTGGGATCTGACTTCCTAGTCCTGAGGGTCATTTTATCAACTAGTCATAAATATACGCTGAGAAGTCATATGTCCCTCATCCCTGAAGCATCAGCCATCTGCCTCCTCACCTGGCTACCTACAACTGGGGCAGAGGAGGAATGATCCATCAGTCCCAAAAGCTAACTACACATACACACACAATTTCAGAATAATAACATTCTTAAAAAAATTGTTTGGGACCCAACATTTTGGAGAATCTTTTTAAGGAAAAAAGAACTTTTTGAAGCACTCTGAGCATAAAAACCAAGAGAAACTAAAACTCAGTCCAACCCTTTCTTGGAGCCATTGTGTTTGGTTTGACATTCTTCTCATTTGCCACATCTGGAATGCTCTCATTGGCATACACATACTACTATATTTAAATATTTAATAGATAACCAACAAGAACCTACTGTATAGCACAGAGAATGTTGCTCAATATTCTGTAACAATCTAAATGGGAAAAGAATTTGAAAAGAATAGATAGATGTGTATGTATACTTGAAGCACTTTGCTGTTCACCTGAAATTAACACAACATTGTTAACTATAAATTTTTTTTTAATTTAATAACACATGTATACCTGTGGCGGATCCATTTCGATATTTGGCAAAACTAATACAATATTGTAAAGTTTAAAAATAAAATAAAATTAAAAAAAATTAATGGCTTCTTTGTATATATTCAAATAAAAACAACCACTTTTTAAGGGAGAGGGCGAGGGTGGAATGATTTGGGAGAATGGCATTGAAACATGTATAATATCATATGTGAAATGAATCGCCAGTCCAGGTTCGATGCATGATACAGGATGCTCAGGGCCGGTGCACTGGGATAACCCAGAGGGATGGTATGGGGAGGGAGGTGGGAGGGGGTTTCAGGATGGGGAACACATGTACACCCATGGCAGATTCATGTCGATGTATGGCAAAACCAATACAATAAAGTAATTAGCCTCCAATTAAAATAAATAAATTTATATTAAAAAATAAAAATACTTTCTGGAGAGTTCTTATCATAAATACTCAGCCATTAAAAAGAATACATTTGAATCAGTTCTAATGAGATGGATGAAACTGGAACCTATTATACAGAGTGAAGTAAGCCAGAAAGAAAAACACCAATACAGTATACTAACGCATATATATGGAATTTAGAAAGATGGTAACAATAACCCTGTGTACGAGACAGCAAAAGAGACACTGATGTATAGATCAGTCTTATGGACTCTGTGGGAGAGGGAGAGGGTGGGGAGATTTGGGAGAATGGCATTGAAACATGTATAATATCATGTATGAAACAAGTCGCCAGTCCAGGTTCGATGCACGATACTGCATGCTTGGGGCTGGTGCACTGGGACAACCCAGAGGGAGGGTATGGGGAGGGAGGAGGGAGGAGGGTTCAGGATGGGGAACACATGTATACCTGTGGCGGATTCATTTCGATATTTGGCAAAACTAATACAATATTGTAAAGTTTAAAAATAAAATAAAATTTAAAAAAAATAAAAAATAAAAACCACTCAGTGGATTCAGAAAGAAAAAAATAACATGTATACCTGTGGCGGATTCATTTTGATATTTGGCAAAACTAATACAATTATGTAAAGTTTAAAAATAAAATAAAATTAAAAAGAAAAAGAAAAAAAAAAACCATGAGTGCCACACCAGGGTACATGGTGTCAGGCCAGACTTTTCTGGACGCAGACCTGCCTGTGAGAGACTGCTCAGGCCATTGCACCTGCTCTACCCCAAGTCCATCCACTAGTGGCCAGGCCCTAGATCCTTCACCCATACACACACTCCTGTCCCTGTGGCTGTGACAAGTTTCTGGGGGTAGGAATGCTAAGTCTCCACAATCTTACATCAACTTATCTCCAGAAGACCATTTTTAATTCCTTATGCTGTTACTGTTTAGTCATTAAGTCATATCTGACTCTTTTGCAACCCCACAGATTGTAAGCCACCAGGCTCCTCTGTCCACAGGATTTTCCAGCAAAAAAAACTGGAGTGGGTTACCATTTCCTTATCCAGGGGATCTTCCTGACCCAGAAATCAAACCCGCAGCTCCTGCATTGGCAAGCAGATTCTTTACCACTGACCCACCTGGGAAGCCATACGTTGCGAACTAGACACTATTTCTTGAACTTTGGGAGTTGCTGAGACACACCATCTGCTCTTTAACAGTTAACGGACTTCTCAGAAAGATGAGACAGAAGCATGAAAAGGAAAGGCTCTCAGTTCAGGGCAGTATTTGATAAGTGGCCTATAGATGATATTGTTTAGAAGAGTTAGAGGGATTCTGGAGTGATGAATGATGTCTAGCTTAGGGAGCAGGTGCTGGAGTTGGCCCTTGAAAAAGCACAGATAACACTTTGCAAGTCTACAGTTCAACCCTGTAGACCCTTGGAGTCATCCCTCTTTTTTTTTTTTTTTTAATACTCTCATCTAAATTCTGTTCATATTCTCTTGACTCTACCTTCAAAATATATAGAGAATGCAAATACTTCTCTTACTTCCATCACTACCGCCTTATCCAAAGCCCCACCATCTCCCACTTAGATCACTGTAAATGCCTCTCACTGGTCTACCTACTTTGGGGTTTGCCTCCACACAGACTATTGCTCACACTGTAGTCAGGAAGGTCTACTTAAAACTTAAGTCAGATCATGTCATTCCTCTGGCTTTTTATCTCACTCCTTATCATGCCCTACACAGCTCAGACAGTCTGACCTTTCATTAATTCTCCACCTTCATCTACTATTACTATCCTCTAACCCCCAATTCACTCTATTTCAATGGCACTGAGCCTCTTAATATTCTCCAAATATACCTCACATGCTCTTGGAGCCCCTCCAGACATCTGCCTGGCTCACTCTTAACCCTTTCAGGTCACTGCTCAAATGGCATCTTCTCAGTGAGGCCCTCCCATACCACACTAATTAATGCTGCAAAAATCCCCAAGACTCTCTATTATCTGTTTCTGTTATATTTCTCTGTAACTTATCACAATCTGATGCCATTGATACATGACTTGTTTACAATCAGTCTCTACTTACTTAAACACAAGCTGCATATCAGGAGGAGTTTTGTCTTTTGTTTTTTCACAGCACCTAGAACAGTTTCTTCTGTGTATTAGGTGCTCATTAACTTGGGTGGTTGGGAAAGGACATTGAGCTAAAGAATGGTATGAAGGAAATCACAAAGATGGGAAAGTACCAGGTGAAATGGGAGGGGAGGGAGTGAGGAGGCTCACTTGGCAAGACTGGGAGTTTTGCTCTGGAGGAAAGTGGGGATTGAGGCTGAAACTGTGAGGATGAGGGTTCTTTTTCTTCCAGGCCAGGTCTCCCCACATCGAGCACCCTCTGCCGCAGCCAGAGATAACTGATATCCTACCCTTAACATCTGTTTAAAAATGCAGGCCCTTTTTGTCAGGAGGATCTGTTTTTTTCTTTTGCCTGAGGTCTTTGACAGTTCTTATTCTATATCACATATTGGGATTGACATAAATTCACAACCATGTATAAAGCACAAGGATCTCAGCTTGGTGCTCTGTGATGACCTAGAGGGGAGGGAGAGTCATATTGTAAGGAGGGGACATATTGTAAGCATATAGCTGATTCACTTCATTGTACAGCAGAAATTTAATATAACATTGTAAAGCAACTATGCCCCCAATAAATAAAAAGCAGAGAAAACAAAAGCTTCCCAGGACAACATGTAAGGCACTACCTTCCCTGGCAGGAAATCCAAAGATAGCTTTAATTTTCAGAGATGATGGATCATGAGGTGGATAAACCAATGTTCCTTTCACATAGCTCTCTTCCTGGAATTCAGCATGCTCCCAAAGAGAGGTGCTTTGGGAAAGAGAAGTCTTTGGACACTGGTAGGAGGTCTATGAGATGAGTAGGAGCAGAAGACATGGAAGCTGAGAGAAAGCTTTCAATCACGGGATTTCAAGAATGAGGTGGACTCTTCTTTGAGGTTAGGGACAAGATGTTGTCCCCAAACTGTTGTTACCTTAAACCATAAGAGAAGAGCAGGATTTATATCATTTAGTGACTGTAAGTGTATATGTGCACATTATATATATGTGTGTGTGAATTTACCAAGATGGTAAAGAATCCACCTGCCTTTCAGGAAACCTGGGTTTGATCCCTGGGTTGAGAAGTTTCCCTGGAGGAGGGCATGGCAAACCACTCCAGTATTCTTGCCTGGAGAATCCCCATGAACAGAGGAGCCTGGTGGCCTACAGTCTATGGGGTCACAAAGAGTCAGACACAACTGAGCAAGTAAGCACAGCTCAGCACAATTACATAAATACTTAATTATGTGAATGAAAGTTCTAAATTGACAAGGAAGATGTTGCTCCCAGGATCCCATAAGAGCAAACTGTCTTCCCAAATGGCAACTGAATGGAAAACAAGGTAAAGTGTTAGACTCAAGAGGACAAGAGTCTTCATCAGGAGCTGGTCCTTGCTTGCATTCTTGCTCTAGTATTTACTAGCTATCAACACATACCTTAAGGCAAGTCAGGAGACTTTGTTGAGCCTTCATTTCCCTCAGATGTATAAAAGGGGTAATAATTTCTAACTCACAAAATTGCTATGAGATTTACATGAGGCAATGCCATGAAGGTGTTTTGTAAGGTGTTGCATCAATTAGCTCTGCCAAAAAACATGCTGCATAAACAAACCACCCTAAAACTCAGTGGTTTAAAGCATTTGTTTATTCTCACTGATGCACGAATGGCTGATTCAGCCTGGGCTCACTAGGGCTTAGCTGAACAACTTTTCTGATCCTCAGCTGGCTTCATGCATATGTTTGGTGATCAAATTGGAGACAACTGATCTAGGCATGGCTTACTGACACCAATCATCTTTGTTCCACATGTTTCTCAGGCTCCTGAAATCATCAGGCTACCCCAGATGTGTTCCTCTCATGACAATGGAATAAGAGAGAAAGCTCAGTTACATGAGAACTTCTCAAACCTTTGCTCACATCAGTAGCCAAAACAATTCACATTGGTGACACTGAAGTAATGGGGCAAAGGATATGATATGCCTTGGTAGTGGGTAACTGGAAGGTTCCATGACAAAGTACATAGGTGCAGGGAAAGGTAAAGAGTTAAAGAAATGGATACAATCTACTGTACGTATTTGTAAAAGGCAAGAGACTATTGCCAATGTGTTCCAGAGAACCGGGGAAATAGCAGGAGTCTTTCTGGCTTCTCAGTGTTGGACTCTTCAAGATTCCAATACATCATTCTTTTCTGCCATCAGTCCCGCAGTCCCTAGCTGATCAAGTCCAGGAACACTATTAACTATCAGCCATCAAAGAAGGCAAGATCTTCTACGAATGAAGAGCACAGTCTTGGTGGTCAGACAGACCAGGATTTGAGTCCCTGGTCTGCTATTGCTATATAATCTTAAGTTATTTAACTGCCCTAAATCTTACTTTCCTTATCAAATATTATTATTGTTTCCTTGGCTATCTTATCGAGCCTTATGGCTTTAAATATCATCCATAAACTGATGAGATGCTAGAATTTCTAATACCAGTTCTTCCCTAGGCTCCATATTTGTACATCTCCTAATCCACATTTATGCTTGGATGTGTCACTAGCATCTAAAACTAAATATACCTAGAGTGGCTCTCCTAACATTTCCCCGAAATCTGCTCCTCCCATGCTCCTTCTGATCTCATGGACCAGCATCTTTATTCTTCTAACTGATCAGACCTGAAGTCTTATTGTTATTTTGCTTTTATGTCCCATATTCAATGTTCAGGAAAAGCCTACTGGCTTAGCCTCTAAAATATTTCTTAAACCCAGTGACTCATCACCAAGTTCACTTCGAGAACCATTGTCCAAGCCACCATCATCTCTTACATGGACTATTGCTTTGGTTTCCCAACAGTCTCTCTGCCCCCAGACACCTTCAATAATGCCATTAGCCAGTGAGTCAGATTGCATCTCTTTTCTGTTCAAACCCTCCAACAGATTCCCATCTCACTCACTGTAAATGCCAGATTCCCTACATAGCCTACTAGGCCTCAGGATCTTATTGCCAGTACTTTGCTTTTTCTACTTCAACTACAGACTAGCACTTGTCATTGGCACTTGCCATCGACCTCTACAAGGATTAAATCATGAGCTGCTGTAGCTGCTGATTTTCAACACCCTCTTAAAAGGAGTTCAGGGTGGGGAGCAGAAATGAGGCACTCTGTGCTCTGGGAAAAACTGGCAGAACAGGTCTTCAGATACTTAAATATTTTCAGGAGATGATTTTATGAGCCCAATTCTTATAACTCCTCCTATCTAGAAAAGTACTAAAATCCTTCATGGTGACATCTACTCATGAGACTAGCAGAAATCTTCTGCAAAAAATATGTGCTTGATTGCATGGACTCCACCTTCATCAAAATCACATATATACTGACCATCCCCCTAGCTCTTTGGAGCAGTTTCTCAGAGGTATCTGAGGTGCTGTCTTCTGGGCGATGGTGCTCATTTTGCTCCAAGTAAAACTTAACTCACAACTCTCATTTTATGCATTTTTTAAAAAATCAGCACACTGTAGCCACAGGAACCTCCTTGCTATTTTCCAGAGCTTTTTACTTCTAGCTTCCCTTCTCTGCAATATTCATTTCCTCAAATACTTGCGTGGCCCACTCCCTTCTCTCCTCCAGGTCTTTACTTAAAGCTTACCTTCTCTCTGAGGCCTTCCTGGCTATCCTATCCTCACTCCCTGTCTATTTTTTTTTTCCTTAAATTTTATCACTATCTAAAACACTGATAATTTTACTTCTTTATTTTGCTCATATGTGTTTCAGCTACCAGAAATGTAAGGTCCATATAAGGTGGGTTTTTTTGTCCATCCTATACACTGTTGTACTCCCTGGGTCTAGAACATTGCCAGGCACAGTATATTTGTTGAATGAATGAGGGGAAAAAAGGAATATTTCACAGATTAAATGAGATAATACATGTAAAATTATACATAGTCAGTGCTCCACAAATGAAAGCTCAATATAAACAGCAAATAGAGCCCCAAGCCTTAGGTTTCTGAGGCTAAACTCTGACTTTGTATAATGAGTTTTTACTAACGTTCTGTATGTGTATTTCTGTGTGTGTGCATGCTAAGTCACTTCAGTTGTGTCCCACTCTATGAGACCCTATGGACTGTAGACCCCCAGTGATGCTTTTGAATTGTGGTGTTGGAGAAAACTCTCGAGAGTCCCTTGGACTGCAAGGAGAGCAAACCAGTCAATCCTAGAGGAAATCAGTCCTGAATATTCATTGGAAGGACTGATACTGAAGCTAAAATCCAAAACTATGGCCATCTGATGAGAAGAACTGACTCACTGGAAAAGACCCTGGTGCTGGGAAAGATTGAAGGCAAGAGAAGAATGGGATGACAGAGGATGAGATGACAGTTGGATGGCATCACTGACTCGATGGACATGAGTTTGAGCAAGCTCCAGGTGTTTGTGATGGACATAGAAGCTTGGTGTGCTACAGTCCATGGGGCTGCAAAGAGTAGGACATGACCGAACGACTGAACTAAACTGAGACTCCTCTTTCCATGGGATTCTCCAGGCAAAGATACTGGAATGGGTTGTCATGTCCTCCTCCAGAGGATCTTTCCAACCTAGGGATCGAACTTGCGTCTAGGGATATTACTAGGGACGTCTCCTGTGTAGCAGGCAGTTTCTTTACCTTTAGCGCCACCTACAAAGCCAGATATGTGTTTCTGCTGCTGCTGCCGCTGCTGCTGCTGCTGCTGCTGCTAAGTTGCTTCAGTCGTGTCTGACCCTGTCCGACCCCATAGACGGCAGCCCATCAGACTCCCCCATCCCTGGGATTCTCTAGGCAAGAATACTGGAGTGGGTTGCCATTTCCTTCTCCAGATATGTGTTTCTACTGGGGCCCAAATCAGTTCTCTCTCCCCAGCATCTTCTTGCATGCAGTAGATGCTCAATATAATTTTATTCAATCAAAGTAAAAGTAGATGAGTCTGAAACTGCAGGAGACTGGTCACATTGTTCCCTCTGGTGTTGATAAAAATCTGAAGGGGGTTGCCCCTCTGAGGAGTAAGTGAGCATCAGAGCTGTACTGGGCCTTGACACAGTCAGTTGCCAAATTTAAAATCCACTGGGCACCAGAGTTACTAGGCTGTTATATAGGTAGACAGATACCTGCCTAACTTACAAGCTTTTTCTCCAATCTCCAGGTGCCCTCAGAAAATTCTATTTCCCATAAGACTGCAGTTCTATTTATATTTATAGCTACCCCAAGAACAATACTAACAACAACCACAGACAAAATTAGACATGTCTACAGAGTTCATTTCCTCTTAAACTCACAAAGTACAAGAGGATGATTCATTCTTCTGATAGGAAATTGACAACTGTGCGTTTCGTGTTGTGCTCTATGAGGTTTCAGCTTAATTCCCTGCCATTTTACTTAACAAAAGAAGAAAAAAAAAAAGGATGATGCGTCTGTGAACAACATCTCTTTTCAGTGATGCAGCAAAGCACCCAAAGAGATAAATCCAATACCACATTTCCAAGTCTGAACTCTTACAAAGGCAACTGTGTTTGGGGGCATGTTTTCATTTCAAGCTCCCTCATTCAGCCTCTACCCCTCACTTATCTGGCTATGGCACACATTTATGGAACTTCTATTAACACTGTATAATGTGCACTGGGTATCTCAGGTTGCAAAGCCCAGACATGATGACAAGCGATGCTCGACAGCAACCCTAGAATTAAACGATATAAAACAAACCAAGAAACATTACAAGGTGATGTGTGATAAAGTGTCTGGTGAAGGCACGTGGACATTAGTTCCTTAGCAATAGACCATGTAGGCAGAAATCCCAGGGACAGCTTCGTGGAAAAGGTAGTACTTTAGTACTTGAGTCATAAGAAGGGATTTGAACAAAGAGTCTAAGAGAATTAGTGTAAACATATAGATAGGAGTGAGCAAGACTTGTGAGTTTGAGCTCTAAGTTGTCCATGCATTTTACACACAAAAAAGTACATCATTAATAAAATGTCAAATGTAAAGTTTAAGTCCTACCACTAGTCATATCAATATCTCAAGTGAAAAGGTTACTGGTACTAAAAACAACTGTAAAAGATTATTGGGCCAATGTAATTTGTTAAAAGGAGCAGAACAGGGGTGTGTGGGGGAGGGAGGTTCAAGACAGGGGATATATGTATGCTTCTGGCTGATTCACATTGTTGTATGGCAGAAACCAACACAACATTGTAAAAACAATTATCCTCCAATTAAAAATGAATTAAAAAGAAATTAACTAGAGGCCAGATAAGGGGAAAAAAAAAGAACAGAACAATTAAAACTTTTTTCCCCCTAAACTAAACTCCTTCTGGGTTTTATAGTAACTATTTCCTGAGATTTTAATCCTAGTCACGATTCCAATGGCACCTTGCCATTATAGCCCCACCACCCAACAAGGTAAAATGAAGCTTTCCTTCAACTGCCATGATAACCCAAGATCACTGAGACTTTCTTTCCTTCGTAATATCTAATGATCTTCTGGTCTCTGGCTGCATCTGCTAAAGCCCAAGGCAGCTTTACATCACTGCTCTTCTTGGCAGATCCCTGTGGCCAAACAACTGCTCACATGTTTCCCAGTCTCCAGGCTGATAACCTTCACTTCTACCACTTCAGCTTGCCAGGGCGGGGGCAGAAAGAAGCTCAAGTCTCAGCTCCCCTTAAGCTGCAGTTTTCATAGCAGACTAGAGCATGCTTGATCCTTTCCAAGGGCTGGGGGATTTACAAACCAAGGTCCTGACATACTATAACAAAAATTAGGAAAACTATCAAATATACAAAAGAAGAATTTTATCAATCCATCTCCTTAGGATCACTGAGGCTAACACCTGCTATGTGTAGCAGAGATATACACCATTTTTGCTTTCTCAAAGATATATGAAAGCTACATTTTCCAGTCTCTCTTACAATTAGGTTAGAGGCCGTGCAACTAAGTTTTTGCCAATGAAAGATCAATAGGAGAGATGTAAAGCTTCTAGTCCTTCTAGTCCTGGTCCTAAAAAAGCATCATGCCAGCAACTTCCACCCCTTGCTTCTCTTTCCAGTGAAACTATGAGTTTCAGTTGGCATAACTACATGATGGATGAATCCCAGATCTCTGAGTCACTTCCTGAAGAAGAGTCACCTAATCCATATGAGAAAGTGACATGGGCAATAAATAAGCCTTTCTCATGCTAAGCCACAGATAATTCAGAGTTTATCTGTTACTTTAACATAGTATAGCCTACACTGATGAATACATACTGTGGAAAAGACAGAAAATTAAAGTCAGATTATTGCTTCCATTAATAACAACTGCTATTAACAATGTTTTTCTATGCTGGGCACTGTGCTTAAAGAGCTAGTAAGTGTGTGTCTGTAAATAAACAATTACCCATTTTACAAATGAGATAATTGAGACTCAGAGAGGTTTACAAAAAGCTGCTCCAAGGTCAAACAGTTAGTGATAAAGATTTTCTGATGCCTGAGTTTAGGCTACTTCAATGATTTTATGTCTCTCTCTTAGTAAAGATTCCCTCTTTCCATTTTTGCAAGAGATTACCTCAATTGTGTTCACTTTCCTTTACTGAAATCTTATTATTATTTCTACCAAACTCAGAATTTTCTCCATACTGCCTCATTACTTGCCCTACAGAGTCTGAGCACAACAGTTTCCAGCACATTCTGTATTGTCAATCATTATGGAAGCCCAGTGGGAATTGGCCATCACTCTGAGTCCTTATCCTGAAAATGAGAACCTGTCAACTAGTTTAGCTATGATCCAATCAGAAGTAAGGTGTTATAGGAAAAATAACCTAGTGTTTCGGTCTATGCCACTGCAGTCATTAAAATATTAATTACACCCAAACCAATCTAGATAAAATAAATCTAATCTACAAATATTTATTGAGTCTCCTGTGTGTACAGGACATCATAGAGGCAAAATGGTTTTGTGGTTTATATCTGAGTTCTGGGTCCTAATGAGCCTCAAGAGACAGCCTTAGGCAGCAAGTGTGATTTCCAAATCATATATATTTTTACATTAAAGAAAAAAATTCACCTTCATTTCTGCTAATAAGATAAAATAAATTAAGATCCCGTTTTGGTAGTAGATAGTATGTATGTATACCCCAGTGCTTTCATATCTGTAATTAAATTTCATCATCATAGCAATCCCATGAAATAACTAAACTGGCTATAATTATTCCCATTTGCCCATGGTAAAATTGAGGCTTATCGACATGCTAACGCTCTTCACAGTGGTAGAACTAAGTGAGAGTGAAGCAAGATCTCCAGTAATCTGAAACTGAACAATCTCTGCACTTCTTAAAAAAAAGAGCCCTTGGCATTGCATATAATTTTGATAACTTCCATCCTATCCTAATCACACAGATCAGCTGTAGCAAACCTTTATCAGGAACCAGCATATGTAGGACAAGGCTTTAGAATATGTTAATATTCCATCTAACCCAGCTTTTCTTTCTCACTTAAAAATATAAATCTGCTGAATCACATGGAGCTGATCCACTATGGCTCTTCCTCTGACCTTTCATCAGTGAACACATTATTCATAGGAAAACTTTTATCATCTTATGTGCTTCCATAAGCTCTGCATATAAAATCTAGAATATATTGTGTCTCCACTCCAAGTAGGATAATCTGGCCTCATTTTGCTTCCAAAGTAAGCTCCAATGTTCTAAAATTAATTACTTCTGATGATATTTTCATGGTGGGTCCCTTGATGGCCATGAAAGAAAGGTCCAGGTGGGTTATAGGCAAGGTGAACATATAGCTCATTTGCCAAATAATTTATTTGGAAACTGCAATATCTGGTGCTTTCAACATAATTCCAACAGGAAATGCAATACATCCCCAAATGGGTCAAATGAAGAGACCTATGTGAAGGGTTACCCAGAGAGCAATGGGTCAGGATACTGAGGTACCCAGAGACTGACAACAGATGAAAGCTGTTACACTGCCAGGGAAGAAGGGGCAAGGGGAAGAATTAGTGTCATCTGAAGCCAGTGAAGGCTACAATGATGACGGGGAATAGCTACTGCCAAAAATATCACACCGCACTAAAGCTGGGAGAGAGCAAGAGAGAAATATTATAATTTCTCTCCTGCCATCCTCTGGTATCTTGCTGATGCCTCCTACTATCCCATAAGAGACCAGTGAGCAAAGGGGTCCTGATGATACAGTCTGTAATAGACAGTTTCGGAAGTACAGAGCAAGCCAAGGAAGGACAGCGAACAAATCTGGGGCTGGGGTGGGAGTCAGTGGGGGATACATCTGGTGATTCACAGGCCTTCAGCTGTACATTTTGTTTGCAAGGGTGGGAGGTAGTTTTTCTAAGAATGAAGCCCCTTTTCAACATTCCACCATCTGACGCACACATAAAATACTGATGTAAAAATGGCTCTGACCTGAATACATATCGATGTTTTTTAATGTGTTAGTAAATACAGTCATTGGCTGTTGCAGGAGAATTATGCATCATCAACTGACATAAAAAGGGAGTGTAATGTCATCTTCAATTGCTGTTAGAAGAAATAGGATAAAATTATGAGCAATTAGGAAAAGAAATATTGTATCCCTATGGCAGCTCAGGTTTTACTGAAAATCCTGTTAGATTGGTTATGTGAGCCACCACATAAACCACTGGGGCCCACACCCAGGCACAGGGAAGACTTATGACCAGAGAATATGTTTCCATGGCGAAGCTCCAGGGAATTTAACACCCCGAAGTAGCTTGGAGCACATCAATGGCACAAGGTCAATGAAGAACCTGCTCTAAACATGAAGAGTGTTTACAAGCATTCTGTAAATGTGATTTAGAAAACTCTTATCTCACAGATGCCAATATTTAAGATAACAAATGACTCACAAGAAAAAAAAGAGCAGTGCCCTCAAGGGAATCATGTGCTAAGAAAATACAGATCTGGATCTAAGGGAATGGGAACGGGGTCTGTGGCTTCACTCTAAACAAACTATCTGTCTTTGGAGGTGGATTTCCAATTTTGGCTTTACTACATATGATGATTCTGTAATACTTAATTAATTTTCTCCTTGAAAAAGGATCACTGTTCTTTTAATACCCATTTGCTCTGAAATTGAGGAAGGCCTAGTATTGACCTCTGAAATATTGTTGGAAGAGACCTGAAGTTCTCTGAACTATGAAATCAAATACAGTCTTTTCACCCTGGCATTCAGGGCCCTAATCCGTCTTCCCAGGCTTACCTCCAAATGTCCCCTTACAAGTCAGCAAATGTCACTTTCATTTTACTGTTTCTCCTATCAATAATTTCTGTCTTTGCTGATCATTAATCTATTCATCCTTCAAGACCACCTTCTCTGCAGAACATTTCCTGATCTCTACAAAATACTAATTCCTCCAGTCTTTTTAATACTCATAGCATTCAATTTATTAATAAAAATGGTACTTACTTTCTCCCATATTACATTTTAGTCATTTATACCCTTGTTTACTTTTCTCTAAGATATTAGAAGTTCCTTGAAAGCAAGGCTCACTCCTTTCATATACCCTACAGATCTTAATACTGTGAATTTCATACACTAGGGGCTCTGTCAAGATGCTGAACTGAGTTAGCCTGAATGGTATTAGTGAGGATGAAGGAATGAATGAGAGACTCCCCTTAAAGCTCACAAAAATAATCAAGATTTCCTCTCACTGAGTCAGAGATAAAATAGGTTTTTTCAACAATACCAGAAAAGATGATTCTACGTAAAGGGGACTCAATACTTTAGACTGTCTTATCAGTCTGAGAGATGGTTAACTCCAAAAAGGCATTTTCCAAGCCCTTTCATAATGCTCTCCAAAAGTGACGTTATTCATACCAATAGTACACAATTCCTAGATGCTGTTAATTTCTAAATATAAATTTCTAGACCTCCGTTCTCTCCAAATATCCTGTCTAATGTCTCAACTTATCTCCTGAATACATCTCCTTGGATTTCCCAAAGTCATCTCAAATTCAACATGATATATTTGAAGTTCACTATCTCTAACCCAACTTCCCCTTGCTCTCAACCTCACAATCTTTTTCATTCCAAATTTGCCATCTCAGTTAGTAGCATCTTCCTCGATCATGTTTTACTATCTAGATTCCACCCTGAGCTGCCCTGTGCAAACATATGCAAGGCTGCAGTGAAGAAGCAGACCTGGCCCATGCCTGCATGCTTGCCTCTGGTCTCTCACTCACCTCCTTTAAATGCAGACCTAGTCAATTACTCCAGAGAGTGACCAAGACGGTGGAGTAGGAAGAGCTCACTTTGAGCTCAGTCTTCCCATAGGCTCACCAAAACAGCATACTTACAGAGCAGCTACCAACCAGTCCATTCTGAAGGAGATCAGCCCTGGGATTTCTTTGGAAGGAATGATGCTAAAGCTGAAACTCCAGGACTTTGGCCACCTCATGCGAAGAGTTGACTCATTGGAAAAGACTCTGATGCTGGGAGGGATTGGGGGCAGGAGGAGAAGGGGACGACAGAGGATGAGATGGCTGGATAGCATCACTGACTCGATGAACGTGAGTCTGAGTGAACTCCGGGAGTTGGTGATGGACAGGGGGGGCTGGCGTGCTGTGATTCATGGGGTCTCAAAAAGTCGGGCACGACTGAGCAACTGAACTGAACTGAATTGATCAATGTTAACAAACTGAGGACTAGCAGAAAAGACCTTGTACAACTAAAAGGAACACAATGAGATAGATATGAGGGATAGAGAGGCAATATTATTGGGACCCACTACTAGGAGGACAATTACAACTACAGAGATTCTCTTCAAAGAGTAAGGCATCGAAGCCCCACATTGAGCTCTCCAGCCTGGGGATCCTGCACCAGGAAGATGTGCCCCCAGAATATTTGGCTTTAAAGGCCAGTGGGGTTTACTTTTGTGAGAGCCAAAAGGCTGTGGGAAATAAAGAATCCACTCTTAAGGATGCACACAAAATTTCATATACTCCGAGACCCAGAGAAGAGAAACAGTACAAGCAACTCTAAAGACAAACACATACTGAAAGTGAGGGGATGGAAAAAATATTCCTTGCAAATGGAAATCTAAATAAAGCCAGATTAGCAGCACTTATATCAGACAAAATGGACTTTAAAACAAAGACTATAATAGAAGACAAAGCAGAACATTGCATAATAATCAATGGATCAATCCAAGAATATGTAACAATTGTAAATATTTACAACATAGGAAGATCTAAACATAAAGCAAATATTAACAGACATAAAGGGAAAAATCAACACAATAATTATACAGGTCTTTAATATCCCACTTATATTAATGGACAAATCATCCAGACAGAAAATCAGTAAGGAAGTCACTAGACTTAAATGAAACATAAGACCAGATTGGATGGATTTAATTGATTACTCTAGAGAGCAACACACACACATATGTGAATTTAAGAAAACTGAAGTCATATCACGCATTTTTTCCAAGTGCAACACTATGAGTAAAGAAATCAATTACAAGATAAAAATGCAAAATATATGAACACATGGAGGTTAAATGTAAGCCCTAAAACAATAAGACTTCTAGAAGAAAACATAGGTAATGTGTTTTTAGACATTGATCTTCATAGTATTTTTTGGATATGTCTCTCCAGGCAAGGGAAACAAAAAGAAAAATAAACAAATAGGACTACATCAAATAAAAAGCTTTTTCTCAATGAAGAAAACTATCAACAAAATAGATGGGAGAAGATATTTGCAGACCATATATCCAATAAGGGGTTAATACACAAAGTATACAAAGAAATCATACACTTTACTATCTTAAAATCAAACAATCCAATTTTTTAAAAAGGAAGGAATTTGAATAGGCATTTATCCAAAGAAAACATACAGATAACTATGATACATATGAAAAGATGCTCAATATCACTCACTATTAGGGAAATGCAAATGAAAACAATAATGAAATATCACCTTACCTGTGAGAATGGCTATTATTAAAACAACAATAACAAGTATTGGCAACACAAGTATTGGTAAAAAGGGAACCACTGTGTACTGTTGGTGTAAGGTAAATTGGTGCTGTCACTGTGAAAACAGTGTGGAGACTTCACAAAAACTTAAAAATAGAACTACCACATGATCCAGAAATTCCACTCTTGAGTATTTACTTGAATATAGAAAAAATACTATTAGAAAAGATATTTGCACCCTATGTTCACTGCAGTATTGTTTACAATGCCCAAGATATGGATGCAAACTAAGAGTCTATCAATTAGCTGAATGGATTAAAAATATGGAGCGTGCAAATATATAAAGGAGTATTGCTCAGCCCTAAGTATGAAATCTTGCCATTTGCAACAACATGAGTTGACCTAGAAGTTATTATTCTAAGTGAAATAAATCAAAGGTAAATACTATGATTTCACTTATATGTGGAATCTAAAAAACAAAACAAGTAAACAAACACAGCAAAACAGAAACAGAGTTATAGATACAGAGCACAAACAGGTGGTTGCCAAAGGGGAAGGGGCCAGGGAATGAATGAAGTAAGTGAGGATGACGAAAACACACAAACTTCCAGTTTCAAAATAGGCGAGTCACTGGTATGAAATGCATGACGTAGAAAATACAGTCAATAACTATGTGATATTTTCGGATGGTAAAAAAGACTGCAATTAGACATCATGGTGATTATTTTGAAATGTATTGAATTATTGAATCATTACATTGTGTAACAGGAGCTAGCATAGTATAGTATACCAATTATAGTTCAAAAACAAAGTTATAGAAAAACAGATCAGATTTGTGGTTCCCAAAGGCTGGAGATGGGGGATTGGATGAAAGTAGTCAAAAGGTACAAACTTCCAGTTATAAGATAAATAAGTACTAGTGATGTGATGTACAAAATTACAAATATAATTAACACTGTTGTGTGTTATATATGAAAGTTGTTTAGAAAGCAAGTCCTAAGAGTTTTTATCACAAGGAAATCTTTTTTTTCTATTTTCTTAACTTTGTATCTGTATGAGATGATGGATGTTAACTAAACTTATTCTGATGATAACTTCATTATGTATGTAAGTCGGATCATTATACTCTGTACCTTAAATTTATACAGTGCTTTATGTCAATTAGAGATCAATAAACCTGGAAGATAATCAATTAGTCAATACTTAAAAGGTACAAACTTCCAGTCACAAGATAAATAAGTACTAGGGGCGTGTTGTGCAACATGATATACACTGCTGTGTGATATATATGAAAGTTATTAGAGTAAATCCTAGGAGTTCTTATCACAAAAAGAGATTTTTTCCTCTTACTTTGCATCTATATGAGATGATAGATGTTTACTAAATACACTTTGATAATCACTTCAAAATGTATATAATCCAAATTATTATGCTGTACACATTAATGTTATATGGCACTGTATGTCAATTATATCTCAATAAAACTGGAAAGAAAAATAGTTTTTAAACAACCAAATTAAGTAAATGGGAATAAGGGTGTGACTCTTGATAAAATGAGATGGTGTATACAAAGCATTCAGCACAGCACCTGATAAAACTAAACACAATGAATGATAACTGTTTTACAATTATTTGCAAAAGATCAAATTTCATACAAATGCATGAAATATATCTTTGAGACTGATGGAGGGATAGATCTCACCACCAGGGACTCTGCCCACAGAATAGAACATTATTAAGGGAGAAATATAAGAATCATATCGAGAAAATACAGCAAAATTTCTACAACTGAAGATGAGGACTTATAAGAAGGATTAATAGAAGGCAGGATTTAAAAATGGGTGAACTATGAAAAAGAAAGAGCTGAGCAGCTACATAAAGTACGAGCAAGTGAAATGGAAGGGGCCATGTATTAAATCCATGAACAATGAGAACAAAATGTGCCAGATTTATATTCAGGCAAGGTCACTGCTATCCCAGGAGAGGACCCTTAAAGGAGCTAAGTTTGGCTCCTGAGAGAAGAACATGCAGGCAGAAGGAGCACAAAACTGGTGCAGCATAAAAGCATTGTACACGAATCAAGGGAAAATGGAAAATCTCCTTCCCCAAGGGTGAGCCTAAATTAGACGTTTCCCTGCCTCGTGTACTCAGAAGTAAAGTCCAGGGAGACTTGGCAAATTGTGCTCTGATTTTTGGTCTTCCTTGAGCACACATTAAAAGGGGAACTGAAAACATATATGTGCTTTTGATCCCCAAATTCCAGGGCAGAACAGAACTCTTAGCAGGACATTATAAGCCACCTCTCTCTGCTACTGATAAAAAAGAAGCAAGCCACAAATTCCAGCTTACTACCTGGCCTCAGGGTATAAGGGGCCACCTGGAACCCACTGGACCAGCATAAGATGTCCCTGTTGACAGCAAAGCCATCTTTAGAGGCCTGTCTAAAGATGCTTTAGCAGTGCTGACTGCTAATTCAGGCACCCAGACTTACATCCTCAGGGTGCCCAAGCTTCTGGCAGCAGCGTGTCCCCTGTTCTCAGGGCAGCTCTGTCCAAAGACTTCCTCAGAATGGAAGACTGAGGACACCTCCCACCAACTAGCTGGGCTGTGTCTAAGGTATTAAAAAAAAGAAAGTCTTCAAAAAAGTTTGGGTTGTGAGTCTCTTCTCTGCATTTTCCAACATCTTTCTTTCTCCTTTAGTTCTAAGTGATCAACAACTTTTTTCTCATCCCCTTGCCCTCCATCTCAGAGAAAACATCCCAAGTAGCTGTCATGCAGAAAGCCCCAACACAGGGGACAAAACCTCATCCCCCATTAAATCTTGGATCTAATGAATTTCTCATTGATCTTCCTTCAGCCCAGGCGTAAAACTCAGGGCTCCATGCAGTGTGGGTACTTCTTAAAATATCCTTATAAATCTTGGCCATCGTATTCATCAATTACAGCCCAACCAAGACTCTGGCTGTTAGTTCTGGGTGGCAACTTCATTTATTCCCACATTAAATGCTTTATTTCTGTGGAGCTATTTCAGTCTCACTCCATTACTTAACTTACCCACCATGTCATCAAGCGGTTTCTTTTAAAAGAGAGACCCAGCCCATATTTTTAAAAACTGAGATAATATATCCAAGTACTCTGAAAATAGGTAACAGCTAAACATTTGAGTCTTACTATGTCCCAAACACTGTACAAAGTGCTTCAAATGCATTCGTCCATTTAATACACATACACACAAAAACATCTATGAAATAAATACAATTATGATTGCCCTGTTTTTATAAACTGAGGATTAGAAAGCTTAAGTAATTGGCCCACAGTTAAATGACTAGGGTCTCCTCCATTGGAATTCAGGTTTCTCTGATTTCAAAGCTCAAACTTTTATCGACCGAACCATAGTAAATGATTACAAAATTGTAACCACATGCTTTACTAAGCCATAGCATGGAGATATGCACTGAAAAACAAACATAGCATTTTGGAGTTAAAAAGACCTTTAAAATGCTTTAATCCAATCTCCATACTCAGCAGATGGGCCCTTGGTCCCTTTAGAGGCAGGCACTGTGCCCAGGGTCACAGAGCTAGTAACATAGAGCCAAGACTGGGACCCAGGACTCCACATTTTCAGCTACATGCTTTCCCTGCTAAAGTCTGCTGCTGTCCAAATGGTCTATTACACTGGAATTTGTTTTCCCCTGGGTACAGATGAGCGTAGAAGGATCTTTAGAGTGGTGTTAAGTGAATTGAATGTTCCTTCAGCAAATGAAAATGAGAGGCTAATTAGATTCCATAATCACTCTCTCCGATTAACCTTGCACTTCCTCCCGCACCAACTTCTATCTCTCTTGACGTCCCTCCATTGTGATGTGCAGTATCCTCTGCTCAGTCTAAATTTGTCTCCTCACGCATATGTCCTGATCACAAAGCCTGACTTACTTCATTCTTTAATAGCCAGAGACTGTACCCAACTGGATGGGGTTGAGAGCCTGAAATTGTGCTTGTGCTTACATTTAGTAGTCAGCAGGTGCTTATTCTATGATGGTAAAGTTGCAACTTGGAGGGTTTAAACTTCTCACAGAGGCCAGGCAGAAAACTGAAGCAAGAAAGTTGGTAGACCTGAGGACATACTGATATTTCAAATGAATGTGGGGAACTAGTAAACCACAGGAACCACATGTCACCCTAAAAAGAGCAGCTGCTCCTCATCAACATCCAGTTGAGGCTGTGGATTCTGTTTCTCTGACAATAAGTTCTACGAGCATGAGGACTTTGTCACATGCCCTGTTGTATTTCCAATGCACGAAGAGGGCCTGACACATAGGAGACACTAAATAAATATTTTCTGAATGAATGAAACTTCCATTTTGGAAGCTCTACAGTGTATTCTATCTTTAGTCTAAAGATAGTCCTTGTTCTCTTAAAGGAATGCAATACATCTGATTGCTCTGGAATAAGGGAACTGTGTAGAGATATTGATTTCAACCACAGGGCACTTCATTTCAACTTGAGGGACACATCCAGAGTAAAGAGAATGATGGAAAGTAGTTCATACTTATGACCTTTATCACTGGTACCAGTGTTGCTAGCCAGGTACCCTACTAGCCTAGAAAGGACCATTCAATGATAGGAAGAGCTTTTAGTAGGAAAGTCTGACTTCAGACACTAAAAAGTTGTGAAGTGAAACTGTTAGTTGCTGAGTCATATCTGACTCTTTGCCATCCCATGGACCGTAGGGCACCAGATTCTTCTGTCCATGGAATTCTCCAGGCAAGAATACTAGATGAGTAGCCATCTCCTTCTCCAGGAGATCTTCCTGACTCAGGTATTAAACCTGGGTCTTCTGCATTACAGGCAGATACTTTACCGTCTGAGCAACCAGGGAAGCCCACCAAAAGGTTATAGGACCTTAAACAGATCTGGCCCCTCTCTGATATAGTTTCCGTCTCTTTAAAAGGAGGGGATTAGGTCTCTTTGACTACTATGGGAAATGTACACATCTAGGAATCCCAAAGGTCATTAATAGAGTCAAGTGATGTCATAGAAATGCATGAGAAACTACTATGAACAATTATGCAAGAAACTGGACAACTTAGAAGAAATGGATCAATGTCTAGAAACATACAATCTATCAAGACTGAATCATAAAGAAATAGAAAATCTAAAAAGACCAATTACTAGTAAAGAGATGGAATAAATAATGAAAAACTTCCCAACAAAGAAAAATCCAGGACCAGATGGCTTCACTGGTGAATTCTATTGAACATTTAAAGAAGAACTGATGCCAATCCTTCTCAAAATCTTCAACATATGCAAGAGCAGGGAACACTTCCAAACTCACTTTACAAAACCAGCATTACCCTCCTAGGAAAGTCAGATAAGGACATCATGAGAAAAGAAAACTGTAGGTCAATATACCTGATGAACATGGAGGCAAAAGTTTTCAGCAAAAATACTAACTGGATTCAACAGCATTTTAAAAGGATCATACACCATGATCTAGTTGGATTTATTCCTTGCATGTAAGGATGGCTAAAATACACAGATAAATAGATGTGATAAACCATATTAACATAATGAAAGATAAAAATCGTATAATAACCTCAATAGTTGCAGAAAGAACATTCAACAAAATTCAACATGGTAAAAAACTCTCAACAAATTAGGTATAGAATAAATGTACCTCAACATAATAAAGGCCATATAGAAAATGCCAACAGCTAACATACTCAATGGTGAAAAGTTGAAGGCTTTTCCTCCAAGATCAGGAACAAAACAAGGATGCCCACTTTTGCCACTTATATTCAACATAGCACTAAAAATCTTAGCCCCAGCAATTAGGTAAAAATAAATAAATAAAAGGCATCCTAATCTGAAAGGAAGAAGTAAAACTGTTTGCAGATAACATAATCTTATTTATATACAGAAAACCCTAAAGACTTAACCAAAAATTCTTGAAGCTAATAAACTAATTCAGTAAAGTTGCAAGATACAATGGAGAAGGAAATGGCAACCCACTCCTGTATTCTTGCCTAGAGAATCCCATGGACAGAGGAACCTGCTGCCCATAGGGTCGCACAGAGTCAAATACAACTGAAGCGACTTAGCATGCATGCATGCATTAGAGAAGGAAATGGCAACCCACTTCAGTGTTCTTGCCTGGAGAATCCCAGGGACAGAGGAGCCTGGTGGGCTGCCATCTATGGGGTCACACAGAGTCGAACATGACTGAAGCAACTTAGCCACAGCAGCAGCAGGATACAATTGCATTTTTGCAGAAATCAGTTGCATTTTTATACACTAACAGAAAATGGTCCCCTTCCCACCAAGATTAAGAAAGCAATTCAATTTATGACATCATCAAAAATACTAAAAAATAAACTTAGCCAAGAAGGTAAAGGTGAAAGATCCGTGCCCTGAAATTATAAGCATTGATGAAGGAAATTAAAGACACAAATAAATGGAAAATATCCCATGCTCATGGATTAGAAGGATTATTTTTAAAATCTCCATAATACCCAAAGCAATCTACAGATTCAATGCAACCCTTATCAAAATCCCAATAGCATATTTCACAAAAATAGAAAAAATCCCCCAACTGTGTAAGGAACCAATTAAAAAATCCCATATCACAATGCAATTTGAGAAAGAACAAAGCTAGAGCCATCATACTTCCTGATTTCAAATTATGCTGCAGAGCCGTAGTAACCAAAATAGTGTGGTACTGCCAATAAAATGAACACATAAACCAATGGAACAGACTAGAGAGTACAGAAATAAACCCACACATACATAAGCACCTCATCTTTGATAAGGGTGACAAGAATGGGACAAGGATAGTCTCCTCAATAAATGGTATGGGAAAAACTGGATATCTGCATGCAAAAGAATAGCACTTGAAGCTTATACCACACACAAATATTAATTACAAATGGTATAAGGATATAAGAGTAATACCTGAAACCATAAACTTCCAGAACAGAGAAAAGGCTCCTTGACATTAGCTTTGGCAATGACTTTTTGGAATGAAACCAAAAACAAAGACAACAAAAGTAAAAATAAAATATTGTGACTACATCAAACTAAAGCACTTTTACATGACAGAGGAAACAACAAAAAGAAAAGACAATGTATGAATGACCAGAAATATTTTCAAATCTTTCAAATATCTGATAATAGGTTAATAACCAACATATGAAACAAACTCATAGAACTCAATAGCAAACGATAATAACAACCAAAGAACTCCATTTACAAATGGGCAAAGAACCTGAATAGACATTTTTCAAAGAAGACAGACAAGTGGCCAAAACATGTAGAAAGAGGTGCTCGATGTCATTAATTATCAGGGAAATGTAAATCAAGACAACAATGATACATCACTTCATATCAGAACGGCTATTATCAAAGAGTCAAAAGATAAGAAGCATTGACAAGGGTATGGAGAAAAGGGTTGCTGTTGAGTCGTTAAGTCGTGTTCAACTCTGTGTGACCCCATGAACTGCAGCATGCCAGGCTCCTCTGTCTTCTACTATCTCTTGGAGTTTGCTCAAATTCATGTCCCTTTCATCAGTGATGCCATCTATCTGATGGAGGAAAGGGTACTCTTGTACATGTTGGTGAGAATATAAATTTTCATAGCTGTAATGGAAAATATTATGGACATTCCTCAAACAAAAATAGGACTCTTTATGTGATCAAGATATTCTGCTTCTGGATAACCACAGGAAGGAAATTAAATCAGTATCTGGAAGAGATATCTGCACTCCCATGGTCATTGAAGCATTATTCACAACATCCAAGATGTGGAAACAACTTAAGTGTCTGTTGATGGATGAATGGACATGTACATTATCAGACACAGAAATACAGATACTGCATAATCTCGTTCATGTGTAGAATATGAAGTCAAAATCAGAAGCAACAAAGAAGGGTGGTTGTCATGGGCTGGGGATTGGGGCAAATGGGGAAATGTTGGTCAAAGGGTATAAACTTTCAGTTATAAATTGACTAAGTTGTGGGGTCTAATGTAAAGTATGCTTATTCTAGTCAATACTGTATTATATACTTGAAACTTACAAAAAGAGTAGATCTTAAGTATTCTCATCAAAAAAATACATAAATAAAGATAATTATGTGAGATGATACATGTGTTAATTAGCTTGATTGTGGTAATCATTTCACAATATATACACATATCAAGTCATCACATCATACAGCTTAAATATATATAATATTTCTGTCAATTATACCTCAATAAAGCTGGAAAAATGCATCAACATACAATAAATAAATAAAGAGTTCAACCCACCACCCGTCTCTCCTAGCTACTATTTGAGACACCAAAAGGTCAGCAACAAAGTAAGAGTGTAATTATCTGAAACTCCATGATGTAATGCAACGCTGGACATTATTCCCATAGACAATCCCAAAGGCTTATTTCCTCAACCTGTAAATTCAGAGCAGTAGTGGCAATCTAGACTCATTGAGGAGTTAAAAAAGTGAAAGTGAAGTCACTCAGTCCTATCCGACTCTTTGTGACCCCATGGACTGTAGCCTACCAGGCTCCTCTGTCCATGGAATTTTCCAGCAAGAGTACTGGAGTGGGTTGCCATTTCCTTTTCCAGGGGATCTTCCCAATCCAGGGGTTGAACCTGGGTCTTCCGCATTGCAGGTAGATACTTTACCATCTGAGCCACCAGGGAAGCCATGGACTTCTCCAGGCCAGAATACTGGAGTGGGTAGCTTTATCCCTTCTCCAGCAGATCTTCCCAACCCCGGGATTGAACCAGAGTCTCTTGCATTGAAGGTGGATTCTTTACCAACTGAGCTATCAGGGAAGCCTCTGAGGAGTTATAACAAACCATAAGTGCATGTGCATGTGTGAATAGAGTGGTCTGACTTATGTGGATACATCATAATCCTCATCCAGCTAGTGTTCATCATTCATGGATTTAACTCCTTCCCTCTCTATCTCCTGCTTATAATTTTTTATTCCATCTTACTAAGACAGGCACCATTTACAGTAGATTCTGCCTCTAAGGATGAGACCTAATTGTCCTCTTCTTTCATTCTATTCCACATGGAGTATGTATTCACGTGTGTGCGTGTGCGTGTGTGTGTGTGTATGCAACCGCTCACACAGATGCGATTGCATATCACTTTGTAAAACGTCAGGTGTGATCTAGCCACTCATTAATAACACCTAATTCTGCATTTCTGGGTAAATATCTAAATTGCCACTTTTCTTGTGTCATCTCTTCCTGTGGTGTCACTTTGGTACTTCAAAGAATCAAAATGTGGAAATTCTTTTAGTTCTTAAAAATGCTACCTTCAAAGGAGAAATTCTCTGAGTTGACACGAATAGCTCTGTATCACTGTTCTTCCCCATACAGATTTCCAATTTTAAACTGCAGTTTGGTGTTTTTTTCTGATATCACACATAAAAATTGGTTATAATTAGGAATAATTGCTTCTAGGAATGAGTACAGTATCTAATGGTGTTTAAAGTGTACCTTGAATGTCAAAGCAACTTATTTACCTTGCCCGGAGACTTTTGTAAGAAACCTGGAAGCCACGTTGGATAAAATTTAAGACTCATGGGCACTGGGGCTTTGAGGGAAAACAGAGGCCAAGGAAACTAAGGGCTTGGGTTCTGGGACTCAAGCCACAGCATGTGACCTGGATAAATGAAATCCAATGTCTAGCTTTTTCTCTTACAAAGTAAATTGAAACCAGAAGTCCTATAACAGGAGGTGATTTACAACACAGAAATTGTTCAAATCAAATATTTGATAGAGCCCAGAACACTTTCTGCCTAGAAAGGAGAAATATTATAGCCATAGGTGTGAAACAGACACAAAATGAATTGAAACACAAGTGAGTGAGACTGTTTACCATCATGCATACTTTAGGAGCAAAACATTGTGGGAGTCGAGCCTGAGGTGATGGGACCTACAAATGAAGATATAGGAGAAGAGATAAGGCTATGAGACAGACAACCCAGACATTCACGGGTGATGTTGCGAGTGAAATATCAATATTTCCTGCCATGGCTCTGTGCTCCATAAATCCCTAGCTAATAAGGTACCTATGACAGAGGTGCTCTTTAACAACTTTGAGGGTGTAATAATTGATGGCATAGCCAGCTGGTTGCTGCAATCAGATATAAATTAAATCATCTTTATTGTTTTATGCTTCCTCTGACTCCCTACCTCCACCCAGTCCAGCTACCTTTTCAGACTCTCTAAACCAATCCTGAGAAAAGAATATGTCTGCATCACTTACCAAATGACAAGAGCCAGAGCAAAATAGAGAGGGAAGAGGATGAGAAACAAGTTTCAAATAATTCTCAGTTCCTTGGGCCAAAGATTACAGTCTTATTTTGTGTTTCGTTTTGTTCTGTTTTGGTTTTCAAATGCTAAACAATTCCTTCCCATACTTTCTTTGCCCACCTGGACCAGGTCTAGCAATGGCTAAGCATCCTTTAAGAAACATGGCTTGGGGAAGTCTGGTAGGCCAGTCCCTCTGGTCCACCAGATGATGAAGACAAGGTCATCCCCTCATGTTTCTTACTCTCAGGGTAGCAGGGAGGGAGGGGAGACAGACATGCATAGACTGTTGTGATGAGGTGTGACTGGAGCTACGACGGAGATCTAGCTGAGAGAAGAAAGGAGGGTGAGATAAAGGCAGTCTGCATAGGGAAAATTCAGGGCTTGTGCCTAGAAGCAAATGGACGAGAAGAGAGAAGGTCTGGGTCAGACAGGGCTTGTTCTACATTACCTTCCCTGTCTCTTTCTCTTGGTCCTGAGACAAAGGGTCCTGGCAGCACATGTGACAGAGTCCTATCTTGAATCACCAGGAAAGATTCCTAGGTTAAAAAACTCATTAGAATACTTGTCAAAGTAACAATACATATTCATTGTGTGCTAAGCCGCTTCAAGTCATGTCCGACTCTCTGCGATGCCACGGACCATAGCCCACCAGGCTTCTCGGTCCATGGGATTCTCCAGGCAAGAATAATGGAGTGGCTTACCATTTCCTCCTCCAGAGGATCTTCCTGACCCAGGGATTGAAACCGCGTCCCTTATGTCTCCTGTATTGAAGGTGGGCTCTTTACCACTAGTGCCACCTGGGTGATGGTTATTGTGTTAACTTGACAGTGATGCCAGTGATATGATGACGATACTGATGATGGCAATGGCAGGAACACAAGGTCATAAATGAGTCTTAAAATGTCCTCTTTCTCCTTTTAGCTCTTTCAAGGTTTTCGCATTTCCAATATTTATAATTCCTTCATTCAGTTTAACATTGTCTATAGGCTGGTAGTGTCTCTTTACAAAAAATGTGGATTAGATTTTTTTGATGGATTAAAAAGGTCTAAAAGGGTGAAAATCTGGGAAGAAGAGGGACAGACATGCTTGTTCATTCTGAGTCCTTAAAATGTCTGGCTCTGGCTCCCCACTCATAGACTGCAGCCCAGCAGACAAGGGCAAACAGCAACGTGAGCTGGCTATGACCAGGTGGGACTATCAATCATGATGAGAGTTGAAATTGAATCAAACAGGGGCACCTGTGCACACTATTTCACAATGCAAGCAACATGAAAAACACAATCTTGTGAAATAAACCCAGTTGCTTGCCATTGGGCAGCAATTCCTTCCACCCCCTCCTTAGGGCTTGAGTTGCTTCTTGGCTCCTAAGAGCTATTCAGAGGCTCACACAAACATTTCACTCTATGGACACACCTGGGAGATATTATACATTTGGATCCAGACCACCACCAAAAGCAGATCAAACTGCATATAAAAAATGTTTATATTGCACTGTAACCTATTAAGTGTGCAACAGCATTATGTCTAAAAAGCAATGTGCTGTGCTCTGCTAAGTCACTTTAGTCATGTCCAACCTTTGCCACCCTATGGACCTTAGCCCACCAAGCTCCTCTGTCCATGGAATTCTCCTGGCAAGAATATTGGAATGAGTTGCCGTGCCCTCTCCCAGAGGATCTTTCTGACCCAGGGATTGAACCTGCATCTCTAAAGCCTCCTGCATTTGCAGGCAGGCTCTTTGCCACTAATGCCACCTGGCAAGCCCCCAAAAGCAATGTCCATACATTAATTAAAAAATACCTTATTGGTATTTTTAATACCAAATACCTTGTTGCCCAGTGGTAAAGAATCTACCTGCCAATGCAAGAGATACAGGCTCAATCCCTGATTTGGGAGGATCGCACATGCGATGGGACAACTAAGCCTGTGCACCGCAACTGCTGAGCCTGTGCTCTAGAGCCTGGGAGCTGCAACTACTGACCCCATATACCCCAACTACGGAAGCCTGCATGTCCTACAGCCTGCGCTCTGCGATAAGAGAAGCCACCATAAGAAGAAACCTATGAACCACAACTAGAGAGTATTCCCTGCTTGCCGCAGCTATAGAAAGTCTGCTCAACAATGAAGACCCAGCATAGCCAATGAATAAATAAAATTATTTTTAAAAATACTTTGTTAAAAAAAGTGCTATCCATCATGTATGACTTCAATGAATGCTAATCTTTCGGCAATAGTAACATCAAAGATCACTGACCACAGGTCACCATAATAAATATAATAATGATGATAAGCTTGAAATACTGTGAGGATTATCAAAATATGACACAGAAACATGAAGTTAACAAATAATGTTGAAAAACTGGTGCGCATAAGCTTGCCCTGATATAGGATTGCTGGAAATCTCAGATTTATAAAACAAAAAAACAACACAGTATCTGATAAAATGAGGTGTGCCTGAAAATTTACTATATATAGAAGGCTTCTTGTAAAAAAAAAAAAAAAAAGTGAACAAATTTCTGTGCAGAAAAGTGATTTAGGGAAAACAGGTAGAGCTGAGCTAGGGATAAGTGGGCAGCGGGATCTAAGGCTGCCTGCCATCTGGTGCTCATTTTCAGGGTTCCAGGATGCTGAGAAGTCTCCTCAACACCTCCCCATTAAATCTTGATGAGAGAGGAAATGGCACAATGAAACAGAAGTTCTCCTATTCTCTGTCAAAAAGGAGAATCTTGCCCCCCAAGAGGTAACCATCAGGCTCATATTAATTTGAGCAAATTTATCAGTTCCAGGTTGGAAGTCAGGGTTGGTGGCTACTGAGGGTTGTAGGGAGGGAGGCAGGTTCACTGTACTGTACTGGGTGCTGAGACGTCAGGAATGTTGGGAGAGACGCACAGTAGGGACAAGAAAGGAGACAGAGACAGAAGAGGGCGGCAGGCTACTGAGAACACTCGCCATTCCTTAGCACTGTGCACACTTGGCCTTGGTCCGGGCTCTGCTCTAGGCATAGGACTGGGGAGGAAGTAAGGGTGAGGAGAGACATGCAGACTTTCAACTTGGAATCTATCCAGAGGTATTCCTGCCCACCCCGTCCCCATCAAACATATGCAAATGGCCATGGTAATAAACTCAGATAATGATAGAGTCAGCGTTTAAACTCACCATAGAATGCATAAATTACAGGGGAGGCTGTCACAGATGCAAAGGCTGGATGCTTTATTGCTGCGAAGAGGAAATTCTGATTCGCAGGTGCTAACTGGGTATCTCAGGCCAGGCAGGGAGTCCCATCACTCCGGGACTGCTACAGGGCTTCCTACAAAGAAAAGAAGTTTGAGGTCAGGCTATGCTGCTGTTGGGTGTGCAAATTGCTCTCGCAGGTTCAATGTCTTTCTTCCCGCCAGACAAAGCAGCCCAGACTCCATCTTTACAGCACAGCTGCCTACTCACTCTACTCCAGCTTCACAGGCTGCTTTGCTATTCCTGCAACCTGCCAGACACACTCTTGCCTCTGCCCTGTTTCCTCTGTCTGCATCCTTCTTCCAGAAAGACACGAGTTTCACGCCATTACCTCCTTCAGGTCTTGACTCAATTTATGTGTTAGTCTCTCAGTCATGTCTGACCCTTTGTAACCCCATGCACTGTAGCCCGCCAGGCTCCTCTGTCCATGGAATTCTCCAGGTAGGAATTCTGGAGTGGGTTGCCATTTCCTACACCAGGGGGATCTTCCCAACCCAGGGATTCCAACCCAGGTCTCCTGAATTGAGGCAGATTCTTCACCATCTGAGCCACCAAGGAAGGCTTTCTCAAAAAGGCTCACCCAAACAACTCTATTTATAATTACAACCCTTCATGCCCCCTTACCTTGTCCATAAAATTTACCATCTTTTAACATTCTATATAATTGACTTTTGCTATCTATGTTATTTATTGGGTGCACTGTTTATTATCTGTCTCCCTATACTAAAATATAAACTCCTTGAAGGTAGGAAATTTTGTCTATTTTGTCTCCCCTACACTTTCACACACACACACAAAGTAACCCAAGCATCTGGAACAGAGTCTGGTAATGAATAGTTATTTCATAATTAAACATTTGCTAAACACATTATTAAAAGCTGTCTCCTTTTAGAAGTCAGGAGGAAGAGAAATTTTCTTCTCAATAATGGTAACTGAAACTTGTAACATTTGTTTCAGGCACTCTCTCCTTTCCCATATTGTGATTTGTTACTGACTCAAGACTGAATGTTCTTACCAATGAGTGCAACACATATGGTTCAGAAGCACATCCTCTCCCTAGAGAAGCCCAGAGACCTGGGACAAGTACCCATCAGTTTGATTTCTCCCATGCTCACATAAAGACCAACTTGAAGAATCATTATATATTATAACTTTTAGAACTGGGAATGAACTTACATCCTGTCCAATCATCTTCTTTGAAAAATAAGGCATGGGAGATTGGATGGTTTGCCCAGGCTCACACATCCAATTAGTTGGAACAATGAGATCAAATACCATGGCCGTTAATTTCCTACCCAGTATAAGACTCTTTTCTCCCATGCTGTCTCTGTGCAGTTTTACTACACGTTTTGTATCTAGGTGTTCGATGTAGCCCCAAAACCTCACTCTCTCAACAGTTCTTTTTTAAGGGCTCCTTCAGGGATCCATTTTTCACAGCATATCCCTGCTTCAGCACCTCTGCACATGGACAGTAGCCAACCCAGTTTATTCTAGTTAGTCTATGCTTTACTGAACATTTGATTCCTTTGGCTTCTATTTACATGATTAGCCAGTGCTTATCCTTTGCCTTCAAAAGTAAGCCTTTTCAAAGGGTTTGATGATCCATGGCCATGTCTTCGTAACTTTCATGTCTAGTAGTCTATATTGAATTTTCAGCCTGTGGGCATTGATAGTAACAATACCTAAAGCAAAATGCTGAAAACTAGTAATTCTATGGGAGGCTAATGGACACTGTGATATTAAATAAATAAGTGTGCATATATTTACATAAACAAATGTAAATAACTTTCCTTCAGTGTCTTTTAAAAAGCTCATTACACATTTCCAAGAGAGGTGTACTGTATGCATCATTTCTCAATCTAAATTGACCATGAAATATTTTATTGTGCCACATTCTACAGATCTAATGAGAACATGTTTGGGAAATACTTCCCTACAGGGCCAAAATATCTAAGGGCAGGAGGGAATGTGTAGCACTGAAGAAAAAAAGCAGGAGACAATATTAAAAAAAAAAAAAAAAGTAGATATAGAAGTCCAAGAATAGTAGAGTTATGGAATAGTAAAAATATAAGGATGAATCAAAGATTCATCAGATCTTTCAAGACAAGAGGCCTCTCTCCTAGATCTAGCCCATCTCCCATAAGATGGCTAGTTGCTCATTAGCAGGGCCCAAGCCTCTGAAGTTCTAAATACAAATCACCAAGGAGCTGAAATCCACTCCTAAGCCTCTGATTTTAGCGGCTTATGCCTTTCCAGAAGAATTAACTTGCCTACTGAAATGGCTCCTGCCCAGGGCTAGAAAAGTTTGAATAAAATGCATTTAGCTACTATCTAAAGATCTTAAGTCATTGAGCTAAATGCAAGAGCCTTTTGTTAAAAATCACACTCAACTAGATATTGAGGTTTATTACACACTTTCTCCACTTTTCCTTCTCCTTTTATGTAATCTCAGCTGGGCTGATTTGCCGGCATTCTTTCCAGTGGAATCTTCTTATTACTCCCAAGACACAACAGAGAATCTCCAACCCTGTACAGAGGGGCACATGGCTGCATCTGGATTATAAAAAAGGGGGCTATTTATACTCAAATCAATAGGCAGATTTTAGCATAACATTGCAGGCTTTCTGCAAGAGAATGAAAGAAAAGAAAATGCAGTTCCTTTTCCATTCTTCTTTACTGTATTATTTGCCCCAAAGTATGCTTGTCACATGGCCCAGAGCAGTGTGATCTAATAATGATAGGCCTGCTTGGCACAAGGGAGGGGAAAATCCAGCTGCACTGGGGGTTTCAGGGGATGACTCAGACAGCTGGCCCAGCCCTCACCCCATGTGTGTTTCAGGGAAAACACCCAGTATGTTGCTCATCTCACTTGCATGTAATTCTTCCCAATGTTGAACCTGACTCTGGATGAGAGCTGTGCAGAGCCTCTTGTCTCTCAAACAACCAGAGGGCCAGGAAACCTTGGAAAATACCAAAGTAAACAAACCTGAGGCCACAGAAGTCTTTGATTCCATTCCAGTTGGGAGTCTGTCCAAGTTTGTACTCAAACTGGCCAGCCTGTGGCCTCCCAACCCAGCTGTGAGGAAGAGCCAAATAGCCTGCCTCTTTCTGCAGCTTTTATTAACCCCCGGGCTTAGTGAAGCCAGTGGGAAATGCTTCAAGATAAGAGATTCCTAAGTCAAAGTGTTGAGATTTTTAAATGAAGGGATGGGTAGCCCCTCCATAAACCTGAAGGAGGCAAGAGAGAGCATAGAGTCCCTCTGCAGCCATCCTAGGGGACATTCATCATGTAGGCTGCTCCAAGGACATCCATCAAGACAAGCTGACAGGACACAGCACAACCACTATGCTCCTAAGTCTGTTTGTGCCAAGGACTGGCAGTCCCCTCTGCCATTCTCAGGACAAAGTCCCCACTTTCATCTATTTGCACCTGTGAAGTCTTAGTGCCAGGAGCAGTAACCCATGCCTACCAAGTCACTTCATAAATGCATATAAGAAAATCCTTGGCTGCTGTCACTCAACCCATTCTGTGCTTTGTCTTCCAGGACACTGAGTCTGATATGAGCAGTGACTGCAGGAAGTCTGGAACACGAGACAGAGTCTAATGGCCCTCCCACCTCCAACAACTATTGAGTTTCTAGCTCCTCTTCCTTCCTACATGCACTGATTTGTAAGCCTGGGATCTGACCAGCTCTATGAAACTCTTTGCTGCTATTGCTGTTTAGATGCTAAGCCACGTCAGGCTCTTTTGTGACCCCATGGACTGTAGTCCACCAGGGCCCTCTGTCCATAGGATTTGCCAGGCAAGAATACTGGGAGTGGGTTGCCATTTCCTCCTCTAGGGGATCTTCCCAACCCAGGGATCAAACCCATGTCTTCTGCTTGGCAGGTGGATTCTTTACCATTGAGTCACCTGGGAAGTCCATGAAACTCTTTACTTATATCCAATTACTAGTAAGAGTCCACAACTGACTAATAGATTATTCTCTCCTAAAACTGTCACAATAAGCTATTATTATATGGGTGGAAAGATCTCTGCCAAGGATCAACAATGCACTCACTTTAGATTTGGGATGAAAGTAAGAACATCACGTTTCATCAAAACACTTGGAAGAGAACATTGCAGGGTTCAAAATCATAGCGCTAGACCATGTATCAAGTCTCAAGAAGAAATGAAAAAAAAAAAAAAAGGGACTTTTGTTACAGGGAAACAGAGCAAACATAAAATATCTACAAGTTCTGGGGTTTTTAAAAAGCATTTTGCAAAATGTCTCAAGAGGGAGATAAGATTCATTTCTGCCCTTACATAAAAATGCTGTGGACTGGGGCTTTCCTGGTGGTCCAGTGGTTAAGAATCAGCCCTGCGATGCAAGGGATGTGAGTTTGATACCTGGTAAGAGATCTAAGATCCCAGAGGCTGCGGAGCAACTAAGCCCACACACTGCAACTTCTGAGCCCACGCCTCACAACTGGAGAGTTCATATGCCACAATGAAAGATCCCACTAACACCCAACACAATCAGATAATTAGTTTTATAAAAAATCTTGTGGACTGCATAGGAATGTACTTCCTTAAGTACTATATTAGGAAAACACCTCTCAGGCAATATAAAAACTAAAATAAATAAAATAAAACCTTAAAGAGGTACATGTCATTATATAAACCCACGTGTGGAAGGCAACTTCATTCAAGGACTCAAAATTGGATGAGCATTAAAGATGATGGAAGGGCTTGATATGCCTAGCATGGAGTATCTAGTGTGATTTCCTACTGTTTCTGATCCTCTTAGAAAGGAACAGATCTTTCCAAATGAATACTTGGATTATATAAGTTAAGGTAATGTAAGCAGTTGTAACAAACCTATTTCAAAATTTTAGTACCCTTACAAACTAGAGGTGTATTTCTCACTTAAAGAGCATTCCAGTGGCGTTCCTGGTAGGTAAGCTGCTTTTCTCCAGTTGGTGACTGAAAGACCCTCCTAGTCTCTTTGTTATTCCTTTAGAGCCTTGAAGTCATATGTTCTACTCTGGCTGAAAAAACATAAGGCAGAAAAGTCACACTTCTTAATATCCTTGGCCTTGAGCGGGCACTATTATTTTTGTTTATATTCCAGTTGGTGAGAACTAGCCATATGGCCTCCCTAGGTGCAGAAGAACTGGGAAATAGAATTCCTAAATGTGCAACTGTTTTACAAGAACAACTCAGTAATACAGGAGGACACGCATGAATTTTGGTTTAAAGTTTGCCATCTTTGCCTCAGAGATACACACCACAGCAAACCAGGAGGATCAGATGCAGCCAGGCTACACAGTGGTCAACATGTGTTATCAATTATTTTTGTTATTGAAGAGGAGATAAGTGACTTCAGGGGAGAGGCAAAACATAGATTAAAACAATCCAACAAACTTTAATCCTTTGGCTTCTCCCATGATTCTTGTTCCCAAACTAGTTACTTCATTCTAATAAATTTTTGAGCTATTAAACATTATATGGAGACTTCCATGTAAATCTGATTCAGTAAGGGTAATTATACTCCAAAAGCCTCTTTCTAAAGTCACAAAAGAATAACAAAAAATCATTTTTAAAACTTTGCCTATAAAACAAGCAAACAGCTATAAACAATGAAGCAGATTTCCAAATACTGAGAAATCTGTACAAAGGGGAAGGAAGATTCTAGAAACTGACATAGCTCCTCAGTTCTTCAAAAAAGATCCTTAAAAGCAAATACCCAGGAAAGGCTGGTTAATAAAAATTTTGAGGAGAAGCAGATGAATGTTACAGTACTCAGGGGAGAAAAACTGTACGAAAAAACAATGCTGACATCTCACTTATATTGTCTCTGATCTTAACCCTTAGCTAAGGGTGGGGCGACAGGGGTTAAACAAGGTGAAAATGACATCTTGATCACCAGATCACGAGGCAGAAAGCCTGTGATTTCTGAGAACCTACTCTAAGCCTAACCAACATCTTAAAAGCTGAAAATTGTGGGCAACTAATATTCCAAGAGCAAAATAAGGAATTAAGTAAGGGAATATGGACAAAAACATGTGATTATATTAAACATTCAAAGAGAAGTAACCAAAAGAGAGGAAATGCTCTTTTAAATAAGTAATTCTTCTACTTATACACAACTAATCTCTCTCTTGAAAAATAATGATTAAAATTTCAACGTATATGTTCAAAGGAGAAAATTAAGAGTTCAAAGAGAACACTATAAAACAATAAGAGAAAACAGAGAGCATCCTGTGGGGGGAAAAAGATCTTTCAATTCAGGCCACATAAACCTCCCACAGAATGTGTTCCAATAAATGAGTTCACAGGGTTAAATTTTTTATAAAAATCAGCTAGAAACAACAGTGACAATGATAAAACAGAACCCAGATGCTTGAATTATCAGAAAGAAGAGTATTAAATAGCTCCTTTTTTGGAGAAAATAATTTCTAAAATAAGACGCAATATTATCAAACTTGACCAGGTAGATCTGAAGATCAAATATAATTTATTGAAATAAACAAATAACTGAAAAGTTCAGTATAAGTGACTACAAAGAGGTTCCAGGAAACTTCCTGGGGGAAACGGTAATATTTTCTAATTCGTTATGCTTGGTTGGTATGTGGCTATATAAATAATTGCCTAAACTCATAAGCTAAATATGTAAGAATTGTGCACTCTACTATGTTAACTATATCTCAATTTTTTTAAAAAAAGTCAATGAAATAATTAAACAGAATATTATACATCCAAGAGAGAGTTAGAGAATAAGATAGATGGAGAATGCTTCTCAGATCAGATCAGATCAGTAGCTCAGTCGTGTCCGACTCTTTGCAACCCCATGAATCGCAGCACGCCAGGCCTCCCTGTCCATCATCAACTCCCGGAGTTCACCCAGACTCACGTCCATCGAGTCAGTGATGCCATCCAGCCATCTATCTCATCCTCTGTCGTCCCCTTCTCCTCCTGCCCCCAATCCCTCCCAGCATCAGAGTCTTTTCCAATGAGTCAACCCTTCGCATGAGGTGGCCAAAGTACTGGAGTCTCAGCTTCAGCATCATTCCTTTCAAAGAAATCTCAGGGCTGATCTCCTTCAGAATGGACTGTTTGGATCTCCTTGCAGTCCAAGGCTCTCAAGAGCCTTCTCCAACACCACAGTTCAAAAGCATCAATTCTTCAACACTCAGCCTTCTTCAAAGTCCAACTCTCACATCCATACATGACCACAGGGAAAACCATAGCCTTGACTAGATGAAACTTTGTTGGCAAAGTAATGTCTCTGCTTTTGAATATGCTGTCTAGGTTGGACATAACTTTCCTTCCAAGGAGTAAGCATCTTTTAATTTCATGGCTGCAGTCACCATCTGCAGTGATTTTGGAGCCCCCCAAAATAAAGTCTGACACTGTTTCCACTGTTTCCCTATCTATTTCCCATGAAATGATGGGACAGAATGCCATGATCTTGAGTTTCTGAATGTTGAGCTTTAAGCCAACTTTTTCACTCTCCACTTTCACTTTCATCAAGAGGCTTTTTAGTTCCTCTTCACTTTCTGCCATAACGGTGGTGTCATCTGCATATCTGAGGTTCTTGATAATTCTCCCAGCAATCTTGATTCCAGCTTGTGTTTCTTCCAGTCCAGCGTTTCTCATGATGTACTCTGCATATAGGTTAAATAACCAGGGTGACAATATACAGCCTTGACGTACTCCTTTTCCTATTTGGAACCAGTCTGTTGTTCCATGTCCAGTTCTAACTGTTGCTTCCTGACCTACATACAAAATTTTCAAGAGGCAGATCAGGTGGTCTAGTATTCCCATCTCTTTCAGAATTTTCCACAGTTTATTGTGATCCACACAGTCAAAGTCTTTGGCATAGTAAAGAAAGTAGAAATAGATGTTTTTCTGGAACTCTCTTGCTTTTTCCATGATCCAGCGGATGTTGGCAATTTGATCTCTGGTTCCTCTGCCTTTTCTAAAACCAGCTTGAACATCAGGAAGTTCACAGTTCACATATTGCTGAAGCCTGGCTTGGAGAATTTTGAGCATTACTTTACTAGTGTGTGAGATGAGTGCAATTGTGCAGTAGTTTGAGCATTCTTTGCATTGCCTTTCTTTGGGATTGGAATGAAAACTGACCTTTTCCAGTCCTGTGGCCACTGCTGAGTTTTCCAAATTTGCTGGCATATTGAGTGCAGCACTTTCACAGCATCATCTTTCAGGATTTGGAATAGCTCAACTGGAATTCCATCACCTCCACTAGCTTTGTTCGTAGTGATGCTTTCTAAGGCCGACTTGACTTCACATTCCAGGATGTCTGGCTCTAGGTCAGTGATCACACCATCATGATTATCTGGGTCATGAAGATCTTTTTTGTACAGTTCTTCTGTGTATTCTTGCCATCTCTTCTTAATATCTTCTGCTTCTGTTAGGTCCATACCATTTCTGTCCTTTATCGAGCCCATCTTTGCATGAAATGTTCCTTTGGTATCTCTGATTTTCTTGAAGAGATCTCTAGTCTTTCCCATTCTGTTGTTTTCCTCTATTTCCTTGCATTGATCGCTGAAGAAGGCTTTCTTATCTCTTCTTGCTATTCTTTGGAACTCTGCATTCAGATGTTTATATCTTTCCTTTTCTCCTTTGCTTTTCACTTCTCTTCTTTTCACAGCTATTTGTAAGGCCTCCCGAGACAGCCATTTTGCTTTTTTGCATTTCTTTTCCATGGGGATGGTCTTGATCCCTGTCTCCTGTACAATGTCACAAATCTCATTCCATAGTTCATCAGGCACTCTATCTATCAGATCCAGGCCCTTAAATCTATTTCTCACTTCCACTGTATAATCATAAGGGATTTGATTTAGGTCATACCTGAATGGTCTAGTGGTTTTCCCTACTTTCTTCAATTTAAGTCTGAATTTGGCAATAAGGAGTTCATGGTCTGAGCCACAGTCAGATAAGTCAGATAAGATCTCTAAGATCTTATCTTAGAGAATAAGATAGATGGAGAATGCTTCTCAGAGACATTTTAAAAATAGAAAATATTAAGGAGATATAAGCTCAAGACAATAGTCAGAAAAAGCAGTTCTATGAAGATGGACAAGATCTTCTAGAACTAACACCAAAAAGCATATGTCCTTTTCATCATAGTGGACTGCAATGCAAAAGTAGGAATTCAGGAGATACCTTGGATGCAGTACTTGGATGTAATCTCAAAAATGGCAGAATGATCTCTGTTCATTTCCAAGGCAAACCATTCATTATCACAGTAATCCAAGCCTATGCCCTGACCTGTAATGTGGAAGAAGCTGAAGTTGAGTGGTTCTATGAAGACCTACAAGACCTTCTAAAACTAACACCCAAAAAAGATGTCCTTTTCATTATAGGGGACTGGAATGCAAAAATAGGAAGTCAAGAAATACCTGGAGTAACAGGAAAATTTGGCCTTGGAGTACAGAATGAAGCAGAGCAAAGGCTAACAGAGTTTTGCCAAGAGAATGCACTGGTCATAGCAAATACCCTCTTCCAACAACACAAGAGAAGACTCCACACATGGACATCAGCAGATGGTCAATGCCAAAATCAGATTGATTATATTCTTTGCAGCCAAAGATGGAGAAACTCTATACCGTCAGCAAAAACAAGACCAGGAGCTGACTGTGGCTCAGATCATGAACTCCTTATTGCCAAATTCAGACTTAAATTGAAGGAAGTATGGCAAACCACTAGACCACTCAGGTATGAACTAAATCAAATACCTCACGACTATACAGTAGAACTGACAAATAGATTCAAGGAATTAGATCTGATAGACAGAGTGCCTGAAGAACTGTGGATGGAGGTTTGTGATATTATATAGGAGGCAGTGATCAAAACCACCCCCAAGAAAAAGAAATGCAAAAAGGCAAAATAATTGTATGAGGAGGCATTACAAATAACTGAGAAGAGAAGCAAAAGGCAAAGGAGAAAAGGAAAGATATACCCATCTGAATTCAGAGTTTGAAAGAATAGCAAGGACAGATAAGAAGCCTTCTAAGTGAGCAACAGAAAGAAATAGAGGAAAACAATAGGAGGGGAAAGTCTAGAGATCTCTTCAAGAAAATTAGAGATACCAAGGGAACATTTCATGCAAAGATGGCACAAAGAAAGGACAGAAACAGTATAGAGCTACCAGAAGCAGAAGATATCAAGAAGAGGTGGCAAGAATACACAGAACTATATAAAAAAGATCTTAATGACTCGGATAACCATGATACCATGATTGTGTGATGACTCACCTAGAGCCAGACATCCTGAAGAGTGAAGTCAAGTGGGCCTTAGGAAAATCACTATAAGCAAAGCTAGTGGAGGAGATGGAATTCCAGCTGAGCTATTTCAAAGTCTCAAAGATGATGCTGTTAAAGTGCTGTACCCAAAATGCCACCAAATTTGGAAAACCCATCAGTGACTATAGGACTGGAAAAGGTCAGTTTTCATTCCAATACCAAAGAAGGGCAATTTTGAAGAATGTTCAAACTACTGCACAATTGCACTCATTTCACATGCTAGCAAGGTCATGCTCAGAATCCTCCAAGCTAGGCTTCAACAGTACATGAACCAAGAACTTTCAGATGTACAAGCTGGATTTAGAAAAGGCAGAGGAAACAGATCAAATTGCTAACACCTGCTGGAACATAGGAAAAAAAGAGAGAACTTCAGAAAACATATACTTCTGCTTCTTTGACTGTGCTAAAGCCTTTGTGTGGTTCACAATAAACTGTGGAAAATTCTTAAAGAGATGGCAATACCAGACTACCTTATCTGCCTCCAGAGAAACATGTATGTGGGTCAAGAAGCAACAGTTATAACTAGGCATGGAACAACAGACTGATTCCAAACTAGGAAAGCAGTATGTCAAGGCTGCATATTGTCACCCTACTTATTTAACTTATATGCAGAGTACATCATGAGAAATGCTGAGCTGGAAGAAGCACAAGCTGGAATCAAGATTGCTGGGAGAAATATCAATAACCTCAGATATGCAGATGACACCACCCTTATGGCAGAAAGTGAAGAGGAACTAAAGAGCCTCTTGATGAAGGTGAAAGAGGAGAGTGAGAAATCTGACTTAAAATTCAACATTTGAAAAATGAATATCATGGATGGCATCTGATACCATCACTTCATGGCAAATAGTTGGGGAAACAATGGAAATAGTGAAAGACTTTATTTTCTTGGGTTCCAGTATCACTGCAGATGGTGACTACAACCATGGAATTAAAAGATGTTTGCACCTTGGAAGAAAAGCTATGACCAACCTATACAGTGTATTAAAAAGCAGAGACATTACTTTGCCAACAAAGGTCCTTCTTTTTCAAAGCTATGGTTCTTCCAGTAGTCATGTATGGATTTAAGAGTTGGACCATAAAGAAGGCTAAGGGCCAAAGAACTGATGATTTCCAACTGTGGTGTTGGAAAAGACTTGAGAGTCCCTTAAATACCAAAGAGATCAAACCAATAAATCCTAAAGGAAATCAATCCTGAGTATTCATTGGAAGGACTGATGCTGAAGCTCTAATACTTTGTCCATGTGATGTGAAGAGCCAACTCTCTGGAAAAGACCCTGATGCTGTGAAATGTAGAAGGCAGGAAGAGAATGGGATGATAGAGGATGAGATGGTTGAATGGCATCACCGACTCAATGGACATGAGTTTGAACAAACTCAGGGAGATGGTGAAGGACAGGGAAGCCTGGCATTCTACAGTCCATCGGGTTGCAAAGAATTGAACATAACTGAGCGACTGAACAGCAACACACATAGATTTAATCAAAGTTTCAGGAGGACTTAAACTAGAATATAAAAACAATATTTAAAATTTAATGGATGAGAATTCTATAGAACTGTTGAAAATCATGAAATTTTGTTTTAGGAATCTCAACAATTCCAAGATTCATCATAGTAAAATTGCAGGACAGCAAAGATAAATTATAAACCTCAAAAGCAATTAGAGATAGGAATCATTATAATTAAGTTGAGAGCTAACACCTCAGCAGCAGCTGTGAAGTCAGAAAATAATATTTTAGTTTTCCTCAATAATGACAAAGGATAAGTATAGTAAAACCCCATGTAGTGATGCATTACTTCATATAGTAAAATACAAATACAAGACAATGGAAGACAGGTCCCTTCTCTGGCTCAGTTTCTTACCTTCTGTAGATTAAAGGTTAAAGAGGTAGGGAGAGTGGAAAAAAGATGAATCCCAATCTCCTTAACTAACTAGGAAACCCTCAGAAACAGTTACTCTCTTGGAAGTCTCAGCTGGGCATGGAACCCAGAATTGTCCCCATCACTACTGAGACTAAAATACACACAAAGGCCAAAAGACAGTCCCTCACTAATGCTGGGATAGGGATAGATTTGCATCATGTAACTAGAACTTGGGAACTACCAGCCAGTTAGGTTCAACCAAGTCATTTTAACCCTAAAATAATATGTCATTTCATTTTATGAATATGAATATTTGTGCACCTGCTTATTGCATTATGTTAGGATTTTACTGCATCAATCTAAATTTGTACACATATTAAGCTATATCTCAAGAACAATGATGAGATAAAGATATTTTCAGCTACAAAAATTTGAAAACGTTTACCATTTTTAGACTTGTACTAAAAAAAATTTAAAGTATGTATCTCCAAAAGAAAGAAAATAGCAGAAAGGAGTTTTGACATTCAAGAAGGAATACAAGTGAAATATATATGTGTATATATATGTGTGTGTATATATATATATGTAACTTTTAAATAAAAGTGATTCTATAAAACAATAATAAAGTGTCTAATTTATGATCTACTAGAGAGAAAGCTAAAAGGATGGTCACTTAGACACCTGTTAGAAGCAATAAGAATTAATAAATTTTAAGGTCTTAAATTTGGAGGGAAGAAAGGTAAAAATATTACTAAACTTTATATTGTGTAAAGAATACATTTTTAAAAAATTCAAAGATAGCCACTGTAAGAAATAAAATTAATATCTTCAAAACCAGTATAAAGGGAAAGAAAACTTGAATCAATTCAAAAAAAGGAAAGAAAATAGGGGGAAAAGGACACAATCTCTAACACCTAAAAAGAAAAAAAGAAAAGGAAACACAGAATAAAGCTCAATATATCAGTGATTACATTAAAAAATAGCCTCTCTGGTTAAAAAAGCTCTTAATGATCCAGATGACCACAGTGGTATGGTCACTCACCTAGAGCCAGACATCCTAGAGTGTGAAGTCAAGCGGGCCTTAGGAAGCTTTGCTACAAACAAAGCTAGTGGAGGTGATAGAATTCCAGTTGTGCTATTTCAAATTCTAAAAGATGATGCTGTTAAAGGGCTTCATGCAATATGTCAGCAAATTTGTAACACTCGGGGCTGGAAAAGGTCAGTTTCATTCCAATCCCAAAGAAAGGCAATGCCAAAGAATGTTTAAATTACTGCACAGTTTCACTCATTTCACATGCTAGCAAGATTATGCTCAAAATCCTTCAAACTAGGCTTCAGCAGTACATGAATCTAGAAATTCCAGATGTATAAGCTGAATTTAGAAAAGGCAGAGGAACCAGAGACCAAACTGCCAACATCTGTTGGATCGTAGAACAAGCAAAAGAATTCTGGAAAAAAAAAAATCTACTTCTGCTTCACTGACTACACTAAAGTCTTTGTGTGGATCACAACAAACTGGAGAATTCTTGAAGAGATGGAAATACCAGGCCACCTTACCTGCCTCCTGAGAAACCTGTACGCAGGTCAAGAAGCAACAGAACTGGACATGGAACAACGCACTGGTTCAAAATTGGAAAAGAAGTACATCAAGGCTGTATATTGTCACTCTGCTTATTTAACCTAAATGCAGAGTTCATCATATAAAATGCTGGGCTAGATGAAGCACAAGATGGAATAAAATTGCTGGGAGAAACAGCAATAACCTAAGATATTCAGATGAAATCACTTTAATGGCAGAATATTAAGGAGAACTGAAGAGCCTCTTGATGAATGTGAAAAAGGAGAATGATAAAGCTGGCTTAAGATTCAGTATTCAAGAAACGAAAATCACGACCTCGGGTCCCATCACTTTATGACAGATGGTGAAAAAGTGGAACCTGTGTCAGATTTCATTTTCTTGGGCTCCCAAATCACTGTGGATGGTGACTGTAGCCATGAAATTAAAAGATGCTTGCTCCTTGGAAGAAAAACTATGACAAACCTAGATAGTGTATTAAAAAGCAGAGACATCATTTTGCCAACAAAGGTCCCTGTAGTCAAAGCCATGGTTTTTCCGGTTGTCATTTATGGATATGAGAGTTGGGCCATAAAAAAGCTGAGAGCCGAAGAATCGATCCTTTTGAACTGTGGTGGTGGAGAAGACTCTTGAGAGTCCCTTGGACTGAAAGGAGATCCAACCTTTCAGTTGGATAAGGAAATCAGTCCTGAATATTCATTAGAAGGACTGATGCTGAAGCTGAAGCTCCAATACTGTGTCCACCTGTTGCAAAGAAATGACTCATTGGAAAAGACCCTGATGGTGGGAAAGATTGAGGGCAGGAGGAGAAGGGGGTGACAGAGGATGAGATGTTTGGATGGCATCACCGACTCAATGGACATGAGCTTGAGAAAACTCAAGGAGAGAGTGAAGGAAAGGGACGCCTGACATGCTGCAGTTCATGGGGTGGGAAAGAGTCAGACATGACTTAGCAACAACAACATCAACAAATCTGGTTAAAAGTCACAGATTGTCAGACAGGATTTTTTAAGCTGTATGGGGTTTATAAGAGATACACCTAAAGCATAAAGACATAGAAAAATTGAAAGCAATACTGGAAAAATTTAAAAAGATACAAGCATTAACAAAAAGAAACTTGTATAACTACATCAGGCAAAAATAAACTTTAAAGCAAAGCATTACCAGAAATAAAAAGAACGATTTCACTATGATAAAAATGTTCACTTCTCCAGAAAGTTATAATTTTATATTTGAATATACCCAATAGAATAACTTAAAATTCATAAAGAAAATAAAAAGAACTACAAGGAGAAAAAACATCCATCATTTTACTGGGAAATTTTAACACATCTCCCTCAGAAATCAATAGTAAAGGTATGAAATATTTGGGCAACACCATGAACAAACTTGGGTTATACAAGACATATACAGAATATGCAATTAAAAGTTTAGTAACATAGTCTTTAACCAATACACAGGCAACATTTATGAAAATTCATCACATCCTAAGCCATAATGCAAATTCCAACTACTTTCAAGAATTACTATCATAAAGACCAGATATTTCTGACCACAATGCAATTTAAGAAAGCACATGTGAATGGAGAACAAGGGGGTGAACATGCATATGCACACTCATGCATGTGTGCATGCTAAGTCACTTTAGTTGTGTCCTGCTTTTTGTGTTCTTAGGGACTACAGGCTTCCAGGTTCCTCTGTCCATGGGATTCTCCAGTCAAGAATACTGGGGTGAGTTGCCACTTTCTCCTCCAGGGGATCTTCCTGACCCAGGGATCAAACGTGAGTCTCTTATGTCTCCTACATTGGCAGGTGGATTCTTTACCACTAGCGCCACCTGGGGAACCCATGTACACACACACACACTTTTAAATAATTCATGAGTAGAGAAAGAAGGAACCCTAATGGAAATCATAGCATATTTAGCACTAACTAGCAACGGGACTGCTAAGATACAAGCAAGATAATTCTTAATCAAATCTTGCAGGACATAGGCAAGGTACCCTGGAGGAGGAAATGGCAACCCACTCCAGTATCTTTGCCTGGAGAATCCCATGAACAGAGGAGCCTGACAGGCTACAGTCCATGAGGTCACAGACAGTTAGACATGACTGAAGTGACTTAGCACCATCAGGCAAGGTGATGCTTAAAGAAAAAATATATTTAAACACTTAGGACAGAAATGTGGAAAAGGTGAAACTTAACAGAAAACCACCTATCAGGCCAGAAAAAAAAAAGAAGAAAAAATAAATCCAAATATGGCATAAGGAAGCAATTAAAAAGAGAGAGGTCCAGGTTCGATGCACGATACTGGATGCTTGGGGCTGGTGCACTGGGACGACCCAGAGGGAGGGTATGGGGAGGGAGGAAGGAGGAGGGTTCAGGATGGGGAACACAGGTATACCTGTGGCGGATTCATTTCGATATTTGGCAAAACTAATACAATATTGTAAAGTTTAAAAATAAAATAAAATTTTTAAAAAAAAGAGAGGGAGAAAGAAGGGTAGTAAAAATTGAAACTAAGTTATTTACAAGAGTTTCACAGTTTGGCCCACAGTTCAGTTCAGTTCAGTCACTCAGTCATGTCCGACTCCTTGCGACACCATGAATCACAGCACGCCAGGCTTCCTTGTCCATCACCAACTCCTGGAGTTCACCCAAATTCGTGCATTGAGTCAGTGATGCCATCCAGCCATGTCATCCTCTGTTGTCCCCTTCTCCTCCTGCCCCCCAATCCCTCCCAGCATCAGAGTCTTTTCCAATGAGTCAACTCTTCGCATGAGGTGGCCAAAGTACTGGAGTTTCAGCTTTAGCATCAGTCCTTCCAAAGAACACCCAGGACTGATCTCCTTTAGGATGGACTGCTTGGATCTCCTTGTAGTCCAAGGGACTCTCAAGAGTCTTCTCCAACACCACAGTTCAAAAGCATCAATTCTTCGGCACTCAGCTTTCTTCACAGTCCAACTCTCACATCCATACATGACCACTGGAAAAACCATAGCCTTGACTAGACAGACCTTTGTTGGCAAAGTAATATCTCTGCTTTTGAATACAGGGATGCTCAAAACTGACAACTACACGTCTATGTGCTCAGAGCTTCCAAATAAATGTTTAGGTCTCAATCACTAATGTTCAACCAAAGATTATCAAAAATACAAGGAAAGTCTCTAACACAAAAGGCAAATAAAACTGTACAAATGAGGGAAGGAGAATGGAAAAACAATTCAGATAAAGAGGAGATTACTCAGAAAGGAAAAGAAAAAGCTTCAGAAAAAGTTATTAATATCCCTAGAGATATAAGGAAAGACAAGGTTTTAAGGAAGCAATAACAGAATGCTAGAACAATAAAAGAAATGTATAGGGGAAAAAAATCAAATGTATAATAGCAGAATTTTAAAAATTAATGAGATAAATTTACTAAAAAGTAAAAAGAGCGTAAGTTGATCACAGTAGATAAGTTGATCACAAAAGATAATCAAACTAGAGAATGACTTTACTATCTCCAGCATCAAAAATATGAAAACATAAAATAAAGGAGGATATCATATGAAATAATTCAAGATTTATCAGGAATGAAAGACATGATCTTTTTCAGAGTAAAAGTGTATAGCACAATGGATTAAAATAAGCCCACTCTAAGGAATATTACTGTAAAATTTCTGACCACTGAGGACCAAAAGAAAGTCCTTAAACAACAGAGGGAAAAAGAGGTGACACAGATGAGATCAAGAACCACAATGGCTTCAGATATTTCTATACCAGTACAGAAAACTAGCAGAAAATTGAGCAGTTACTTCAAAACTACAAAGAAGAATATTTTCTAAATTAGATTTCTATGCCCACCCAATACCAACACCAATAGAGGGGGGAAAGTATAGGTATTTTCAGAAATAAGTAATCTAAAACTTTTTCCTGCTACATACCCTTTCTCAGAAAATTATCAAAGAGAGTGTTGCTTCAAAAGTAGAAGGTAAAGCAAGAAAGAGAAATATGAAATACATGACATACAAGAATGCAAATAGAAGTGATGAAGATAATGATAAAAACAAAACCATCACTATTCAGAGGTGATATTAACTGTCTACATAGAAAACCCAAATGATTTTCCAAATTACTAGAATTAATCAGAAAATTTGGCAGCAGTTACACTAAAATGCTAGTCTAGCTAGAATATTGTACTTCTATATAATATCTTTCTTTTTTTTTAATTTTATTTTATTTTTAAACTTTACATAATTGTATTAGTTTTGCCAAATATCAAAATGAATCCGCCACAGGTATACATGTGTTCCCCATCCTGAACCCTCCTCCCTCCTCCCTTCCCATACCATCCCTCTGGGTCGTCCCAGTGCACTAGCCCCAAGCATCCAGTATCGTGCATCGAACCTGGACTGGCAGCTTGTTTCTTACATGATATTTTACATGTTTCAATGTCATTCTCCCAAATCTTCCCACCCTCTCCCTCTTCCACAGAGTCCATAAGACTGTTCTATACATCAATAAGCAAAATATTTTTAAATGTATCATTTTAAATAAAATATAAAAGGTACCTGGACATAAATGTATCAAAACATAGGCCATATTTTCATGGGAAAGGTATAAAGCTACAGTGAGAAAAAAGGGGGCTTCCCAGGTGGCTCTGACAGTAAAGAATCTGCCTGCAGTGTGGGAGACCTGGGTTCAATCCCTGGATTGGGAAGATCCCCTAGAATGGCAACCCACTCCAGTATTCTTGCCTGGAGATTTCCATGGGCAGAGGAGCCTGGCAGATTTCAGTCCAAGGGGTCCAAAGAGTCAGACACAACCAAGTGACCACAGCACACACACACAGAAAGTATAAAGAACTATGTAAATGAAAATTCATACCATGTTCATAGATATGGATTCTCGACCATGAAAATATCAGTGGCCCTATAAATCGTTTTAAATATAAGTGGTCCAAATACACTAATTAAAAAACAGAAATGGGCAGGGTAGATTAAAATCAGAATTACCCAATTACATGCTGCATATAGGAAACTCACTTCAAACAGCAACATAGGTAAGTTGAAAGTAAGATAATAGAAAAAGATATATCAGGCCAACGTTAACCAAAAAGGAAACTGGGTTACTTGGGTTAAATGTAAAACAATGAAAAAGATATGCATCACTCAGGATAAAATAGCAAAAATAGTTATCTTAATATCAGAAAAGCAAACTTCAGAACAAAGGCTATTACTGTGAATTAAGAGGGACATTTTTTAATGATAATAACTGCAAGAAGACAGAAAAATGGAAATAGAACTGCTATACGACCCAGCAATCCCACTGCTGGGCATACACACCGAGGAAACCAAAATTAAAAGTGACACATGTACCCTAATGTTCATCACAGCACTGTTTACAACGGCCAGGACATGGAAGCAACCTAGATGTCCATCGGCAGATGAATGGATAAGAAAGCTGTGGTACATACACACAGTGGAGTATTACTCAGCCATTAAAAAGAATACATTTGAATCAGTTCTAATGAGGTGGATGAAACTGGAGCCTATTATACCGAGTGAAGTAAGCCAGAAAGAAAAACACCAATACAGTATATTAATGCATATATATGGAATTTAGAAAGTAACGATGACCCTATATGCGAGACAGCAAAAGAGATACAGATATAAAGAACACACCTTTGGACTCTGGGAGAAGGTGAGGGTGGGATGATTTGAGAGAATAACACTGAAACATGTATATTACCATACTGAAATAGATCACCAGTCTAAGTTCGATGCATGAAACAGGGTACTCAAAGCCAGTGCCCTGGGACAACCCTGAGGGATGGGATGGAAAGGGAGGTGGGGCGGAGTTTCAGGATGGGGGACATATGTACACCCATGGCTGATTCATGTCAATGTATGGCCAAAAACACTACAATGTTGTAGAGTAATCAGCCTCCAATTTAAATAAATTAATTTTTTAAAAAAGAACAGTCTAAGCTTGCATGTACTTAATATCAGAGCTTCAAAATTCATGAATAACTGACAGAATTGAGAGATAAACAAACCAACAATTAGAGTTGGAAACTTCAACACTATATAATTAAGTTTTAAATAGTTTCTAAATATAAATAAACTAAGAGAAAAATGAATAGAAACCTTATAAAAATGATTAACAAGAAGCTGACAGATATGGAAGACACACGAGATCCAAGATATACATAATATGTGCTCATAATGAATAGAATGCATCAAATGGTCCAGAATAAATACTTTAAAAAAATCCTTCATGAATGAGAAATACTCGAACCTGCAGACGGATGTTACACAAGGAGAAAAATACTGAGTTGTCTACAGTGGGATTAGAAACCCGTTCTATCCTGGATATCCAGGAGACAATCAAGCATAACTCAAAGCTTTTTACTTTGGATTAGTCTGTGAAGATTGAGTTTTAAAATTTTTTTAAATTATATATCTCATTTACAGTTTTATGGGGAAATAAAATCAAGTATAGAGGAATATGCACTATAATGGGTATTAGAATTCTGGGGTCCAGGTCCCAGATCTCCCCTTTACCCTCTGCATCCTTGAGTAAGTAAGGATGTCCTGACTTACTCACCTGTCCTAACTCAAAGTGAAAACTATGTGGAAATTACCGTCTCAAAGACTTGGCAATGCTCTGGCTGCCAGACTGGCCCTGAGGTCAATGATTCCATGTTCTGTGTCCAAGAGGAGTACTAAAAACAGGTATGATCCAAGAGAATGTTCAGGTCAGACAGATTCAATCTAGTGAGCAAAAGAAATGCTCCAGGTGATATAGGCAAGTACAGGCTATGACTGAGTGGCAATGTAAAGTGGATGAAAGCACAGGCGCTGGGGTCAAACCTTTGTGGATCTGAAGGTACCGTCCGCTCTCTTACTTGCTGTGTGACCTTGGATAAATCACTTTCCTAGCCTGTAAAATAAAGATAATAATCCTGCTCTTACAGAACTAAGTTTCATATCATCTGAGAGGCATCCATATCAGAGTTTGGTAGAGAGTTGGTGCTTAATAAATTGCAATTATTGTTATTCAATAAATTCTAGGCATTACCATTTCTCAAACAAAGACTGCTGCTAAGTGCCTGCCCTCACCTGTATTGTCTCAAAAGTTAACAAAGTTGAGCCTATAGGGGAAAGGAATTCCTTATGCTCCTGTAAGGAGCTAGGTAAGACAGGAATAAATAGTGACTTTTAACTTCAATTTTGTCACCTCTACAATAAAAGGATTTAACCAGACAATCTCTAAGGACCTCATAGCTCATAGCTCCAAAACTCTTTGATCTGTGAACCAAATCTAATGTGTATTCTATGTTTAGAATTGATGTATTGTTAGATCAGGTGGGAATTGCTAAAATCATATCATCGGTTGATTTATATAAAGGGTTATGGTAAATGACCTTCAGTAAAGAATATAATCTAAAATGGTTTTTGTAACATCAAATGGACTGTAAAGATTTAATGGCTTACCCTTTGGACTGAGGACCTCTTAGACGGATATATTCTTACAGTTTAAAAGGGTCTTAGAAGCCAGTTTTTCAAACCTTCTGACCACTGGAGTAATGACTTCTACTGTATTTCCACAAGGTTCACAACCTGATTTGGATACACCTCATGACAGGGACCTCACTGCCTCACAAGACACCTTTTCCATTTTTGGAATTCTAATATAAAACTGCTCATATTTATTTAGAAGGCAAAACTTTTTTAAGCCCCAACTTTTCCTTTTTTTTTTTCTAATTTTATTTTATTTTTAAACTTTACATAATTGTATTAGTTTTGCCAAATATCAAAATGAATCCGCCACAGGTATACATGTGTTCCCCATCCTGAACCCTCCAACTTTTCCTTCTTGAACACAATTGCCCTTCATATTTGAAGCCACTGTTAAGCATTCCCTTTATCTCTTTTTCAGGCTATACAAATTTAATCAATTCAGCCATTCTCCGTACACATTTTGGGACCCCTCAACATCCTGACTTCCTTCTCTGGGGCCACTTTGTAGGTCAGTTAAAATACAACCCCTGAATTAAGCACAGTACTTCAAATATGGTGCAAGAGGAAATGTTCACCCCCAGTTCATGGAACATGATGTCTTTTTTAATCCCACCAAAGACTAACATTTGACTAAATTAAATAGACTTTTCTCCAAAGACAACATACAAATGGCCAACAGGTTTATAGAAAAATGTTTACTGTCATAATCATCAGGGAAACACAAATCAAAACCACAATAAGACATGACTTAACATCTATCAGGATGGGTATTACCAAAAAAAAAAAAAAAGACAAGGGTTGGCCAAAAAGTGGAGAAAATTGAATCTTTTGGCACTGCTATTGAGAATGCAAAATGGTGCAGATACTTTGGTAACAGTATGGAGTTTCCTTTAAAAATTAAAAATAGAACTATCATATGACTCTGCACTCCCACTTTTGAATATTTAACTAAAAGAATTGAAATCAGGATCTCAAAAAAAAAAAAAAAGATAGTATTCCCATGCTTATTGCAGCTTGCAATCACCAAGACAGAGAAATGACCTAGATGTCCATTGACAGATGAATGGATAAAGAAAATGTGGTATACACATACATATTTAGTTTGAAAGAAGAAACTTCTACAATATGAGACAACACAGATGAACCTTGAGGACATTATGCTAAACAAAATAAGGCAGTCATAGAAAAACAAATACTGCATGATTCTACTTACATGAGGCATCTAAAGTAGTCAAATTCATAGAATCAAAGTGGAATAAGATGAGGGAGAGGGAAATGGAGAGCTACTAAATAATGTGCAGAAAGTTTCAGTTAAGGAAGATGAATAAGTTCTAAAGATATGCCGTATAACATTCTACCTATCATCAATAATAATGTACTATACACTTAAAAATTTATGAAGAGAGTAGATCTCATGTTTTGTTCTTACCACAATAAAATAATTTTTATGGGATGATACAAAGAAAACTAGAATTTATGTATGTGAAGCCCCACTTCACTATTGGCTCATATTATACTCATAACTTTGGCCATGGTGTCCTCATTAACAAAACAAAAGCCTAGGCTAAAAGATCAAAATTTTTAACGCATATATATGGAATTTAGAAAGGTAGTAACAATAACCCTGTATACGAGACAGCAAAAGAGACACTGATGTATAGAACAGTCTTTTGGACTCTTTGGGAGAGGGAGAGGGTGGGATGATTTGGGAGAATGGCATTCAAACATGTATAATATCACTGGATGCTTGGGGCTGGTGCACTGGGACGACCCAGAGGGATGGTACGGGGAGGGAGGAGGGTTCAGGATGGGGAACACGTGTATACCTATGGCGGATCATGTTGACATATGGCAAAACCAATACAATATTGTAAAGTTAAAAAATAAAATAAAAAAATTTTAAACAACTTTTAAAAATTACTTTCCGTTTACAATTTTTAAGAAACGTTGGCTAATATTTCCCATTTTCTACAATGCAGCCTTGAGCCTATTTTATAGCCAAGAGTTTGCATCTCTCACTCTCTTGTTCCTCTCACCTTCTCACCCCTATACTGCCCCCACCACTATCCACACTGGTAACCTCTAGTTTGTTCTCTATATCTGGGAATTTGCTTCTTTTTTATTGACTAGTCTGTTATACTTTTTAGATTTCATATATAAATGACATTTAGTATTTGTCTTTCTCTGTCTGACTTTTTTCAATTAGCATTCAGTTCAGTTCAGTTCAATTGCTCAGTCGTGTCTAACTCTTTGTGACTCCAAGGACTGCTGCACACAAGGCCTCCCTGTCCATCACCAACTCCCAGAGTTTACTCAACCTCATGTCAATTGAGTCTGTGATGCCATCCAACCATCTCATCCTCTGTCGTCCCCTTCTCCTCCCGCCTTCAGTCTTTACCAGCATCAGGGTCTTTTCAAATGAGTCAGTTCTTTGCATCAGGTGGCCAAAGTATTGGAGTCTCAGCTTCAGTGTCAGTCCTTCCAAAGAATATCCGGGACTGATTTTCTTTAGGATGGACTGGTTGGATCTCCTTGCAGTCCAAGGGACTCTCAAGAGTCTTCTCCAACACCACAGTTCAAAAGCATCAATTCTTCAGTGCTCAGCTTTCTTCACAGTCCAACTCTCACATCCATACATGACTACCACAAAAACCATAGCCTTGACTAGACGGACATTTGTTGGCAAAGTAATGTCTTTGCTTTTCAATATGCTGTCTAGGTTGGTCACACCTTTCTTCCAAGGAGTAAGCGTCTTTTAATTTCATGGCTGCAGTCACCATCTGCAGTGATTTTAGAGCCCCTAAAAATAAAGTCTGCCACTGTTTCTACTGTTTCTCCATCTATTTGCCATGAAGTGATGGGACCAGATGCCATCATCTTTGTTTTCTGAATGTTGAGCTTTAAGCCAACTTTTTCACTATCCTCTTTCACTTTCATCAAGAGGCTCTTTAGTTCTTCTTCACTTTCTGCCATAAGGGTGGTATCATCTGCATATGTGAGGTTATTAATATTTCTCCCAGCAATCTTGATTTCAGCTTGTGCTTTCTTGTGCTTTCCAGCCCAACGTTTGTCATGATGTACTCTGCGTATAAGTCAAAAAAGCACAGTGATAATATAAAGCCTTGATGTGTTCCTTTTCCTATTTGGAACCAGTCTGTTGTTCCATGTTCAGTTCTAACTGTTGCTTCCTAACTTGCATATACAGATTTCTGAAGCAGCAGGTCAGGTAGTCTGGTATTCTCACCTCTTTCAGAATTTTCAACCCTTTATCCAGATCCACAGAGTCAAAGGCTTTGGCATAGTCAATAAAGCAGATATAGATGCTTTTCTGGAACTGTCTTGCTCTTTCGATGATCCAGCGCATGTTGGCAATTTGATCTCTGGTTCCTCTGCCTTTTCTAAAACCAGCTTGAACATCTGGAAGTTCATGGTTCATTTATTGCTGAAGCCTGGCTTGGAGAATTTTAAGCATTACTTTACTAGTGTGTGAGATGAGTGCTGCTGCAGCTAAGTCATTTCAGTCGTGTCCGACTCTGTGCGACCCCAGAGATGACAGCCCACCAGGCTCCCCCGTCCCTGGGATTCTCCAGGCAAAAACACTGGAGTGGGTTGCCATTTCCTTCTCCAATGCATGAAAGTGAAAAGTGAAAGTGAAGTCGCTCAGTCGTGTCTGACTCTTAGCAACCCCATGGACTGCAGCCTATTGTGCGGAAGTTTGAGCATTCTTTGGTATTGCCTTTCTTTGGGATTAGAATGAAAACTGACCCATCTTTGCATGAAATGTTTCCACTAGACCATTCAGGTATGACCTAAATCAAATCCCTTATGATTATACAGTGGAAGTGAGAAACAGATTTAAGGGACTAGATCTGATAGACAGAGTGCCTGATGAACAATGGACGGAGGTTTGTGACATTGTACAGGAGACAGGGAGCAAGACCATCCCCAAGAAAAAGAAATGTAAAAAGTCAAAATGGCTGTCTGAGGAGGCCTTACAAATAGCTGTGAAACAAAGAGAAGTGAAGGGTTTTATCTAATGTGTTAGTTTTCACATCAGGTGGCCAACGATGTCTTAATAGTATTTCATTGTGTGTATACATATATACATACACACACACACATACTGTATCTTCTTTATCCATTCACCTATGAATGGACACCTAGGTTGCTTCCATGTTTTGGCAACTGTAAATAATGCTGCTATGAACACTGGAATGTATGTATTTTTTTAATTAATGTTTTTGGTTTTTTTCAGATGTATACCCAGAAGTGGAATTGTTGGGTAATATGAAAGTTCTCATTCTAGTTTTTTTAGAAAACTCCATACTGTCTTCCACAGCAGTTGCTCCAATTTACATTCCCACCAATGGTGTGCAAGGTTTTCTTTTTCCCCTTATCCTCACCAGTGTTTGTCATTTGTGTTCTTTTTGATCATGTCTTTCAACAGGTGAGATGATACCTCATTATGGTTTTCATTTGCATTTCCCTGATGATTAGCAGTATTAAGCATCTTTTCATTTGCTAGTTGGCCATCTGCATTTGCTCTTTGGAAAAATATCTATTCACTGTTTATGGCCATTTTTCAACCGAGTTTTTTTTTGATGTTGAATTGTGTAAGCTGTTTATATATGCTGGATATCAATCCCTTGTTGATCATATCATTTGCAAATATTTTCTCCCATTCATTTTGTATTTTTGGTGATCATTTATTTTGCTGTGCAAAGTGCCCTTAGAATAGTATCTGATACTTAGCCTCATATCAGCTGCCAGCCTAAGCATTCCCAGTCTTGAGTTACATAATTAAATTGTTGATCCTAAATTCAGGACATTAAGCTTTTCTATATTTAAAGTTTTCCTTCTTAATGTGGACTGAGTACTCAGGATTCAGGCTCCAGATACTTTTGAATCTTGGTTCCCTCATCTCTTTCCTTATAATTTCTTTTCCCAGGACTTGAGCACCTGCCTTTTTGATAAGCAAACTTCCCATGCCTTCTTCCAAGTCACCAGTCTCTTCCTAAAGATCAAATTTGACTTTATTAAGCAGTTATGGCTAAAGATATAACATGGCAAGATTTAGTCAGGGTGTATGTGGATATCATAAAAGTAATGTTTGGGTAAAACAGTAAATTACATTGTGTGTGTATACATACATACATACACATGCATATATACATGTGTGTATATATACACACGCATACTTTGAGGCAGCCCAATCAACTTTGAAATTGCTTAGAAACCAAATCACATTTGAGAAACACAATTTATAAGCCACAAAGCATTAAGAAAATTTCTCAGAGAAGAAATGAGCTTTTTGCTTCTTTACCAGTCTCCAGGGCTCTATTCAATTCAGAAAACTTTCTTAGCAATGACAAAATAAACCTCAGCTCCCCAACATGGCTTATAGAATTTTTCACAATGTTGACCCCTCTGCCTCTCTCACCAATATTCCAGTCACATAAAAATTGTTCTTCTTTCCACAAACAAACCATATTACTTTACACTTACATCTTCTGATATGCTAGTCCTTCTGCCTATTAACATTTCTTTCCTTTTCTCTCTGTGGCAAACTTCCATTTCATTTTTAGAGACCTAATGCAAATACAATTTCTTCTGTGAAATTAACTCAAATTCCAAAACCATAGCTCCTTTTTCTGAGTTTTCCCACTGGACTCTCTAATCCCCCTTTTAGAATCCTCACAAAGTTATATTGTGATCAACTGTGTCTTACTGAAAGTAGATAGCTAGGGGACATCAGGCTTCCCTGGTGGCTCAGCTGGTAAAGAATCCACCTGCAATGCGGGAAACCTGGGTTCAACCCCTTGGTTAGGAAGACCCCATGGAGAAGAGAAAGGCTACCCACTCCAGAATTCTGGCCTGGAGAATTCCATGGACTGTATAGTCCATGGAGCCACAAAGAGTTAGACACAACTGAGCAACTTTCACTTTTGAGATTTCCCTGGTGGTCCAGTGGCTAAGACTCCACATTCCCAATGCAGAGGGCCCAGGTTCGATCCCTGGTCAGGGAACTAAATAGTGAATGCTGCAACTAAAAACTGGCACAGCCAAATAAGTAATTATTTGGGGCTTTCCTGATATCTCAGTTGGTAAAGAATGTGCCTGCAATGCAAGAGACCCCAGTTCAATTCCTGGGTTGGGAAGATCCACTGGAGAAGGGATAGGCTACCCACTCCAGTATTTTGGAGCTTCTCTTGTGGCTTAGCTGGTAAAGAATCTGCCTACAATGTGGGAGACCTGGGAACATTGTATGATAACTCAACTGATGCCCTAAGTTTTGGGCATATTGTAGAATTTAGATTTTAAGCAAGTATTTCAGGACTTATCTACCATGAATAGTATTGTCTCTGTGAGGAAATGTAAACAGTGTTCTACATAGCAGAATTTTAAATTAACTTTGAGAACACAATCCTATCATTGATCTGTTCTTTCATTCAACAAGTGTTTCTTGAACATTTACTATATGTCAGTCATTGTTTGAGTCACAAGAGATACAATGTTAATCAACCAGTCAAATATATGGCCCTCAGGGAGCTTATATGCTAATGGGGAAGATAAAATAAAAAGACAAGATAAGTTTGAAAATTAGGTAGGTTGAAAAATGACAATAGCAGAAGGAAAAATAAATCTTGGCAGATGGAGTAGAAAATATCAGGGGAAATGGCTGCAACTTTTAGATAAATGATGAGGTAAGGTTTCCCAGAAATGGTGCAGCAGAGTGCAAATCTGAAGGACATGAGCAAGTGAGCCATTCTAGGAAGCTAGAATGCCAGGGAACGGAAACAGCAAGGTCAAGGATGAAAAGAGGAAGGCTGCCTAGACTGTCCAAGAGCAGCAGTGAGGCAATGTGGCTGAAGCGGGAAGAGCAGGGCAAAGAAGGAACACAACCAGGAGCCAGGCCCCATAGAGCCTTGTAGGTAAGTGTGAGAACTTTGGGTTTTAGGCTGATGAGATGAGACTCAGATGAGAGTGATAAGAAGACTGATATGATCTAACATATCTTTAGAGGATCCCTCTGGTTGCTGGGATAAGATAGGTTTGCGGGAGGCAAGGTGGGCAAAGACAGAAGCAAGACACTAATTGGGAAATTACTGTAACACAGGTGAGACATAATCAGGTGAGAAGCAATGGTCAAATTAGAAGAATTTGTAGGGATTTTCTGACAGATCAATAAAGGTTGTCAGAGAAACAGAAGAGTTAAGGCTGAGGTCAATGCATTTTTATCCTAGCAATTTAAGGACTGAAGTTATACTAACTGAAATGGAGAAACGTATAAGAAAAGCTCATCTAGAGAAAAACCTAGAACTTAGCTTTGGAAATGTTAAAGTTTCCAGGTCCTATTAGACATCCAAGAGATGATGCCCATCAAGTGACGAAGGTTCAGAATCAGGGAAGGCATCCAGACTGGAGATATTAATTTGAATAATATCAGCACAGAGATGCTACTTAAAACCATGAATCCAGATCAGATCATCTACAGAGGAATTATAGATAGAGAAAAAAAAAAAAAAAGAGGTCCAAGAGCAGGGAACTGGGGTACTCTAATATTTAGGAGATGAGGAAATGAGAAAACAGGGGGGAAAAAGATTTAGAAGAAGCATTTTAAAAGGTAGGAGGAAAACCAGGCAAGAGTAGTATTATGGAAGCAAAGAAGAAAAAAATTTTCACACAGAAGAGAGTGAACAGCTGTGTGTCAAGTGCTGTTGAGATTTTAAGTAAGATGAAGACAGAGAATAACCACTGGATTTAGCAACATGGAACTCAAGGGTGACCTTGACAAATGCAGTTTCAGAAGAGTAGTGCTGGTGAAGGCTTAATTGGAGTAGATTCAAGTGAGGGTGGAGGAGAGAAATTAAAGCAATTAAAGAAATTTAAGGCATTTTGAAGTAAAGAGAAGGAGATAATAGAGTTAACTGGAATGGGAATTAAGGTCAAGAGAGGTTTTCTTTCTTTCTTTCAGGGTGGGAGAAACAATAGACTGTTTGAACGCAATAGAGAAAGGAATATTTAGTAGGGAATATTCAGTAGAATGGGGGAAGAACAATGATAGGGCAGAGAGGGGGTGAATGCCAGAGTAGTATCCCTGAGCAGGCTTTAGGAAATACAGTAGCATGAGTTACATAGAAGCAATAATATGGGCAGAATACGGAGAGTGGTTAGATACTGGGAAGGCCACATAAGCAAGCTACCAACGAAGATTTAGAATGAAGGCAAGGATCAGGGCTGCAGGTTGAGGTTGCAGACCAAGTCAGGAACACGCAGGCGAAACACAAGAAAACAGAAGGACCAAAGTCAGGGGAGCCGTCTGAGATGACATCCAGGAAATTACCATAAAGTCAAGGCAAAGAGAACTTGAAAGCATGAACTGTAGAACCAATAATGTAACACAAAGTGTTTTTTGTTGTGCGAAGACCCATTTTCAGGGTCTGTGATAATTTCCCATGGATGTCTTTTCTTCCTCTGGTTCCTGAATCTGATGGCCAGTGTATCCTTTTTAAGAGATGCCTTTATCATTATTTTAATGATAAGCTATATTTGTATACAAAAAGCATTATTAAATGTGTAATATACCAAGGGCTCTGAAAATCACTTCACTGTAGCAGAGTCTCATCAATGCTTCTAAAACCCACAAAGATAATCACACAGAAATAAACCCCAGGGTGGCAGACTGTGGTCACCAAACCATTTTCAACTTCTGGGGCACTCACATACTACCTTTACTGCCTCTGTGTGTCGTTTGGGGTCATATGACACTGAAATGTTAGAAATGCAAAAAGGGAATACTCTGAGTCCCTGAGTCACTAGGTCCCTGGAAGACAAGAACACCAGAGGGCTGTCCAAACCTGCATCAGATTCTGACAAAAACAAGAAATAAATCACTGTATTAAGTCACTGACACTTATATTTTTTTTTTCCCTACAGCATAGCCTAACATGACCCTGACTACAACATAGACACAGCATCTTAGCAGAGGTAACCATTTGGCCTATAAATGCCAATCCTTTAAGCCATAACAAACACCACAGATGCTTAAATAACAAGTTCCCTTAGGATATAAAACATAATTTGATTTCCCAACAATTTGGTTTGCTCACAGCACATCTGGTTTTCAGGAATACATCTATGGAAATTGAGTCACCTCTTTAATGATACTGTATTTGCATCTGAGGAACAGGAAAGACAAGACTGACTGCAGGTTAAATAAAAAGTGCCTAGGTCTATCTTAATTTGCTCTCTAAGCTCCTGATGATAACATATGTAAACACCCTGTAGGTAATTAAATTCTAAATTCTTCTTTGCTATAATGATCCAGGTGTCACTGGAATATTTTTTTAAAGACATTTTGCCTACCTAAGGTCTCAACATATGATTTTTTTTTTCTTTTTTAATTAAACCTCTGCCCAGGAATAAAGCATCTTATTCATACAGTCAAATCTTTCCAGAACCCTCCAACTCAGCTAAGAGAGCCAGTCTAGCTGATTCAGGCAATAGTGTTGCCTTTTAAAATACTGTCCCCAAAGAATCCTTTGCAGCTACTCAGAGCCAGCATAGAGTCAATTATTAAGGTTTATACCTGTATTGCTTAGACTGCACTTTCCCCCTAATACTGTCCCTATTAATCTACTCAGGAACCAATTTGCTATTTCTGACGCTGGTTAGGGGTTGTTCGGATGCCTGTTTGTAATTTATTTGGTTGCTTTCAGCTGATGTTTGGGTTTAGACCATGCCACCTGGTGGTCCCCCTGGTGGCTCAGATGGGGGTAAAGAATTTCCTCTCTACCACGCAGGAGATCGGGTTTGATCCCTGTGTTGGGAAGATTCCCCTGAACAGGAAAATGGCAACCTACTCCAGTATTCTTGCCTGAAGAATTCTGTGGACAGAGGAGCCTGGTGGGCTACAGTCCACGGTGTCGCAAAGAATCAGACACAACTGAGCAACTTTCAGTCAGTCAGTCACTCATTCACATAGTGCAGATGCTGCAGAAAGGGTCTCTGGAACACCTCCTGCATCATGAATCTCTTGCTGAAAGTACTGAAAGTATTTTTTCTACTTCACTGATAAAATAACAGGGTTTATTAACCAGGGCTTATTATCTCTACTGGTTTTTTTTTTTTTAAATCATTGGCAGTAAGTTTCTCTAACAGCATCACTATCCCAAATATTTGTTAAGGGCTTAAACAGTTTCTAATGCTGCTGCTTTATTTAATTTACAGCCATTTCTGAAAACATACCATTCAGTGTTTGGTGAAACAGCTTATGCCTCCTGCCGTATTTCACATTTTGTTTTATGCTTTGGTAGATTTCACTATGATCCTTTTTTAACCAGTAAAATATTTTTAGGGAAGAAGATGTATTCATGCGTATTAAGTTGCTTCACAATTGTGTCCAACTCTTTGGGACCTATGGATTGCAGCCCACTAGGCTCCTCTTTCCATGGGATCCCTACCAGGCAAGAATACTGGAGTGGATTGCCATGCCCTGTTCCAGGGGATCTTCCCAACCCAGGGATCAAACCTGTATTTCCTGAAGCTCCTGCACTGCTAGTGGATTCTTTACTGCTGAGCCACTGAAGAAGCCCAGGAAAGAAGACACGTTTTCTTTAAACAGTAAAGTTGCAGAAAAAGTCCTATATCATGAAATCTTTTCACAGATCTAAATAGCAACAGTGGGTTGCTTTTTACCAGAACTTTAAAATATAGCAGAACTTTAAAAGAGCAGAACTTTCGGACTTCTCTGGTGGCACAGTGGTTAAGGATCTGCTTGCCAATGCAGGAGACAGAGGTTTGATTCCTGGTCCAGAATTGCACATGCTAAGGAGCAACTAAACCAGAGTGCCACAGCTACTGAAGCCTGCGGACCCAGAGCCTATGATCCACAGCAAGAGGAGCCAGAGCAAGGAGAAACCCGAGCACTGCAAGGAAAAGCAACAACCGCACTCACTGCAACTAGAGAAAGCTTGTGCACAGAAAGCAATGAAGACCCAGCATGGTCAAAAATTAAAAATAAGCTATAAAAATAATAGTATAACAACAGAACTTTTTTAAAAAATATTTGAGCCTCTTAATTTTCATAGAGGTTAACTGTATTCTCTCATGGCCTCATTTCACAAAAGCAGTTGTAGTAAAGTGGGAGGCATATGGAAACTACTCAGCTTACCTGAGTCTAAATTCTGACTCTGCCACTTGCCAACTCTATAATTTGGGACAAATCACTTACCTTCTATAAGCTTCATCATCCTCATCTGTGAACTGGGGCTCATACTACTTGTCCACAGGGTTATTCTAAGAAGTCAATAGAGTACCCATGTGAAAGTGTCTATCACTGAGCTGGGCCCAAAATAGACCATCACAATTCATTATCAAAATCTCCAAGACACACACAATCCATCTATAATGAGATCACAAGAATTAGTGATTTACACGGAGTCTCCTAATTTGAAGTAATGTGAAGAACTCCATGGCAATTTAAGGTGTTCTGGCCATTTAAGATTTACTTGATTAATTTACTACCTCCTCGTCTTATCCATTAGTAATACAGGTCCTATAGTTCAACTTGCAGCTAATTTCTTCTCTCTCTCTCTCATTATTGGAGGATAATTGCTTTACAATATTTGAAACATTTTATTTTTACCTTCTCCACCAAGGAATAGTCCTATGGACTCCCCACCAGAGTCTGGCTTCCTGTCACCCACTACTGCTTCTTCCTCACTCGATATCAAAAGAGCACAAAATGTACTGAGTAAAAGCTTGCTTTTAACTCAGAAATGCACTGGGGGCGGAGGTGAGGATGGCACTAATTTAATTTTTATTCCTAAGAGAATTTTCCTGGAGGAATCTATGTCTGGAATACAATGGAATTGCCTCCAAACATTCCTTATAAGAATCTACTTGCTTCTAAGCTCAACAGTTGGAATGAAAGTCTCAGGTTTAGGGCCAGTTGTGATAGTGAGGTCTCTCCCTTTCAACCTACAGGCAAGTGATTCTGGGGGGATATAAAAGCATTTTTAAAAAGCAAAAAAAAAAAAAAAAAAAGCAATGGACTAAACATGACTCTTTAGTCCAATCTGCGAAACTAGCTAACATACAATACCCTAAGTCAACTAATGCCTTTGGGTGGCAGGGGTTTCATCTAAGCTTGAATGAGTCTTGCCTTCTCTCTCTCACCATTCTTCCCCCATGTAAGTGAGTGATTTTCAGACTATGTTGACTGTAATTCACAGTTTAAAAAATGCATTTAACTTTGCAACCCAGTATTCAGACATATGTGTGCATGCACACATTCACACACACACACAGAGACTATTAAAAATGTTATGCAACAATTCTTGCCCTTACTATGTACTTGATTTTCACACTATTATATTTCATTTTTTAATGCTAGTTATGACCCATAAAGTGGATTTTATGACTCACTAATGAGTCACAGCCTATTGTTTTAAAAACACGGAGCCAGACTTTTAATAAGGAGCTACTAGTCTGGAAAAGCAGTAAATGAAGTTCACATTTGATATGGGAGACTGAAATTCTGTTAAAAGTGTATGTACAGTTCTAGTAAGAGAGAACAATGTCCTTCTCCTATTCCTCCTACCAAGTAAAACTAAAAACTCTAAGAATTATATTTAAATAAACATAAGAAGACTCTGAAAGGCTAAGGCAGAGAAGTCAGACAATCTAGGGACTAGAGGACCCAAGGAATGATGTACTGCTGAATTTGTGGCTTTTCTTTTGGCCTCACATGTCTCAGACTTGGAACTGAAGAAGCTGGCAACCTAGAAATGCCAACAAGTACAGAAGTCAACTCTCTCTAAACAAAGAAAAAATAAAGGGGAAGCCTACAAAGATATGTTATAGACAATAAACATTCTATGCCAAACACAACAGGTAAACTGTGGCTCCCATCCCTACCCATGTCAGCCAAGTTCAAGTGGAAAGCCTAGATGAGGCTATAATGAGACGTTCTAACCACCCAGTATGCTGATGTCAGAGAAGGATGAGTAGGGAGCTGAAATTCCATCTCCGTTGGATGGTAATGAGTTCCTCTCACCCCTGTCTATAATGTTATCAGAGACACTCTGAGGAGCCTGGACATCCATCTCCACCCAGTACTACCAAAACAAATTTCCACTTCTCCACTGCGGTAGGCCTGTTGGAGAAATGACAGAAATCTTAGAATTATTATCTGACAAATATTTTAAAGCAGTAATCATAAACATGCCTCAATTACCAACTACAAGCACACTTGAAATAAATGAAAAAAATATAAAATCCATACAAAAACAGAAACAAATGGAAAATAAATAGACAATATAAAGAAGAACCAACAGGAAATTTTAGAAATGAAAAATACAGTCACCAAATTTAAAATTCAACAGCAGAATGAATGAGTCAGAAGGAAGGAATCAGTGAACTGGAACATATGCTTATGCTAATGCAAACCTCGTAATTTATTCCTTCCCCTCACCTTTCCCCTTTGATAATCGTAAGTTTGTTGTCTGTGAGTCTGTTCCTATTTTGTAAATAAGTTCATTTATACCATGTTTTTAGATTCCACATATAAGGGATATCATATGATATTTGTCTTTTTCTGACTTATTCCACTTCGTATGATAATCTCTAGGTCCATCCATGTTGCTACAAATGGCATTATTTCATTCTTTTTTATAGCTGAGTAATATTCCTTATACAAATGTAAATTTCTTCTTTATCCACTCATCTGTTGATGGGCATTTAGGTTGCTTCCATGTCTTGGCTAGTGTAAATAGTCCTGCCATGAACACTGGGTGCGTGTATCTTTTTGAAACAGGCTTTTTGCAGAATACATATCTGGCAGTGGGATTGCTCTGCATATAAATTAAATAAGCCGGGTGACAATATACAGCCTTGACATACTCCTTCCTGATTTGGAACCAGTCTGTTGTTCCATGTCCGGTTCTAACTGCTGCTTCCTGACCTGCATACAGATTTCTCAGGAGCCAGGTCAGGTGGTCTGGTACTCCCATCTCCTGAAGGATTTTCCATGGTTTGTGGTGATGCACACTGTCAAAGGCTTTGGGATAGTTAATAAAGCAGAAGTAGATGTTTTTCTGGAACTCTCTTGCTTTTTTGACGATCCAACAGATATTGGCGATTTGATCTCTGGTTCCTCTGCATTTTCTAAATCTAATTTGAACATCTGGAAGTTCTCAGTTCACGTACTATTGAAGCCTGGCTTGGAGAATTTTGAGCATTACTTTACTAGCGTGTGAGATGAGTGCAATTGTGCAGTAGTTTGAACATTTTTGGCAATTTAAACAATTTTGGCAAAGGCAATTCTTTGCCATTGCCTTTCTTTGGGATTGGAATGAACACTGACCTTTTCCAGTCCTGTGGCCACTGCTGAGTTTTCCAAATTTGCTGGCATATTGAGTGCAGCACTTTCACAGCATCATCTTCCAGGATTTGAAATAGCTCAACTGGAATTCCATCACCTCCCCTAGCTTTGTTCACAGCGATGTTTCCTAATGCCCACTTGACTTTGCATTCCAGGATATCTGGCTCTAGGTGAGTGATCACACCAGATTGGTTATCACGGTTATGAAGATCGTTTTTGTATAGCTCTTCTGTGTATTCTTGCCACCTCTTCTTAACATCTTCTGCTTCTGTTAGGTCCATACCATTTCTGTCCTTTATTGGACATCATGAAATCTCAGTAACCTCAGATATGCAGATGACACCACCCTTTCTTCTTGAAGAAAGCAAAGAAGAACTAAAGAGCCTCTTGCTGAAAGTGAAAGATAAAAGTGAAAAAGTTGGCTTAAAACTCAACTTTCAGAAAACTAAGATCATGGCATCCAGTCCCATCACTTCATAGCAAACAGATGAGGAAATAATGGAAACAGTGACAGACTTTATTTTGGGGGGGCTCCAAAATCACTTGCAGATGGTGACTGTAGCCATAAAATTAAAAAGACACTTGCTCCGTGGAAGGAAAACTATGATCAACCTAGGCAGCATATTAAAAAGCAGAGACATTACTTTGCCAACAAAGGTCTGTCTAGTTAAAGCTATGGTTTTTCCAGTAGTCATGTATGGATGTGAGAGTTGGATTATAAAGAAAGCTGAGCGCCAAAGAATTGTTGCTTTTGAACTGTGGTGTTAGGGAAGACTCTTGAGAGGACTGCAAGGAGATCCAACCAGTCCATCCTAAAGGAAATCAGTCATGAATATTCATTGGAAGAACTGATGTTGAAACTGAAACTCCAATACTCTGGCCACCTGATGTGAAGAACTGACTCATTGGAAAAGACCCTGTTGCTGGGAAAGATTGAAGGCGGGAGGAGAAGGAGACAACAGAGGATGAGATGGTTGGATGGCATCACTGACTAATGGACATGTGTTTGAGTAAGCTCCTGAAGTTGGTGATGGACAGGGAAGCCTGGTGTGCTGCAGTCCATGGAGTTGCAAAGAGTTGGACACGACTGAGTAACTGAACTGAGTGGGATTGGTGAATCATATAGTAGTTCTATATATATTTTTTGGAACCTCCATATTGCTCTGCATAGTGGCTTTACCAATATACACTCCCACCAACAGTGTAGGAGGGATCTCTTCTCTCTTCACTCTCTCCAGCTTTTGTTGTTTATGTTTATGACTTTTTATGATGACCATTCTGAATGGTGTGATGATCTACCTCATTGTAGTTTGATATGCATTTCTCTAATAGTTAGTTATGTTGAGCATCTTTTCATGTGTGTGTGTGTGTGTGTTTACCATCTGTATATCATCTTTAGATGAAATGTCTATTTAGAACTTTTGTCCATTTTCTGATTTGACTGTTTGCTTTTATGTCGAGCTGCATGAACTGTTTGTATAGTTTGGAGATTAATCCCTTGTTGGTCACTTTGTTTGCAAATGTTTTCTCCCATTTTGCTGTGTAAAAACTTTAAAGCTTAATCAGGTCCCATTTGCTTATTTTTATTACTCTAGGAGGTGGAGTCAAAGAAATATTGCTGTTATTTATGTCAAATAATGTTCTGCCTAGGTTTTCCTTTATAAGTTTTACAGTATCTAGTCACACCTTTAGGTCTTTAACCTAACCCATTGTGAGTTTATTTGTGCATATGGTGTTAGAGAATGTTCTAATTTCATTCTTGTACATGTGAGTGTCCAGAGCTCTACTTATTGAAGAGACTGTCTTTTCTCCAACAAAGGAAATCATAAGTAGAACAAAAAGACAATCTACAGGATGGGAGAAAATATTTGCAATTGATGTAACAGACAAGGGTTTAATTTATAAAACATACACACAGCTCATAAAACTTAGTATCAAAAAACCCCAAATAACCCAATAAAAAAAATGGGCAAAAGATTTGAATACACATTTCTCTAAAGACGATATATAGATAGAAACAGGCACATGAAAAGATGCTCAATATCAGTACTTAGAGAAATGCAAATGAAAACTGCAATGATGTATTATCTCATGCATCAGAATGGCCATCATTAAAAATCTACAAATAATAAACGCTAGAGCAGTTGTGGAGAAAAGGGAACCCTTATATACTGTTGGTGGAAAAACAGTATGGTATTTCCTTTAAAAAACTAAAAATAGAGCTACCATGTGATCCATCAATCCAACTTTTATGCACATATCTGGAACAGATGAAAATTCTAATTTAAAAAGAAACACACTCCAATGTTCATAGGAGCACTATTTACAATAGCCAAGACATGGAACCAACCTAAACATCCATGAAGAGATGAATGGATAAAGAAGGTGTGGTATATATACACAATGGAATATTACTCAGCCATAAACCATTTGCAGCAACATGGATGGATCCAGAGATTATCAAACTAATGAAGACAGAAAAACAAATATATGATATCACTTATACTTGGAATGCTTAAAGATAATACAGCTGAACTTATTTACAAAACAGAAATAGACTCACAGACATAGAAGACAAACTTATGACTACCCAAGGGGAAAGAGAGAGAGGGAATGATAAATTAGGAGTTGTGATTAACAGATACAGACTACTATATACAAAACAGATAAACAACAAAGGTGTACTGTATAGCACAGAGAACTATATTCACTATCACAATAATCTATAATGGAAAAGAACTTGAAAAATAACATGAATATATGTACATGTGTAGGGCTTCCCAGGGGCCTCAGTGGTAAAGAATTCACCTGCAATGCAGGGGACACTGGTTTGATCCCTGCATCAGGAAGATTCCCTGGAGGAGGGCATGGCTACCCACTCCAGTATTCTTGCCTGGACAATCCCATAGACAGAGGAGCCTGGCAGGCTACAGTCCATAGGGTGGCAAAGAGTCAGACACAACTGAAATGACTGAGCACACATGCACGCATGCATGTATGTATGTATATAGACAGACACATATGTACACGCATGCACGCTCAGTCGTGTCAAACTCTTTGTAACCCAGTGGACTATAGCCAACCAGGCTCCTCTGTCCATGAAATTTCCCAGGCAAGAATAATGGAGTGGGTTGCCATTTCCTACTCCAGGGGACTTTCCCAACCCAGGGATCTAACTCGTGTCTCCTGAGTCTCCTGTCTTGACAGGTGAATTTTTTACCACTGCACCACCTGGGAAGTCCCCATACACACACAGATACACACACACACACACACACACACACATATACATACACACACACACACAACTGAATCACTTTTCTGAATACCTGAAGCTAACACAACTTTGTAAATCAGCTATACTTCAGTTTAGTAAATGAAAGAAGCCAATCTGAAAAGCTTATATACTATACAATTCCATCTATATTACATTTTAGGAAAGACAAACCTATGGAAGAAGTAAAAAGATCAATGAATGGTTCTGAAGGACTAGGGGGAACAGAGGTGTGAATAGGTAGAGCACAGAGGGTTTTGGGGGCAGTGAAACTCCTCTGTGTGCTACTATAGTGGTGGATATGTTTCATTACACATTTGTCCAAACCCATAGACTGTACAACACCAAAAGCGAACCTTTAATGTAAACTATAAACCCTTGATGTGTCAAAGTAGGTAAATCAACTGTAACAAAGGTACCAATCTACAGAGAGATGTTGATAATGAAGGAGGCCTATGCACATGTAGGGATAGCAGGTATATGGGAAATTTCTGGACCTTCTTAATTTTTCTATGAGTCTATATCTATTCTAAAAAGAAGCCCTATTAAAATTTTTAAAAAGAATCCTATTAAATAATGAGATAAAATATTAGCAAATCATACCTCTGATAAGACTTTACTATCCAGAATAAAGAACTCCTACAACTCAACAACAACAAAAAAAAGACATTCTAATTTTTAAAAGGACATAAGTATTTGCATAGACATTTCTTCAAAGATGTACAAATGTCTAATAAACACATGAAAAGATGTTCAACATAATCAGTTTTTAGGGAAACACATATCAAAACCACACTATTTCATACCTACCATGATGTCTATAACATAAATAAAATGAAAAATAAGTGTTGTGAGGAGGTTGGGAAATGGAACCCTCATATACACTCTGCTAAGTCACTTCAGTCGTGTCCGACTCTGTGTGACCCCATAGACGGCAGCCCACCAGGCCCCCCCATCCCTGGGATTCTCCAGGCAAGAACACTGGAGTGGGTTGCCATTTCCTTCTCCAATACTTGAAAGTGAAAAGTGAAAGTGAAGTCGCTCAGTCGTGTCTGACTCTTAGTGACCCCATGGACTGCAGCCTACCAGGCTCCTCCGTCCATGGGATTTTCCAGGCAAGAGTACTGGAGTGGGGTGCCATTGCCTTCTCCTCATATACACTCTATGTGGATTTAAAGTGGAGTACTCATTGTGGAATACAGTTTGGTGACTCTTTAAAAACTTAAACACAGAATTACCATATGACCCTGAAATTCCACTTCTAGGTTTATACCCAAAAGAACTGAGAGCAGGAACACGAGCAGGTATGTGTACACCAATGTTTGTAGCAGACCTGTTCATAATCCAAGTGTCTATCAACAGATAAATGGCTAAACAAAATGTAGGGCAGTCATACAGCAGAATATTGGCAGAGATGGTAAAGAATCTCCCTGTAATGCAAGAGGCTGGGATTTGATCCCTGGGTCAGGAAGATCCCCTGGAGTAGGAATATGCATTCCAGTATTCTTCCCCAGAGAATTCCATTGACAGAGGAGCCTGGTGGGCTACAGTCCATGGAGTCCCAAAGAGTTGGACATAACTGAGCAATTAACTCTTTCACTTTACTTAGAACATTATTCAGTCTTCCAAACTGAATGTAGTTCTGATACTCTGCAACATGGATGAGCCTTGAAAACATTGTGGTAAGTGAACTAAACCAGACATAGAAGAACAAACACTGTACAATTCCACTTAGATGAAGCATCTAGAATAGACAAATTCATAGTAACCAAGAGTAGATTAGAGGCTATTAAAGGCTAGAAGGAAGGGAAAAGAAATTATTGCTTAAGTGAATTCAGAGTTTATGTTTGGGATGATAAAAAGTTTGGAAATAGGTAGCAATTATGGTCATACAGCACTGTGAATGTAATTAACGCCACTAAATTTTATACTGAAAAATGGTTAAAACAGCAAAGTTTATGCTACATGTATCTCGTTCACTACAATGATAAAGAATCTGAATAGATCCCCAAAAGAATGAACCTAAAGAAATCTATACTAAGACATGGCAGAGTCATATTTTTAAAACCAGAGACTAAGAAATAATCTTGAGAGCAGCCAGAGGATAATGGCACCTCGCCTATAGGTAGAAAAACCTATATATGATAGTATATATATTTTCAAAACCTATGGAGGTAAGAAGAAAGTGGCACAATATCTCTCAACTGCTGAAAAAACAGAGCCATTAATCTAGAGTAAAGGAAAAATAGTAGCATTTTCAGATGCAGGAAAATTTTGTCACCAGCACATCTACCCTAAAAGCAATAGCTAAAGAAGTTCTCTAAACAGAAAAGAAATGACAAGAAAAGAATTTTGAAATATCAGGAAGGAATACAGGATAAGCAAAAATAGATAGGTGGGAAAAACATCCGCTGAGAAACAACAATCTCAGATATGTGGATGATACCACTCTAATGGCAGAAAGCAAAGAGGAACTAAAGAGCCTCTTGATGAGGGTGAAGGAGGAGAGTGAAAGATCCAGCTTAAAACTAAATATCAAAAAAAAACTAAGATCATGGCATCCAGCCCCATTCAGTTCAGTTCAGATCAGTCACTCAGTCATGTCCGACTCTTTGCAACCCCATGAATCCCAGCACGCCAGGCCTCCCTGTCCAACACCAACTCCCGGAGTTCACTCAGACTCACATCCATCGAGTCAGTGATGCCATCCAGCCATCTCATCCTCTGTCGTCCCCTTCTCCCCCTGCCCTCAATCCCTCCCAGCATCAGAGTCTTTTCCAATGAGTCAACTCTTCGCATGAGGTGGCCAAAGTATTGGAGTTTCAGCTTTAGCATCATTCCTTCCAAAGAAATCCCAGGGCTGATCTCCTTTAGAATGGACTGGTTGGATCTCCTTGCAGTCCAAGGGACTCTCAGGAGTCTTCTCTAACACCACAGTTCAAAAGCATCAATTCTTCGGCACTCAGCTTTCTTCACAGTCCAACTCTCACATCCATACCTGACCACTGGAAAACCATAGCCTTGACTAGACCCATTACTTCATGGCAAATAGAAAGGGAAAAGGTGGAAATAGTGACAGATTTCCTCTTCTTGGGCTCTAAAATCACTGCTAATGGTGACTGCAGTGGACTGCAGCCATTAAATTAGATGATTGCTTCTTGGCAGGAAAGCAATGAAAAACCTAGACAGTGTGTTGAAAAGCAAAGACATTACTCTGTTGACAAAGGTCTGTATAGTCAAGGCTATGGTCTTCCATAGTCAAGGCTGTGGTCACATACAGTTGACAGAACTGGACGGTAAAGAGGGCAGAACACCAAAGAATTGATGCCTTCAAACTGTGGTGGTGGAGAAGACTCTTGAAAGTCCCTTGGACAGCAAGGATATCAAACCAGACAATCTTAAGGGACATCAACCCTGAATACTCATTGGAAGGACTGATGCTGAAGCTGAAACCACTGGATCTTCCCAACCCAGGGATGCTGAAGCTGAAGCCACAAGGGAGCCCTATTATTAGTGTAATAATAGGTTTTACAAATTAATTTTAAAGTGTTTCTGTCTCATATTTTCTGGAGATAGTGTTTAGAATTATTTCATTCTTGATATTAGTAATTTTGTGCCTTCTATGGTTTTTTCCTTTACAATATTGCTAGAGATGTATCAGTTATTCATATTCTCAAATAAAAAGTTTCTGGCTTATTTGTTTTCTGTTTTTCATTTCACTGATTTCTGCTTTTGTCTTTATTATTTCCTTTCTGTTTTGCTTTGAGTTTCAGTGGTTTCTTTTTTCCTTACTCTTGAGGAGTTTAGATAACTGATTTGAGACTTTTTCTCATGTATGCATTTAGCATTATAAATCTCCCTTCTCAGCAATGCTTTAACTATGTCCAACGAATTTTGACTCTCATCATTCTTATTCAACATGTTTTGAGAGACTCTAGCCAGTGCAATAAGGCAAGAAAAGGAGTTAAACACATCCTGACTGGAAGGAAGAAATAAACTGTCTAATTTTAGGTGTTGTGACTATTTACAGAAATTCCCAAGGAATATACCCCCCAAAAAAAGTTTTATTTCATAGAACTAATAGTTGATTCATCAAGGTTGGATTATATGGATAAACATAAAAAAATCAATTATATTTCTATGTACTAGCAATGAACATGTGGACACCAAAATATAAACAACACCATTTACAATAACAAAAAATACTAACAAAACAAAATTTGTATGTAAAAACCTCAAAATGCTGATGAAAGAAATCAAAGAAGATCTAAATAAGTAAGGAGAAATACCATGATAATGAATTGTAATAACCTCTATAGTAAAGATGCTGATTTTCCCCAAATTGATAAAAAAAAGTTTAATACATTTTCTATAAAATCTTCAAAAATACTTTATAGATACAAAAAGTTACAAGTAAAAGTTAAGGAACTAGAATAGCTAAAAACAATTCTGAGTAAGAATAAAGTGAGAGGAATCATTCTATTTGATTCTTAGTATATAACACAGTAATTAGTACTTAGTATATATTAGTAATTAGTCTTAGTATTAGTAATTAGTCTTAGTATATAACTTAGTATTAGTAATTAGTCTTAGTATATAACTTAGTATTAGTAATTAGCCTTAGTATTAGTAATTAGTCTTAGTATATAACACAATAATTAATACTGTGTGATGGTGGAGAAACTGACAGATCAATAGAACAGAATAGACAGATTCACATAAATAAGCCAGACTAATTTTTGACAAAGATGCAAAAATAATCCAATGAAGGAAAGAAAGTTCTTCAATAAATGGCACTGAATCAATTGCACAGCCAATGGCATAATAAAAAGAAAAAAAGAATATCAACATAGGTCTTACTCCTTCTATAACTATTAAATTTTTGGAAAACAACATAGGAAAATCTTCAGAATCTAGGGGTTTAGACAAAGTTTTCTTAGACCTTGACACCAAAAAACATAATACATAAAAGGAAATGGATAAATTGAACTTCATCAAAATTTTAAAATTGTGCTCTGCAAAAGATCTTGTTAAAAAGATGAAAAGATAAGTTACAGACTGGAAGAAAATATGTGCAAATCACACATCCAATATATAAAGTACTCTCAGTTCAAAAGAAGAAAGGAAAGAATGAAGGAAGGAAGGAAAAAAACACACATTGGAAAAAACACACATTTAAAAAAGGAATGCAGTTAAGTAATAGGCAAAAGTCATAAAGAGACATTTTGTTAATGCAGATATACAGATGACAAATAAGCAAATGAAAAGATGTTCAACATTATTAGTCATTAGAGAAATGCATATTTAAATCACAGCGACATCATTACATATCTATTAGAATGACTACAATCCAATAATAGTCACAACACAAAAGGTTGCAAAGATGTGGGAAAACTGAATCATTCATGCATTATTGATGGGAATGTATTAATAAGATGGTACATCCACTCTGGAAAATAGTTTGGCCCTTCCTTTAAAAAGCTAAAAATATGCAACTACCATACAGCCCAGAAACTGCAGAACAAAAGCTGATGTTCACACAAAAACCTATGGAATGTTTACAGCAGCTTTTTTTCTGTGATATCCCAAACTATACACAACTCAGCTATCCTTCAGTGGATCAATGGTTAAACAAACTGTGGAGGTATAGTGTATCATGAAATGCTACTCAACAATGAAAAGAGGAAAAAACTTACTGGTACATGCATCCACCAGAATGTATCTTCAGAGGATTATGCCAAGTGAAAAAAACCAATACCTAAAGATTGTACACTATATGACTCTGTCATATAATATTCATGAAATGACAAAATAATAAAACTGGAGAACCAATTAATGGTTGTCAGAAGTTAAAGACAGGGTAGAAGCAGAAGGTGAGTCTGATCCTTGTGGTGATGGACATGCTCTGTATCTTGATTGAACCGCTGTCAATATCCTGGTTGTGACATTGTACTACAGTTTTGGAAGATGCTACCACTGAGAAAAACTGAGTGCAGGGTAATACAGATCTCTCTGTATTATTTCTAACAAGTTCTTGTGAATCTATGTTTATTTCAAAATAATCTATTTTTTAAGCGTTAAGACAATATGGACTGAAGACCTGACTTCTTTTAACTTTTACCCATGGACCTTAGGCAAATCACTTCATCTCTCCCTGGGCTTCAGTTTTCCTACCTGTGGAGCAGGATGTAAAACTAGCTCGGAGTTCATTTGATGTCCATGTTCTATATCAATATACAAAGCAAAAGCATGATCAAGGAAGTGTGCACATGGTAATAATAAATATTACCAGCCTTGCCTACCTTACAGAGCTGTTTTGAAAATCATATGAAGTAGAATCTCTGGACCTGCACTGAAAACTGCAAAGCATCATCAATATTAGTTATAATTGTATTATTGTTTTAGGCAAAAAAGAGGGGGAGGAGATTTGGATATATTCTAAAGGACATAAGAGTCGATAAAATAATTGGGATAAATTGCCTTGGATTATTATGTAGGAAGTATAACACCTGGTATGGCTTCATTCCCTGCCTCTACCCTTGTACTTTCTGTTACTGCCACCACCTACAGCTTCCTGAGGCTCAACAGAGACCCTTATAGACCAAGGATAAGGTTCAAAAGTCTCCCACAGTCACACAGTAGGAAGGAGGATCAGTACTGTTCATAACTAAAGCAATCTCCCCAGAGCTAATCATATGTGTCAGTACCCATTCTTAACATGCAATCTACCTCATTCATTTCAAGAACAAAGCCAAAAGAATATTTTATAGATTGGGTATGAGAAAGGGGCAGGAATAATGGAAAAAGAACTAGGGATGTCAAGTCATCCAATGAGCAATGGCAAGCCACACGATGTACCCAGAGATGCTCAAGAAAGCATTCTGTTCAAGGTCAACCGCAAAGTCAGGGGAAGAAAAAGAGAAGTAAAGGAAGAAAGGGAAAGGCAAAGGTAACTTAGCAGCATGGCAATCTGGAGAATTAGAGGTGCTTTTTGAGGTCTGGAGTGTGGAGAAAAGGATAGTCCAATACCACCAGATAAGAAATTAATTTGCCACTCATCATAGAAACACGGGAGTTACCACTTAGAGGTACATTTATAACCTCTTAATTTCAGAGATATGCAGCAGGAGACAACAGATCCACTGTGTCAAAGAGAGGGAAGATGGAAGGATTTGTTTTTTTTATTCTAGGGCAGCTGAAGTAACAGAAAAAAAAGAAAAGAGACCCGAGGAGACTTAAGAGACAGCAATGATGAAAAAATGTACTGACCTTCATGGAAGAAGATGTGAGATCCTCTAGACAACCAAGGTTAGGGCTTCATGCAAAAAGAACTAGGGCAAACTGGTAGATAATTGGGCAGAAGATAAATCCCTTTGCCTCAACTGGTTGTGCAAATTAGTTATTCAAATAATTTCCACAGTTCCTCACTTACTGACAGTTACAAGATATGACTAATCTCGCACATTTTTAGAACTTTTAGAATTTCACAGAAGCGTCTGACAGAAAGGAAATGCAATACTTTTCAAAGGAAAAGTTAGAATTTGTCAGCAAAGGGCATTATTTAGCAAATGGCCCATTCTAGGATGCAAGAGGGTATTTCAAATATCTTCAAAAGAGACAATGCAACTCGAAGAGAAAAAAAAAAACAATACTTTACTTTCAGATGGAAGACTGTTTTATTTTTTTCTTTTACTTCTAGTCTTATGGAGATATAATTGACATATAACACAGTATGTGTGTTTAAGGGGTATAATGTGTGACTTGTTTATATATATATATATATATATATATATATATATATATATTCTATATATTGCAAAAGGATTAACACAGTCATGTTGGTTAACACTTCCACCACCTCACATATTTACCTTGGTGTATGTGTATGTGTGTATGTGTGGTGAGAACACTTTCGATCTATTCTCTTAGCAACTTTCAAGTATGTAATTCTGTATTGTTAACTATCATCATCATGCTATACATTAGATCCTCAAAACATACTCATCTTGTAACTGAAAGTTTGTTATACTTTTGGCCAAAATCTCCCTGTTTTCTCCCAAGCCCTGGCAGCCATCATTCTACTCTGCTTCTATGAGTTTGACTGTTTCAGATGGAAGGTTGTTTTTTGTTGAGTTTAATTCCATTTTGATTCATGTATTTCTAACATGGTATGAGAAAATATTTTTTAATGTTTAAAACTGTGTCTAAATGCAACAAGTTTAGAATCAAGAACAAACCAAGAGCCCTATGTATGATATGTAGACAATGATTCTTATATATTTCAATTTATTAAAGATAGCTCAGATATTACATATACACATGTATTGTTCTTGTTGTTTAGTCACTAAGTTACGTCCAACTCTTTGCGATCCCATGGATTGTAGCCCATCACACTCCTCTGTCTGTGGGATTTCCCAGGCAAGAATACTGGAATGAGTTGCCATTTCCTTCTCCAGGGGATCTTCCTGACCCAGGGATCGAACCCAGGTCTCCTGCATTGGCAGGCAGATTCTTTACAACTGAGCCACCAGGTAAGCCCACAAAATATGAGAAAATGGGATTTTCTTCTTTATTCCAAATCTTTTTTCATTCAATAACTGAAATGAAGCCCTGCTATATGACCAGTAGGGTGCTGGGCACAGGGCTGCAAAGATGATTATGACATAGTTGACCCTTAAAACAACATAGGTTTGAACCGTGCAGGTCTACTTATATTCAGAGTTTTTTTAAAAAATAAATACATCCTACAGCACTACACCAACTGCAGTTGATTGGTTGAATCCACATGTGCAAAAATGTGGGTACAAGGGTCAAATGTAAAGATATATGTGGATTTCAGAGGGTTGGGGCCCCTGACACGCCTCCACTGCTCAAGGGCCAGCTGTATAGTCAAATGCTGGAGAGAGTTGGGTACTTATGATAACAAAACAGTGAGCTCTTTGGGGATGATGGTAAGACTAAGAAACAATTACTGAATACAGGCAATGATTAAATTCTCCTGCTGATGGAGAGGTGCAGTGGAAGAATGGAGTGGTGCTGAAAGGAGAGGGGAGGCAGTCAAAAAAGTCAATGGTCACTCTATTTATAGTATATAACTGGCTTGAAATGGGAAAAGAAATGGTACAGCAGGAAGTAGGTGAGTGATTTACCCTGGCTGAACAAATTCCCAGATAATTATTATAGTTATTTCCCTAGTATATCCTGGCTGTATTTGATTTACTTCCTCAAAACATAAAAGCAGCATCCGACTGGAATCTTTCATGGGACTTGCTTTATTGAATTTAATGCTACTTGCAGTGAATTGTTCGCTGTAATTTTCCCCTCTACCTTTTCCTAACATAGTATTTATCTGAATGTAATTGTAAGAAAAGATATAATCATCTTGACTCAAGCCACGATACCCCTGAATTCCTGGCCTTATATCTCTTTTCTGTAACTTTGCTACTGACTACAAATACTAATGGCTCTAAAGCAAACAGATATGGAGATGGTGTTGGGCATGCTCTTCTTGGAAGGTCTAAACTCTACTTCCTACTTCTGGCCTGAAACCTGACTCTTGCTTGCTTTGTTTCCAGTTATGGTATTTCCTAAGACAATGGAGACAGATACCAGATTGATTTTAGAGCAAACTGCATTAGATCATCTATGATGGGAATCTCAGTAGCCAGGAGCCCATTTAGTTTAGAGGGAGGCAAGGGTAAAATCTGGAGGAGGAAATGGCAACCCTCTCCAGTATTCTTGCCTAGGAAATCCCATAGACTGAGGAGCCTGGCAGACTACAGTCCATGGCGTCACAATGAGTTGGACACAAATGAGGGACAGAGCGTGCACTCAAGGGTAAAATCAGGGCCACTGGCTAAAAGTCCCAAGCAGACAATTTCCTCCTTTGTCCACAGTTTCTATAATGCACTTGGAGACATGCCCATGTACTGATGAGCAATTGTATTCTGCATTTTACACTCTGCTTTGTTTGTGGAGACCTGGAGAGATTTGTGGACAGTGGGATAAAATATGTAAGGTGATGACTATTCTTTACTGCTCTGTTTGATGAGAGCTAGAAACCCATGGACATCTAGAGAAATTATTTTCAGAAAATGAGCCGTGGTGGCAGATCATGTGATGAACTCCTGGAACAGAAATAAATTATAGTCTGAAACAGCTTGGACATTTGTTATTCCTGATGGAGCTGGGGCCTCATTTGGGTTTGGAGATTGCTGTGATGTATGTACCTCAAGCAGAAAATTCCTCAATTCTTTGTTACAAAATGAACTCATAAGCTGAAGGGAAGGTATGAGTCACTGATCATCCTAAATCTGAGAGGATTTGTTTGCTTGCTCATGCTTCCTTATTTATAATTTATTATAGAAGGCCCCTAAAAATTAACCCCTTCATCAATTAAGCCACAGGAAACTCCATTTTAGACTGGGTTACAGGAATATGGAAGTCCTTCCTCGAGATTCATAAAGCCAGTTAGACACAAAAATTTCTCACAAGGATAATTTGAAAGGCTTTTAAGTGACATAATAGGAACAACAGATCTTATTTTTCATTGGATAAAGCCATTAAAAATTGAGCATTTCATTTGGGGCCACTGTAGATACACAGTGAACCAATTAGAAGAGATCCTGTCCTGATTACATGATGAAAGTCTAGGTAATCCTCTGATGTTCACTTTGCATGAATCGTGGCTTCCATCTCAGAATAAGCTATTTAAAATAACCAGAACTGAGAAGTTTCAGTTTGCTGGCATAAAATAATATCCCTTTCTTCTGTCTTTTCCTGGTAATAACTATCTCAGGAAAGGAAGCACATTTTATTTTCAACTTGAATCTCATTTCTGGCCTCATGCCCATTGGGCCTGGTTATGTTCAAGGACATTTGGGAATGTGTTAAGTGGCAGGTGTAATCACTTGCACTTTACACCCATGAGGTTGGGTGGGGATCAATCAGTGTCAATCTCCTGCACCCTTGGTCCAAGGTTGTGGTGTGGCAGGATGTGACTGCCTCACTCAATAAGGGTCACCTAGCTCTGGGTGTACATCTCATCTTTATGTCAGGAGATTCAGAGATGCTAATTCTGACTCAAGAACTTATCTTTAGAAAACCAGTTGACTTTCTTTTTCTCTGTTCTGCCAAAGCTGCCATCCTGAGTCTCTGATGGTATTTTAAGGCAGTGTATATTGGTCATCAGAAGGACTGTTGTCAGCACCCACTGCTGTCTCTAATAGGGAAAATAGGAGGCTCTCTGCCCATGGAGTCTGCAGCTTGGGAGCCTTGCCGTACTGTTTCCCCTGGATATCCCAGATCCTCCAACTCAAACATGTACCTTACAAGGTTTTCCTTGGGAGCCAAAAACAATAAATAAAACAATCCTCTCCTGGGGCTCGGTAGGTGACAATCCTCATAAAGAAATATATATGGGCATTGTACAGAAAACTTCACTCTAAGCTGGCCTGCTGACCCAGGCATATTGGGGTGAGTGATCTCTAGAAGCATCTCCACCTGACTTATATGGGAGGGCAGATGACATGGGATGCCTTGGAGCCAGCTCATCAGTCAGCTCTCCTGTGACCTCCCAGAGATCATAGATAACTAACATGCAAGTACCCAGGTGGTACCCACAGCACTTTGTCCTCACCAGCCAAAGACTCAACAGAATGGAAACATGCTCTACCTAAGCCTATAGCAATGGGCTTTGTTTTTGTTGTTTGGTCGCTAAGTCCTATAGGACTCCTTTGTGACCCCATGGACTGTAGCCCACAAGGCCCCTCTGTCCATGGGGTTTTCCAGGCAAGAATACTGGAGTGGGTTGCCTTTCCTTCTCCAGGGGTTCTTCCTGACCCAGGGATTGAACCCGCATCTCTTGCCTCTCCTGCATTGCAGATGAATTCTTAACCACCAAGCCACCTGGGGAGCCAGCAATGGGTTTAGGGTGCAGCAAAAATAAGAGGGAGCATGCACAACAAGGTGAGGAAGAGCTTTAAAGCCAGGTGCACAGAATTTGGGTTTTGATTATAGCACTTACCATCCGGGTAACCTAGGGCAAATTATTTGACCTTACTAATTCTTGATCTTTTTGTCTATGTACTCATTTGTTTGGCAAATGCATGTGTGCATGCATGCTAAGTCACTTCAGTCATGCAACCCTATGGACTGCAGCCTGCCAGGCTTCTCTGTCCTTGGGATTTTCCAGGCAAGAATACTGGAATGGGTTGTAATGCCCTCCTTCAGGGGATTTTCCCAAACCAGGGATCTAACCCATGTCTCTTATGTCTCTTGTATTGGCAGGTGGGCTGTTTACCACTAGCGCCATGCCCATACTGAGCAACTTCTATGTGTGAGATGCTATTCTCAGGGTGGGGGAGAAATGAACAAAGTTGCATGAAGAGTGCAGCCTAGTTGGAAGAGACAATGAATAAAATAGGCAAAACATAAAGGATGTTAGAGGGTGAAAAGGGTCTTAGAATTAAGCAGCACCTATTTCTTAAAATTGTTGTGCAGATTAAATAATATCTGGGCCTAACCAAGCTCTAATATTGCAATTGGCATTACTATTAAGAAAGCACTAATAGGAAACAGAAACTATTTCTGCTTGGAGTTCATCTTCCCTAATAAGTTTCTAATCTACTAAATTAGGGGAAACAGCAGTTCAAAGGAATGAACTACAAGTCACACAAAATGTGACCTGTAGAGGGTCACTGCTGTCCTAGGCTTCCCACAACCTTTCCCTTTCTCTTTCCATAAATCTGCCATGACTCACCCAAAGCAAGACGAAGGGTCCTCTTCCCTAGTGCTGACTGCTAGGTAGCAGGTAGTCTCTTCTTGACCCATCTCAGGATATGATGCAAAAACAAGTTCTCACACCTTTTTCATTTAATAATTTGTTCTGCTATCTCCACAGGAAAGCAATCATCTAACCATAATTATAAAAATTATGAAAATGGGGAATTACAAAGCCTCCAGCAGCCTTGTCTCCCACTGATGCTCTTGACTTCAGAGGTACTCAGAGATCAAACACCCTAATTCTATTCTTTCCTCCAACCCCCACCTTCAGTCTCCTGCCCTTTTCTCCTGCCCCAAGGGTTTTGAAACTGTGGTCCATGGACCAGGAACACCAGCATCATCTGAAGACTTGTTATTTATTCAGAACTTCTGAAGAAAATCTTTATTTTAACAAGATAAGAGATTTGTTTGCATGTTGAAATTCAAAGAGCACTGCTGGGGGTCCCTTTCTCTTTCAGAGTGAAGACAGGATAGTAAATGTTAACTAATGATAATAATAATAATCAAATAACAGAATGATTATTGCTACTAGTAATAATAATAATAGGGACTTCCCTGGTGGTGCAGTAGACAGGAGTCTGCCTGCCAAGGCAGGGGACACAGGTTCGATCCCTGATCTGGGAAGATTGTGTATGCCTTGGAGCAACTGAACACATGAGCCGCAACTACTTAACCTGTGCGCTGCAACTACAGAATCCTATGTGCCCGTGCTCTGCAACAAGAGGAGCCACCACAACGAGATGCATGTGCACCACAAGGAAGAGAGCCCCAGCTCTGCACAGCTAAAGAAAGCCCACGCACAGCAGCGAGACCCAGCACAACCAAAAGTAATTATAAAAAGAATTACAGGATTTATTGAGATTATACTGCTCGAAAGAATATGCTAAGGGTTTTCCACTCCTTAGATCCTTTAACTAGTACCTATTCTAGTATTTATCAATAAAACTACTGGAGATGACTGAATTCCAGCTGAGCTATTTAAAATTCTAGAAGATGCTGCTGTGAAAGTGCTGCACTCAATATGCCAGCAAATTTGGAAAATTCAGCAGTGGCCACAGGACTGGAAAAGGTCAGTTTTCATTCCCATCCCCAAAAAAGGGCAATGCCAAAGAATGTTCAAATTACCATAGAATTGTGCTCATTTCACATGCTAGCAAGGTTATGCTCAAAATCCTTCAAGCTAGGCTTTAGCTAGCTTGAATCAAGAACTTCCACATGTACAAGTCAGATTTCAAAGAGGCAGAGGAACCAGAGATCAAATTGCCAACATTTGTTGGATCGTGGAGAAAGCAAGGGAGTTCTAGAAAAACATCTACTTCAGCTTCATTGACTATGCTAGAGCCTTTGACTGTGTGAATCACAAAAAAACTGTGGAAAATCCTTAAAGAGATGAGAGTACCAGAACACCTTACCTGTCTCCTGAGAAACCTGTATGCAAGTCATGAAGCCACAGTTAGAACTGAACATTGAATAACGGACTGGTTCAAAACAAGGAAAGGAGTACATCAAGGTTGTATCTTGTCACCCTGCTTATTTAACTTTCCTGAATGTGAAATGTGAAATGGCAGGCTGGATGAATCACAAGCTGGAATCAAGATTACTGGGAGAAATATCAACAACCTCAGATATGCAGATGATACCACTCTAATGGCAGAAAGTGAAGAGGAACTAAAGAGCCTCTTGATGAAGGTGAAAGAAGAGAGTTAAAAAGATGGCTTAAAACTCAGCATTCGAGGGAGGAGGGAGGAGGGTTCAGGATGGGGAACACATGAGAAATAAAGGAATAAAAAAAAAAAAAAAAAGACAAATAAAAATTTACAAAGTAAAAAAAAAAACTCAGCATTCAAAAAACTAAGATCATGGGATCTAGTCCCATCACCTTATAGCAAATAGAAGGGAAAAGTGGGAGCAGTGACAGATCTTATTTTCTTGGGCTCCAATATCACTGCAAATGGTGACTGCAGCCGTGAAATTAAAAGACGCTTGCCCCTTGGAAGGAAAGCTATGACCAACTTAGACAGCATATTCAAAAATGGAGGCATCACTTCACTGACAAAGGCCCACATAGTCAAAGCTATGGTTTTTCCTGTAGTTATGTACAGATATGAGAGCTGGACCATAAAGAAGACCGGGTGCTGAAAAACTGATGCTTTTGAACTGTGGTGTTGGAGAAGACTTGAGAGTCCCTTGGACAGCAAGGAGATCAAACCAGTCAATCCTAAAGGAAATCAACCATAAATATTCATTGGAAGGACTGATGCTGAAGTTGTAGCTCCAATACTTCGGCCACCTGGTACGAAGAGCTGACTCACGGGAAAAGACCCTGATGTTCAAAAGAGTGAAGGCAAAAGGAAAAGGAGATGATAGAGAATGAGATGGCTAGATAGTATCACCAACTCAATGGACATGAATTAGAGCAAACTCCAGGACATACTGGAAGACAGAGGAGTCTGGCGTGCTACAGTCCATGGTGCTGCAGAGTCAGACACAACTTACTGACCGAACAACAAATCTAGTGCCCCTTGGTCTCTGTAAGTTCCAGGATTTTCTCTCTCAGGATGTTTATCTCATTCCATGTTTCACATGGAAAGAGTTGCCTGAAAGCATAAATTCACAGAAAATCCAGGTACCAGGGAAACCAGGATCCTAGCAGGGCACAATGTCCACATAAATAATAATGAGAGCCACTGGAGCTGCCAGAGGGCCAGGTGATCAGGCATCTAAGAGGAGATTTACAAGAATAAACCCTGAGGGAGCAGAGCCAAACAGGAAGGAGAATAGAGGAGGCTCAGCCCTGGGAACAAGAAAAGAACCCCTAGTGAGGCCCCCTGTCCCAGGTTCACAAGAACTCTTGGTATTGACTCATTCCAAGAGAGCTCTCAGCCTTCAACCTGCAGGTAAAGGTAATAACATCCAGAAACACACATACCGACTAGACTGAAAGTATGTAGGCAGAGTCAAGAGAGGGCAGGAACAGGCTGAGATGGGATTAGAACCTAGGTCTCTGAACTCCAAGTCCATGATTCTTCCCTCTACATCTTATGGGTGTTTACTGCCACCCCTCAACTTGTAAGGACAAAAGCCCCCAAAATGGCAGAACACTACAGGAAGCTGTGGTTGGACAGGTGGCTGGGCCACAACAAATGAAGCCAAGATTGTGTGTTTAGTCCCCATGGGAGCCAGGTCCCAGTGGTCTATGTCCACAGACACACCCCGTAAAGTTGTTTCGCTGTCCTGCAGCCAAGAGTAAGGGGCCACCAAGAAATGGATGGGAAAGTGGCCATTGATGAGTACAAATGCTCCCTATTACAACACACGTCCTACTCCTGACAGCCCCCAGTACTGTCTTTGTGAATAAAAGATCATAGTATCAGACCATATTCTTCTTGAAGTCAGAGAGTGAATATTCTTTTTTTAATTGTACATTCCCATGATTTTATTAAAATTAAAGACTTAGGCAACCAGCTCTACAATCTAGTTTTAGAACATTCCCATCACCCAAAAAAGTTCCCTAGTGCCCTTTTATAGTTCAGTCAAATTCTTGTGCACAACCTTAGAAAACCAGGGATCTTTCTATTCATAAGAGAGTGAATATTCTTTAATTTAAGCAGGACCCAGTGCCGTGATTAATATATTATAGGAAAGAAGTGCTTGATAAGTGTTGTTTCTGGACTAAGCTGGTGAAAGGGTTAACTTTGCAATTTCTCAAGCTAAGTCTATTTTTACTCAGGCTTGTCCCACTGTTCAAATAAAGAAAAATGAAGGCCAAATAGATAGGATATTATCTCTCCTTTGTCGGATCTTGGAAGTTTTTATTTTTTCTGCTGCTGTTACAGCCCTAGTCCAACAGACACGAGCACATTGTGTGTGCGTGTTAACCCCCTACTATACTGTAAGCTCATTATGGGAAGGCACAAGCTTGATCTTCCTTATATCTCATGGCAACACAATGTCTGGAACAAAACAGGACCCAGCAAGTAACTATTTAATTGGAATTGACTTTGAATTCTGAGGCCTCTGACTAGCTTGAACCTAGAGGCCAGCTGTGATAAACTCTACTCTAGGCTATACCTGTTCTCAAGACATTGTCTTTCTAGGTCATTGATCTCTGCTCATAGATATGAATGGGTTTTAGCAGCTCCTAATATCAGAACTGATGCTGAGGGTCAAAGTGTAAGCTCATTTGCGCTGTCAATTGCTATCTCATATGGTTAACCTAAGTGATATATTGATCCTGATTGCCTGGAAATGCACTTGGAAAAGGGCTAGGTGACATTTCTAAGGAGAGACAAGATGCTTTCAAGTAAATTAGAAGCATCAGAGGATTCTGTGCACAGAGGAGGAAGTCACCTCAAAGGAGCAGCTCCTGAAAATGTGGGTTGAATTAAGCCCCCTCTTATATTCCAGATCCTCTAATAACCTCTGACATCTAAGAGATATGGTTGCCTGCCCCATCACATGTGCTACAGTCAAAGTACCAAGGGTTTTTGCACACAAAGTGGTTGTGATTGTCAGAAAGACAAATGTAGAAAATTCTGACTCACACGGAAAGCAAGTGTAAGTACCTAAAGGCTCGGGTTTGAAAGATGGTTGCTTTGGCTTTATAAATAAAACATAACCCCTTTTGTTTGCAAAGCACTCTGTACTTTTCAGACAACTTTCACTTCTCCTTTAATCCCAATAGTACCTGCCATAACCCCGTGGCAGAGAGTAGGCCATCATAGTTATGCTCAGATGAGACATGAGGAAATTGGGGTTCCAAAAAGATGTGCTGGCTTGACCAAATTCACACAATTAGATCATGTCCAACTTTCAACTACAATCAGGGATCTTTCCATTAAGTCTCACAGGTTGTAACCCTGGAGAAAAACATAGTCTTAAGAAAGGCAGGGCAGTCCAGGGCACATTAGTTCTATGCATGCAAGTTTAACAAGTGATTGGGAGGATTCATTCATTGGATCTGCCTGTAGCTTAAGCTCCAGCTTAATAGGCAGATAGCAGAAAAGCAAGAGCTACCAGGAACCTGGATTCCCAGAGGCAAGTCAAACACCCAGGGGTAGATTCAGGATTTGTAGCCTTAAGCTTATATAATTTAGGAATCGCTCTCTCAGAAAAGAATACAAGTTGACAAATTCAAACTTAAGTGGAAAAGTGAATGTTTGTTTAGAATGAGAAAATACATCACAATAAATTACATATTTTTAAAAAGCTGACATGTATCACAAACACCAGTTTTTTAACTTTTAAAAATAACTTAGTACTTTTATTAATTGTCTGACAAATCTCTCCATTGCTTCATTTCCCATACATTATTAAATGCATAACCACCTCCTCAGACATCAGTTATAACAGTTTCAATAGAGAGAATAGAAACATAATTTAGTCTTTCCTCTACATAATTGATTAGCATTTGTTTTTTATCATTGATAATTTAGAGAAGTTTCTTTTGACTTCATAACTTGTAATTAGCAATGACATGTAAATTTTTAGAGTTGTTGACAAATCTGGGAGAGTTCCCGTCAAGTTTCTCTCATGTGAGCTGTATGATTTAAGAATTTTTTATTGGAAAGCTTGTAACTCCGTATATCTCATATCTCGTTTCTCCCCTACTAGCCACATCCATCCAGTAGCAGCCATCACAGCACACCCTCCTGTTATAACTTCCAGCCCTACAACTTTGGACGCTGATTTGGGGGCACACTAGGGTGTAGAAATATTCCCAGAAGCCATTCCTACATTGGGGCAGCTGGCAATAACTTAACTGTGCATGGAAAGGACAGTGACCTATATTAATAAAGTCACTATACCCAGACTACATGTCTCATTTCTTCTCCTTAACTGGGTTCCAAATTGCCCAAGGCATTTCAACATCTCCCAACACAAAGGGAAGTAAGATACTGTGGAAGCTGAAGATAAAAGAGAATGATCTTAACCAACTGTGGTTAAAAAAATTTTACTATGCAAAATGCATAATCATGGGACTGTATAACAGGTCTCTCCCCATGCCGTAGAAGAAGCCTCTACTGGTGAAAGTGTTAGTTACTCAGTCACGTCTGACTCTTTGCGACCATAGGCTGTAGCCTGCCAGGCTCCTCTGTCCATGGAATTCTCCAGGCAAGAATACTGAAGTGGGAAGCCATTCCCTTCTCTAGGGAGTCTCCCTGACCCAGGGATTGAACCCAGGTCTCCTGCTTTGCAGGCAGATTCTTTACCACCTGAGCCACCTAGTGAGAAGCTCTGCAAATACCCCTTTTGCCCATTGGTGATTTTGCACATCAATAAACTGAGATTGCCAGTCACGTCTACTCCTCTAAGAGACCCTAGGCTTGGCCTGGATAAGCGATGAATTCACGGGGATTAAACACAGGCTTTTTGATCATGATCCAGAATGTCTGGCATCTACCACACTCATTCTCAGCACAAGGTATGGGATAAAATACCAGATCAATTGAAACCGTGGGAGGTAAAAAACCCTTTGAGCTCCTTGGAGAGAAAAGAAGGAAACACAACAAAAAGGCTGTTTTGCATACTCGCTGGGGTCTGCTATAAGGCCTGCTTCGCTCTGGTGCTGAAAGGCAGGCCAGTGGATCCCATTGCACCCTGGCATCCTGGCTTTCATGTCGCTCCATGCTTCAGGCCTTACTGCAGATCTGGATAAAAGCCTTCTCCTCCCTCTGACCAGGGCAGCTGCCTAGTTTCACTTTACTCTGACAAATCTCCTACAGCCCCAGTAAACGGCTGCCACTCACTACTTCTTTAAGGGTCTTAACAAAACCCGCTTAATCCTCCTGGCATGGAATCCAGCTACAGCAGGGCAGGTTTTACCGAGTGTGTCATTGCAGGACTCTGTGCCCATCATTACATGGCTCCAGCTTCCTCAGTGACACGCACTGCTTCCCACTGCCCGCCCTCTGCTGCCGCCACCACCGCCTTTATGCTAGGACTAAGCTTTGTGTGATTCTCTGCAGAGTACAGACGGGGAGTGGAAAGACAGATGTAAAAAAGACAGGTAGAGAGAGGGAAAAGACAGGGAAAGTTAGAGAAAATGGTATCGAGTCCCTAAGGAAATCAGATGTTCTCTTAACTCAGCCAAAGGAAAGATTGAGCTTATATTTTTAAGCCTGCAGGCTGTTGGCAAGGAAAATAAACCTCCTAATAGACCCTGAATCCAGTGACAGCAAGAAAGAATGAATGGAAAAATAAGGACAGGTGAGTGGGGGTGGTGGGAGTTGGGGGAGGTGACTGGCTTTTCCTTAAAGGATACTAGGAGAGGAGTCCTTTGGATGTAGAATGTTGGTTCACTTAGCGATACTCAACACCAATAGACTTCACTGATTTTGCCACAAAGGTTTTGGATCAGTGACTTATACCAGCATGTACACTAATGTAGAAATCAAATGGGTGGCTCTTGAATGGGTGGCTCTTGAGCCTGGAGAAACCATAGGGAAACTTCATGGCATGTTAGACTTAAATGATTAGTTACTACTGTCACCAGTATCAGCAGCAGCAGCAACACCACTTTCATCATTTTGATCTTTTAGATGGGAAAACCCTTTAAGAATAGGCTCCTTGTATCTCAAAATTCCCTTCTCACCCTAAGGCTTCTAATTAACAGACCCCTTGGCCCAGCAGCACAGAAATTCTTCCCACATAGCTCTCTCCTCTTTCCTCCACCTCTTAAACATTCTTCCATGTATATGATTATATGCATTCTGGTATGAAGCCAGATATCATAGAAAAGCTGGCTTGAAACTCAACATTAAAAAAAAAAAAACTAAGATCATAGCATCTAGTCCCATCACTTCACGGCAAATAGGAGGGGAAAATGTGGAAGCAGTGACAGATTTTATTTTCTTGGGCTCCAAAATCCCTGCGGATGGTGACTACAGCCATGAAATTTAAAGGACATTTGCCCCTTGGAAGGAAAGCTATGGCAAAACTAGTCAGCATATTAAAAAGCAGAGACATCACTTTGCTGACAAACACGCATATAGTCAAAGCTATGGTTTTTCCAGTAGGCATGTACAGATGTGGGAGTTGGACCATAAAGAATAATTTAATTTAATTAAAGAAGAATTTAATTCTTCGGAGTGCCAAAGAATTAAAGCTATTGAACTGGTTTTGGAGAAGACTCTTGATAGTCCCTTGACTGCAAGGAGATCAAATCAGTCAACCCTAAAGGAGATCAACCCTGAATACTTATCAGAAGGATGAATGCTGATACTTTGGACACCTGATACAGAGAGCTGACCCATTGGAAAAGACCCTGAGGGCAAAAAGAGAAGACGGCAGCAGAGGATGAGGTGGCTAGATAGCATCACAAGCTCAATGGACGTGAATTTGAGCAAACTCCTGGAGACAGTGGACGAGAGAGGAGCCTGGTGGGCTGCAGTCCATGAGGTCACAAAGAGTCGGACACAACTTTGAGACTGAACAACAAACAGGTAGGAAACAGAAGAAAAGGATGAAAAAGGAAAAACTGAAGAAGTAGCAACACAATTTAAATTTGAAATTGCCTGGAACATGCCAGGCAGACACTGTTTGTCTAGGTATTCAGAAACCATATGCAGATCACAAGCAAATGAACCCATGGCCCTTTTAACTAATTTGATACACCTGGATGTGGCTCTGAGGAAAAGCCTAATGGAGCCACCTGCTATGAACAGGGAAGGAATAGCCCCCTTGGTGGTATTTCACCCCTTCTGCTTTTGCTACCAGTTTCAACTAGGGGAAGTAACGAGCTGGTGTAAAACAATAAATAAGTAATATATTAGGGGAAATAGACATTATATGGAAAATAAATAGTAATGTTTGGATTTCATTCAAGCTGTCATTATTTTGTACTGAGAAATTATCAAGAGGCATTGACCTACCCATCAAACCTCAAAATGTAATACACACTAAGCATCCTATGACAAGAGACTCGGGGTAGATTAGTCAGAGGTACCAGGGTTTCCAGGCGTGTCTTTTGTGGTGGGAGTAGGAAGGGCCAGGTTTCTGCTGCCTGGGATTAGAGAAGGGAGTGTCAGGTTTCAGCTCCCAGCCAGCTACCAGCAGTCAGCAGGGGGCAGGAGTAACAGCTGGCCAAGCTGGCTTCCTGTTTGGAGTATTCTCTGATCTTTGACTGAGCGACAGGAAGACGATGCTCCCACACTACAGTCAGAAAAAACAAATTATGCTTCTTCCTTCATCTGTCTGCCCTCACTGGAGGGGCTGTAATCAGGGACTGCTGACCTGACTTCCCTGCAGGGCCCTTTCCTTGAAGTCTCCTACCCTCCTGGCTCCTACAGAGAAGTTGGTCTATTAGGCTTAGGATGACTCAGGACGAGACAGTTTCAAATTTCCCGAAGATTCAAGTGTAGATGAGGATTCGAAGGAGGAAAACATATGCAGTAGAGGAGACACTTAAAGGTAGCTAGAAGAGGCCTTTGCAACATGAATACACCTACTCATGTGGCCAATATGACTTTCTATACATGTGGCACCTGTAAGGGAAGGGGGCCATTTCCCAGAACTGAAAATGGAAAAATATGTTTGAGTGTGCCTAGCCATGAGGCACACTTCAAGTCTTCAAGTCTGCAGGCAGCATTCTTAAGGGAATTCAGCTTTAGGAGATTCATAGGGCTCTCATCTCTATTTCAAACAGTCAAAGTAGCAGAACCACTAGGATCATTGACAGGCAGGCAGGCAAACAGACTTATTGGGATTTGACTTCATGCAACTGTGAAACCTGGTTAAGCAGGTTTCTTCTAATTATCTATATAGCTGCTGTTGGAGCTAGGAGTCCATGGGGCAGACAGGCAGAAAGAGAGGGAAAGGAAGAACAAATAGAAGCCCACAAACTCACCAAAATGGAGTGAAATGCGCATGAGTTCTTCCCTCTGGCCTTGGTGGTGTGACTGTCCTGCAGAAGCCAAGGCCCTCTGTCATGGAGCTAAAAACATGAATCTTGCCTAACAGTAAAACCAATAGATCTAGAAGAAGGCAGGACAACTGAAGGCCAAAATGCTGTTTCATGCTGATGAGGTGAATCAGTAAATCAGTGACAAGGTGTGTGAGCCACAAATGGCTGCTCCTTCACTTACACCCTCCACTTTCCATACAGGAATCTCTCTTGTGGCATATCCAACAGGAAACATAGAGGAAAGGGAAGTCTGGGAAATGCAGTTCAGTCTACCACTTATCACAAAAGCACCATGCTCTCAAAAGTCTCTCTCTCAACAGGGATGGATTAGGTCCCGGGCTCAGCCTCTGCCAATAGGCTGAGTGTCAGGGCATCACAAGCAGAATTTCTAGGCTTGTGGCACTGGCCCATGCCAGGACTGGAGGAAGGACACCGAAGAACAGCTGAGTAGAAGTTTCCAGAGTAACACAAACATGTCAAGGAACAGTGATGGAGAGGGAGGCCTGGCCTGACACAGCCTCTGCCTTCTTTTCCAGCCCCACTTGGACTAGTCAAGTGACCATGCACTGCCATGTCTCCAAGCCCACTGGCAGATACTCCTGTCTCCGCCTGGGCTGGGGACTTGGTCATTTCATCATTCAGCACTGACTGCTATAGACGGAGGCTTCAGCTCTGCCAGAGGAAGCCAACAGGAAGGCTCTCCTCATCCTCAATTTTCACTTTGATAATGACTTTCATTGCAGGGACTTACAATTAGCTGTGTTCTACTAATGCAACGATGAAAATGGAGGAAAACTGCCTGGGGTTGGATAGAAAGGAGTTATATGTTATAGCTCCAGGTTGGCATGCACAGAGATCATTAAACTCCTCATTAACTGAGCCGGGGCTTTGCCAGGACCCCGGGCAGGTGTTCTGGGACTGAGCACGTGCGTGACTCCCTAGGAGGAGCACATCCAAAAGGTGACAGTGATGGTTGAGGGGGAAGGGTCTCTAATTCCTTACACTCTTCTCAGTGAGGCAGGCCTCAGAAATGCCTCTTTCCCTTGAGATCTCTTAGAGAACGTCAGCTATTCAATCCTAGAGAAGCCTGTTTCAGCACAACAGACACGCACCCCGATGCTGATGCTCAATCTAACTTACCAGATGGCATTGAAAAGTCACAGCTTCCGTTTTTCTTACCCTGACAAGGTTTGAGAAGGGTAGAAATAAAACACTTCTTCCAAGTGAAATAGTGTCTATTCTGGCACCGTGGAGGCTTCATTCCAACACGAGCACTCAGAGGCTTGCATATGCCTGTGTGCACGTGCCGGAGTGCCTGTGTGAACAGAAGGCTGGGAGATGGTGTAATTCCTAAACCTCCACACTCCTGTGGTGTCCTTCAACCTCTAATGCTGAAAAATAAAAAGCATAAGTCACAGAATGGGCACAGAAAACAGTCACAACACGCATCAGAGAAAAGCAAACTAAGTGTACAAGGACTTAACTCAGAATCAGCCTTCACAGCCCAGAATATCAACAGTATCTTAATCAAGAGCCTTAAGAAAGTTAAGCAGCCGAAACAGAGATGGCCTCAGAGTTGGAGTTCTGTTCTCAGTGGTGTGGTACCTTCTCTAATAAGTCAGTTTATGCTGTCGTATATTATGAATTGCTCTGCAAAGCAGTCTGAGTGTGGTGGGGTTGGCGGTGGGGGGAGCCTGTTCAAGATCATCAAAGATTCTAGAGCAAATAGTAAGTTGAGACTAGGAGAGGTTAAGGAATTGTTAAACTGTGGCAAAGTAGGCAGTAAGAAGTTCAGAAGGCAGAACTGGCTTAGTTTCAACTCTGCTACTTTGGGCCAATGATCACGGTGGATCCTGAGCCTCAGATTCCTCACCCATAATATATCAAGATAACATCATCCATGCCACAGGAATTTTTCTCCCAAGTAAATAAGAGATGAGGTATGCATAAAACTATACCTGACAAAGAAAAAACAAAGTTAGTATCTGAGATATTCCATTATTAATACTACTACTTATCATATTTATATAATATACATGAGGAGGTTAAGAATATTGTCCAAAGTCATATTAGTATAAATAGAATGACTGAAACTTCAGGCTGTTGACTTCAAAGCCTGCATGTTCATTTCATTCCATTCTGCCTGCCTCCCCATGTTGGCCACAACAGTCAAAAGCAGGCATTTCCTCACTCACATTTCTGGGGTGAGGTTTTCTCAGATCCATGTCTTTGCAGAAATATAAGTGGAATAATTTTGATATTCATATCACAAAGCTGTGAAGGTTATATCTTTTTGGCAGGTTACTCGAGCCTAGGTTTCAAAACTTTTACCTGCCCTGAAGTGCTCTTTAACCTTCAATTCTGGACCCTATATGCACCTCTTGGTAGAACAAGTCCTTAATGCTTTCCTTAGTTATCTGGGACCTCCAAGACCGCCTCCTTGAGCTAGCCTCTAGTAACAGTGGCCCCTTAATCCTTTCTGAGATTCAGCCTTGCCTCTCAGGATAGCTAACATTCTGTGGCTTCCCACATGAGATCAATGTATTCTAGGTCCTCCATTCTTTGTGTCTAACTCAGCAAAAAGCACCGGAGCCTTTGCACCTGCATTGGTCACAGTGGGGGAAACACTTTTCCTTCTTCTTGATAATCCATGTGGAGTGATGGACAAGGTGTCTACCCAGCACCAACCTTGATCCACTGTGAGCAAAGCTGATCCCTGCATTGGTCAGATCAGAAGGAGGATGTAGCCAAACATGGCATCATTAAACTGGTCAACCAGCTGCAAGACATTACCAGCTGCCGTGTTAATCATTAATGAGGCAGACAGTGCCTGTTGCCTGTGTAGTGAACCAAACGTTATGACTTGGGTTTTCATTTCATTTAAAATTAACTCACTGAATGAAGAATCGGCCCCCAGCTTGTGAGAGACAGAGCTGCTGGCACAAAGAGGGGACTGGCAGGCCAGAAGTACAAAAGGAACAGAAAGTCCCTCATCGATATGATCCAACCGTACGTAGGCCATGTCTTTTAATTCAATTCGATCTCAGCTCCTCAAAGCTGCCACTCAAAATATTTCTGTGTTCCCAAGCAGCCTCCATGTGTCACAGTTCCTTCCTGCCATGGCATGTGCTGATGCCTCTCCAAATTACTTTTACTATGTCTTTAAATCTAGGCAAAGTGAGAGTAAAGTCCTACTCTTCATTTTTGGATTGTAAATTTCCTCTTCAGGAAAAGCAAATGTAACTTTTTATTATGTATAAACACACACAAAAGTAGAATAACCAATGAACCTTGATGAACAAACCATTCTTCAATCATCATCGACCTTCTACCAGTCTTGCCTCATTATCTCCCCAAATATGTTGCTTTTGTTTTTCCTGGAATTTTTTAAAGCAAAACCTAAATATCATCTCACTCTATTTAAAAATTCTTTATTATGGATCTCTAACTGATAAGGAGCTTCCCAGGTGGCACTAGTGGTCAAGAACCCACCTGCCAATGCAGGAGACATAAGAGACACAGGTTCAATCCCTAGGTCGGGAAGAGCCCCTGGAGGAGGGCACAGCAACCCACTCCAGTATTCTGGCCTGGAAAATTCCATGGACAGAGGAGCCTGGAGGACTACAGTCCCTAGGGTTGCCATTACCCATTTATCTATGTGTGTATGACCACTATGGCATTAGAAAGCCTAACAGAAATTAACAAGTGTTTATTATTACCATCAAATAATGAGAACATATTCAAATTTCCCTGATTATCTCAAAAATGTCAAATTATAATTGGTTTTTCTATTCAGGATCTATACAAGCTCCACACATTGCTCTTGATTGTTAGATTTTATTCCATAAACTGCTCCTTTCCTTTCCTCACTCTCATCCTTTTTCCCAGAAAAGTTAGTAAAACTGAGCCCTCTGTTTGCTAAAACATCCTGTATTCCAAATTTGGCTGATCACTTCCTCATAGTGTTATTGAACTTGTTCTTCTATTCTCAAGTTTCCCATAAACTAAAGGTTAAAGCTGGAGATTTGATTAGGATCAAATTCAGATTTTCTTTAAGTGAAAATCATTCATAGAATGTGCTGTATAGTTCTTCCTACATCATGTCATAAGGTACATGATGTTTGGAGTCTTATCTTTCGTGATGATAAGACTTCCAGTGGGAACAGAGAACCCCTCCATTATATCACCCTTCTTTTTCACCTAAAAATTATGTACCACTTGACCAGCTGATGATCTGTTGTATCATTAGCAGTTGAGAATGGGAATTTTCAATCCCATTACTCCTTGTAATTCCCATCTATTAATGGGAATTTTGTAAAGAAGAATCTGTCTTTATCAGCCAGTGATATCCCTAAATACAGTTCCTGTAGGAAAGGCAAGATAACTGCTTAATTCTTTCCCATTCTTTGATAATCTTCAGAGTAATAAGTTATGTCTTAGAAAGACATAGTAGTGACCAATTTTATTTTTTTAACATTAAAGTCATGAGTTTTTATATGTTTCATGTGTTTCAACTAAAACGTAGTGTGTTGTTTTTTTTTTTTAATGATAAACTTGGCCCAATTAATTGGGCTTCCCTGGTAGCTCAACTGGTAAAGAATCTTCCTGCAATGCTGGTTCAATTCCTGAGTTGGGAAGATCCAGTGAAGAAGACACAGGCTACCCACTCCAGTATTTTTAGGCTTCCCTGATGGCTCAGACAGTAAAGAATAAGCCAATTAGGAGTACCCTTGAGTTGGCTTCATTGTTCTTTTGACATGACCATTAGGTTTTTTTAATATACTTTTTACTGTGGTAAAATGTATGCATAAAATTTGTCACTTGAATCATTTTAAGTGTACAAATCAGTAGTATTAATTCTACTTCAGTATTGTGCAACCATCACCACTCTTTCCAAAACATTTTCACTACTCCAAACAGAATTAAACATTAATTAACACTAAACAATAATTCCCTATCTCCACTCCCAGCTTCTGGACTAAAATCTATTTATGTCAGTATGAACTTGTCAGTTCTAGATATTTCATATAAGTGAAATCAAAAACATTTGTCCTTTTGTGTTTGGTTTAATTCACTTAACATAATGTTTTCAATATTGATCTATGTTTCACCTATGTTCACTCCTTTTTATGACTGAATAATATTTTACTGTATGTATACACCACAGTTTATCCATTCATCTGTCAATGTACACTTCATTGTTTCCACCTATTGACTATTGTGAATACCGCTGCAATGAACACTGACATACACATATCTGTTTGAGTCCCTTGTTTCAATTCTTTTGAACATATATAACAAGGAGTGGAATGCCTGGGTTACATGGTAATTCTGTATTTAACTTTTTGAGGAGCTGCCAAATTGTTTTTCACAGCAGTTGAGCCATTTTTACATGCCCACCAGCAATATATAAGGGCTCCAATTTCTCCATATTCTCAACACGACTCATCAGTCTTCAATAGCTTACCAGTTTTCTGGCACACATAACGCTCAAAATCATCTTGCACATTTATTGCTCTAAACTTTAAACCAACCATTTCTCTATGAAGTTCTCCTTCCTTTAAGTTGAGAATAGTATTTAAAGAACACAGACTGGATACTGGGGTGCTCAGAGATGCTGTGTTATTGTTGCTCCTGGGTCATTTCAATTAACAGATATTTACATTATTAACAGAGATTATTCAATTAACAGAGATATTGTTTAGGTGCTAAGTCATGTTCTAATCTTTCATGATTCCATGGACTGTAGCCCACCAGACTCCTCTGCCCATGGGATTTCCCAGGCAAGAATACTGGAGTGGGTTGCCATTTCCTTCTCCAGGTGATCTTCCTAACCCAGGGATCAAACCCACATCTCCTGCTCTGGCAAGCAGATTCTTTACCACTGAGCAGCCAGGGAAGCCTGATATTTACCCTACTGGTGCTCCTTTAATTTTGAGATTTTCCAGCTGGCAGTTTTTTTTTGTTTGTTTGTTTGTTTTAAAAAAGCAAGACTAGGATCATAACTATTTGGGGTTGGCTTTTTTTTTCTGTTTCCATAAAAATTTTTAAATTATTTCTAGTTCTGTGAAAAATGTCATTGGTATTTTGACAGAGATGGAACTGAATTTGTAGATTGCCTTGGGTAGTATGGTCATGTTTAACAATATTGATTTTTCCAATCCAAGAACACAGTATATCTTTCTGTTTGTGTTGTCTTCAGTTTCTTTCATCAGTGTCTTATATTTATCCAAGTACAAGTCTTTTTCCTCCTTAGATAACGTTATTCCTAGGTATTCTTTTTGATGTCATGATACGTGAAATTGTTTCTTTAATTTCTTTCTGTTCTTCTTTTGCTGGAGTATAGGAAAGCAAGAGACTTCTGTGTAATAATTTTGTATTCTGCAACTTTACCAAAGTCATTGATGAGCTCTAGCAGTTTCATGGTAGCATCTTTAGGATTTTCTATGCATAGTATCATGTCATCTGTAAACAGTGACAGTTTTACTTTTCCAATTTGAATTTTTTTTCTTCTCTAATGTTGTGGCTTATGACTTCCAAAATTATGCTGAAAAAAAAAGTGGTAACTGTGGGATCCTTGTCCTATTCTCAACCCTAGAAGAAATGCTTTCAGCTTTTCATTGTTGAGTATGATGTTAGCTGTGAGTTTGTCATATAAGTCCTTTATTACTGCCCAAGTAGCCAAACAATCTTGAGAAAGAAAAACAGAGCTGGAGGGATTATATGCACAGGCTTTAGGCTACATTACAAAGCTACAGTCATCAAAAGTGTATGGTACAAGTACAAAAACTGATACAAATACCAACAAAACAGGATAGAAAGCCCATAAACCCAAGCACTTATGATAAATTCATCTATGACAAATGAGGCTATTGTATACAGTGGAAAAAAGAAAGTCTCAATACATGGTGCTGGGAAAACTGGACAGCTATATGTAAAAGAATGAAATTAGAACATGCTCTAACACTGTATACTAAAATAAGCTCAAAATGTATTAAAGTCCCAAATATAAGACCAGATGTTATAATATTCTTAGAGGAAAACATAGGCAGAACACTGTTTGACATAAATCACAGCAACTTTTCTTGGATCATCTCCTAAAGTAAATAAAACCAAAAAATAAACAAATGGTACCTAATTAATCTTAAAAACTTTTGCACAGCAAAGGTAATCATAAAACAAAATGAAAAGAAAAACTACTGAATGAGAGAAAAATATTTGCAAATGATATGACCAATAGGGATTAATGCAAAGCATATAGGAACAGCTCATACAATTCAACAACAAGAAACAAACAACCCAGTTAAAAAAAATGGGCATAAGAAGTGAATAGACATTTCTCTAAAGACATACAGGTGGTCAACAGGCACACAAAAAGACATTTAACATCATTAATCATCAGGGAAATGTAAATCAGAACCACAATGAACTATCACCACACACCTGTCAGAATAGCTACGATCGGAAAGAAACAGAAATAACAAGTATTGGCAAAGATGTGGAGAAAAGGGAAACTTTTCCACTGTTGGTGGAAATGTAAATTAATGCAGCCACTATGGAAAATGGTATGGATTCTCAGAAAACTAAACATAAAACTACCACATGGTCCAGCAGGTCTTTTCTGGGAAGAAAAAAAAAAAAACTAATTTGAAAATAACATGTGACCCAATGTTTATAGCAGCCTTATTTACAGTTGCCAAGAAATGAAAGCAATCTAAATGTCCATCCACAGAATGCAAACTAGTACAGCCACTACAGAGAACAGCGTGGAGATTCCCTAATAAAACTGGAAATAAAACTGCCTTATGACCCAGCAATCCCACTGTTGGACATACACACCAAGGACACCAGAATTGAAAGAGACGCTAGTACCCCAATGTTCATTGCAGCACTGTTTATAATAGCCAGGACATGGAAGCAACCTAGATGTCCATCAGCAGATGAATGGATAAGAAAGCTGTGGTACATATGCCCAATGGAGTATTACTCAGCCATTAAAAAGAATACATTTGAATCAGTTCTAATGAGGTGGATGAAACTGGAGCCTATTATACAGAATGAAGTAAGTCAGAAAGAAAAACACTGATACATATACTAACACATGAGAACCCCATGAACAGTATGAAGAGGCAAAATGATAGGATACTGAAAGAGGAACTCCCCAGGTCAGTAGGTGCCCAATATGCTACTGGAGATCAGTGGAGAAATAACTCCAGAAAGAAGGAAGGGATGGAGCCAAAGCAAAAACAACACCCAGTTGTGGATGTGACTGGTGATAGAAGCAAGGTCCGATGCTGTAAATAGCAATATTGCATAGGAACCTGGAATGTCAGGTCCATGAACCAAGGCAAATTGGAAGTGGTCAAACAAGAGATGGTGAGAGTGAATGTCGACATTCTAGGAATCAGCGAACTCAAATGGACTGGAATGGGTGAATTTAAATCAGATGACCATTATATCTAGTACTGCGGGCAGGAATCCCTCAGAAGAAATGGAGTAGCCATCATGGTCAACAAGAGAGTCCGAAATGCAGTACTTGGATGCAATCTCAAAAATGACAGAATGATCTGTTTGTTTCCAAGCCAAACCGTTCAATATCACAGTAATCCAAGTCTATGCCCCAACCAGTAACGCTGAAGAAGCTGAACGGTTCTATGAAGACCTAAAAGACCTTTTAGAACTAACACCCAAAAAAGATGTCCTTTTCATTATAGGGGACTGGAATGCAAAAGTAGGAAGTCAAGAAACACCTGGAGTAACAGGCAAATTTGGCCTTGGAATACGGAATGAAGCAGGGCAAAGACCAATAGAGTTTTGCCAAGAAAATGCACTGGTCATAGCAAACACCCTCTTCCAACAACACAAGAGAGGACTCTCTACATGGACATCACCAGATGGTCAACACCGAAATCAGATTGATTACATTCTTTGCAGCCAAAGATGGAGAAGCTCCATACAGCCAACAAAAACAAGACCAGGAGCTGACTGTGGCTCAGATCATGAACCCCTTATTACCAAATTCACACTTAAATTGAAGAAAGTAGGGAAAACCACTAGACCATTCAGGTATGACCTAAATCAAATCCCTTATCATTATATAGTGGAAGTGAGAAATAGATGTAAGGGCCTAGATCTGATAGATAAAGTGCCTGATGAACTATGGAATGAGGTTCATGACATTGTAAGGAGACAGGGATCAAGACCATCCCCATGGAAAAGAAATGCAAAAAGCAAAATGGCTGTCTAGGGAGGCCTTGCAAATAGCTGTGAAAAGAAGAGAAGCAAAAAGCAAAGGAGAAAAGGAAAGATATAAGCATCTGAATGCAGAGTTCCAAAGAATAGCAAGGAGAGATAAGAAAGCCTTCTTCAGCAATCAATGCAAAGAAATAGAGGAAAACAACAGAATGGGAAAGACTAGAGATCTCTTCAAGAAAATTAGAGATACCAAGGGAACATTTCATGCAGATGGGCCCAATAAAGGACAGAAATGGTATGGACCTAACAGAAGCAGAAGATATTAAGAAGAGGTGGCAAGAATACACAGAAGAACTGTACAAAAAAGATCTTCATGACCCAGATAATCACAATGATGTGATAACTGACCTAGAGCCAGACATCCTGGAATGTGAAGTCAAGTGTGCCTTAGAAAGCATCACTACAAACAAAGCTAGTGGAGTTGATGGAATTCCAGTTGAGCTATTTAAAATCCTAAAAGATGACGCTGTGAAAGTGCTGCACTCAATATGACAGCAAATTTGGAAAACTCAGCAGTGGCCACAGGACTAGAAAAGGTCAGTTTTTATTCCAATCCCAAAGAAAGGCAATGTCAAAGAATTCTCAAACTACCACACAACTGCACTCATCTCACATGCTAGTAAAGTAATGCTCAAAGTTCTCCAAGCCAGGCTTCAGCAATATGTTAACCGTGAACTTCCTGATGTTCAAGCTGGTTTTAGAAAAGGCAGAGGAACCAGAGATCAAATTGCCAACATCTGCTGGATCATGGAAAAAGCAAGAGAGTTCCAGAAAAACATCTATTTCTGCTTTCTTGACTATGCCAAAGCCTTTGACTGTGTGGATCACAATAAACTGTGGGAAATTCTTCAAGAGATGGGAATCCCAGACCACCTGACCTGCCTCTTGAGATATCTGTATGCAGGTCAGGAAGCAACAGTTAGAACTGGACATGGAACAACAGACTGGTTCCAAATAGGAAAAGGAGTATATCAAGGCTGTATATTGTCACTCTGCTTATTTAACTTATATGCAGAGTACATCATGAGAAACGCTGGACTGGAAGAAGCACAAGCTGGAATCAAGATTGCCGGGAGAAATATCAATAGCCTCAGATATGCAGATGACACCACCCTGATGGCAGAAAGTGAAGAGGAACTAAAAAGCCTCTTGATGAAAGTGAAAGTGGAGAGTGAAAAAGTTGGCTTAAAGCTCAACATTCAGAAAACGAAGATCATGGCATCTGGTCCCATCACTTCATGGGAAATAGATGCAGAAACAGTGGAAACAGTGTTAGACTTTATTTTTGGGGGCTCCAAAATCACTGCAGATGGTGACTGCAGCCATGAAATTAGAAGACGCTTATTCCTTGGAAAGATAGTTATGTCCAACCTAGATAGCATATTCAAAAGCAGAGACATTACTTTGCCAACAAAGGTCTGTCTAGTCAAGGCTATGGTTTTTCCTGTGGTCATGTATGGATGTGAGAGTTGGACTGTGAAGAAGGCTGAGTGTTGAAGAATTGATGCTTTTCAACTGTGGTGTTGGAGAAGGCTCTTGAGAGTCCCTTGGACTGCAAGGAGATCCAACCAGTCCATTCTGAAGGAGATCAGCCCTGGGATTTCTTTGGAAGGAATGATGCTGAAGCTGAAACTCTAGTACTTTGGCCACCTCATGCGAAGAGTTGACTCATTGCAAAAGACTCTGATGCTGGGAGGGATTGGGGGCAGGAGGAGAAGGGGACAACAGAGGCTGAGATGGCTGGATGGCATCACTGACTCCATGGTCATGAGTCTGAGTGAACTCCGCGAGTTTGTGATGGATAGGGAGGCCTGGCATGCTGCGATTTATGGGGTCACAAGGAGTCAGACATGACTGAGTGACTGAACTGAACTGAACTGACCTGCCTCCTGAGAGATCTGTATGCAGGTCAAGAAGCAACAGTTAGAACTGAACACGGAACAACAGACTGGTTCCAAATAGGAAAAGGAATACATCAAGGCTGTATATTGTCACCCTGCTTATTTAATTTATACGCAGAGTATATAAGTTATCATCAGAAATGCTGGGCTGGAGGAAGCACAAGTGGAATCAAGATTACTTGGAGAAATATCAGTAACCTCAGATATGCAAATGACACCACCCTTATGGCAGAAAGAGAAGAACTTAAGAGCCTTTTGTTGAAAGTGAAAGAGGATAGTGAAAAAGTTGGTTTAAAACTTAACATTCAGAAAATTAAGATCATGGCATCTGGTCCCATCACTTCACGGCAAATAGATGGGGAAACAGTTGAAACAGTGGCAGAATTTGTATTTTGTGGCTCCAAAATCACTGCAGATGGTGACTGTACCCATGAAATTAAAAGACGCTTACTCCTTGGAAGATAAGCTATGACCAACCTAGACAACATATTAAAAAGCAGAGACATTACTTTGCCAACAAAGATTTGTCTAGTCAAAGCTATGTTTTTTCCAGTAGTCATGTATGGATGTGAGAGTTGGACTATAAAGAAAGTTGAGTGCTGAAGAATTGATGCTTTGAACTGTGGTGTTGAAGAAGACTCTTGAGAATCTCTTGGACTGCACAGAGATCCAACCAGTCCATTCTAAAGGAAATCAGTCCTGAATATTCATTGGAAGGACTGATATTGAAGCTGAAACTCCAATACTTTGGCCATCTGATGAGAAAAACTGACTCGTTTGAAAAGACTGTGATGCTTGGAAAGATTGAAGGTGGGAGGAGAAGGGGACAATGGAGGATGAAGTGGTTGGATGGCATCACTGACTCAATGGGCATGAGTTTGAGTAAACTCTTGGAGTTGTTGATGGACAGGGAAGCCTCTCGTGCTGCAGTCCACGGGGTCACAAAGTGTCGGACACGACTAGCGACTCAACTGAACTGAATAGTTTGTAGCTCTTATTCCCCTACTCGTATATTGCCTCTGTTTCCTATCCCCACTGGTAAACACTAGTTTGTTCTTCCTTTGAGTCTGCTTCCTTTCTGTTACAGTCACTACTTTGCCGTCGTTTTTAGATTCCACATGTAAGTGATACCGTACAATGTTTGTCTTTCTCTGCCTGACTTATTTCAAGGACCATAATGCTGTGCGGGGCTTCTCTGGTGGCTCAGATGGTAAGGAATATTCCTGCAATGTAGGAGACATAAAGAGATTCAGGTTCGATCCCTGGGTTGGGAAGATTCCCTGGAGAAGGAAGTGGCAACCCACTTCAGAATTCTTGCCTGGAGAGTCCCAGGGACGGGGGAGCCTGGTGGCCTATGGTCCATGTGGCTGTACAGAGTCAGACATGACTGAGCGACTAGCACTTTCGCTTTTAGGACCATCCAAGTCCATCTACCTTGTTGCAAATGGCAAAATTGTTTTTTTCTTAATAGCTGATTAGTATTCCAATCTGTGTGTATGTGTGTATAAACATTCTGTATTTCCTCTATACTTTCTTTCTCTGTGGATGGACATTTATTTTATTTTTTTCATTTTTATTTTTTTAAATTTATGTATTTTAATTGGAGGCTAATTACTTTACAATCTTGTAGTGGTTGTTGCCATACATTGGCATGAATCAGCAATGGGTGTACATATGTTCCCCATCCTGAACCCCCCTCCCACCTTCCTCCCCATCTCATCCCTCTGGGTTGTCCCAGTACACCAGGCCTGAGTACCCTATCTCATGAATCAAACCTGCACTGGTGATATGTTTCACATGATAATATACATGTGTCAGTGATATTCTCTCAAATCATCCCACCCTCGCCTTCTCCCACAGAGTCCAAAAGACTGTTCTATACATTTGTGTCTCTTTTGCTGTCTCACATATAGGGTCATTTTTACCATCTTTCTAAATTCCACATATATTCATTCAGTTCAGTTCAGTTGCTCAGTTGTGTCCAACTCTTTGCGACCCCATGAATCGCAGCATGCCAGGCCTCCCTGTCCATCACCAACTCCCGGACTTCACTCAGACTCACATCCATGGAGTCAGTGATGCCATCCAGCCATCTATCTCATCCTCTGTCGTCCCCTTCTCCTCCTGCCCCCAATCCCTCCCAGCATCAAAGTCTTTTCCAATGAGTCAACTCTTCACATGAGGTGGCCAAAGTACTGGAGTTTCAGCTTTAGCATCATTCCTTCCAAAGAAATCCCAGGGCTGATCTCCTTCAGAATGGACTGGTTGGATCTCCTTGCAGTCCAAGGGACTCTCAAGAGCCTTCTCCAACACCACAGTTGAAAAGCATCAATTCTTCAATGCTCAGCCTTCTTCACAGTCCAACTCTCACATCCATACATGACCACAGGAAAAACCATAGCCTTGACTAGACAGACCTTTGTTGGCAAAGTAATGTCTCTGCTTTTGAATATGCTATCTAGGTCGGTCATAACTTTCCTTCCAAGGAGTAAGCATCTTCTAATTTCATGGCTGCAGTCACCATCTGCAGTGATTTTGGAGCCCCAAAAAATAAAGTCTGACACTGTTTCCACTGTTTCTGCATCTATTTCCCATGAAGTGGTGGGACCAGATGCCATGATCTTCGTTTTCTGAATGTTGAGCTTTAAGTCAACTTTTTCACTCTCCTCTTTCACTTTCATCAAGAGGCTTTTTAGTTCCTCTTCATTTTCTGCCATAAGGGTGATGTCATCTGCATATCTGAGGTTATTGACATATCTCCCGGCAATCTTGATTCCAGCTTGTGTTTCTTCCAGTCCAGCGTTTCTCATGATGTACTCTGCATATAAGTTAAATAAACAGGGTGACAATATACAGCCTTGATGTACTCCTTTCCTTATTTGGAACCAGTCTGTTGTTCCATGTCCAGTTCTAACTGTTGCTTCCTGACCTGCATACAGATATCTCAAGAGGCAGGTCAGGTGGTCTGGGATTCCCATCTCTTGAAGAATTTCCCACAGTTTATTGTGATCCACACAGTCAAAGGCTTTGGCATAGTCAAGAAAGCAGAAATAGATGTTTTTCTGGAACTCTCTTGCTTTTTCCATGATCCAGCAGATGTTGGCAATTTGATCTCTGGTTCCTCTGCCTTTTCTAAAACCAGCTTGAACATCTGGAAGTTCACGGTTAACATATTGCTGAAGCCTGGCTTGGAGAACTTTGAGCATTACTTTACTAGCATGTGAGATGAGTGCAATTGTGCGGTAGTTTGAGAATTCTTTGGCATTGCCTTTCTTTGGGATTAGAATGAACATTGATCTTTTTTAGTCCTGTGGCCACTGCTGAGTTTTCCAAATTTGCTGGCATATTGAATGCAGCACCTTCACAGAATCATCTTTTTGGGATTTGAAATAGCTCAATTGGAATTCCATCACCTCCACTAGCTTTGTTTGTAGTGATGCTTTCTAAGGCACACTTGACTTCACATTCCAGGATGTCTGGCTCTAGGTCAGTGATCACACCATCGTGATTATCTGGGTTGTGAAGATCTTTTTTGTACAGTTCTTCTGTGTATTCCTGCCACCTCTTCTTAATATCTTCTGCTTCTGTTAGGTCCATACCATTCCTGTCCTTTACTGTGCCCATCTTTGCATGAAATGTTCCCTTGGTATCTCTAATTTCCTTGAAGAAATCTCTAGTCTTTCCCATTATATTGTTTCCCTCTATTTCTTTGCTCTGATCACTGAGAAAGGCTTTCTTATCTCTCCTTGCTATTCTTTGGAACTCTGCATTCAGATGCTTATATTTTTCCTTTTCTCCTTTGCTTTTCACTTCCATTCTTTTCACAGCTCTTTGTAAGACCTCCTCAGACAGCCATTTTGCTTTTTTGCATTTCTTTTTCTTGGGTATGGTCTTGATCCCTGTCTCCTGTACAATATCTTGAACCTCCATCCATAGTTCACCAGGCACTCTGTCTATCAGATCTAATCCCTTGAATCTTCTCACTTCCACTGTATAATCATAAGGGATTTGTTTTAGGTCATACCTGAATGGTCTAGTGTTTTTCCCTACTTTTTTCAATTTAAGTCTGAATTTGGCAATAAGGAGTTCATGATCTGAGCCATAGTCAGCTCCTGGTCTTGTTTTTGCTGACTGTATAGAGCTTTTCCATCTTTGGCTGCAAAAATACAATCAATCTGATATCGGTATTGACCATCTGGTGATGTCCATGTATAGAGTCTTCTTTTGTGTTGTGGGAAGAAGGTGTTCGCTATGACCAGTGCATTCTCTTGGCAAAACTCTATTAGCCTTTGCCCTCCTTTAGGTATAAATTAAAAAAAAAAAAAAAAACCTACAAGAACTTATTGTAGAACACAGGGAATATAGCTAATGTTTTTTAACAATCAGTGGAGTATAACCTTTAAAAATCATGAATCACTATATTATACATCTGTAACATGTAATATTGTACAGAAACTATACTTAAATTAAAAAAAATAATATTAGGGTTATAGCAAAGACCAAATTCAGGGCACTGACAGTACAATGTAGGCTCAAGTTAAAGATCAAATTAAGAACATGGTTACAAGACTTCTTTTAAGACTTCAGAAAGATTTATGATGGTGTCTCATAGACACCTTTAGCTAAACATAAAATCTTCTAAGGATCTTTCAGGCATTGTACAAAAGCAGCTAAAAGTGGAAAGAGGCCTATCTCAAAGAGATTTGCAGGTGTGGCTTTGTAAAATGTAACCCCCAGTATGCTTCATAGAAAACTTATAAAGTTTTTAAGATAACTTTCCTAATAAAAGCACCACAAGTTTTAACTAAAATGCAGAGAGAGAGCTCATAAAACTTCCATGGGCATAAAGAAGGCTAAGAAAAAAAATTCAGTTAAAAATAAGACCATTTCCTAAGAATACCTCAGAGATCATAGCCCAGATACCAAACAACATAGTCAAAATCTCCAAAGAATTAATCTCAAAAAGGAGAATTGGGATAAATCATGGAATGTTCCATACTTCCTCAGAGTTGGTAGTACTTGGATATATGGCCAACTGTATTTAGAATGACTGTGGACCATTGACTGCTATGTCCTTTCCATTTTCCTCTTTAAATGGGAGTAACTACTGGAGCTCGGAGAAGGCAATGGCACTCCACTCCAGTCCTCTTGCCTGGAAAATGCCATGAGCGGAGGAGCCTGGTGGGCTGCAGTCCATGGGGTTGCTAAGAGTCGGATATGACTGAGCGACTTCACTTTCACTTTTCACCTCCATGCATTGGAGAAGGAAATGGCAACCTACTCCAGTGTTCTTGCCTGGAGAATCCCAGGGATGGGACAGCCTGATAGACTGCCGTCTGGGGTCGCACAGAGTCGGACACAACTGAAGCGACTTAGCAGCAGCAGCAACTACTGGAGCTATTCTATCACTGTCTCATTGTTTTACACTGGATGGCTGTGGGGCGGGGGAGTAACCTTCTCTTCAGACTGAGAAGAGATGCGCTTGAGAAGCTTCATCCACATCTCGACTTGATGTGGGTCTTGAGATGCAAGAGTTGCACATGATGCCATAATTAAAAAGACTTTGGTGACCATGGTGGGGGTGTGTGGTGTAGTTTTCACATAGGATGGATGTGAATTGTGGTGGCCAGGGGGAAGAGGGATGTAGTCTCCAAGATTGCCACCATCAATTCTTCTTCTCCTGCACATATATACTATTCCACATACTCAGTGGTGATATCTAGGCTGAACTTGTGACTTACTTTGAAAAATACAATGCATTGAAAATTACAGTCTAGGGAATTCTCTGGCATTTCAATGGTTAGGACTTCACGCATTCACTGTCAAGAGATTCAATCCCTGGTTGCGGAATTAATACCCCTCAAGTCACACATCATGGCCAAAGAAAAGAGGAAAAGAAGAAAATAAAAAGAGAAATTATGGTCTAGGATTTATGAGTCCATATCTTTAGAGAACTTTCAGTTTCCACTTCTCTGTTGGAAATCAGACACCATAGGTTAAAAACCCGACTACCCTAAGATCATTACTCTGTGAAGAAGCCTAGGTTAGCAATTTGGAGAGTGCCCATAGAATGAAAGAAAGATCAGTCGACCTCCAACTTTTCTGGCAAACCACACTGGTGAAAGCACTGCAGTTTTGAGCACCAAATATAGGAGTAAGGAAGCCATTTTGAACATTCAAAGCCCAGCAGACTCCACTTGAAACAGAACTATTCAACTGAGCCCAGCCCAGATAGCAGAAAAGAAAAATAAGTTTAAACTCTTTAAATCCTCTGCTTGTGAACCTTACTAAGCAGCAATAGATAACTAAAATGAAGATTGAATAAGCTCATCATTGTATATATTTCTTCTAGCATGTCCACTTTTTTCTTTTTAAAAAAAAACAAATACCATTGCTCCTTGAATTCCCCACGTAGTCGTGTGTGTTGTTCACTTTTCACAGTGTCCTTTAATGTATCTATTATAGTCATTCTAAAGTTCCTCATCTGACCATTTCAACATTCTGGCTATCTGAGGGTCTATTTTTACTTATTCTTTATTATGTATTACATTTGTGCTTCTTTCATTGTCATAATTTTTCCTATGTCAGACATTGTGTACTTTTTAAAAATTAGACTGAAAAGTAAATATTTACTCAAAAAACAGTACATCCCTTTTTCTGTCAGTCCACTATGGTAAAGATGTGTTTCCATCTAATCTGTATTAAACTGGCCTATGTTGTATCTTTAATTATATTCAGTTTACAACTGTATTTAAATATTTGGGGGATAGGATTAGAATTTTCCTTTAGCATAACATAGGATCTGAGCACCAGGGAGGCTTCAAAAAAAAAAAAATTATGCTTTGTCTCCCAGTTCCTAACTTTCTGGACCATGAAAGATGCTTTAGGGGTCACTGGGGAGTGATCAGTTCTGACTTTTCAGCCCTAGTTCTGACTGTCTTAGCTCAGGAGAACTACCTGTACTGATGCTCTGTCCCCAGTTTCTGGAGGGCTGTAGCAATGGATTCAGTAAAGACCTGAAGTGTCTAGGAGAGGTTTTTTCCAATTTTGCTTCTCTTTCCCCAGCCTTCCATGCATTTGGTCAAGAGCCATGAGAGATTTAGTGGGCCTTAGAAGAAGTTTCATAAATTCTTCTGCCCTAATGCCAGCCTTCAGTGAGACACTGCCTTGCACTCAGGAAAGGCCCAGCGTGGGTACAGGATGTGTTCAGTTTATTCGCTTTCCACCACCCCTCATCAGCAACTATATTGTATTTGAGAATATCCCTGCCTTTCATTTAGGCAGACCCTATATTTCTCAGGGGACTTTCTCTTAGCACCTTTGCCTGATCCCCCGCCTTTGACATCTTTCCCTGTGTCCTAGGTGAAGACTCAGAACAGAGTTGGCAGGTGGGTACCAACATGCTCTGTGATTAAGGATACCATCCCACCAGCACCCACGCAGTCATTCAAATTCATTAACAGTTAGCTTGAGTTTTCTTTACCCTTGTCTGTGGTGGATTCTTCCCTTTCCCACTGTTCTTCCAGTGATGAACACAGCCATGTGTCTCCTTTCTCCTCAAATATAACTCCTTAAGGTTTCTTTTCATCTTCAGCTCTCTGATGGGTTTTTTTAAAATTACAGTTTATATTTTCCTCAGTCTGTTCTGGGTGCTTAGATAGTCAATGAAAAAGGAAGCTGTATCTGAACATGGATGGAACTAGAGATGATCATACTAAGTAAAGTAAGTCAGACAGAGAAAGACAAATATAGTATGATATCACTCATATGTGGAATCTACAAGTGAACTTATTTATAAAACAGAAGCAGGCTTACAGTCTGGAAACAAACATGATTATGAACGGGGAAATGTCACAGAGAGGGATAAATCAGAAGCTAGGGATGAACACACACACTGAAGAAGTGAAGTGAAGTGAAGTTGCTCAGTCGTGTCCAATTCTTTGCGATCCCATGGACTGTAGCCCACCAGGCTCCTCCGTCCATGGGATTTTCCAGGCAAGAATACTGGAGTGGGTTGCCATTTCCTTCTCCAGGGGATCTTCCTGACCCAGGGATGGAACCCAGGTCTCCCACATTGCAGGCAGACGCTTTACCGTCTGAGCCATCAGGGAAGCCCGAACACACACACACTACTTCTTATAAAATAGATGACCGACAAGAACCTACCGTATAGCACAGGAAACTCTACCCAATATTCTGTGATAACCTATATGAGAAAAGAATCTTGAAAAGAATGAATATATGAATATGCGTAACTGAATCACTTCGGTGTACGCTTAAAACAAACACATTGCAAATCAACTACACTCCAATAAAATTACTGTTTTCAAAAAGGAAGCTGCATCAAGAAGTGATGATATTTTCAGGCTTACTATTGACTTAGTGAGTTTCAATTTTACAAAACTCACTTTCTCCCTCTGTAAGACAGCTGCCACCTACCACTCAAAGGCTGTGAGGATTACATAGTAAACAGGGAATTGCTTAGAAATGGGAAGGGGTGAAATGCCTGTTCTGCGTTAGGCACAGCCCACCTGCTTGTTTGCCCCATCTCCCTTTTTCACCATATTCACGTCTCTGACAGTTTTTCAGTCAGTTCCTCAAAAGTGTCACACTGTGTAGCCTCTGAAGACACTACTCCCTTTGCTAGGAACTCACGCTTCCTCTTTCCTCTTTTTACCTTGCTACCACTTCGTTTAAATATTATTTCTCCCAGAAAACCTTCCCTGATCCCCTCCACCCCCAGTTAAATGTCTCCTCATCGTGGTATTTATCATTTTGTACTATGAGTGTATATTATCACGTATACATTCCTCACTGGACTATAAGGTCTCTGAAAGCAGGAACTAAGTGTGTCTCCACTCACTCAATCGCTTCCGTCGAGTCTCTTTGCGACCCTATGGACTGTAGTCCACCAGGCTCCTCTGTCCATGGGATTCTCCAGGCAAGAATACTGGAGTGGGTTTCCATTTCCTCCTCCAAGAGATCTTTCTGACCCAGGGATCGAACCCGTGTCTTCTGCATCTCCTGCACTGCAGGCAGATTGTTTACCGCTGAGCCACCAGGGAAACCCAAGCAAGTCTTATGAATCACCGTTTCACAGACTATAATAATCGTATATTGGGGTACATAAGAAGCATTTGTTCTTAAATGAATAAATGACCGAATGAATAATTCACTCTGAATAGTTCTATTTCTTCACTTAAAAAGTATTTGTCATAACACCTATAGGCACATAGCATTGTGAAACAATGTTTATAAATGCACAGCTCCCAGCCTCAAGGAATTTACATCTAGCTGGTAAGAACAGAGAAACACATAGGAAAAGCTAAATAACATTCAAATAGTCAATGAAAAAGATGGTAATATAGAAAAGGAAATTTCAATCATGAAAGGTAAGATCAAATATTTTAACACTGCAAAGTGGCTGATAGAACGAAAGACACAAAATCTGAGAACAAGCCTTTATGTTTGGCAATTAAGAGGTTAACAGTAAACTTTGAGAGAGGATCTCCAGAATTTAGTGACAATAGAAGCCAGATTGCAGGGCATTTGGAGTGAAATAGTGAAGAAGCCCAGTCCGTGGGTGGCACTCACATATTCAAGAAGTTTGGCAAGAAGAGAACAGAGGACCATTCTTTGGAGGCAATCGATCAAGCTGCTTTAAAGGCAGATGGGAAGGATCCCACAGAGAGGAACAGTTTTCAAATACCCAGGGAAGGCAGAACACCTGAGAGAACATCATTCTGAAAGAGGAGACAGGGACCAACTCTACCTCCTGGGGCCAGGGGTAAGCCTAGGAAAGAGAGACACCTCCTTCTCCAAGATAGGAGAAGGAGGGCAGAGACTCTGAGGAAGCAGGTGGAGGAGAAGAACGTGCCAGATGGTTTCCATAGCCCCAGAAATGCACAAAGCAAGACCATTTGATGAAAGGGCAAGAGGACTGCTAATGAGGGAAACAAGGACAGTAGATGGGGTGTGTATGCATACACGCTCAGTTGCTTCGGTCATGTCCAACTTCTTTGCAACCCTATGGGCTGTAGCCCACCAGACTCCTCTCTCCATGCGATTTTCCAGGCAAGAATACTGGAGTGAGTAGCCACACCCTCCTCCAGGGGATCTTCCTGACCCTGGGATCAAACCTGTATCTCCTGCATTGCAGGTGGATTCTTAACCACTGAGCCACCAGGGAAGCTGAAGAAGGTGTGAAAGTGAAGTCACTCAGTCATGGCCGACTCTTAGCGACCCCGTGGACTGCAGCCTACCAGGCTCCTCCGTCCATGGGATTTTCCAGGCAAGAGTACTGGATTGGGGTGCCATTGCCTTCTCCTGAAGAGGGTGTAGAAGAGCTCATATGCAGAAGCAGCCTTTCTGAGAACGTGGTCTCTGTCAGATGTCTTATATTCAGCAAACAGAGCAGATGTATGAGGAACACCTGACATAAGACCTTCCACTGTGATGAGGCTGCTTTCTTCCAGGCAGGCTGGTGTAGACCACTTTCAGGAAAGGCAAAGTCATGCTCAAGTGCATCCTATAGCAGAGTAGTGGAGAAAGGAAGGGAAATGAAACCCAGAGAAGTGTTGCATCAGATCCTAGGACACAGGAGATCAAAAAAGAGAGATCACATACCTGTTCAAAAAGGTAAAGACCAAACTGAGTAGTGAAGACTGACACAGGAGCTCAGAAGCAAACAGAGGAAAGATAAGTATGAATCAGAATTCCAACCAGTGCAATTCAGGAAACTCTACTATTTCACAACATCCAAGGCTGTTTGGCTACATTCTATCAAGCTGTCCACAATTGTAGTCACTTTCTTTTTAGTGCATTTTAAAGGTGTCCTTGGCCTTTAGCATCAATAAACAAGCAGATGGCACCAGAGAGATGTGTCACAACCAGCAGGGTTCAACGTCAGTGTCAGGACTCTAGCATAAGACACATTAAAATCCTGCAACAGACTAGAGCACTGAGGTATTACCAAAGCAAGACTGGTACAGAGGAAAGACTACAGTCCTGTACAGTTACGGAATTCTCCAGGCCAGAATACTGGAGTGAGTAGCCTTTCCCTTCTCCAGGGGATCTTCCCAACCCAGGGATTGAACCCAGGTCTCCCACATTGCAGGTGGATTCTTTACCAGCTGAGCCACCAGGGAAGTCCAAGAATAATGGAGTGAGTAGCCTATCCCTTCTCCAGGGAATCTTCATGACCCAGAAATCAAACCGTGGTCTCCTTCATTGCAGGTAGATTCTTTACCAACTGAGATACCAGGGAAGCCCACAAAGGGAAGAAGTCTAAGGCTTTACACTAGAATTGAGATTCGCTTTGACAATTAGTTCATGAGGAAAAGGTAGAGTGGCCATTTATTAGAATATGAGACTGAGAGGTAAAGGACTAGAATTTTAAAATGTGACAAATTTTGGGCCTCTCTTCTAACTAGTCGCAAAGGTCAGATTACATTAATTTCTCCTACCACTATTAACATGAGTTCTGGACATAGAAGGACTGAACCAGAGGTGACCATGTAAAAGCTCATGATATGGTGCAGATGGGTTTGGATACAGCATCCCAGAAGACCTATTGGCCAGGGTGAGGCCACATACAAGATTCATGAACTAGACCTAGAACCATAAAGCCAGGGGAGTGGACATAACCAGCACAAGCTATGCAGAAGTGAAAGCCACTGGTCAAAATTAGGTGCACATCCTATATATAGCCTATAGGAACTGTAGGCTATAGCAATGAGAGACATGAAAATCAGTCCATTTTAAAATTGAAATACAGAGCAGGAGTTGAAAGGGAGGTACATGCATTTATATGGCCAAGGGTCTGGAACACAAGAGCAGGCCTGGAAAGATATTTCAAAGGAGTCACCTGGGGAAATATGCTTGCCCAGAGCCAGGACATTATGCTGTAAATAAGATGGGATGACTGTGACTATCCATGAAGCAGTCTTGGTCTGTCCCCAGTTTTTAAGGCCTGTGCCAAGCCTGAAGATACCTCCATAGGAGTATATGGTGTAGGAATCAGGAGGACATAAAGGATTCAGCACAAGAAGTTTCTTAGGTGAGGTCATGCAGTATATTAGTGGACCTGGGCTATATTTTGGAGAGACTTTTTGAATTTTGAAATTGGCATTGGGAAATAGCTTGGCAGGATGACCAGAGCTAACCATTCAAGTGTGCAGTAGACAAATGTAATTTTTTTGTTATCAACTGTTCATTATCTTTCCTTGTGAGGAAATATCCTTCCACCTGTGTGTTTATGGTCAAGCACAGGCGATTCACGGTGCCTTCCTACATCTGCTATTACAGAAGCTAAGAGGAGCCAGATCCTGGATCCTCCCACATCTTGCCATTCTAGGAAGTAGGCACTGACCTTGTGCTCAGCTATCCAGACTCCAGGACTTTGAATCCTGAACAAATAAGACAAGGAGCCAGGAAGGGTAGAGGCTCTGATAAGGGCCTTGACTCCTTCGAATTTTCTAAGCCTAGTCCTGATCTCATCAACGCTCTGAGCACTTTATGTTCTTCCAATGTAAGTCCTTTCTGCTTGTAACTACCAGAGACAGTTTCTCTCACATGCAACCAAAACCCCTAACTGAAACATAGTGTGGTGGTCAGAAGGATGAGAGCAAGGGCAATACTGATGTAACTGATCCTGAAATAGTAGACATTAGACTCAAAGTCAAGAACACAGAGAAGGATGTTTCTAGCTGAGGTGAAGCCAAGGAGTCACAAGCTAAGAAAGCTGCTCGCATCAATGGGTTTTGGAGAGGGTGAGACCACGTGTAAATTAGGGGAGCTTCAAAAAGATTGAGGGTCTGGGAACATACAGAGTTCATTGTCTAGCAAGGAAAATTACATGAATAATCACCATAAAACATGATGTGTTATCATTAAGAATATGAACTTTGGAGTTTAAATATCTACGTTCAAATCTCACCCTTGTCAGCTACATGAATTCTCTAAATTTCTTTATTTGTAAAGTGGGATAATTAATAATGCATACATGGAAAACAGCTCAAATAGTGTAGAAAAGCTGGTATGTACTCAAAACAATGGAATTTCTTTTTTTTTTTGGAATTTCTTTTTAAAAAAATTTTATTTATTTTAATTGGAGGCTAATTACTTTACAATAATGTTGTAAGCTGTTCTATGGAAGCACCAAGTCATTTACCTAACCTAGTCTTAAAATAGGGATGGAAATTATTGTTAACAAAAAAAGGGATATTTAAACTAAGACCTGAGAGATAATAACAACAATAGTGTTAATGACTAACAATTACTGAGCTCTTTCTATATGCCAAGTATATTACCTCCTTTGTTCCTTACAAGAGTTCGAGGAGACAGGCACCACTATTACCCCTATTTTGTGGATAAAAGTACCTGCTGCTCAGAAAAGTTAAGGGCCTAGACCCAAATCACTATGCTAATTAGACAATGGGAAAAATGAAGGGTGGGAGAGAGGCAAATGGATCAGCACATCAAAGAACACTCAAGTTTCTGATCTGCAGTTACATGAAATCCCTCATTGCCTAGATCCTGCCTTCACCCTATAGACTGGAAATATTTCTTTGCCCACAAACATTCTCAGTTTTAAAACAAGATGTTCAGAGCATGCAGTTCCTTAGATGAAATTTTGCTGCCATCCTACTTTTCATGAGCATGTATTTTTCATAATTGAAGAGTCAGATATAACTATTGACGATAAAATTAATCTATTTTTCTTAATAAGATTCATCTCAGAGAACCTCTCAAAGCTGGCTCATAGAGAACCTGCTCAGTTTATTCCTGCTTCTGATGCAAGTGAGAAAAAAAACATAATCAAATGCCCTCCCCTTCTGTTCAAAGAGAGGCCACATTTGTCCTACACACTAATCAAAGAAATGTGTTACCATCTTGCCCAATTTGAGCCCTGACTTCATTACTAAAATACGGTGGCTGCTGAGGTAGGTGACTGGGGCAGCTGTTCAACATATGCCTAGCAACACTGAACGGCCCTGCTAGTCTAGGAAATGAGGGATGCTCTAGCCCTTCGAAGCTGAAGGGGAAATTGTAAGTAAGCATAAAGTAATTACCCACTTGGAACCTGTCCAGGCCATGTTCAATGCAATTGAAAGCTTTTGTCCTTGATGCCAACCTTCCCCAGCTTAGAGAGGTCAGAGAACTTGGACTATTTTCACCACTCTGGGCTGCAGAGACCTGATCTGCTTTGAAGATCTGTCTGAAATTCACTGAGGTCGCAGAGGGGAGGGATTACCACCTTCCCAGCCAAAGAACATCCTGTCCCCCGAGAGTTAATATCATTTCAAATGCTCTTTGGTTCATGCTAAACAGTGCTGCTTTCCCTCGGTAGTGGCATGTAGAGTGCCTTCCACAGATATTATCCTACTGAGCAGCAAAATAACCCTGGGATGAAAACGGAACATTTATTCTTATTCCCAATTTACAGGCAAGGAAACTTGAGGATAGAGAAGGTAACTGATTGAATAAGGATGCAGTCATGGTCTTCTGAGTCTTGTCTTCTGGGCAGTGCTGTCTTTTCTTCTTTACCTGACTTTCATCTATGATTCCCAACTATGGTGATTAATTTTATGTGTAAATTTGATTGGACCAAGGGGCACCCAAATTGAATATTATTTCCGGGTGTGTGTGTCTGTGAGTGTGACTCTGGATGAGATTAGGATTTGAGTTGATGGGCTCAGTAAAATAAATGGCCCTCCCTGGTGAGGGTGGGCTTTACCCAATCTGTTCAGGGTCTGGATAAAACAAAAAGGGGAAAGAAGGAGGAGTTTACTCCTTTTCTTTCCTGTGTGCTTGCTTAAGCTGAAACATCAGTCTTTTCTTGTCCTTGCACTGGGGTTTGCACAGTGGTTCCCTCAGTGGTCAGGTTATCAGGCTTAGATAGGAATTACACCCCAAGTTTCCTGGGTCTCTAGCTTGCAAAGAGCAGATGGTAGGACTTCTCAGCCTCCATAATCGCATGAGCCAATTCCTCACAATAAACCTTTTTCTATAAATATCTACTTCTATTTCTTTGGAGAACTCTGATAATGTAGCAACCCACCCTCATTTGGGGACACCCAAGTTCTCTTTCATTCGCCTTAAAGGTCTTCAAGAAATAGGTCAAAACAATTATTTCCAAAATAAAAGACAAGTAAAGTAATATTTTTAAAGATATACATTTAAGCTTCCAGATCTAATGAAAATGAAGAGTTAGTACCTGCTGACTCCTCCTTCAAATTCAGCCCTGGAGTATATGAAGAAGTAGGAGGGAAATATGAATATTTGGAGCTAATAAAAAGCATGTAACTCTCATAGGAGACTGAAGGATGTTTTGAACTGGTGTGTGCGCATGCTAAGTCACCTCAATCATGTCTGACTCTTTGCGACTCTATGGACTGTAGCCTGCCAGGCTCCTCTATCCATGGGATTCTCCAAGCAAGAATATTGGAGTGGGTTGCCATGTCCTCCTCCAGGGGATCTTCCCAATTCAGGGATCGAACCCACATCTCTTATGTCTCCTGCATTAGCAGGCGGGTTCTTTACCACCAGAAGCACCTGGGAAGCTCGTTTGAACTATACATGGGGAGTATATTACAATTAAAGACAAAAGGCTATGAGAGGTAGCAGTGAGAAGGTATATTGGAGAAAAGCTTTTTACTACTGCTCTTGACTTCTACCCTTCATTGTTTAGAGACAATTCTCACCAACTACCTCCTTGCATAAATCCTTTTACAGATTCCAGATCACTGGTGTTGGCAGTAAAGTCAAGGAAGTGCAGGTGGATACTGGGGTGAGGAGACGCTGAAAGCAGGGGCAGCTGACCAGGAACTCTTGAAAGGCCACTGATAGAACATGTGGTAACACTGTGTGCATTAGGAAAAGGCACTCCTGCCTCCAGATGGGCAGGCCTCATAGCAGGGTAAACAGCCTGGGAGAGAAGGTGTATGGCAGTGCCTGTCCCCTCTCTCCTATAGTGGGGAAAAAGGAAAGAAGGAAAGTGAAGTCGCTCAGTCGTGTCTGACTCTTTGTGACCCTGTGGACTGTAGCATACAAGGCTCCTCTGTCCATGGGATTTTCCAGGCAAGGGTATTGGGGTGGGTTGCCATTTCCCTTCTCCAGAGGATCTTCCCAACCCAGGGATCAAACCCGGGTCTCCCACATTGCAGGCAGATGCTTTACCGTCAGAGCCACCAGGGAAGCCTCCTATAGTCGAGGCCACCTGCTTAATTATGAGCAGCAGCCCTGCCCTTCAGTATCCTGATCCCCACTCCTCCTCCAGACTCCCATGCCTGCGAGAATTACAAACTGTGGAATGGAGACTGACTCAGCTCAGTTCTGCATCTCCCCAGTAATTCATTTTAGAGGAGAAACTCTGCCCAGGGGAGAGTCAGTGGAAGAGAACGACACAAAGAGCGTTATGGCTCCTACGGTATCATGCCCTGGGGCTCCACATATCTCATTATTTTAAACATGTCTAACCAGATGGAGACTAGAATCTAATATTTTGCCTTTCCCAACAAACATAGCTGATATCCACAGTAGAGCATGAGCTTACACAGCTGAATAGCCAAGATCCAGTAAAGAAAGACAAAAACAGACAGCATACACTATCTGAAGCAGAATCTTTTGAACAAGTAGAAGACCATAACATTACTCTAATGCTTAAGGGGATGTGGGGAGAGACCAATAAAGCAAGAGTAGGAAACCTTAAAAGCAACCAAGAAAGATATGATGCAAAACCTATAGCTGAAATGAAATAAATAATAAGATGGAATCGAGCTAAAGAAAGAAATACTGAATTGGAGGATCACAATGAGAAATATTTCCTAAAAGCAATAGGAAAGAGTAGTGGGACTTCCCTGGAGATCCAGAGGTTAAGACTTTGCCTTTCAATGCAGAGGGTGTGGGTTTGATCCCTCGTCAGAGAACTAAGATCCCACATGTCTCACAGTCAAAAAATCAATACATAAAACAGAAACAATATTGTAACAAGTTCAATAAAGACTTTAAAAAGGTCCATATAAATATTCTTTAAGGACAGACAGAAAATATAGAGAAAAAATTTAAAGCTGAGAAATATGAAGGATAATAGGATCTCAGAGGAACAGGGTGGATAAATGGAAAGGAGAAACTACTTAAATAAATAATGAAGATAAATATTCCAGGTTTCATGAATGATAGAATTCTTCAGAACGAAAGGACTCTTAGAGAACCAAATAGAACAGCTAAGGAAAAAAAAACTCATACCTAGTCACTTTATATTAAAGAATATTAAAGCAAAGAAAAATATATTAAATGGAAGGTAAAAGTCATTCTAAATACGCAAAATCAGGCTAATACTAGAATTTCCAAGAACACTGAAAACAGATGAAAATGGAATATTTTATGAAGACAGAGCATAATTTTTAAGCACTGAAAGGAAAACACTTTCAAATCTAGAAAGGTATCATTCAAATATGAGGGCACAACAAAACCCTTTACGACTATATAAGACCTCGGGAGGTTTCACACGCAAAAAACCCCAACTTAAACACTCTTTCAGGATATTCAAATAAGAAAAAAAAAATTGACATGCTGTAGGAGATAGACAAAATAAACATAGCTCAATATATCAGGGAGGAGGACAAAAGGCCAGAGCAGAAAGATCGTGGCTTCTCTATTCTCATGGACACACCAGAACTACCACACACGGAGCAACCATCTCTGAGAATGACCCACAGACTAGAAGAAAAGATTTTCACATCTAAAATTGAAAAGGAAAGTCCACATTGAAACAGAGGGGAGGGCAGTTGCAGTCTGGCTAGTTTCATACCCTCAACTGAGCAGTCCACAGGTGGGAGGAGTATCACAGCCACAGAGGTGCTCTCCGAGGAGCAGAAAGTCCGAAGCCTACATCAGGCTCCCAGCCCAGAGGGCCTGTACTGGGGAGGCCAGCCCCCATAACATCTAGCTTTGAATACTAACCAGGCTTATGTCTGGGAAAGGGCTGTAGGAAATTGAGACTCTTTTCTTAAAGGGCACACACAAAAAGTCCCTCACTTCAAGTCTCACCACAGAGGCATCAGTTTGAAAAGTGCCTTTGTCATATGTGAAGAAAGTTAATAATTTTAGGGCATGTGCCAGCAAGGCAGATCTGCTGGAACTTTCTTCAGGTTCAGAGGCCCTGGCAGGTACAGTTACTTTTGCTCACCTTCTACCTAGCTGACCCAGCACTGACAGGTGCCATTGTTTATTCTCCCCATCTACCTAACTAGCACAATAGTCCCCACCTTGGGGGACCTGCCCTAGCTGGCACTCCTCCAAAGAGGTCTTCCACTCCACCACACTGGCAGATGCCCTCAGTTGGAACCAGGGCCTCTCCAAAGCAATGCCCCACTCATCACTCAGGCAAGTGCCCTCAGCTGGCACCACAGTCACTCCAAAGAAGCTCCTGTCCCAGTGACTGAACTAGTGCACCAGAGCACCCCAAGTAGTCAGAACCAGGACTTATGGCCAGCAGCACAAGGTCCAGGCCTAGCATACTGACATGCCTACAGCAACTGCAGCTCAGCAGCAACAGGTGGAAGCCCACAGAGGGGAGGGGACATTTCTGGAACACTTGGCTCTGATGGCCAGGGAAGACTACACTGCTGGACTCTATAGCATACCTTCTACATAAAGCTACTCCTATAAGACCAGGAAATGTAGCTAATCTACCTAATACATAAACACAACACAGAAAATCAGGCAAAATGCAGAGACAAAAGAAAATATTCAAAGTAAAAGAACAGGACAGTTCAGTTCAGTTGAGTCGCTCAGTCGTGTCCAACTCTTTGCAACCCCATGGACTGTAGCACGCCAGGCCTCCCTGTCCATCACCAACTCCTGGAGTTTACCCAAACTCATGTCCATTGAGTCGGTGATGCCATCCAACCATCTCATCTGCTGTGGTCCCCCTCTCCTGCCTTCAATTTTCCCAACATCAGGTTCTTTTTAAATGAGGCAGTTCTTCACATCAGGTGGCCAAAGTATTAGAGTTTCAGCTTCAACATCAGTCCCTCCAATGAACACTCAGGACTGATCTCCTTTAGGATGGACTGGTTGGATCTCCTTCTTGCTGTCCAAAGGACTCTCAAGAGTCTTCTCCAACACCACAGTTCAAAAGCATCAATTCTGTGGTGCTCAGCTTTCTTTATAGTACAACTCTCACATCCATACATGACTACTGGAAAAACCACAGCCTTGATTAGATGGACCTCTGTTGGCAAAGTAATGTCTCTGCTTTTTGATGGTGTCTAGGTTGGTCATTGGAGAAAGCAATGGCACCCCACTCCAGTACCCTTGCCTGGAAAATCCCATGGATGGAGGGACCTGGTGGGCTGCAGTCCATGGGGCCGCTAGGAGTCGGACATGACTGAGAGACTTCACTTTCACTTTTCACTTTCATGCACTGGAGAAGGAAATGGCAACCCACTCTAGTGTTCTCGCCTGGAGAATCCCAGGGACGAGGGAGCCTGGTGGGCTGCCATCTATGGGGTCGCACAGAGTCGGACACGACTGAAGCGACTTAGCAGCAGTAGCAGCAGCAGGTTTGTCATAACTTTCCTTCCAAGGAGCAAGCATCTTTTAATTTCATGGCTGCAGTCACCATCTGCAGTGATTTTGGAGCCCCTAAAAATAAAGTCAGCCACTATTTCCACTGATTCCCCACCTATTTGCCATGAAGTGATGGGACCTGATGCCATGATCTTAGTTTTCTGAAGTTGAGCTTTAAGCCAACTTTTACACTCTCCTTTTTCACTTTCATCAAGACTCTCTTTGGTTCTTCTTCACTTTCTTCCATAAGGGTGGTATCATCTGAGGTTATTAATATTTCTCCCGGCAATCTTGATTCCACTTGTGCTTCATCTAGCCCAGCATTTTGCATGATATACTCTGCATATAACTTAAATAAGCAGAGTGACAATATACAGCCTTAATGTACTCTTTTTCCTATTTGGAATCAGTCTGTTGTTCAATGTCCAGTTCTAACTGTTACTTCCTGACCTGCATACAGATTTCTCAAGAGGCAGGTCAGGTGGTCTGATATTCCCATCTCTTGAAGAATTTTCCACAGTTTATTGTGATCCACACAGTCAAAGGCTTTGGAATAGTCAATAAGGCAGAAATAGATGTTTTTCTGGAACTCTCTTCCTTTTTCGATGATCCAGCTGCTGCTCCTGCTGCTGCTAAGTCACTTCAGTCGTGTCTGACTCTGTGCGACCCCATAGATGGCAGCCCACCAGGCTCCCCCATCCCTGGGATTCTCCAGGCAAGAACACTGGAGTGAGTTGCTATTTCCTTCTCCAATGCATGGAAGTGAAAAGTTGAAAGTTAAGTGGCTCAGTCATGTCCAACTCTTAGTGACCCCATGGACTGCAGCCTACCAGGCTCCTTCATCCATGGGATTTTCCAGGCAAGAGTACTGGAGTGGGGTGCCATTGCCTTCTCCACTATGATCCAGCGGATGTTGGTAATTTGATCTCTGGTTCCTCTGCCTTTTCTAAATCCAGTTTGAACATCTGGAAGTTCACAGTTCACATATTGTTGAAGCCTGGCTTGAAGAATTTTGAGCACTACTTTACTAGCGTGTGAGATGAGTGCAATTGTGAGGTAGTTTGAGCATTCTTTGGCATTGCCTTTCTTTGGGATTGGAATGAAAACTGACCTTTTCCAGTCCTGTGGCCACTGCTGAGTTTTCCAGATTTGCTGGCATATTGAGTGCAGCACCTTCACAGAATCATCTTGTAGGATTTGAAATAGCTCAACTGGAATTCCATCTCCTCCACTAGCTTTGTTCATAGTGATGCTTCCTAAGGCACACTTGACTTCACATTCCAGGATGTCTGGCTCTAGGTGAGTGATCACACTATCATGATTATCTGGGTCGTGAAGATCTTCTTTGTATAGTTCTTCTGTGTATTGTTGTCCCCTCTTCTTAATATCTTCTGCTTCTGTTAGGTTCATACAATTTCTGTCCTTTATTGAGCCCGTCTTTGCATAAAATGTTCCCTTGGTATCTCTAATTTTCTTGAAGAGATCTCTAGTCTTTCCCATTCTGTTGTTTTCCTCTATTTCTTTGCACTGATCACTGAGAAAGGCTTTCTTATCTCTCCTTGCTATTCTTTGGAACTCTGCATTCAAATGGGTATATCTTTCCTTTTCTCCTTTGCTTTTCACTTCTCTTCTTTTCACAGCTATTTGTAAGGCCTCCTTAGACAGCCATTTTACCTTTTTGCATTTCTTTTTCTTGGGGATGGTCTTGATCCCCGTCTCCTGTACAATGTCACAAACCTCCATCCATAAGTCATCAGGCACTCTATCAGATCTAGTCACTTAAATCTATTTCTCACACAAGACAAAAGTTCAGAAAAAGAACTAAATGAAACAGAGATAAGCAATCTTCCAGATGAAGAGTTCAAAGCAATGTTCATAAAAGTACTCACCAAACTCAAGAATGGAGGAACAGAATGGGAACTTAAACAGAAATAGGTCTTTTAGAATGTGCTTGAAATTAAATGACTACTATGGCCTAAAATAAATAAATATTGTTACAGATCAACATATATAAATCCCATGTGTTCTCAGTTACTTCAGTCATGTCCAACTCTCTGCAACCCCATGGACTGTAGCCTTCCAGGCTCCTCTGTCCACAGGATTCTCCAGGCAAGAATACTGGAGTGGGTTGCCATTTCCTCCTCCAGGGGATCTTACTGACCCAGGGAATGAACCAGCATCTCTTATATCTCCTGAATTGGCAGGTGGGCTCTTTACCTCTAGCACCACCTGGTAAAGCTACCTCTAGCTTCCCACCTGGGAAGCTTTATATGAACTCCACAGTAACCACAAATCAAAAATCTGTAATAGATACACAAAAAAAAAAAAAAAAGAAAGAAAGGAACACAAGTATACCAAGAACTAGAAGAAATATTCCTATAGTTTGCAAGGAATCACAAAAGACCAAATAGGCAAAGAAATCTTGAGAAAGAATGAAGCTGACAATATCACATTCCTGATTTCAAACCATACTACAAAGCTATAATTTTCAAAGCAATATATTACTGGCACAAAAGCAAATCAATGTAACAGAATAGAGAGTCCAGAAATAAACCCATGCACTTATGGTCAATTAATCTGACACAGGAGCAACAATATACAATGGATAAAAGACAGTCTGTTCAATAAATGGTGTGAAGAAAACTGGATAGCTGCATGCAAAAGAAGGAAACTGGAAAACTTTCTTATACCATATACAAAAATAAACTCAAAACTTATTATATATTATACTTGACTCCATAGAACTCCTAGAAGAAAAGGGAAGTAAGCTTTTTATCAATCTTATCAATATATTTTTTTGGATTTGTCTCTTTAGGCAAGGACAACAAAACAAAAACAAACAAATGGGACAACCTAAAAGTCTTTTGCACAGTGAAAATAAACCATCAACAAAATGAAAAGACAACCTACTGAACAGGAGAAGATATTTGCCAATGACATATCAGATAAGAGGTTAATGTGCAAAATAAAGAACTCAACTCAATATAAAAAAGGGAATCCAATTAAAAGAAAAAAGACTTGAGAACTTGTTTTTTTTTCCCATGCTCTTCATTTCTTTTTTTAAATTTTTTAATATAAATTTATTTATTTTAATTGGAGGCTAAGTACTTTACAATATTGTATCGGTTTTGCCATACATTGACATGAATCCACTACGGGTGTACATGTGTTCCCCATCCTGAACCCCTCTTCCACCTCCCTCCCCATCCCATCCGTCTTCAGAAGAGATATGGAGGGCCAACAGAGGCAAATGAAGAGACGCTCCCCAGTGCTAATCATCAAGGAAACACAAATCAAAACCACAATGATATAGTGCCTAAAACCTCTTAGAAGGACTATCATCAAAAACACAATAAATAACAGGTGTTGGTGAAGATGTGGAGAAAAGGGAACCATCATGCATTGCTAATGGTAATGCAAATTGGTAGAGCCACTATGGAAAACCCTATGGAGTTTCCTCAAAAAATTAAAACAAGAACATACAATCCAGAAATTCCACTTCTGAGTATTTACCCAAAGAAAACAAAAATAATTCATACATATGCACCCTTATGTTTATTGTAGCATTTACAATATCCATATTGTGGAAATTGTCCATCAATAGGCAAATGGATAAAGAAAATGTATGTATCTAAACAGAATGGAATATCACTCAGCCATTAAAAATGAAAGCTTGTCATTTGGGACATCTTGGACAAATCTAAACAGTATTATGCTAAGTGAAATAAGTCAGATAGAGAAGACAAATACCATATGATTTCACTTATATGTGGAATCTAAAAAACGAAATCAAATGAGCAAATAAAGCAAAACATACTCATAGATGTAGAGAACAGGCTGATAGTTGTAAGGGGGTGGGAGAAGGGTCAAGAATTGGGTGAAATAGGTGGAGAGAATTAAGAGGTACATGGGCAGGTAATATACAGCATAAGGAATATATAAATAATACTGCAAGAACTTTGCATGGTGACAAATGTTTACTAGACTTAAGGTGATCATTTTGCATTGGATTTAAGTGTCAAACCAATATGTTGTATACCTGAACCTAACATAATACTGTACATCAACTATACTTCAATAGTTTTTTAATATCTTGGCAATATATAGTGTTCATTGTTCAAACAAGTACTTAGAAAAGATCACAGGCAAGAGACCAGTAATACAGATTAAAGAGAAAAAGGAACTATACAAATAAACACAGGGGGCAATAGCCAACAACTACAAATATAACAGATTTAAATGATATTGTGAGCACCTACATATTAATAACTTTGAGACCTAGAATAAATAGACAATGTGACATGCCAAAATTAGTTCAAGAAGAAAAAAAGAAATAGGCAAATAAATACTTTTAAAAGGCAAAGTTGAAGCTAAAAACCTCCCTTTCAATTAAAATTATACTCCCATATTCAGACTGTTTTAGAGATGAATTCTACCAAAATTATAAGAATTAGCTATTTTTTAAATTGTACCAATTTTTCAAGAGGAAGAGGAAAAGCAAAAATCATCAGGATAATTTCATGAGGCAATAATAATCAATATTTTCTTTAAAACTAAATTAAGATAGTAAGAAATTAAAGTTAATATGAAATGTAGAAGAAAAATCTAAAATTTTAGCAAAATGATTAAAAAATAAATGCATCATGATGACAGTGATTATGCAGTTTTAAAGATCTTTTCTTTGAAAAATATTTTAATGAAGTATATTTTAATGAAATAATAAAATGTCTGGAATTTTCTTGAAATGATCAGTTTGAGGGATGTGAAGACAGGGCATAGACTATGAGCTAATAATTACTGAAGTTTGGTGATGTGTATGTAAGAGGTAGTTATACTATTCTCTCAACTGTTATTTTTAATTTTGCATAAAAAATAAAGAAAATGATTATATGTAGGTCATTTCACTATTAAAACAGTGGTTTCAAAAATCAGAGAAATGTATATAATCAGAAAAATGTAACATATAGAAATACCAAATCGCCATGTCGTAAGTCAGGGAGGGAGACTTGATGGTGGTGGTCAAAAGGTACAAACTTTCAATTAGATAAATAAGTGTCGGGGATATAATGTACAACATGATAAATATAACACTGCTGTGTTACATAAGAAAGTAAGAGAGCAAATCTTAAGATTTCTCTTCACAAGGAAAAAGCATGTTTTCCTTTTCTTTATTTTGTGTCTATATGAGATGATAGATGCTCCTTGCTGCTGCTGCTGTAAGTCGCTTCAGTCGTGTCCAACTCTGTGCGACCCCAGAGAGGGCAGCCCACCAGGCTTCCCTGTCCCTGGGATTCTCCAGGCAAGAAAACTGGAGTGGGTTGCCATTTCCTTTCCCAATACCCATTATTATGCTAATGATTTCACACAATAATGGGTAATGATTTTACTTCCATGAACACATGTAAATCAAATCATTATGCATTTACCTGAAACTTACATAGTGCTGTGTGTCAATTATATCTTGATAAAACTGGAAAGAAAAAAAAAAGCATAGAAGTCTATAAATGTAATTCACAGCAGTAATAAACTTAAACATAAAAATATGATTCTCTCAATTGATGTAGAAATAGTATTTGATCTCCATTATGATAAATTCTTTAAAATATTCTTATCAAAAAGTAATCCAGCCAATTTCAAATTTTAACAGTAATATAATAACCTATAGCAACATTCCATTTAATAGAGAATTTTAAGTATTTTTGCTATAAAATTGGGAGCAAAAAAAGGAAGTCACTGTTAGCACTACAACTTTTTAACATAATACTAGAAGTCCTAGCCAACACAATAAGGAATAAAATGAAGAAATAAGAGAAATAAGATATTCTGAAAAAGAGATAAAAACTCACAATTTTCATACAGATGAAAAAGAATTCAGCAAGTTTGGAGGTTACAAGATCAATAATAAAAATCCATAGAATTTTAATTCATAAAGATGTCAGTTCTCCCCCATATTAGTCTATAAATTCAATATAATCTCATTCAAAATATCAGCTGGAATTTTGAGAAGCTCTATAAACATTTGAAATCTTATATGAAAAGTTAAAGGTGCACAAATATTTAAAGCAACCCTGAAAAAAAGAAGACAAGAAGGAGAAAGTTATTCTATCAGATAGTAAAAATAGTCATAAAACCATAACAATAAAAACGAAGTGATACTGGCACAAGAACAAAATATGGGCAATGGAATGGCATCGTTCCATAAAAAACAATGGTAGTTGAGAGACAGGAGCCATGCATGTGTGAGAACTTAATGTGTGATCAAGATGGCAACCCAAATGAAAGTAGAAAGAATGCTTTCTTATTGAATGAGATTTGGGCGACTAACTCGTTACACAGAGAAAACTAGAACTGGATCTCTAATTAATATCTCATACAGAACTGCAAAGTAGATGGATTAAAGATTTCAATATAAACTTTTTATAAAAGTTAAAAAACTATAGAATATCTATGTAGATAGACTAAGTGTAAAGAAAGATTTCTTAAAACCTACAAAGCACAAATCATGACAAAAAAAAGTCTGACATGAAATTAAACTTCTTTCTATTCAACAAAGGGTAATAATGAGATAACAGACTAGGAGAATATACATACAACAGTTCAAACCCCTCCAAAAAATTCCATCTGGAATAGATAAGGAACTTCTGCAACTTAAAATACGTTAAGACATTAAAATACACACAAACATACACACACAGGAAGATCAATTTGCAAATGGCAAAGGATACGAATCACAATTCTCAGAGGAAAACCTAAGTGACCACCAAATATACGAAGGCATGCTCAAAATTGTAGCAATCAGAAAGCCATAAATTAATGGTTATAATCATTTAATTATAGAATAGTAGAATGATCCCTGTGCAAGATCATTCAGGAAAGCATGGCTTGAGATGGTAAGCAATTGAAAGTCATCCAAGTGCCCATCAATGGGACAGAGGATATGTAAACTGTAGTATGATATTTATTTATTAAAGGGCTAATATCATTGCCTTTCTTTGGTATTGGAATGAAAACTGACCTTTTCCAGTCCTGTGGCCACTGCTGAGTTTTCCAAATTTGCTGGCATATTGAGTGCAGCACTTTCACAGCATCATCTTTCAGGATTTGAAATAGCTCAACTGGAATTCCATCACCTCCACTAGCTTTGTTTGTAGTGATGCTTTGTTTGTTTTGTTTGTTTGTTTGTTTGTTTTTTGTAGTGATGCTTTCTAAGGCACACTTGACTTCACATTCCAGGATGTCTGGCTCTAGGGACCTGATCACCTGGGTTGTGAAGATCTTTTTTGTATAGTTCTTCTGTGTATTCTTGCCACCTCTTCTTAATATCTTCTAGTTCTGTTAGGTCCATACCATTTCTGTTCTTTATCGAGCCCATCTTTGCATGAAATGTTCCCTTGGTATCTCTAATTTTCTTGAAGAGATCTCTAGTCTTTCCCATTCTGTTGTTTTCCTCTATTTCTTTGCATCAATGAGGAAGGCTTTCTTATCTCTTCTTGCTATTCTTTGGAACTCTGCATTCAGATACTTATATCTTTCCTTTTCTCCTTTGCTTTTCGCTTCTCATCTTTTCACAGCTATTTGTAGCCAGACAGCCATTTTGCTTTTTTGCATTTCTTTTCCATGGGGATGGTCTTCATCCCTGTCTCCTGTAGAATGTCATGAACCTCTGTCCATAGTTCATCAGGCACTCTATCTATCAGATCTAGTCCCTTAAATCTATTTCTCACTTCCACTGTATAATCATAAGGGATTTGATTTAGGTCTTACCTGAATGGTCTAGTGGTTTTCCCTACTTACTTCAATTTAAAATGTCAGTTTTCATTCCAATCCCAAAGAAAGGCAATGCCAAAGAATGCTCAAACTACTGCACAATTGCACTTATCTCATATGCTAGTAAAGAAATGCTCAAAATTCTCCAAGCCAGGCCTCAGCAATACGTGAACCGTGAACTTCCAGATGTTCAAGCTGGTTTTAGAAAAGGAAGAGGAACCAGAGATCAAATTGCCAACACCCACTGGATCATTGAGAAAGGAAGAGAGTTCCAGAAAAACATCTATTTCTGCTTTATTGACTATGCCAAAGCCTTTGACTCTGTGGATCTCAATAAAGTGTGGAAAATTCTTCAAGAGATGGGAATACCAGACCACCTGACCTGCCTCTTGAGAAACCTATATGCAGGTCAGGAAACAGTTAGAACTGGACATGGAACAACAGACTGGTTTCAAATAGGAAAAGGAGTACATCAAGGCTGTATATTGTCACCCTGCTTATTTAACTTCTATGCAGAGTACATCATGAGAAACACTGGGCTGGAAGAAGCACAAGCTGGAATCAAGATTGCTGGGAGAAATATCAATTTAACCTCAGATATGCAGATGACACCACCCTTATGGCAGAAAGTGAAGAGGAACTCAAAAGCCTCTTGATGAAAGTGAAAGAGGGGAGTGAAAAAGTTGGATTAAAGCTCAACATTCAGAAAACTAAGATTATGGCATCTGGTCCCACCACTTCATGGGAAATAGACGGGGAAACAGTGGAAACAGTGGCAGACTTTATGTTTTTTGGTTCCAGAATCACTGCAGATGGTGACTGCAGCCATGAAATTAAAAGACGCTTACTCCTTGGAAGGAAAGTTATGACCAACCTAGACAGCGTATTCAAAAGCAGAGACATTACTTTGCCAACAAATGTCCGTCTAGTTAAGGCTATGGTTTTACCAGTGGTCATGTATGGATGTGAGAGTTGGACTGTGAAGAAGGCTGAGCACCGAAGAACTGATGCTTTTGAACTGTGGTGTTGGAGAAGACTCTTGAGAGTCCCCTGGACTGCAAGGAGATCCAACCAGTCCATTCTATAGGAGATAGGTCCTGGGTGTTCTTTGGAAGGAATGATGCTAAAGCTGAAACTCCAGTACTTTGGCCACCTCATGCGAAGAGTTGACTCATTGGAAAAGACTCATGCTGGGATGGATCGGGGGCAGGAGGAGAAGGGGACGACAGAGGATGAGATGGCTGGATGGCATCACCGACTTGATGGACGTGAGTTTGAGTGAACTCTGGGAGTTGGTGATGGACAGGGAGGCCTGGCGTGCTGCGATTGATGGGGTCACAAAGAGTCGGACACGACTGAGCTACTGAACTGAACTGAATATCATTAGTATGATATTCTTTGCCCAGATGAATGCATTTCATGCAATAAGTTAGAAGCAATAGTGTTTATACACATATATATATATATATATATGTATGTATATAACATCAATGGATCTGCAAACGCAGTGCATCTACATATACAACATAATACCATTTATGTAAGTTTAAAATATATGTGTACAAAGTAATAATACACATTTTAACCAAATACACATCCAACCAAAAGATGCACATTAGAATGGCTACCTATGAGAATGGAGAAGGAAATAGGGTAGGAGGAAATTAAAAATAAATAACCTTATGTGGACCAATAAAAACTTACCATAAATGGAAAGGTATGATTACGTTAACATTCATCAACAAATTTCTTAATTTAGAATCCTTAAGTACCTTTGTTAGACAGCATTCTTAAGATAGAAAAACAGTGAAGAGATAAAGCTGAGAAGTTAAACATGCAAGGCAAAATCAACTGTGTGTGGGAAAAAAAAAGGTTGAAAAACTATAGCTTTGATTTATGGTTCAAACTTCAGTTCAGACGACTGTGTCCAACTCTTTGCGATCCCATAGACTGCAACATGCCAGGCCTCCATGTCCATCGCCAACTCCGGGAGTTACCCAAACTCATGTCCCTCGAGTCAGTGATGCCATCCAACCATCTCATCCTCTGTCATCCCCTTCTCTTCCTGCCTTCAATCTTTCCCAGCATCAGGATCTTTTCAAATGAGTCAGTTCTTCGCATCAGGTGGCCAAAGTGTTGAAGTTTCAGCTTCAGCATCAGTTCTCTGGTCCCAAACCACTTTCTTTGTCAAGGCTAGTCTCAGCCACTTCTGCTTATTCTCATCACTCTAAATCCTTTCTGAGAGGCTAGCAAGATGAGCACAGCTTTTCAGGAGAGGCTGATGAAGACTACTTCAGCAAATGTTGCTTCATGTTGGTAGCATTATAAATACCTGCCTAGATCCTGAAACATTTCCCACCTTTACCCTAAATTATAAAATAAAGCTTTGAAATCGTAAAGTCTAAAGGGAAAGTAAAAGAGGTAATTTAATGGTGAAATTTGTACATGAATAATTATTACAATATCAAAAGCCTTCTCCTTAGGTTTGAAGCCCAACTTTCCAGGACTCTTACTTCTCTTTCCCGTTCCCTTCTGCCATACCCTGACACTTTCAGAAAACCGAGAAGGAAGCAAAAACCATGTGGTTGGTTTTTGCCTAAGAAGAGCTTCCAGTAGACTTGTGCATTGCCAGGATTTTCACGGTACTTGAGCTGAGAGCTATCATCTCCACTGCTATGATGGCTGAAATCCTGGCATTGACCTTTTCCCCATGGCTATTTTCCTTCCCATAAAGGAAGCCTTTCCACCCTTGCTGATCTGATCTTGATTATGTACCACACAGCTCTGTTCCCCACAAGTCTAACCTGCATAGATTACCTGAGTCCCCTTGTCCTGTGGCTTCCAGTTGAATCTGGCCCAACAGGAACAATGACAAAAGAATAGAGGGAGGAAAGAATTCCCCCAGTTTCCCTCCTGAAAGGTTGCTATAGACTGTGTTGCTATAGACTGCTATAGGCTGTGTTTTCAGAGATCTCAGCTATAGTCGAAAGCCCTCCAGAAACCTTGTTTGTCCCAGGGCTCCAGGAACCACTTGTTCCCCCAACTCCTGCAGACGGAGGGGTGGTACTGAAGCCCCTCTGCTGCTAGCTTCAAGGTACTGCATCATCACATGTGAGTTTCCTACTGCTATCCCTTTAAAAATGGTTTCTTTTATAAAAATCTCCTAAAATGAGTCTAATATAATCCTTCCATCGATTCCTTACTATAGCCAACCTGCTCCAGAAGGGTTAAAAATAAGTTCACCTTTCTTTAAGGACACTTTTCAGATTCTGTAAACACTTGGAGTTTCTAATTTTGATGTTGATTAGAGGCTTCGAGCAAGTTATAAACAAGACTGGTTCAGGGCCCTGGTCTGGGATCATCCTAAATATACTGAGGGCATCTTTGTGAATGACTGACTAAAGCTTTCCTCAATTTGTCCTCAGAGGTATCATCATTCCCCTAAGGGACATTTTACCTGAGACTTTTATTGGCTCAGAGGGTAAAGCGTCTGCCTGCAATGCAGGAGACCCAGCTTCAATCCCTGGATTGGGAAGATCCCCTGGAGAAGGCAATGGCAACCCACTCCAGTATTCTTGCCCGGAAAATCCCATGGAGGAGCTTGGTAGGCTGCAGTCCATGAGGTCGCAGAGAGTCAGACAGGATTGAGTGACTTCACTTTACCCTCTGTGCTTTTATAAGTTTCATTACAATTGTAACAGTTTTATGTTTCATTGTTAAGAGTTGAATACAACTTTACCTATAAAAAGTAAATCACTGAAAATCTCTAGACAAATGGAACGGTCTCAGCATCATAATATTAATTTATATGGCATGTGCAATATAACTTTCATCTGCAGAGTATCTCAGATTAAAATGACTTCACAGGGTTAAAGGGCAGGCTGAGAAGGAGCTAGTCTCCAAGACAGATGTACCAAATGGATATGGATCAGCTAACACATGACTGAGCACCAGACAACTTGGAGGTGAAATACCACAGCTGTTAACTTTTAGAGCAAAGAGTCTCAATTTAAGAAAGGGAATAAAGAAAAACTGCCTGCCCACAAGTCCTGCCCAAGAGGAGCTTAGAAGATGCAGTACAATGAGTATAATTAGAATCACTCAAGAGAGCTGTGGTATTTCATCTCACACAACTTAACCTTGCCTCCTAACTACACTGTAACTTATGGCAAAGTACTAGGTGTTACTTTTAAATATACACTCTTATCACTGTATACACAGCTCAGAGACACACATTTGTGGTACAGATACATAGAAAAGGCAGTGTTCAAGGGTACATATGGGCCATTCATTCAACAAATGTGTCCTGCTACATTCCTGGAACCACCTGGGCACTGAGAAAGGAACAGTAAATACAACAGAGTTCCTGCTCTCATGAAGCTTATATTCCAGTTGTCTATGTTGTTGAGTGAGGTGAAGACGGTAAATAATAAACAAACATACAAAATGTGAGGTAGCACAAAGGGTTAAGGGGGGAGAAAATGAGCCAACTGGGAATAATGGAGGATGTCATTGTAGAAAATTTGGACCAGAAAGCCAGTAGTTAGAAAAGACAGATAAATAAAGACATGTTCCTCTATCCCAAGGAAAGTATTCACATTTCTTAATATATTTGAGGCTAGTTAGTGTAGACTCTGGAGAAGGCAATAGCAACCCACTCCAGTACTCTTGCCTGGAGAATCCCATGGACAGAGGAGCCTGGTAGGCTGCAGTCCATGAGGTAGCTAAGAGTCAGACACGACTGAGCCACTTCACTTTCACTTTTCACTTTCATGCTTTGGAGAAGGAAATGGCAACCCACTCCAGTGTTCTTGCCTGGAGAATCCCAGGGACGGCGGTGCCTGGTGGGCTGCCGTCTATGGGGTCACACAGAGTCGAACATGACTGAAGTGACTTAGCAGCAGCAGCAGCAGTGTAAACTGAGTAACCACAAGTAGACCAGATTTCAACCTCTCTTAAAATACCTCCTGTTACTGCAGAAGGCAGCCTAGCATCTATTGTGCCTTAGAGAAAGCAGTGTGTTGTCAGCACCATCCCCCATGAGCTCAATTTTCTGTATATTCCTTTGATCCTGAGATGCACAACAGATAAAGCTCTGTAAGGGATTAAGAAGAAGGTAAGTGACAGGTACCAAGTGAGTCCAACAGGCTATAAACCTGTCACAAGGAAGTTAAGGATGGTAAGAGTTTACACACTTATCCCCACTATTCAAAAGTAGAGTGTTCCTGTGAAAGTTTTCGTTAAGTCAAAATGGTGTAAAACAAAGTAATTACCTTAGGACACATCTTATTAAGGGATACACAGAAGAAACTGAGATGAAACACAGATGCTCACAGACACAGTTTAAAGTTTGGCAATATGTGTATACTTATAGCTGATTCACATTGTTGTACAGCAGAAACTAACACAACAGTGTAAAGCAACTATCCCCCAATTAAAAGAAATCCTATGATAAAACATAATGGAAAAGAATATTTTAAAAAGAATTGTGTGTGTGTGTATGTGTGTGTATGTGTGTGTGTGTGTATATATATATATAAAACCAAATCACTTTGATGTAAAACAGGAATCAACCTTGTAAATCAGCTATATTTCAATATAAATAAATAAATAAGATTTAAAAAGCTTGACATCTTGATGTTGACATGCTGAATGTAGTTCCTGGCAAAGGAGCTTGGTGGAGCCACTCTCTATGCTTGGGGTGCACCTTGCCTATAACAGCTCGCTGAAAAACAAGCCTTGAACACTATTTTTGCTTTTTCATCTTTTTTCATAAAAGTGAAAATCCTCTTTGGATTTCTTTCTGTTAATGAAAACTGGTCCTAATGGAGCTCCTTCATAAAAGCAAAGAATGGCATAAAAAGAACTGCAAAAGTGGGGGATACCTTTATCTGCAAAGCTCTAGCCTCCAAGGAAACCCTGGTGATTTCCTTTTCAGATTGCTTTCTGAATTAAACATCAAGACATCCTTTGGGTGTACAGGGAAACTCTCCTTGGCTTCAAATCATAGATGGTACAACTGAGACCTGGAGACACTCATTAACTGCCTTGTACTCAGAGATGTCCAACTCTTTGCGGCCCCATGGATTACAGCCTTCCAGGCTCCTCTGTGCATGGTACTTTCCAGGCAAGAATACTGGAGTGGGTTGCCATGCCCTCCTCCAAGGGATCTTCCCAACCCAGGGATCGAAACCATGTCTCTTATGTCTCCTGCATTGACAGGTGGATTCTTTACTACCTTATCAAAGGTTAAATATGACTAGCAGAGGCAAAACATAGGGGCAATTGTGTACATTATTAAAAGGGAAACAAACACACACACAACAGAGACTACCGCAGGGAAAATGAAGGATTTCTGCCTGGACTGTATAAATTGGCTACATATACCCAATAATTATTTCCCTCTCCCTGTCACTATGCTTATAAGGTCTTGCCAGAGATCATTAATGCACTTTTTGAGAGATGGTATGCCAGGGTTGAAAGCACATAGACCATTCAAAGGAACACACATTTTACAAGAACACAGAAAGTATATAAATATAAAAATACATATCTATGAATAGATTTGAATAATTCCCTAAGGGAATAGTTGGGCCTGAGTAAAGGAAATAAAAGGGAATACATACATAAATGAAACCATTAAAACTTGGTTTGGATTGATGATAATAATGTATATAATGAAAACAACCCTTTGTACCCAAGGTAAAAATCAAACAAACATATAACCTCTCTATGACAGTCGAGCAGACCTGTCTTGAATGTTAGCAAGTCCTTAACTTTTCTGAAACCCAATGTTTGCTCTGAAACACTGATAATAACATGGACGGCCACATCATTCATTTTCAAAAGTATGACACATGGGAAGGATGTTAGGGTAGATGGCACCAATTCTCGCCAATATGCAGTTATCTTTTCCTTCCTAGGCACATGGGAGATTATACATTTCAGCCACGTTTAAGTTGACAAGATCATATCATATGGTAAGTGACTCAGAATAAAAAAAAAGTCTCAAATCCTCCAGCTTCCCTCTTTCCTTTTGGTGGACAGTTTAGAGATCATGGGTTGACATGATAGGGGCCTAAAGATGGGAACAGCTTGGATGGATGGATGGATGGATGGACAGATGGGAATAGTTTCCTGGATAGTGGCTTAGACTCGCAGATTTTACAGAAGCAAAAATAAACTTCTGTTGCTAATGAGATTTGAGGTTGTCTATAACTGCAGCATGCTTTAATCTAACTGATTTATTCATATGTGCTAATCATTAGTATCCTTTTTCAAACAGCTAGGAATGGTTGACCCCCAGATCCTGAAGAATATGAATGCTAGGAAGATTCCAGCACTGACCTACTGGCCTTTTGAACTTTTAATGTGAAGTTAGAGACTGGTGTGAAAAGCAGCTGGGCAGGGAAAATAAACCATGATCTACTACCGGAATTCAGAAAACTCAGTTCGTGAATCACCGTACATCTGACTGGCCTGCTGTGAAGGGAGATTACCCTAATCCATGACACTCTTCCCAGGATCATCCAGCCTCCTGTGCACTTCCCTCCAGGAGCCACTAAAGCCCAGAACAAATCCCCTTATGGGAAGCTCTTGCAGTAGCCCTTCCCCTGCCTCAGAGTAATAGGAGCTGTCTGTTATCGCCAGCTGGAAAATTAAAGTTCTACTTGGTCAGAGCCAAAAGGTAATACAATTCTATAACCCTGTGGTTTCATCTGTTTATTACTTGCTGTTTGGGGAGAAGACAATAAATAAAATATCTGTGTATGTAATATCCCCTTTTCCCTCCGGGGACTCACGTAAGTCCCAAATTTCTAAACAACCTCAGTGTGAAGTAATGTTTGCCTAGAGTCTACCAGCTTCTTTATGACTTTCTCATTAACCTCTTCAACCTTCCAATTCCTGTTTCTTGGGTCTGGTCAGTTCTACTTAATAATGTTGATACAAACTATTGTATAGACTGAAATAACAGAATGGCATGTCCTCACACACACACAAACAGCCGGTCAGTCCCTGCATAGCTCTAGAACTATGAAACATCCAGAGTGGACCATAAGATAAAGAGAGGCTCTATGGATGAAAACACAAGTCTGAGCAAAACTCATCTTGGTCATTGTATCTGGCAGCTGGTTGCTCACTCCAAGACCTCTTTGTTTACTCCCTCCCAGCTGTCTTCAGAGAAAGCGAAGAACTGTACTGGGGGAAGGACCAAAAATCAGGAGAACCAGGTCTCACAACCTTGCAAACTTCTGACCTTCAGAGTTTCCAGTTGCCCTGGAAAGAGCAAATGGACCCTGCGAAAACTGGGAGGCTCAGGTGGGGACAAATGCTTGTTATTAGAAAGTATAGTCTGTCTGTCACCTGCCATCTCCACCTCTCCCCACCCAGTGCTCTGGCTCGGGATCATTGCATCATTTCTATAATATGAGCCAGAGGAACACTAGGCTTTGTGCAGTTTCATTTCTAAAAGATATTTCATGAAAGGTCATCAAGATTCCAGGTATCAGTCAAGCTGAGGTGGTTCTTTCCAACATAGTCAGCCCAGTGTTGATCTCTTGGTTCTTCTCATTGCTCCCATCAAAACAGAACAGGATATATGACCTTTTAAGTCTTTTACAATTTGACAAAACCACCTTCATGATAATGCATTAGTTTCCCTAGGTAATTTTAAGACTCTTATCTTTAATTGTGGGAATTAAGGGTTTTATCTTCCATGCAAGGAATTTCATGCACCAACTAAGCAGTGTGCAGGTTAGAGATGAAAGGGAGCCTCCCCAGGCTCCTAAAAACCATGCCCAGTCTTGGGGAGGGGCCAGAACAGATGCTGCGTCAAGAACAGAAGGACAGACAGAACTCAGAGAAGATGGCCCACGTCAAGGAGCACTCACTCCGTGACTTCTCTGTTCTCCTGCTCACTTGGCTGTCCTCATGGCACATATCTAGGCTGCTCCCTAAAATGCTATTTTCTGCAGTGGTTGTGAAGGGAAAGGTCTTGAAATAGCTGGTTTCTTGCACTGTGGCCCCTGGGCCTGGAGCCAGAGATATCTGAGCCGTCTTCCCTCCTTTGGTCTTCCCAGCTTCTTTCCAGGGCCTGGGACTGCACAGTCTTTCTGTCTCTTTCCTCTTACTTCCCCTGAGCCACCATCACTGACCTGTTTGTGCTCCCTCCCCAAGTTCATCTCCCAGCCCTACACCCTGCTGCCCCTTTCCCTCTAGAAGACAGGCCACTCCCTCAGTGCAGAGTTCTCTGCCTTGAAAAGGGACCCCTGTGAATGTGGGAAGGGAGAATGAGCTCGAAATTTGTTATTGCCCAACAAATATTGGCTCCGGAGACAGAGGAGTGCCTAGGGGCATCACAGAGGGAGCTTCAGCCACGGAAGGGCAAGTAGAGACACAGAACATGATCTAGGATACTTACTACTTTCCCTGCCTGTGCAAGACCTTGTGTGTGCATATGTGAGAGAGAGAGAGAGAGAACATGAGTGTGCTGAGGGAAAATCGACATCTTTGACAATAATTATAGTTACCAAGAAACTTTAAAAGTGAGAGAAAGAACTGAAGCTTTGGCTAGCTAAGAGTAATACTAATTACAGCCTTTATGCAAATTAAGTCTAATTATCATGCAACACAATAATAATATGTCTATCACTCTAATGTGTCAGATTAACTTTCTTGTAAATTTACCGGAACAATTCTGAGCTTTCTTCATGTACTAGAGTTCTGCAAGGAAAAGGACTGTAAATTAACAGAACTACACTGTCTTTTCAAGTCCTCTGCCCATATTTCTAGATGGCTGTTTGTCTTTTTCCTTAATGGTTTTTAAATAGTCTTTATGCATTGAGGAGAGAATTCTTTTATGTATCACATGTGCTGCAAATATTTTTTCCAGTTTGGAATTTTAATTTCAATGGCATATTAGAGTACATAGAAGAAAATTGGTCTGATTAAATCCATGTGCTTACTTTCTTAGCAGTATACTGGCCTGCTCACAATTTTTTTTAAAATGTAGAAATAGTACCCATTATATCCATTTGCCGAAGGCTGAAATTCCTTTGAACAGAAAGTAATCTTTCATTCCACAAATAGAGATAAAAGGTTTACAAATGTACAGGGCCTTAGAAATAATACGTTAGTGTGTTTCAGGTAAATGTGTATAATGACAACAGTCTTGCCTGTTTATGGGGTGAGTTTCATGTAGAAAGGGGTAGAGAATTCAGTACCAGGATGTGTGAGGAAGTGCAGTCACTAAGGAGGGTTTCAGAAACCAAGACTAACCATCTCCTAGAACCTTCCCTGACCTTCCAGGTCAAACTTAGATGCCTCTTGCCTGCAGCACCACTGCACTCATGTGTCATATCCCACTGATTACATAGTCACGATTGTTGTTTACTTCTCTATCTTGCTTTCTTGGGGTAAGAAAGTCCTCCAAGAAAGGGCTTGGGAGCTTGGAGGGCAGAGGTTACATGTAACAAGTTTGCCATTGTATCCAGAGCACCATGCTTTGTATGTTTTTAATAAGACTTCACTGGATGAATGAGCAAAGGAGTCAATAAATCAGTAAACTAATGTTATTTTTTTCCTCAGGGCTTACATGACTGGATCTCTACCTCTTCACAGAAAAGTGAAAGGAACTGAATATTAAAGAAGATTCAGACTGGGAAGATAAGCTGCTGCAGGATGATCATCACTCTTGCAGCATCCAACCCCAAAAGGTTCAGAAATAAGCACCCCAACAGAACTTCACTCAAAGACCATGACTTCCCTCGAAATTCAGATTCCAATATACCAAGGCAAATGGGGAGAATGCCTCCTTTCTCCTCCCCAAGAGACACAGAGCTTCCCAAGCCAGAAGAGATCCTCTAGTGCCTCTGGGCTAAACCCTGAGGAAGGGGCAATTGGGTTTCTAGAAACTGTTCAGAAGAAAAGATCTCATGGGGCAGGGGACTCTGTCTGAGCCAAGCGCCTCTAATGCTCTCCTGGGTATTTTATGATTCATCTCGCTAGAACCTCTTTATCTTCTCGAAAGTTTGCTGAGCTGTCAATCCTCCTTTAGCGGACCTCAGATAACACCATATCCTGCTCTCTGTTCCTGGGACCCTCTTTTGTGGGTCTGAGTCCTGTCTAGATGATGCAGGCTCTGCACAGACCACCACAAGAGCTGACCTCTTTTCTGGCCTTCTTGGCAAGTTCAGCCTGACCCTGGGTTCACGCTATTTTGATACCTTGTGCAAACATGCATTTCCTTATCCCTTGCCCCACATTCTGTAAATAGACTCAAGCCCTGACCAAAGATCCTTGGCTTCCCATGTTGGAAACTGCCCTGTACACTGTCAGCTCTTTTTGCCCAGGTCTGTGCACAGGTATCACACACTAGGGATTGTTTGCTATTCGAGTTTCTTCTTGACTCAAGCACTGTGTGCATCCCACCTGCTTACTTCTGTTTGCAAATTCCTGTTGCCGTGTGCTTTAACTTGGGTTTCTAGACTCCTATTATCCTAGCATTGGCTTGGGTTCTACTTCCTGGTTACTCAGTGATCATTTCTCCTGGAAATCATCCAGCTACCTCTCAGAAATCAGGACTGAGCCCTGCGCCTATAGATATGACTGAAGGCGCCCTCAAATCGTGCCTGAGCACCCTCTCCACTGCACACTCCACTCTTTTATTTCCATGGGTACCCTCCCAGCACTGCTCACCTGGTTCATCATTGTCCAGGCATGCAAAGGGCATAGAAGAACCACCACTTGTGCCACACAAAATATTTCTTTCAAGAAGCTCATTGGGAAAACAGCCAAGTGCACGGATTTCCATCATTTTCCCATAATAGGAAGTGTTTTCTGAGTGGAATATAACTTAGTACACCATAGAAAGGGCTCCAATATGAAGAACTCATTCCCATAAGGTTCTAAAACTGTGTATAAAATGGCTAAAGCAACTACAGAAAGAACAAACAAAACTCAAAGTTAGTAGAAGGAGAGAAATTTTTAAGATCAGAAGGAAGTGAAATAGAAGTGAAGAAAACAATGGCAAAGATCAATGGAACTAAAAGATGCTTCTTTGAGAAGTTAAACAAAATTGATAAACATTTATCCAGACTCATTAAGAAAAGAAAAAGAGGGAGAACTCAAACCAAGGAAATTAGAAATGAAAAAGAAGTTACGACTGATACCACAGAAGTACAAAGGATCATAAGAGACTGCTAAAAGCATATTCAAAAGCACAGACATTACTTTGCCAACAAAGGTCCGTCTAGTCAAGGCTATGGTTTTTCCTGTGGTCATGTATGGATGTGAGAGTTGGACTGTGAAGAAGGCTGAGCAGCAAAGAATTGATGCTTTTGTACTGTGGTGTTGAAGAAGACTCTTGAGAGTCCCTTGGACTGCAAGGAGATCCAACCAGTCCATTCTTTAGGAGATCGGTCCTGGGTGTTCTTTGGAAGCAATGATGCTAAAGCTGAAACTCCAGTACTTTGGCCACCTCATGCGAAGAGTTGACTCACTGGAAAAGATTCTGATGCTGGGAGGGATTGGGGGCAAGAGGAGAAGGGGATGAAAGAGGATGAGATGGCTGGATGGCATCACTGACTCGATGGATGTGAGTCTCAGTGAACTCTGGGAGTTGGTGATGGACAGGGAGGCCTGACGTGCTGCGATTCATGGGGTCACAAAGAGTCGGACACGACTGAGCGACTGATCTGAAAAGCAATTATATGACAATAAAATGGACAAATTCTTGGAAAGGTACAAACTTCCAAGACTGAGCAAAGAAGAAACAGAAAATATGAATAGACCAATCACAAGTAATGAAATTGAAACTGTGATTAAGAATCTTCCAACAAACAAAAATCTAGGACTAGATGGCTTCATAGGCACATTCTAGAAATATTTAGAGAAGAACTAACACCTATCCTTCCAAAAACTTGAAGAGGAAGGAACACTCCCAAGCTCATTCTTTAGGCAACTATCACCCAGATACCAAAAGCAAAGATATTTTTAAAAAGAAAATCACAAGCCAACATCAACATAGAGGCAAAAATCCTACACAAAATACTAGCAAACAAAATCCAACAACACATTAAAAAGATCATACACCATGATCAAGTGTATGATAAAAGTTCTTCAGAAAGAGAACATAAAAAGAACCTACTTCAACATAATAAAGGCCATATAAGACAAACTCACATGCTAATAAAGTAATGCTCAAAGTTCTCCAAGCCAGGCTTCAGCAATATGTGAACCGTGAACTTCCTGATGTTCAAGCTGGTTTTAGAAAAGGCAGAGGAACCAGAGATCAAATTGCCAACATCCGCTGGATCATGGAAAAAGCAAGAGAGTTCCAGAAAAACATCTATTTCTGCTTTATTGACTATGCCAAAGCCTTTGACTGTGTGGATCACAGTAAACTGTGGAAAATTCTGAAAGAGATGGGAATCCCAGACCACCTGACCTGCCTCTTGAGAAATCTGTATGCAGGTCAGGAAGCAACAGTTAGAACTGGACATGGAACAACAGACTGGTTCCAAATAGGAAAAGGAGTACGTCAAGGCTGTATATTGTCGCCCTGCTTATTTAACTTATATGCAGAGTACATCATGAGAAACGCTGGACTGGAAGAAACACAAGCTGGAATCAAGATTGCTGGGAGAAATATCAATAACCTCAGATATGCAGATGACACCACCCTTATGGCAGAAAGTGAAGAAGAACTCTTGATGAAGCCTCTTGATGAAGGTGAAAGTGGAGAGTGAAAAAGTTGGCTTAAAGCTCAACATTTAGAAAATGAAGATCATGGCATCCAGTCCCATCACTTCCTGAGAAATAGATGGGGAAACAGTGGGAAAAGTGTCAGACTTTATTTTTCTGGGCTCCAAAATCACTGCAGATGGTGACTGCAGCCATGAAATTAAAAGACGCTTACTCCTCAGAAGGAAAGTTATGACCAATCTAGATAGCATATTCAAAAGCAGAGACATTACTTTGCCAACAAAGGTTCGTCTAGTCAAGGCTATGGTTTTTCCTGTGGTCATGTATGGATGTGAGAGTTGGACTGTGAAGGCTGAGCGCCTGAGAATTGATGCTTTTGAACTGTGGTGTTGGAGAAGACTCTTGAGAGTCCCTTGGACTGCAAGGAGATCCAACCAGTCCATTCTGAAGGAGATTGGTCCTGGGATTTCTTTGGAAGGAATGATGCTAAAGCTGAAACTCCAGTACTTTGGCCACCTCATGCAAAGAGTTGACTCATTGGAAAAGACTCTGATGCTGGGAGGGATTGGGGGCAGGAGGAGAAGGGGACGACAGAGGATGAGATGGCTGGATGGCATCACTGACTCGATGGACATGAGTCTGAGTGAACTCCGGGAGTTGGTGATGGACAGGGAGGCCTGGCGTGCTGTGATTCATGGGGTGACAAAGAGTCAGACACGACTGAGTGACTGAACTGAACTGAAGACAAACTCATAGCAAACATCATTCTCAATAGTGAAAAACTGAAAGCATTTCCTCTAAGATCAGGAACATAACAAGAATGCTCACATTTGCCATTATTATTCAACATAGTTTTGGAAGCTCTAGCCATACCAATCAGAGAAGAAAATGAAATAAAAAGAATACAAACTGGGAAAGAAAACTGTCATGGTTTGCAGATGACATAATATGATACGTAGAAAACACTAAAGATGCTACCAGAAAACTACTAGAGCTCAAAGTTTCAGGATACAAAATTAACACACAGAAATCTCTTGCTTTCCCATATACTAACAAAGAAAGAAATTAAGGAACAACCCTATTTACCATTGGGGGGGGAAATATATATATATATATATATATATATATACACACACACACACACATATGTCTGTGTGTGTGTATATATATAATATATAGGAATAAACCTACCTAAGGAGGCAAAATATCTGTACTCAGAAAACTATAAGACACTGATAAAAATCAAAAATAGCACAAACAGATGAAGAGATATACCATGTTCTTGGATTGGAATAATCAGTATTATTGATTACTGTGAAAATGAACATACTATTCAGAGAAATCTACAGATTCAATGCAATTCCTATTAAATTACCAATGGTATCTTTTCAAAGAATTAAAATAAAAAAATTTATAATTTATATGAAAACACAAAAGACCTCAAATAGCCAGAACAATTTTGAAAAAGAATTAGAAGTGCAGGAATCAGGCTCCCTAAATTCAGACTATATTACAAAGCTACAAAGTAATCAAAACAGTATTATACTGACACAAAAATGGAAATGCAGGTAAATGAAACAGGATAGGAAGCCCAGAGATAAACCCATGGTCACCCAATCTATGACAAAGGAGGCAAGAACATACAATGGGGAAAAGCCAGTCTCTTCATTATGTGGTGTTGGGAAAACTGGATAGCTACATATAAAAGAATGAAATTAGAACACTCCCTAACACCATACACAAAAATACGCTCATAATGGATTAAAGGCCTACATGTAAGCCAGAGACTATAAAACTTTTAGAGGACAACATAGGCAAAATACTCTTTGACATAAATCACAGCAAGATCTTTTTTGACCCACCTCCTAGAGTAATGAAAAGACCCTGATGCTGGGCAAGATTGAAGGCGGGAGGAGAAGGAGATGACAGAGGATGAGATGGCAGAATGGCATCACCAACTCAATGGACATGAGTTTGAGTAAACTCTGGGAGTTGGTGGTGGACAGGAAGGCCTGGCATGCTGCAGTCCATGTGGCTGCAAAGAGCTGGACATGACTGAGTGACTGAACTGAACTGAACCAGAGTAATGAAAATAAAAACAAAAATAAATAAATGGGACCTAACTAAACTGAAAAGCTTTTGCACAGTAAAGGAAAAAGGAAACCATAAACAAGATGAAAAGATGATTCTCAGAATGGGAGAAAATATTTGCAAACGAAGCAACCAATGAGAGATTCACCTTCAAAATATACAAACAGCTCATACAGCTCAATATCAAACAAACAACCCAATCAAAAATGGGAAGATCTAAATAGACATTTCTTCCAAGACATACAAATGGCCAAAAGGCACATGAAAAGATGCTCAACATCATTAATTATTAGAGAAATGCAAATCAAAATGACAATGAGCTATCACCTCACACCAGTCAGAATGGCCATCAAAAAATCTACAAACAATAAATACTAGAGAGAATTTGGAGAAAAAGGAATCATCTTTACACTGTTGGTGGGAATGTAAATTGGTACAGCCTTTATGGAGAACAGTGGGCTTCCCAGATGGCTAAGTGGTAAAGAATTTGCCTGCCAATTCAGGAGACATGGGTTCAATCCCTGGGTCAGAAAGATCCCCCTGGACAAGGGAATAGCAACCAACTAAAGTATTCTTGCCCAGATAATCCCATGGATAGAAGAGCCTGGCAGGCTACAGTCCATGGGGTCACAAGGAGTCAGACATGACTGAGCATGCATGCACATTATGGAGATTCCTTTAAAAAGTAAAAATAGAACACCATATGACCCAGAAATCTCACTACTGGGCATAAACCCTGAGAAAACCATAATTCAAAAAGACACATGTACCCCAATGTTCATTGCAGTGCTATTTACAATTACCAGGATATGGAAGCAACCTGAATGTCTATCGACAGGTTAATGGATAAAGACATGGTACATATAAACAATGAAATATTACTCAGACATAAAAGGAGCTAAATGGGATCATTTGCAGTGATGTGGATGGAACTAGAGTCTATCATACAGAGTGAAGTCATAAAGAGAAAAACAAATATGATATATTAATGCATAAATGTTAAATCTAGAGAAATGGTACAGATGAACCTATCTGTAGGGCAGGAATAGAGATGCAGATGTAGAGAACAGACATGTGGGCACAGCAGGGGAAGGGGAGAGTGGAACAAACTGGGAAAGTAAGATTGAAATATTTGTTGTTGTTCAGTCACTAAGCCATGTCTGACTCTTTGCAATTCCATGGACTGCAGGACATCAGGCTTTCCAGTTCTTCACTATCTCCCAGCATTTGTTCAGATTCATGTTTACTGAGTTGGTGGTGCTATCTAACCATCTCATCGTCTGCCGCCTTCTCCTTTTGCCTTCAATCTTTCCCAGCATCAGGGTCCTTTCTAATGAGTTGGCTGTTTACATCAGGTGGCCAAAGTATTGGAACTTCAGCATCAGTCCTTCCATGGAGTAAGACTGCCATATATACACTGCTGCTGCTGCTGCACTACCATGTGTAAAATAGATAGCTAATGGGAAGCTGCTGTATAGTACAGACAGCTCAGATATGTATACATATACCTGACTCACTTTGTTATATAGCAGAAACTAAAACAACATTGTAAAGCAATTATACACCAATAAAAAAGAAAAAGTTAATAAAAAGATAAATGCTCCCCAATGTTCATGGCAACACTATTTACAATAGCTAGGACATGTAAGCAGCCTAAATGTTCTTCAAAAGAGGAATGGATAAAGAAGATGTGGTACAGGATTCCGTGGGTGGTGGTGCATGGCCGTTCTTAGTTGATGGAGTGATTTGTCTGGTTAATTCCAATAATGAACGAGTCTCTGGCATGCTAACTAGTTACACAACCCCCGAGCTAATGAGAAATTAGAAAGAGAAATTGAGAAAACAATTCCATTCACCATTGCAACAAAAAGAATAAAATACTTAGGAATATATCTACCTAAAGAAACTAAAGACCTATATATAGAAAACTATAAAACACTGGTGAAAGAAATCAAAGAGGACACTAATAGATGGAGAAATATACCATGTTCATGGATTGGAAGAATCAATATAGTGAAAATGAGTATACTACCCAAAGCAATTTATAGATTCAATGCAATCCCTATCAAGCTACCAATGGTATTCTTCACAGAGCTAGAACAAATAATTTCACAATTTGTATGGAAATACAAAAAACCTTGAATAGCCAAGGCAATCTTGAGAAAGAAGAATGAAACTGGAAGAATCAACCTGCCTGACTTCAGGCTCTACTACAAAGCCACATTCATCAAGACAGTATGGTACTGGCACAAAGACAGAAATATAGATCAATGGAACAAAATAGAAAGCCCAGAGATAAATCCACGCACCTATGGACACCCCTTATCTTTGAGAAAGGAGGCAAGAATAGACAATGGAGAAAAGACAATCTCTTTAACAAGTGGTGCTGGGAAAACTGGTCAACCACTTGTAAAAGAATGAAACTAGAACACTTTCTAACAACATACACAAAAATAAACTCAAAATGGATTAAAGATCTAAATGGAAGACCAGAAACTATAAAACTCCTAGAGGAGAACATAGGCAAAACGCTCTCCAACGTACATCACAGCAGGATCCTCTATGACCCACCTCCCAGAATATTGGAAATAAAAGCAAAAATAAACAAATGTGACCTAATTAAACTTAAAAGCTTCTGCACAACAAAGGAAACTATAAGCAAGGTGAAAAGACAGCCTTCAGAATGGGAGAAAATAATAGCAAATGAAGCAACTGACAAACAACTAATCTCAAAAATACACAAGCAACTCCTACAGCTCAACTCCAGAAAAATAAATGACCCAATCAAAAAATGGGCCAAAGAACTAAATAGACATTTCTCCAAAGAAGACATACAGATGACTAACAAACCCATGAAAAGATGCTCAACATCACTCATTATTAGAGAAATGCAAATCAAAACCACTATGAGGTACCATTTCATGCCAGTCAGAATGGCTGCGATCCAAAAGTCTACAAGCAATAAATCCTGGAGAGGGTGTGGAGAAAAGGGAACCCTCTTACACTGTTGGTGGGAATGCAAACTAGTACAGCCACTATGGAGAACAGTGTGGCGATTCCTAAAAAAATGGAAATAGAACTGCCTTATGACCCAGCAATCCCACTGCTGGGCATACACACTGAGGAAACCAGAAGGGAAAGAGACACGTGTACCCCACTGTTCGTCGCAGCACTGTTTATAATAGCCAGGACATGGAAGCAACCTAGATGTCCATCAGCAGATGAATGGATAAGAAAGCTGTGGTACATATACACAATGGAGTATTCCTCAGCCATTAAAAAGAATACATTTGAATCAGTTCTAATGAGGTGGATGAAACTGGAGCCTATTATACAGAGTGAAGTAAGCCAGAAAGAAAAACACCAATACAGTGTACTAACACATATATATGGAATTTAGAAAGATGGTAACAAAAACCCTGTATACGAGACAGCAAAAGAGACACTGATGTATAGAACAGCCTTTTGAACTCTGTGGGAGAGGGAGAGGGTGGGATGATTTGGGAGAACGGCATTGAAACATGTATAATATCATATATGAAACGAGTCGCCAGTCCAGGTTCGATGCATGATACTGGATGCTTGGGGCTGGTGCACTGTGACGACCCAGAGGGATGGTATGGGGAGGGAGGAGGGTTCAGGATGGGGAACATGTGTATACCTTTGGCAGATTCATGTTGATATATGGCAAAATGAATACAATATTGTAAAGTTAAAAAAGAAAAAAAAAAGAAAATATTATTTCCTGAACACAATTTGGATTCTTGCTTTGTGTATGACATTTTTATTGTACAGAATTGAAAAATAAATTGTACTCAATTTTAAATTGTTTCCACTGTATCTTCTTATAAAAGCCTTGCCATCCAAGATTAAAAAATTAAATATTAAAAAAAAATTTTTTTTAAAGAAGATGTGGTACATATATTCAATGGAATATTACTTAGTCATAAAAAAGAGCAAAATAATGCCATTTGCAGCAACATAGATGGACTTGGAGATTGTCATACTGAGTGAAGTAAGTCAGACACAGAAAGACAAATACATGATATCACTTATATGTGTAATCAAAAAAATGTATAAATGAATTTATTTACATAATATAAAAGAGGTATAGTCATAGATGTAGAAAACAAATACGATTACCAAGGATAAGTGGGGAGGGATAAATTTGGAGATTGGGATTGACATGTATATGTGTATATATGTGTATATATATATAACTAAATATAAAATAGGGATGTCCTTGGTGGTCCAGTGCTTAACACTCTGAACTTCCACTGCAGGGAGCATGGGTGCCATCTCTGATCAGAGAATTAAGAACCCACTTGCCATGTAGCACAGCCAAAGAAAAATAGCTAACTAATAAGAACATGGGCTTCCAAGGCAGTGCTAGTGGTAAAGAACCCACCTGTCAATGGAGGTTAGACATAACCAATGCAGGTTCCATCCCTGGATCAGGAAGATCCCCTGGAGAAGGGCACAGCAACCCACTCCAGCATTCTTGCCTGGAGAATCCCATGGACAGAGGAGCCTGATAGGCTGCAGTCCACAGAGTCACAAAGAGTCGGACATGACTGAAGCAACTTGGCACGCAACAAGAACATACTGTACAGCACAGGGACCTCTACTCAATACTACCTAATGCCCTATATGGGTAAGAATCTAAAAAGAAGAAAGTGAAGTCGCTTGGTCATGTCTGACTCTTTGTGTCCTCATGGACCGTAGCCTACCTTGTTCCTCCGACCGTGGAGGTTTCCAGGCAACCATACTGGAGTGGGTTGCCATGTCCTTCTACAGAGGATCTTCCCAGCCCCAGGGATTGAACCTGGGTCTCCCACATTGCAGGCAGACCCTTTACCATCTGAGCCACCAGGGAATATATATATTATATATATGTGTGTGTATATATATATAATTGATTCACTTTGTTGTACATCTGAAACTAACACACCATTGTAAATCAACTATACTCTAATTAAAAAAAATTTTAAGGAGGATGCAAATTTTAAAATTTAAATTAAAAAAGTCAAACTATTAAAAACTGTATATGAAGTAGAAGAGGCAGGGGCACTGAGGAACATCTAGCTGACTGCCTGACAAGAACTTTAGGACTAAAGGGATCAGCTGCTGCTATCAATCAGTCCTCCCAGGGAACTAATTCAGCTCATCAGCTTCTGGCTAAGCTACTAAAAGCAGTGAGGACATGAGCCTCCAGGCTACCCTTCAAGCCTCCTCTTCATGCCTGACTCACTGATAGCCCCCATCCCTAGTCCCCAGTCTTGGTCACACAACCTATTTGCAGCCCTCACACAGATATCCACAACTTCTGTTCCCTGGTGGCTCAGACGGTAAAGCGTCTGTCTACAATGCCGGAGACCCGGGTTCGATCCCTGGGTCAGGAAGATCCCCTGGAGAAGGAAATGGCAATCCATTCCAGTACTATTGCCTGGAAAGTCCCATGGACAGACGAGCCTGGTAGGCTACAGTCCATGGGGTCGCAAAGAGTCTGACACAACTGAGCGACCACTTCACAGATATCCACAATCTGCTTTCTCCCTGAGCCCCAGCAAGGTAAAAGGTTTACAAATGCACAGAGATTTGGAGATGATACATTAGTGTGGTTCAGGCAAACGTGTGTGATAACAGGATCTTTCCTGTGTTTCTGAGAAAGGATTTCACTTAGCAGTAGAAAATTCACTGCCAGAATGGGTAAGGAAGTGAGGCCACCAAGAAAAGCCCTTGAGCTGCTCTGAACTTCACAGTTTTTCCCATTGTTTCACTTGCATTCCCTCTTGTATTGCTTTCTCAATTTTCTCCCCATCTCCCATCAATATTCACACATCCTTAATATTTCCTCCTAGGACCCTACTCTCTAATGTAACTATAAAATCACAGAATTTGAGGTATAAACAATCTAATCATAAAATGGGAACATAAAGATATCAACCAAAGTGTGAAAAAGTCAGAGGATGCTTCTTATAAGAAGTGGGGGGATAAGGGGTTTTTGGATCCCCTTGCTATTGACAAGTCCCCCTTCTCTTCTCTATAGCACCCTGTCCCCTGCACCCTTCTAAACAGTAGCTCCACGCTTCATGAGCTCTTTGATCCTGGGCAACTATCTAAATCTCTTGGTGCCTTTGTTTTCTTATCAGCAAAGTGGGATTATTAATATATTGTACCTTTTTCAAGGGATTGGCCAGAAGATTAATGAGATAATCTTATGTGAATAAGTAGCATGGAAACTGGCACTCAATAAGTGTTAGCTCTTATTATTTCATTAAACCTTTATATCTTGGTTATTTTTTAAGATAATCAGTCCAAATCAATCCCTCTATTAAGTAGTATTGAAGGACAATGCATTTTTACCTCCTCCAGGTAAGATAACTGTGTTTAGCCTGAAAGGATGTTTTCATCCAATGACGGCGATACCTGGAGAATCCCAAACTCCTGGGATATGGAAAGGACAAGCGCATCAAGTGAACAGGATTCATAGATTTCCTGATATCAAGTGAAGCAGGTAGATGTCTATTGTTTCAACATGTGGAGAAAGATTTGGGCTTATTGTTCAAATTCGTTAAAGCCCTAAGCCTAGAAATTGACAAGCAGGACTTATTTCCACAGCTCTATTAGAAAAGGGGGTTATGAGCACTTTATTTTCTCCTTTTCACACCATATAGTCCATGCCTTTGTAATTTTGATTAAGAGAGTTAAAGCATGACCTGCTTAATTTAAATACCTAAACACATGGGCTATTACTGTAGTCTATCAGGCTTCTCTGTCCATGGGATTTTCCAGGCAAGAGTACTGGAGTGGGTTGCCATTTCCTTCTCCAGGGGATCTTCCTGACCCAGGGATCAAACCCAGGTCTCCTGCATTGCAGGCAGACACTTTGCCCTCTGAGCCACCAGGGAAGTCCCATTTGACAACTACAGTAACATTTATTCTTCAGAATTTTATAGTTCTTTTTTTTTTAATGTCCAAATCAATTCCACTATTCTGTAAACACTGACATCAGGTTTGGCAGACATCACAAAGATGTTCCTAGTTTTTCCAAAGGTTGATATTTTTCTCAGTTTATTTCAATTCTACACAAACACCAAAAACTCTCTAAAGGTGAGCTCCATCCTGAACTGCCTTCCAGTTTTGATTAGCAGGGCGCTTTCCAAATGGAAGGCTAAAGTTGTAACATGTTTCCTTCCCTGCTTTTTATCAAATGCTTCCTTAGGGGAGTCCTCATTGTCTTTTAATTGTCCAAGTTTATTTTCATTCCTCTTACTAAAGCGGAGTTGGCAGAGGGGATGAGGGGGAATGTAGGGGTACCTCAGCAACCTTCAAAGTCCTTTTTAATCTTATAATCATCTTCATCAGCCAGCCTCTCTTTTCCCTTGCCTCCATTTTTTTCTTGGTTATTCAGAAAAGCCTTTCTCATTCTCATTTGCTCACATTAATTCACCCTGCTCTTTGGCTGCCCTAACTTGAGTTGCACACCCTCATTTGATTCCCTCCTGTCCCTTTCCTTTCCAAGTCAGATTTTTCTTTGCTCACAGGTTTTTAAGCCACCCTTTGTAAATCCACTTTGCAAAGAGCAAGCAATCTCCAATCTTCTTTTCCAAAGCAATTGTAATCCACTATGCTTTAATTACAGTGTCTATTCAGATGTTCAAAATGCCATCTAGTTATAGACTTTAATACTTCTTCCTCCTTCCCTCTGCATCATACTTATTAGATTAATTCTCTAAATGTGCTTTTTTTTTTTTTGAAGTTTAATACCCTAGGTCTTTGAAGCCACTGCTTACTTAAAGAAGTCCAGAAGATCATGATTACTACTAACAAGGCAGCTTTTCTGGCTTTAACTATATAATGCAGCAGTTGCTAGTCCCAGGAGCTCTAGTCCTGTTCCACTCTTAGCTTGAGTTGCTAACATTTTAGTCAAAACACTGTCCTCTCCCTCTCCTGGGACACAATGATGGATGATACACTTTTGCCTATAATCCATGGAGATCTACACCTGGGGAGTGTCAAAGGAAAACAAATTGAGGAAGGACTGGCTTCTTTCTTCTTATTATTATTGTTCACTCTCATCCTGGATGACTGGTGATATGTTGGAGTAATTCATATTATGTATCTCAACCTTCATTTCTATATAAGTGAAATAGGGAAGGAGAATTAGATGGTTTCTAAGGTTAATGTAATATATATCTCTAACTTATCACCATCTATCTTCAAGTAATATTATACCACATCATATATAGTTAAAGAACCTAACAACCACAACTAGAATTAGAAGGCCTTCTCTGGTAGCACAGTGGTAAGAACCTGTCTGCAATGCAGGGAGATTGATCCAATTCAATCCCTGGGTTGGGAACATCACTGGGAGAAGGAAATGGCAACCCACTCCAGTATTCTTGTCTGGGAAATCCCATATACAGGGGAACTTTAGTGCTACAGTCCATGGGGTCACAAAGAGTAGGATACAACTGAGCAACTAAACAACAAAGATACTTTCTCACTCTTGTAAATGCCACAACTTCTATAATTCTAATTTACTCTCACCAAATCACATAGGTGTAGGTGTTTCTAGAACTTTCATCTGAACTATGTAATACTTTATTACTTAAAAATAAATATTTATAGATAATTTAAGTAATTAAATTCATCTTATCTTTTTTAACAGTTTTATTAGGATAAAACTAACATCATAAAATAAACTTATTAAAATCTATAATTTGATATATCTTGCCTTGTTTGTACCTTATACAAACAAGACAATATCCATCACCCCTACTTTGAGATTAGTTGAGCATCCCTTATGATTTCATATAATCTGCCTTGCTGGATTTCTATAATTGCTAGAATTATTTGCAGTATTATTTCAGTGGTGACTCTAAGGTTCATGTAAAATATATCTCTAACTTATCACCATTTATCTTCAAGTAATATTATATCACTTCACCTATAGTAAAGGAACTTAACAACCACATTTCATTTTTATCCTAGTCTTTATATTGTTGTCATACATTTTGCTTTATGGTATAAAGTCCAACAAACGTTGTTATTTTTGCTCTAAATGATCATTTTCTTTTAAATAAATTAAAACAATTTTTAAAGTCTTACATTTATTCACATATTGACCTTGTCCAATACTCCTCAGTCCTATGTGTAGATCCACATTTCCATCGTATCATTTCCCTTGTGCCTGAAGAATTTCTTCAATGTAATAAGAATATGTTGGTAGCCAGTTTTTTCCATTTAAGTATATCTGACCAATCTTTATTTAACATTAGCTTTTAAAACTTTTTTTCTGGGTATAAAATTATAAGTTGACAGTTGTTTTCCATCAGTTCTTTAAATGCTGCTTGTCTTTCCTCTTGTATTGCTTAGTAAGAAATCTATTATCATTTTTAACTTTGTTCCTACACATAAGGTATCTTTTTCTCTGGCTGCTGTTAGGATTTTTCTTTTTATCAGTTATTTATGAACAATTTGATTATAATCTGCTTTGGTGAATTTTTCTTCGCATTTATTGGGCTTTTGTTGAGCCTTGGAATTACGAGCGTATAGTTTTCATCAAAGTTTTACAGACTTTGGCCATTAAGCCTTCAGATTATTTGGTGATTTGTTCTCTTTTTAAAGACTCCAATTACATGTATCCCAGGATATTGGAAGTATACCACATTAATGGATGCTCTGTCCATTACTTTTTCCAGTCTTTTTTTTCTGTTTCATTTTGGATAGTTTCTACTCTGTCTCTTCATGTTCAGTAACCTTTTCTTTTGCATTATCTAATTTGCCATTAGTGTATTTTTAATCTCAGAAATTGTGGTTTTTATCTCTAGAAGTTCTTTTTATATTTTCCATTATACAATCCTTAATACACTCAATCTTGTCTCTAGCTTGAGCATATAGAATGTATTATCTAATAATTTTGTCATCTATACCATTTCTCAGTTGGTTTTGACTGATTTTTCTGATTATAAATCACCTTTTCTTCTTTGAAGACCTGTTTAATTCTTATTGAGTGCTAGAGTTACGATTTTTATCTTATTGGGTGCTAGATATTGTTGTACTTCTATTAATATTCTTGAGTTTTGTTCTGCTTCACCATCGATTTACTTGGAGACAGTTTGATTCTTTTTGGTCTTTTATGTGTGTGTGTATATGTATATATGTGTATGTGTGTGTGTATATATATATATGTATATATATATGTGTGTGTGTGTATATATATATATATATATATAATTTTGCTAGGTAGAACCAGAGCAGTGCTTAGTTTAGTGCTAATTTCAACCCACTACTGGAGCAGGACCCTTCAGACTTCTCTTACTGATATCGATGACTTATGAGATTTTCCACTCTGGTGGGAGCTGAATATATTTCCAGTTTGTCTGAGTTTTGGATACTGTCCCCTCTAATCCTCTTAAGTTATTCTTCTCTAAGCTTCAGGTAGTTTCCTTAAAAGTATGTGCTGACCAGTATCTATTAATACCTGAAGACACAAAGAGATTCTCCAAAGTGCTCCACAAAGCAGATCTCCAAAGTGCTCTATGCAAGTCTCTCCTTAAAACACTGTCCTGCAAAATCTAATCACATTGGCCTCCCTGTACTCCCAGCTCGCTCTCTCCTCAATCAAGGAGATCACCTATGTGCCTTCCAGTATTACAACTTAGTCATTCTCAAGGATGTTCCTTAGCTCTGCATATAAATATATATTTAGGTTTACTGTTTCATTAATTGTTTTCTGTTTTCTACAGTAAACAGTTTCACTGAAACATTATGAATTCTTATTGCCTTTTTTTCTACCTTGGTTCCCACTACTTGTAATCACACTAGATACAGAAGTCTAAGTAGAGACAAGGACTTCCCTGGTGAATAAAGGACAGAAATGGTGAGGACCTAACAGAAGCATAAGAGATTAAGCAGCAGTGGCAAGAATACACAAAAGAGCTGTACAAAAAAGATCCTAACAACCCGGATAACCACGATGGTGTTGTCACTCACCTAGAGCCAGACATCCTGGAGTGTGAAGTCAAGTGGGCCTTAGGAAGCATTTCTATGAATAAAGCTAGTGGAGGTGATGGAATTCCAGTTGAGCTACTTCAAATCCTAAAAGATGATGCTGTTAAAATGCTGCACTGAACATGTCAGTTATTAAAATAAAAAAAAAAAAGATCAGTTTTCATTCTAAGCCCAAACAAGGACAATGCGAAAGAATATTCAAACTACTCTACAGTTGTGTTCATTTCACATGCTAGCAAGGTAATGCTCAAAATCCTTCAAGCTAGGCTTCAACAATATGAGAACTGAGAATTTTAAGATGTACAGGCTGGATTTAGAAAAGGCAGAGGGATCAGAGATCAAATTGCCAACATCCGTTGAATCATAGGAAAGGCAAGAGAATTCCAGAAAAATGTTTACTTCTCCTTCACTGAATATGCAAAAACCTTTGACTGTTCAATTCAGTCGCTCAGTTATGTCCAACTCTTTGCAACCCCATGAACCGCAGTACACCAGGCCTCCCTGTCCCTCACCAACTTCCGGAGTCCACCCAAACTCATGTCTATTGTGTTGTTGATGCCATCCAACCATCTCATCCTCTGTTGTCCCCTTCTCCTCCTGCCCTCAATCTTTCCCAGCATAAGGGTCTTTTCAAATGAGTCAGCTCTCCACATCAGGTGGCCAAAGTATTGGAGTTTCAGCTTCAACATCAGTCCCTCCAATGAACACCCAGGACTGATCTCCTTTAGAATGGACTGGTTGGATCTCCTTGCAGTCCAAGGGACTCTCAAGAGTCTTCTCCAACACCACAGTTCAAAAGCATCAATTCTTCTGCGCTCATCTTCCTTTATAGTCCAACTCTCACATCCACACATGACCACTGAAAAAACCATAGCCTTGACTAGATGGACCTTTGTTGCTGTGGATAGCAACAAACTGTGGAAAATTCTTAAAGATATGGGAATGCCAGACCACCTTACCTGTCTCCTGAGAAACCTGTATGCAGGTCAAGAGGCAATAATTAGAACCAGACATGGAACAACAGACTGGTTCAAAATTGGGAAAGTAATATGTCAAGGCTGTATATTGTCACCCTGCTTATTTAACTTATATGAAGAATATATCATATGAAATGCTAGGTTGGGTGAATCACAAGCTGGAATCAAGATTCCCAGGAGAAATATGGACAGCCTCAGGATGCTGATAACACCACCCTTATGGCAGAAAGCAAAGAGGAACTAAAGAGCCTCTTGATGAGGGTGAAAGAGGAGCGTGAAAAAGCTGGCTTAAAACTCAACATTCAAAAAACAAAGATCATGGCATCTGGTCCCATCACTTCATGGCAAACAGATGGGGAAAAAGTGGAAACAGTGATAGAATTTTTCTTGGGCTCCAAAATCACTGCAGTCAGTGACTGTAGCCATGAAATTAAAAGACATTTGCTCCTTAGAAGGAAAGCTATGACAAACCTAGACAGTGTATTAAAAAGCAGAGACCTCACTTTGCTGACAAAGGTCCATATAGTCAAAGCTATGATTTTTTGAGCAGTCATGTATAGACATGAGAGTTGGACCATAAAGAAGGTTGAGTGCCAAAAACTAATGTTTTCTAACTGTGGTGCTGAAGAAGACTCTTGAGTCCCTTGGACTGCAAGGAGAACAACCAGTCAATCCTAAAGGAAATCAATCCTGAATGTTCATTGGAAGAACTGATGCTGAAGCTCCAATACTTTGGTCACCTGATGGGGATACAGACCCATTGGTAAAGACCCTGATGCTGAGAAAGATTGAGGGAAAGAGAAGAAGGGGACAACAGAGGATGAGATGGTTGGATAACAACACGGACTCAATGGACATGAGTTTGAGCAAACTCTGGAAGATAGTGAAGGACAGGGAAGCCTGTCGTGCTGCAGTTTGTGGAGTTGCAAACAGTCAGATGTGACTTAGCAACTGAACAACCACAAAGTAGAGACAATTTCGTCAGTGCCAAGAACCAAGAAACAAAGGTTCAGTCATTTTGATGGCCTCATATGAAACTATTTTACATGTTTCATATTTACTGATTGGTGATGGCTTTCAAGAACAAGGGAAGATTTTCTTCTGAAAAGAAATGTGTCTTTGTGCATAAAAGAGAAACTTCCTCTCCTAATTATTCCCTTTTTTTGAAGCCTGATCTGGCGTTGATTTGCAAGCAATGCCACAACTGAATTGTAATGATTTGTGCAAAATTGTTTCCTCTTTAGCTCCCATCTATTCATTGCTCACCCTCCTATTTCATCTAATATTTAATGGTGTAATTTAAAACACACACACACACACACACACCCCTATCTAGCCCTCTGTTCATATCAATACAGATGACTTCCCAACTCATATTTCAGGCACCATAGTAATAATTCTTAAAAAATGAGTGCTACAGTCATCAGAACTGAGGTCCTAGGAGAACGCATTCAACTCAAAGTCTGTTGATAGACAATAAAGCACCCCACACCCTAGGGAAGAAAGGTCTATTAAAAACCCAAAATATTGTTGCCACAGTTATACCAGCTCTCTAGTACACAACAGAGGCAGAGATATTTCCTTTAGTCTAGTTCCTGTGATCTCACCATGTCCCCTTGATTTTAAATCAGGTGACAGAATAAAACGATTTCTGTTCCAATCCTGTCTTCCCAGTGGGCCTCTCCTCCATGCTGACATGCCACTGTTTTCTGTTCTCCCAGCAGCAGGGCAGCAATCAAACACTGTGGATGAGACCCATGCTGGCAGCCTGTCAGAAGCCCGAGGGCCCAGCCTCATCATCCAGAAACAGAGGGAACCAAGCTGCTGGCTTCTTCTGAGGCTCAACACTCACTCCCTGTGCATTATTGTCAGGGCAAGCAGGATCAGCCAGACTCTTTCTGAACTCAGTGGCCCAGAGACATTAAAAGGTCACCTTGCCCACTGAGGGCCCATTTCTTCTACACTCTCTCCTCTTGGGCCTACCAGATAAGCAAGTGAAGAGTTGTAAGACTTTGAATTTTCTTGAAAGCCATTTTCTGCCTGCAAGGTTGGACCCTCACAAATTAGCAGCCAATCTTACAAGGAAGACCTTCCAGACAACATTTGCAGGGGTAAATGACCAATCTCATCTCCTTCCTATCCCTGTAAAAGTACACAAGGTGTTGGAGAAAGGTCAATGACCTTTTGGAATAAAAATGTCCTTACATGGTTCTTCTTTAAATGAATAACAAATTTCCTCCACTCAAAAAAACAGAACTTACATTTGAGTAACTCTTTCTATTTATTCATTTAACAAATATGTTCTGAGGCAGGCAGGTGTTAGGAGGTGGACATATGCAGGTGAATCCAGGCTGGTGTGGCCCAGCCTTCACAGGGCTCATGGTTTGTTGAAGAATTCAGATGAGTCAAAAGCACTTGCTGTAATGATAAAGGGCTATATGAGAGGAGGAGCATAGGATATAAACACACATGAGAGGGGCACTGTGTCCAGGCTTTGAAAGTTCAAAGAAGACATCCCTGAGGAGGTCATATCAAAAGTAAAACCTGTAAGATAAGGGAAACTGCAGAGTAAGGAAAATGGAGTGGGAGAGACAGAGGAGACGAGTGCCCAGAGGCAGAGGGAACATCAAGAAACAAGAAAGGGGCATCAACAGAGACTGGTCCAACGCTTCGGGATTTTAAAATCCAAAGTGTTTGCAATGAGGCAGGAGACAGTGGGACAAATTGAGAGAAGAGCACTGAAACATGTGCCTTGCCATATGTAAGATCAGATCAGATCAGATCAGATCAGTCGCGTCCAACTCTTTGCGACCCCATGAATCTCAGCATGCCAGGCCTCCCTGTCCATCACCAACTCCCGGAGTTCACTGAGACTCATGTCCATCGAGTCAGTGATGCCATCCAGCCATCTCATCCTCTGTCGTCCCCTTATCCTCCTGCCCCCAATCCCTCCCAGCATCAGAGTCTTTTCCAATGAGTCAGTTCTTTGCATGAGGTGGCCAAAGTACTGGAGTTTCAGCTTTAGCATCATTCCTTCTAAAGAAATCCCAGGGCTGATCTCCTTCAGAATGGACTGGTTGGATCTCCTTGCAGTCCAAGGGACTCTCAAGAGTCTTCTCCAACACCACAGTTCAAAAGCATCAATTCTCAGGCGCTCAGCTTCTTCACAGTCCAACCCTCACATCCATACATGGCCACAGGAAAAACCATAGCCTTGACTAGATGGACCTTTGTTGGCAAAGTAACATCTCTGCTTTTGAATATGCTATCTAGGTTGGACATAACTTTTCTTCCAAGGAGTAAGCGGCTTTTAATTTCATGGCTGCAGTCACCATCTGCAGTGATTTTGGAGCCCCAAAAAATAAAGTCTGACACTGTTTCCACTGTTTCCCCATCTATTTCCCATGAAGTGATGGGACCGGATGCCATGATCTTCATTTTCTGAATGCTGAGCTTTAAGCCAACTTTTTCACTCTCTACTTTCACTTTCATCAAGAGGCTTTTGAGTTCTTCTTCACTTTCTGCCATAAGGGTGGTGTCATCTGCATATCTGAGGTTATTGATGTTTCTCCCAGCAATCTTGATTCCAGCTTGTGTTTCTTCCAGTCCAGCGTTTCTCATGATGTACTCTGCATATAAGCTAAATAAACAGGGTGACAATATACAGCCTTGACATACTCCTTTTCCTGTTTGGAACCAGTCTGTTGTTCCGTGTCCAGTTCTAACTGTTGCTTCCTGACCTGCATACAAATTTCTCAAGAGGCAGATCAGAGGCAGGTCTGGTATTCCCATCTCTTTCAGAATTTTCCACAGTTTATTGTGATCCACACAGTCAAAGGCTTTGACATAGTCAATAAAGCAGAAATAGATGTTTTTCTGGAACTCTCTTGCTTTTTCCATGATCCAGCGGATGTTGGCAATTTGATCTCTGGTGCTTCTGCCTTTTCTAAAACCAGCTTGAACATCAGGAAGTTCACGGTTCACATATTGCTGAAGCCTGGCTTGGAGAATTTTAAGCATCACTTTACTAGTGTGTGAGATGAGTGCAATTGTGCGGTAGTTTGAGCATTCTTTGGCATTGCCTTTCTTTGGGATTGGAATGAAAACTGACCTTTTCCAGTCCTGTGTCCACTGCTGAGTTTTCCAAATTTGCTGGCATATTGCAGCACTTTCACAGCATCATCTTTCAGGATTTGGAATAGCTCAACTGGAATTCTATCACCTCCACTAGCTTTGTTCGTAGTGATGTTTTCTAAGGGCCACTTGACTTCACATTCCAGGATGCTGCGACCAGCGTGCTAAGTGCGGCCGAGAGGAGCTACCCCACGTCCGAGGTCAGGGGCAGAAGCCGGGAGGACCCCATGCCCGAAGGGTGGTGGCCAAGAGGAGTTACCCTGCATCCAAGGTCAGGGACAGCGGCCAAGAGTGCCAGACTATGACGGCGCAGGAACGGCTGAGAGGAGCTACCCCGCGTCCGAGGTCAGTGGGGGCAGCCTAGAGGAGATACCCAGTGTCCGAGGCCAGGGGCTGCGGCCGGGAGGACCAACCCCAGGTCCAAGGAGCCGTGGCTGCGCGGGCACAGGAGGGCCTAGAGGAGCTATCACATGCTGAAGATCAGGAAGGGTGGCGGTGAGGAGATACCCCTCATCCAAGGTAAGGAGCAGCAGCTGCACTTTGCTGGAGCAGCCGTGAAGAGATACCCCACGCCCAAGGTAAGAGAAACCCAAGTAAGATGGTAGGTGTTGCAAGAGGGCATCAGAGGGCAGACACACTGAAACCATACTCACAGAAAACTAGTCAATCTAATCACACTAGGACCACAGCCTTGTTTAACTCAATGAAACTAAGCCATGCCCATGGGGCAACCCATGATGGGCGGGTCATGGTGGAGAGATCTGACAGAATGTGGTCCACTGGAGAAGAGAATGGCAAACCAGTAATCTTACCTTGAGAACCCCATGAACAGTATGAAAAGGCAAAATGATAGGATACTGAAAGAGGAACTCCCCAGGTCAGTAGGGGCCCAATATGCTACTGGAGATCAGTGGAGAAATAACTCCATAAAGAATGAAGGGATGGAGCCAAAGCAAAAACAATTCCCAGCTGTGGATATGTAAAATAGATAGAGGAAAGTTGGCGTATAACACAGGGAGCTCAACCTGGTGCTCGGTGACAACCTAGAGGGGTGGGTTGGGGTAGGAGGTAGGAAAGATGTTCAAGAGGGAGGGGACACATGTATAGCTACAGCCAATTCATGCTGATGTATGAAAGAAACCAACACAATAAAGCATGTGTTGTCCAATGTAAGATAAAATTTTTTGAAAATCCAAAGTGTTGGGATCTTAACCTGGCAACAGCAGGGTACCACTCAAAGGTTTTAAGCAGGAACCAACAGGATGCAGTTCACATTTCAGAAGATCATTCGGGTTGAGAGAGTAAGGGGTACAGGGAACAAGGTTGGAAATAAGGGAAAGAATTAAGATTATTGTCACCGAAGCAAGAAATGACTCTAGTATGAACCAAGTGAATGGCCGTAGAGTTTTGGAGAAGTAGATATATTTTAGAAATATACATGAGGTAGACTTGACAAGAGTAAATGAGTGACTGAGGACAGAGGTCCAGAAGGGAGAGATGGGACCTCAGAAGATGCTTTCACTAAGGGAATGGTGAGGCGCTTTGATAAGACAGGAAACATAAGAGGGGACAAAAGCCCAGAGTGGGGACCAAAGTTTTCTATTACCAACTTGGTTACCTGGAGAAAGGGAGGGAGGTAGGGAGGTCAGGTATCTTCCAGAAACCCTGCACCCATCCTCATCTGCAAGCAGGTGGGTGCCAAGAAGAATATTACAAAACGGAAAAGCTGAGGCATGACATGAAAAGGGAATTTTCCCCAAGGACTCACAGTAAGTTCATGGTTTGATCCCCAATTTCCAATCTGAAGGACCATAGGACCTCTCCTCCCTTTGACCCCTAAGGACCAACCTTCTGACCTGGTATCCTTGAAAAGAGAATCTCTGATTTCCATTAAATGTCAGGTAGTGGTTTGGAGTAGATCCAGAGGCCCTAGAGCTGGAGACATATTTTAAAATAAGTCAAATAAATCAGCAAATCATGTGATTTGACTGAGGCTAATGAGTCCAGCTTGTTACCTTCAGGCTTGATATTTGCCAGTGACTCCCCTTGCTTAGGAAGATGGGGCAGCTGAAGGCTGGTTCCTCCCACTCACAGGCCCTGGAGGCTGCGCTGGGCTCACCTACCACTGCCTCTGTCCCTTGCTCCTCCTGCTGAGGATGCAGAGCCGTCCTGGCCCTCTGAATGTCTCCTCCAGCTCTCAGGGTTGGTTCCTCCTCTAGATGTGATCTTACTCTTCTGACCCCACTCCTGTTTCTCTTACCAAAACAATTCAGGAAACAGTAAATCTGAATATGCATTTAGGTGCAGATCTAAGGAACATTGTGGAGAATGATGTGAAGTTGCAGTATTGGAAAGCAAACAGGAGATCTATGGCAAATAGTAATTGAGCAGTTAGAGGGATGCTCATCCAAATGAGAGTTTTATAGAGTTCAAGATAAGGTGGATGACTTCTGCTTCCACATGCTATCCACTTCCTCAACAACCTGAAAATATGCTCTGCGTCCTTCAACCCCAGTCCTAGGTGAGGGCTACAATCCGATCCTCTAGGATTCTATGGCCACCCTCCACCCCTTAAATCTGCAAATGCTGGATAACTGAGCTATGATTTTGCTCATAAACTATCATTCCACACAGGTACATTGGACTGTAAGATCAATGCTTTTACCCATACAACTGGAAATGTAAATAGATAAAAATGTCTGTGTCAGTGAAACGCTCCATAGGACCCCTAAGGACCTAATTACAAATGAACATTAAATATTTAATCTCATCTTTAGTCCTCGAGGCAGAGGCCCACAGTGGGCCTGACTTGTTCCAAGGGCAAAACTCCAGTTTTCCCATGTTAATCTTTCCCCATGGGAAGTTTAGCCTTACTGTCAAAACACATACACACACACACACACACACAGAAGTCGCTCAGTCATATCCGACTCTTTGCGACCCCATGGATTGTAGCCCACCAGGCTCCTCGGTCCACGGGATTTTCCAGGCATGAATACTGGAGTGGGTTGCCGTTTCCTTCTCCAACTGTCAAAACACACTCCCCGCTTATAAAAAATATTTAATAGACTTGCTCCAGCACTTACCCACTACCCTCTTTGGCTCCTCTTTCTTCCCAGTGACTCTTTTCCAGTTTTAAAAACCAGTAATTGGACTTCCCTGGTGTTCCAGTGGTTAAGAATCCACCTGCCAGTGCAGGAGACAGAGTTCAATCCCTAGTTCAGGGAGATTCCACATGCCGCAGAGCATCTAAGCCCATGAGCCACGACTACTGAGCCTGTGCTCTAGGGCCCAGGAGTTGCAACTACTGAGCCCGTGTGCCACAACTATGGAAGCCTGCACTCCCTAGAGCCCAAGCTCTGCAACAAGAAAATCTATGGCAATGAGAATTGTACACACCACAACTCGAGAGTAGCCCCTACTCACCAAAGCTAGAGAAACCCACACACATCAATGAAGACCCAGTGCAGCCAAAGATAAATAAATAAATAAGCCAATGGTTTTACATTGGCCCCCATTTTTAGAAAACAACAGTGATAACGACAATAACTAACATCTACTGAATACTTCCTCTGCACAAGGCCCTGATGGATGATATAGGAGCCTTATGTATGTGGTCTCATACAACCTTCATAAAACTCCATGAAGAATGTTTTAAACAACTGAGGCTCAGAGAGATCAATTGGCCCAAATTACATTGGGTGGAACTGACAAAGCTGGGATTCAAACCAGATCGCTGACTTCAAAGACAATGCTTATCTTCTGTATGGTTCTCTGTAATGTAGTAAAGAATCCGCCTGCCAGTGCAGGAGATCTGGGAGGTGTGGGTTCTATCTCTGAATCAAGAAGATCCCCTGGAGGAGGAAATGGCAACCATTCTAGTATTCTTACCTGCAAAATCCCAACGACAGGGGAGCCTTGTGGGCTACAGTCCATGGGGTCACAAAGAGTCAGACACAGTTAAAAGCAGCACAATTTAAAAAAAAAAATTCATTCTAGAACCCAGTGAAATCCTGCTATCCCTTGTATATATATACCTGGGAGGCAGACCTAATTTCAATTCTCCCCAAGATCACGAGGAGACGTGTACTTCAAGGCAAAGGCAGGCCATTTCCCAAAGTTCAAAGAGGAGGAAACGGTTTGAGGACCTTGTCAGTGGGCCCCTGAGCACTTTATCCTGTTGAACCTACACAACCAACTGGGCAGGATAGGAATCATTACATCTATTTTTCCAATGAGGAATTTTAGGTAACTTGGACCCACTGTCACAAACCATGTGAGTTGTATGCAGAGTTGATCCTTGTCACTCTGTCTACCAAGCCCAAGCATTTTCTTTCTTCTAACCTCAACTACTACCACACAGAGATGGCAGAGATGCTTCCCTCTTCATTAATTTACATTAAATATCTGACACCAAGGTCAGCAACATGTTACTAGACAATGCCTCTAAGATGTTCTTCTGAGATGGACCCACCATAACTTTGGCTCCATTCTTTGTTTCCATCTGTTCTAAGAGGCACACACTTCACAAGGGCACGGAGATATGTCTGTCCAAAAGTCAAGGTAATTTTCAGTGTTACTTCCACTATGGCCAGGTAACATTATGCGCCAATCACACCAAGTTTCCCTCAGATAACAACTATAAACTCTGGATAAAATCCAAAAAGAAAAAAAAATAATAATAACCTGAAGACTAGACTAGTCAGATTCAGAGGGACAACAAGACTTTGAAGAAGGAAGTTACATGAAATGAGTTTCCCTTTTTTACAACTTTAAAAATGAACTAGATATAGCCAGAGAAAATATAATCCAGAAAAATACTTGCATTCCAGTATTCATTACAGCACATATTTACAATAGTCAAGAAGATGTGGTACATACATATAATGGAATATTACTCAGACATAAAAAAGAGTGAAATATTTGCAACAACATGATGAACCTAGACATTATCGTACTAGGTGAAATAAGCCAGACAAAGGCAACATATGATATTACTTATATGTGGAATCTAAGCAAAATTATACAAATGACTTATTTATGAAACAAAAATAGACCCACAGACATAGAAAACAAACTTATAGTTACCAAAGGGAAAAGGGCAGAGGGAGGGATAAATTAGGACTTTTGGGATTAACATATACACACTACTATTATAAACCAGATAACCAACAAGGGCCTACTGTATAGCACAGGGAATAATACTTAATATCTTGTAATAAACTATAAAGGAAAAGAATCTGAAAAAGAATATATATGTATATGTGTGTTTCTATACACACACACATGTGCATATATATATATACAACCAAATATATATATATATATATATATATATATATATATATATATATATATATAAAACCAAATCACCATGCTATATGACTGACACCACCCTTATGGCAGAAAATGAAGAGGAACTAAAAAGCCTCTTGATGAAAGTGAAAGTGGGGAGTGAAAAAGTTGGCTTAAAGCTCAACATTCAGAAAACGAAGATCATGGCATCTGGTCCCATCACTTTATGGGAAATAGATGGGGAAACAGTGGAAACAGTGGCAGACTATTTTCTTGGGCTCCAAAATCACTGCAGATGGTGACTGCAGCCATGAAATTAAAAGCCACTTACTCCTTAGAAGGAAAGTTATGACCAACCTAGATAGCATATTGAAAAGCAGAGACATTACTTTGCCAACAAAGGTCCATCTAGTCAAGGCTATGGTTTTTCCTGTGGTCATGTATGAATGTGAGAATTGGACTGTGAAGAAGGCTGAGCACTGAAGAATTGATGCTTTTGAACTGTGGTGTTGGAGAAGACTCTTGAGAGTCCCTTGGACTGCAAGGAGATCCAACCAGTCCATTCTGAAGGAGATCAGCCCTGGGTGTTCTTTGGAAGGAATGATGCTAAAGCTGAAACTCCAGTACTTTGGCCACCTCATGTGAAGAGCTGACTCATTGGAAAAGACTCTGATGCTGGGAGGGATTGGGGGCAAGAGGAGAAGGGGACGACAGAGGATGAGATGGCTGGATGGCATCACTGACTCGATGGACGTGAGTCTCAGTGAACTCTGGGAGTTGGTGATGGACAGGGAGGCCTGGTGTGCTGCAATTCATGGGATCGCAAAGAGCCGGACACGACTGAGTGACTGATCTGATGACTGAAACTAACACAACACTGCAAATCAACTATACTCCAATAATTTAAAAAAAAAAAAAAAAGAAGAAGAAGAGCCAGAATTATATAAGGTAGTTTAAACCAATCAAAACATAAAAACAATGTTTCTGGTCTGAAGACTCAGAAGACAGAGTTTGGTGCAACTAAAGCCACTGGAAAGAGGGAATCTCAGAAAGAAAATGGCCAGAAAGATGGAGTGCCAAATCTTGTACAGACACTCTACCTTACCAAAATCTCTGGCTCACCAAAGAATTATGCAGTACCAGACAGACTCAAAAGCAGTTCGGCTAAGGTTAAAAACTGGACTTGACAATTGGCCAACAGACAGAATTTTCAGTTTAAATCCAGCCAAATTAATTGCCTGGCAAAACAAAAGTCAACATTCTTAAGAGGTATATAACTGAATCTGGAGAGTCCACAACAAAAAAGCCACAATGTTGAGGGTAAAATAAAAATTATTTGATGTTCTAGGGACCATGAAAATTTGAAAAGCAAGAAAAGTTGTTATCAGAGATTAACACGTTGGCACAGATGTTGGTATTGGCAGAGAAGGATTTTATTTATTTTTGTTGACGTACATTTTATTTACAATGTTGTGTTACTTTCTGGTGTATAGCAAAGTGACTCAGATACATGTGTGTGTGTATATCATGAATTCTTTTTCATATTCAAACATATATATATATATATATATATATATATATATATATATATATTCTTTTTTGGATTCTTTTCCATTTCAAACAATAGGTCCTTCTTGTTTATTCATTTTCTAACAGTAGTTTGTATCTGCTAATACCAAACTCCTAATTTATCCTTCCTCACCCCTTTCCCTTTGGTAACCATAAATTCATTTTCTAAATCTGTGAGTGTGTTTCTTTTTTGTAAATGAATTCATTTGTATCATTTTTTTTTAGATTCCACATATAGTATAGTATATATTTTCTTTGATTAGTTCACTTAATATGATCATCTCTAGGTTCATCTATGTTGCTGCAATGGCATTATTTCACTCTTGTTTATGGCTGAGTAATAGTTCATGATGTGTACACACACACACACACACACACACACACACACACACACACACACCCTGATAGCACATCTTTATCCATTCATCTTCAGTGGACATTTACGTTACTTCTATGCCTTGGCTATTAGAAATAGTGCTGCTATGAACATTGGGGTACCTGTATCTTCAAATTAGAAATTTCATCTTTTCCATTTATATGTCCAGGAATGGGGTTACTGGATCATACAGTAATCCTACTTTTAGTTTTTTTAATGAAAGTCCATACTGTTTTCCATAGTGGCTGCACCAATTCACATTACCATCAACAGAATAGAAGGATTCCATTTCAGAGAAGGATTTTTAAGGAGCTTTATAACTATGTTCAATGTTATAAAGTAAACTATGCTCACAAAGAACAAGAGAAGGGAAATCTCAGCAGAGAAATTTTTTTTTTAATTTTAAATTTGGGACCAGGTAAAAAACAGATTCTCAAATCTAAAAATTCACAGAATGGGTTTAACAGTAGAATGAGATTACAGAGAAAAGGAAACATGAAGATAGAGCAATAGAAATTATCTAATCTGAAGAGTATGGGGGAAACAATAAAAAATTAGAGCTGAGGAAAACATCAGAACATCTAATGTATAATTGGACATAATTGGATTGCCAGAGTAAGAAGGGTAAGATAGTGTGGCAAAAGATGATGTTTGAAGAAATACTGACCAAATTTTACCCAGATTTGATGACAAACAGATTTAAGAATCTCAAGACCCTAAGTAAAATAATTATAAAGAAAACCATGTCTATGTATATCAAAATCACATGGTAAAAACCAATGCAAAACCTTGAAAGCAGACAGAGAGAAACAATATATTACATAAAGAACAAAAAATAAGAATTACATAGCTTTCCTATTGAAAACTTTAAAGTCAAAAGATAATGAAACAATATTTTTAGAGTGCCAAAAGAAAGCCTGTTAACCTAGACTTCCATGGTGAGCAAAATTATACTTCAAGAATGAGGCAAAAATTAAGGCATTTTCTGATTTTATTTTTTAATGAGGATTCATCACCAGCAAATTTACACTATAACACATTGTAAAGGAGACTCTTTGGTCTAAAGTAACAACAGATAGATCCTTAGGAGGGAATAAACAACACTGGAAATAGCAAATATATATATAGATTGCCAGGAGAAATATCAATAACCTCAGATATGCAGATGACATCACCCTTATGGCAGAAAGTGAAGAGGAACTCAAAAGCCTCTTGATGAAAGTGAAAGAGGAGAGTGAAAAAGTTGGCTTAAAGCTCAACATTCAGAAAACGAAGATCATGGCATCCGGTCCCATCCCTTCATGGGAAATAGATGGGGAAACAGTGTCAGACTTTATTTTTGGGGGCTTCAAAATCACTGCAGATGGTGACTGCAGCCATGAAATTAAAAGACGCTTACTCCTTGGAAGAAAAGTTATGACCAACCTAGATAGCATATTGAAAAGCAAAGACATTACTTTGCCAAAGGTCCGTCTAGTCAAGCCTATGGTTTTTCCAGTGGTCGTGTATGGATGTGAGAGTTGGACTGTGAAGAAAGCTGAGCACCAAAGAATTGATGCTTTTGAACTGTGGTGTTGGAGAAGACTCTTGAGAGAACCTTGGACTGCAAGGAGATCCAACCAGTCCATTCTGAAGGAGATCAGCCCTGGGATTTCTTTGGAAGGAATGATGCTAAAGCTGAAACTCCAGTACTTTGGCCACCTCATGCAAAGAGTTGACTCATTGGAAAAGACTCTGATGCTGGGAGGGATTGAGGGCAGAAGGAGAAGGGGACGACAGAGGCTGAGATGGCTGGATGGCATCACCGACTCGATGGACGTGAGTCTGAGTGAACTCCGGGAGTTGGTGATGGACAGGGAGGCCTGGTGTGCTGCGATTCATGGGTGCCAAAGAGTCAGACATGACTGAGTGACTGAACTGAACTGATTTTTATATATATATATATATATATATAAAATACTATTTTCCTCTTAATTAAAAAACAATATACAGACATATAACTATAACACAGCCTTTTAGGGTTTATATAGATTTAATACATATGACAACTATAGCATAAAGGCATGGTAGTGGGAGGTAAATGCACCCACACTGTTGCAAATTTTCCACACTTTACTTGAATTGGTAAAATAATAATTCTTACTTAATTGTGAAAAGTTAAGAATTTACATTATAGTTCCTAGAACCACTACAAAAAATGTTCTTAAAATGGAGTTTAGTAGATAAGTTAATATGGAATTCTAAAACTTAAAACAAAGGAATAAAAAACAGTGTAGAAAAGGACAAATAATAAAAGGCAGACCCAAATCCAAACAATATTAATAATTACATTAAATTTAATGGACTAAATCTTTCAATATAAGTCAGAAATTGAAAGAATAATTAAAATAGTCAACACTCAACTACATGCTGTCTATAAGAGACTCCACTTGAAACAGAAATAAATATTATAGATAGGTTGAAAGTAAATGGATGGAAAAAATATACAAGCAAATAGTAAAAAGAAGTCCAGAGTGGCTATTTTAGTATGTGATAAAATAGATTTCAAGACAAAAAGTAACATTAAAGATAAAGGACATTTCAAAATAACAAATGGAGTGATTTGTTTGTATCATCAAAAAGATTTCACAATCATCAATGTGGCATGTGCCTAATAGCAGAGCTACAAAACACAAAACCCAAAAATGTATAGAATTAAAGGAGAAATAGACAATTCCACTACATAGAGGAGAGTTTAACACACATCTCTCAACAATTAATAAAACTCTTAGACAAAAAATCAGGAGAGACATAGATGATGTAAACCAGACATTCAACCTCCTTGACCTTACAGCTGCATAATACATCACAATACATAGTCTTTGCAAGCATGGGGTAAGTTTATCAAAATAGACCATATGCTGAGTCATGCTGCTGCTGTTGCTAAGTCACTTCAGTAATGTCCAACTCTGTGCGACCCAATAGACGGCAGCCCACCAGGCTCCCCCGTCCCTGGGATTCTCCAGGCAAGAACACTGGAGTGGATTGCCATTTCCTTCTCCAATGCATGAAAGTGAAAAGTGAAAGTGAAGTCACTCGGTCGTGTCCGACTCTTCACCACCCCATGGACGGTAGCCTACCAGGCTCCTCCATCCATGGGATTTTCCAGGCAAGAGTACTGGAGTGGGTTGCCATTTCCTTCTCCATAAATCCTGATTCATAAAGAAGTTTAAATAAATTTTAAACCACTGAAAACATAATAGTCCTCTGTGGAACCTAATATTTAAGCTTGATGAGATAAAAGATTTTGTTTCATTCTTTGCTCTATGTCTGGATCAAGCAGACAGAGAGAGAGAAAGAGAGAGAAAAAGATAGAAAGAAGATACATTTTTATTGTGAAGTTTTGGGTTAACCAAAAAGTTCCTTTGGGTCTTAAGTAAAAATTAAAAGATATATTTTATATTTTAACCAAGAACTTTATTGAACAACATATTTACCATTTTGTTCCACTGCCTTCTGCCACCTTTCAGGCAACTGCATAACTCCATCTTCCCCTAACTTTATCTTTTTGAGCAAAAGGTACTTTTTACAGTCTCTTACCGGTGCTTTTTATAGTCTTCTAGGGAACTGAAATATTTTTCCATTAAGAGAATTTTATAAATATTTAAATAAATGGAAATTTGAAGGTGCAGTGTCTGGTGAATACATAGGATGAATCAGAACTTTCCAGTCAAGTTGTAACAGTTTTTTGGGTTTTTTTTTTTTTTTTTTTTTTTTCCAAACTGCAACAGTTTTTGCCTGGTGAAAGAAAAATGTGGTCTTGCAGTATTCTGATGGAAGATTATGCATCTTCCGAATGTTTGTCAAGTGCTGCTTTTAGTTGGTCTAACTGGGAGCAATACTTGTTGGAATTAATCATTTGGTTTTCCAAAAGGAGCTCATAATAGACGACTCCCTTCCAATCCACCATATACACAATATCACGTTCTTTGGATGAAGAACAGCCTTTGGCATGGTTGCTGGTGCTTTATGTTGCTTGCCCCACAATCTCTTCCATTCCACATTATTGTACAGTATTCGCTTTTCATTCCCCATCCTAAGTTGTTTTAAATGGAACATTTTCAGTATATTTAAGTAGATAATCATATGTAGAAATAAGGTCAAGAAGGTTTTTTTAGCTTAACTTATGTGGAACCCGGGAGTTGGTGATGGACAGGGAGGCCTGGTGTGCTGCAGTCCATGGGGTCACAAAGAGTCAGACACCACTGACTGATGTGGAACCCAAACATGAAGTGAGGAATATAACCCAGCTGGTGCAAATGATTGTCAGTACTTGACTTGGATATTTTGAGTATGTCAGCTATCTCCCGAGAGGTTTAACGATTTATTGTTCTCACTTAATGTCTCAATTTGATCACTATCAACTTCAACTGGTCTACCCAAACATTGTAGCAACATCCAGCAAGAAATCTCCAGCACAAAACTTTGCAAACTACTTTTTGACACATTCTATCAGTCACAGCACATTCTCCATATACTACACATGTTTGTTTTTTTTTTGGCATTTCAGTTGCATTTTACCTTTCTTGAAGTAATAAATGCTAAAAATGTCACTTTTTTCTTCCATCTTCATTAAAATGCTACACAAAACTTCACCAACTTTGATAAGGTTTTTAAAATGCAAGCTGATAGGACAGCTGTCACAATACAGTCTAACAAAATGGTTTTGAATGAAGTTAAAGACAACTAAGCACTACTAGAGCCATCTTATGGAACAAAACGAATAAACAGTTTGGCCAGCCCTACACATATTTAATGCTTTTGAACTGTGGTGTTGGAGAAGACTCTTGAGAGTCCCTTGGACTGCAAGGAGAGCCAACCACTCCACTCTGAAGGAGATCAGCCCTGGGTGTTCTTTGGAAGGAATGATGCTAAAGCTGAAACTCCAGTACTTTGGCCACCTCATGTGAAGAGTTGACTCGTTGGAAAAGACTTTGATGCTGGGAGGGACTGGGGGCAGGAAGAGAAAGGGATGACAGAGGATGAGATGGCTGGATGGCATCACTGACTCGATGGACGTGAGTTTGCGTGAACTCTGGGAGATGGTGATGGACAGGGAGGCCTGGCGAGCTACGATTCATGGGGTCACAAAGAGTCGGACACGACTGAATGACTAAACTGAACTGACATATATTTGAGAGATTTATTTTAAGGTACTGGCCAATGCAGTTGTGAGGCCTGGAAAGTCCACAATCTGTAAGGCAGACCAGCAGACTGGACGCTCAAGCAAGGGTTTTGTCTTGAAGTCTTTGGTCTCTTGTCTTTAGCCTTGAAGCAGAATTTCTTCTGCAAAAAGGCTATTTTGCAATTAAAGATTTTAACTGATTAGATGAGGCCCACCTACATTATCTTTACTTAAACTGATTATAGATGTTAACCACATCTACAAAATACATCCACAGGAACATCTAGATAAGTGTTTAATTAAATAACTAGGTACCATAGCCTAACCAGGTTGACACAGAAAGTTAATCATCACAATATCTAAAGCCAAGAGCCGTGACCGACACTCAGAAGCTTTCCATCAACAGTTGTTGAATGGATGTTGAATACATGAGATTACAAGGCCACAATCTGAAGGTGGGAGATAGCCTTAGAGACTATCTAGGCCAGAATGCTCAAGCTTCAGAGATCTCTCCATGTTGCATCCTGCAGAGCACCTATGTCAAAGTTTGGGGTTGAGTCCAGAAAATGATTATTAACAAACATACCAGGGCCACCATGCGTGGATGTGCAACTTGTCCCGGACACTACTCAACCCCACTGCCCTGCAACCATCCACAGATGATTCTGGCATGGGTGGTCCACAGACCAGAATCTGAAGTCTCTAAGATTATTGACTCATCAGATACAATCATCCTCATTCCGCACCTTGAAGGACTGAGTGCTCACTACTCACTCACTCACTCACTCACTCACTGAGTGCTCACCTACTCAATCAGCCAACTTTAGAAGTTCTTCCTTATATTGGGTCCAAAGAGGACTTTCTGAAATTTCTGACCTTTGGCATCAGTTCTCCTTTGTGCAATTCACAGTATTTTAAGGTCACAGATGATCAACAGGGCAGTTTAGATTCAGGTGATGGTTCAGAAGATTTGGTCACCTTGACAGCTCTTGCTCACCTGTGAGAGGACCTAATGTAAACCAGATACATTGGTGAGTATGCAAGGACCACAGCAGCACTGATTGTCTAGGAGAGCACCAGGAATCCTCTCTAGGACCATGGTGATACAGTGAGCACTGGGAACCTGCTCCAAGAAGGTAGGCTGCTATGGCAAATATCTGGTTCTGCTTATTAGAGGATGGACTACTGGAGCTAACAAAATGCTGAATTATAAATCCAAAGTAAGGAATTAGAATATAGAATATAGCTGCCTAGGAGGACTGGAAATAGCAAGAGAAATTTGGATGAAGACAATACCAGAGCTTCTCTACCTCAGCTGGTACAAGCCTATATACAGTGGTCCTTTGACACTCTAAGCTATTCATTTAGTAATTCATTAAATTCATTCATTCATAATACTGATTATGTGATTAATATAATCAGGCACTGTGCTAGATACAAGGAATGAGTACTAAGCAGAGCAAAGATAGTATATGAACTCATGGAATTAGTTTAGTAGGGATGACGCAGTAAACTAGTAAGAAAGAAAAATATAAATATGTTACAAGGAGTTTAAAAAAAAATAAGGTATATCTGTATGGAGAATAACAAGGCAGACCTTATGTTCAAGGAAGGTTTTTCTTCGAGGAAAGAGTTAGTATTCGACCTGAGGATGAACCAAAGTGTGCTGAGTGATCTGGGCACAGACAGAGAAAGATATGGACAGAATCTCAGAGGCAGGGAAGAACCTGGCCACACAGTATCCGAAAGGATGTCAGTGTGGTGGGAACATGAGTAAAGGGAGGCTATGGTTCGAGATGAGACTGTAGAGCTAAGCTAGACTGCTGCCTCAGTAGATAGGTGAGTAGGAAGTCATTAATGGATAAAATGCAAACAGTGGCATAATTCATGTTTGAAAGGACGACTCTGGTCATGCTGGGAGAAGGGATTGGAAGAGGCAAAACTGAAGGAGGTTACTTAATAAGTAATGGCCCAAATGAGAAATATCAGTGGTAAGAACTAGAGTAGTTGAGGGAGGGAGTGGAGAAAAGCAGATGGGTTCAAAATACATACTCCAGAGTCAGAATGAATACCTTCCATGGAAGAGACCATGCGTGTTTTGGTCTTAGCAGTCTATCTTCAAAAACATAGCATCTAGTACATCATAGTACATCTAGTACATAAATATTAATATACTGGACTCCATTATTTACAGATTCCACATGTGCAAATTCATCTACTGTCTAAATGAAACGCCCAAATTGATACTTGGGGCACTTTTGCCCTCATTCACAGACATTTGTAGACAGGTGAAAATTTTGATTTGCCTGACGCGTGTGTTCCTAGCTGATGGCCCATAAAGCAATGCTCCACCCTCTTGTTCCAGCTCTCATGCTGTACAGAGGTATCTTTTTCCTTGTCTACTCTGTGCCACTTTCTTGCATTTGTGTGCTTTTTGTTGGCACTTTTGAGCTTAATATGGTCCCCAAGTATATTGCTCAAGTGCGTTCTAGTGTTCCTCAGTGCAAGAAGGCTGTCATATACCTTATGGAGAAAATACATGTGTCAGATAAACTTCATTCAGGCAAGAGTGATGGTGCTGTTGGCCGTGAGTACAGTGTTGACAAATCAACAATATACATAAAAGAAGTTGTCTGTGAACAGAAACACACATGGAATGTATTCAGCAGTTGGCAAAAATGCTTGACCAGATGCTTAGAGGAACCTAAGCCTGTAATCTCCCTAGGAGCAATGGTTCAGCATTCACTATACTGGTATTCTCAGCAACTTCATAGCACATAACTGCCTCAAATAATGAGAATCAACTGTAAATGCTAACTGAACAAATGAATGCAATAGATACGGCAGTACCTATTCATAATTTGAGGGCTGTAGGCTTGAACAATTACACTGATGGTGGCATCATTTATGGGGAGAGGATATTCTAAAAAGGAAACAGGTGTGCAAGGAAAATGCAAAATTCCATTTTCACATCTTTCTTTTGAGATGTCTGTGAGATATGGGGAAACAGTGGAAACAGTGACAGACTTTATTTTGGGGGGCTCCAAAATCACTGCAGATGGTGACTGCAGCCATGAAATTAAAAGACGCTTGTTACTTGGAAGAAAAGCTATGACCAACCTAGACAGCATATTAAAAAGCCGAGACACTACTTTGCCAACAAAGGTCTGTCTAGTCAAAGCTATGGTTTTTCCAGTAGTCATGTATGTATGTGAGAGTTGGACTATAAAGAAAGCTGAGTGCTGAAGAATTGATGCTTTTGAACTGTGGTGTTGGATAAGACTCTTGAGAGTCCCTTGGACTGCAAGGAGATCCAACCAGTCCATCCTAAAGGAAATCAGTCCTGAATATTCATTGGAAGGTCTGATGTTGAAGCTGAAACTCCAATACTTTGGCCACCTGATGTGGAGAGCTGACTCATTTGAAAAGACCCTGATGCTGGGAAAGATTGAAGGTGGGAGGAGAAGGCAACAACAGAGGATGAGATGGTTGGATGGTATCACCAACTCAATGGACATGAGTTTGAGTAAACTCTGGGAGTTGGTAATGGACAGGGAGGCCTGGCGTGCTGCAGTCCATGGGGTTGCAAAGAGTTGGACACAACTGAGGGACTGAACTGAACTGAGACATCCAGGTAGAGATGTCAGGTAGCCAGGTAGATATATGAGTCTGAGTCTCAGAAGAGATTTTTGGCCTGGAGACATAAATATATTTTTATTTATTTATCTCATTAGCATATAGAGGAAATTTAGGGCTATAAGGATAGAAGAGATCACATAGGAAATAAGTACATGGAGAGAAGAGGGAAAACCAAGCCTTAGAGCATAACCACACTCAGAGAGCCTATACTGAAGGGAGGAACTAGAGGGGGAAAGGACAACCAGGAAACATGTGATGTCATGGAAGGAAGGAGAGAACTATGCCAAGAAGAGTGTGACCAGCCCTGGATAAGGTGGCTAGGAGACTGATGAAGATGAAGACTGAAAAGCTGACCCTTGGATGGCACAATGAATAAGCTGGCAGTGCCTTGAGCCACCTTCAGGATAGAGGAGGGAACTGAAGAATGAATGGACATAATTAAAACACAATTTAACAACTTTTAGAAGAAATCTGATCTTAAAGGATAGCAGAGAATTGAGGCTTTGGTTAGAGAAAATAAGCAATCAAAAGAGGACTTCATTTTGATTTACCTTGGAAAATACATACAATGCAGTAAGAAAAGGAAAAACTGATGATGCTGGAGAGAGGAAAAAACCAAAAACCTGAAGATGGAAGCAAGAAAGAAATGGGACCCAGGGCACACCTGAAGGAACCAGTGTTTGTTATGAGGAGGATGATCATCCTTTGCATGTATGTGCACATGCATATAAACACACACACACACACCACTATACCTCTGTAACTGGCATCGGAATTTCAAGAATCTTCATGTATCCATATTACCTTATTGATTTAGACCAAAATCCAAACAGAATTCTAATTTGTACAGGTATTTTGAATCTTTCTTCTAGCATCTCAAAGTCTGCATCCTTTTCCCTCCATGTTTCAACCTTCAGACCTTGGCACCCGATTTTCTCTTAAGTAACCCTGCTGGGGCTCTCCTAAGTCTCTTTCTGACTCTCAGTTCTTTGTAGAGACTTCTCTCCTGTTCCTTCTCTCAATTTCTAAAGATTTGAGTTGCATCTTTTTACCACCCAAGGCACTGCCCTAAGGCTGAGAACTGAGCTGAGACAGCTCATCGTCTTCTGCCTCCCTGCCACCAAACGGGAAACATACCCCAAGCATCCCAGGAAGTGCAGGGCTCAGCTTGCAGTAAAGGATATGCTTTCCTTAGGAACTTCATCTCTGGCAGTTCTATGCTCATTTATTTTCAGTGTTCAGAATTCATTTGAGGAATGGCTGTGTTAATAATTTAAGTTTTACATTGCCCCCAGGGGCTTCCCCGGTGGTTCAGACAGTAAAGAATCTGCCTGCAATGCGGGAGACCCAGGTTTGATCCCTGGGTTGGGAAGATCCCCTGGAGTAAGGAATAGCTACCCACTCCAGTATTCTTGCCTGGAGAATTCCATGGACAGAGGAAATTGGTAGGCTACAGTTCATGGGGTCAAAAAGAGTTGGACATGACTGAGAGTAAAAGTAACACTTTCACTTCAAGGATATCCACCTCTCTGATAATGTACTTTAGCCCATGACATTTGTGGACCTATAGTGTGTTCTGTGATCTGTTTTAAATATATCATCTCATTTTTTTCCCTAACAACCACCTGTGAGGAAGGTACCATCATTCCTAGTTTATGGGTTAGGAAACTGAGACTGAGAGGTCACATAGGCAAAATAACAGGAGTTGGGATTTGCATACATGTCACACTCAAAAGCCTAAAACCTTCCCACTTTTGCCATGCTGTGAAGTGGATAGCAGTGGTCACTTGGAATGTCTTTTCAGCCACCATTTTATTCCATGTTCCAGCTCCCTAAAGCTGCCGAGATTGCTGTGAAGAAAAATAGTAATTCAAATCAACTCATATCCCCTATTAACTCAATGCCTAACCCAGTGAACCTGTAGCCCCTGGAGACCATGGTAGCGCTTCCTCTTTGTGAGAAACCACTACACACTGTCTTTGACCACACTGGTCAATCTAAATAATAGAAATAATAAGATGGGGCGGGGGGTGGAATTAAGTCCCTGGCAAAGTCTTTGGTACACTGTGAAAAATGACGTTGAAGAGGCCTAGTCTATGTAAAGATGAGTAATAAATAATGAGCTTAAGAACAAAAAAGAAACAACAATGCTTGGTAAGCAGGCCCTCACAGGTTAGAACACACCTGCTCGTGTGTGCACGCAGGTGATGGGGAGGGATGGCCTATGGCTTCAGATACTGGAAAGAGACCAGTAGTACCCACGCCAGATCAAGAGGACAGCTAACTTCATGCAAAGAGATAAGCAAGGACTTCCCTGGTGGTCCAGTGGTTAAGACTTCCTGCTTCCAATGCAGGCCTGATCCCTGGTCTGGGAACGAAGATCCCACACAGAGTGGCCAAGAATTAACAATTAAATTTAAACAGAGAGAAGCAGAGGAGAGATCTAGAGTAAGTGGACATGCAGAGTAAACTGGGGTGTTCAGGAGGCACCTTTGCCTGCTGATGGTAAATATGAGCCTCAATTGGAGCTGGAGTGAGGCAGAAGTAGAAGGAGCTGATGAGGCAGGCAGAGAAGGTGTGGACAGACTGAACCTCAGAGAGCCATGTGGAGACTATCAAGGCTTTCTCTGAAGTAAGATGAAAGAAGTACAGAGACAGACCAACAAGAGATTGATAACAAAGATTAGAGTAGGTACTGATCTCATTCCACTCAATAGCCTTTTCTTAACCAGGAGTGCAGAGTCAAATTGCTATAGATCAATTTACACTTTATTCCATTTTAATAAAGAGGGCTCTGACTATTTTTTTAAGCAGATGTGATTTGATTATGTGCTAATCTCTGCCCAATTAATAGTGTGACTCACACTGTCTCCACAGCGCATCAAAACAACTAGTTAAAAAGGAAGCATTAAGTCAAGTCCATAGTGGTATGTGTTGGACGCGTACCTGAGACACCGATTTCACAGCCTCAGTGTGACATTCAAATCACCTTGTGTTCAGAGGCACAGGCCCAAGATAAAGATGGCCAGATTCTCAGGTCCAGCTTCTCCCAGACCCTTCAGCCTCCTTAGGAGGATTTGGTGGGGAGGTTTGTCTAATTAATGGCAAAAATTGGGGAGTGAAAACCCACAGCACAACCCAAATGCTTCATCACCCTTTCAAATAAGTTTTCTGAGCAAAGAATTGTGTAATGTGCAGCTTCTCAACGAGACACAGCGGGTGGGGGCTATGGTATTTTCACAAAACCATGGCATGTGTGTTTGTACACACCGCACATGCACATACAGTGTGACACATGCAGTGGACACACGTGGGAGCACACACCATACAGGGTACACCTACACTAACACAAGGTTTGGTGCAGAAGAGAACAAATCTCTACTGAGGAAAAGTTTTAAAATTAAGGTTCTTGATGCGATTTCACCTGCTCCACAGCAAGATCATTATCATGACTATTACTGTTAATATTAATAACAAAAAAGCTAGTATTTGCATAACACTTTACATAAATTATCTCATTGGGCTTTGAAAACTATTTTGCTAGCATTTCCAACAAATAGTCGAGCCACAAAGAACAAAAAGAAAAAATAACCTTCTTCGTATCAGGGGCTTCTAGGCTTTCTGTCACCAAAGACCTTTTATTCTTTTCCTTATGAGGTTTCTTATTTTTTAATATATTTTTTGTCTAATTGACGGCATTTATTAAAGAATATTCCCCTATCTTTATTCATCAAAGAACAATCAGTATGCAGTAATCAGCATTACCTCACTGAGCAAATATAACTCCATGAACGTGCTGTTTGACTTACACTAAGATGCCTTATTATCTGTAAATCAATTTTAGTTTGACTTTTTGATATACTGAAGATAATTTTAAGGTCCCTGTACCCCCTTCTAGGACATCTAGGGAGGGGTCCTAGGGCCCTAAGAAGGGAAGCAGTGCTTGAAATCTCAGATAAAAGATTCTTCAGTTCAGTTCAGTCCCTCAGTCGTGTCCTACTCTTTGCGACCCCATGGACTGCAGCATGCCAGTTCGCCCTGTCCATCACCAACTCCCAGAGCTTCCTCAAACTCATGTCCGTTGAGTCGGTGATGCCATCCAACCATCTCATCCTTTGTCGTCCCCTTCTCTTTCCACATTCAATCTTTACCAGCATCCGGGTCTTTTCAAATGAGTCAGCTCTTCAGATCAGGTGGCCAAAGTACTGGATTTCAGCTTCAGCATCAGTCCTTCCAGTGAATATTCAGGACTGATTTCCTTTAGGATGGACGAGTATTTTCTTCTTTGTCTTTTTTGTTGGCAACTTTTTTTTCCTTATTTTTCTTCCAGTTTTATTGACCCTTTCTTTCTAAACTAAATATGTGCTAATAGAGGAAGAGCTTTAATTGTTTGCAAGAAAACTCAGTGTACTGGAGCAGGTAGCCATTCCCTTCTCCAGATGATCTTCCTGACCCAATGATCAAACCCTGGTCTCCCACATTGCTGACAGATTCTTTACCACAAGAGCCACAAGAGAAGTCCCAAGAGTATTAATTGCTTGTAAGAAAACTTGGAAGTCTCTTAAATCAGACACCACAAAGTAATCATTTGAGGACACACATACACAAGAAGGTAATGAACAAACTATTGCAATACTCTTGTCCCACCCAAACACGTCCTGGCCTGGCCAAGCCATTACTAGCAGTACTGGGCTCTGACACCATCTCATTTTCTTGGCTTCCTATCCTGGCTTCTTAGTTAAAAGCATGGAAATTTTCTGAATTTCTTGGGCCCTCCATTTCTTCATCTGAAGCTTGGGTTCCTAACTGGCTCATTTTTTAGGACTATGGATACTGTGAGTAAGTAAGTATAAGGAGCTTAACATGGTGTCTGGCATATGACAAGTCAGCAATTTGTTGTTGTTCAGTTGTTAAGTCATGTTTGATTATTTGCGACCCTATGGACTGTAGCCCATCAGGCCCCTCTGTCCATAAGGATTTCCAGACAAGAATACCAGGATGGGTTGCCATTTCCTTTTCCAGGGGATTTTCCCAACCCAAGGACTGAACCCACATCCTCTGCATTGGCAGATTCTTTACCACTTATCTACCAGGGAAGCCCACGTAAGTAACACATTTTAGCTATTACCATCATCATCTCACACTTTCAGGACCTGTGGCTGGTTCCCAAGTTTTTTCAGGGCCATGAAAAGGAAAATCTAGTTATTAATGAAGTGTGTTTTCATAAAAGCTCTTGATTCTAACATTATTAGTGTAACTGTGCATCTCTGCTGAGATCAACTCTGATGCAGCCCACAGAGAAGTTAGGCATGAGGGTTGTGGAGGCAGAATTGTCTTTGTTCAAAGAACTTTTTAGTTATTACCAGCTAGGAAGAGCCAGATACAACCTCAAATATAGGAGTCAACCTCTCTAAGCTTCAGTTTCCCCTTCTGTAAAACAGAGATTGCAACCCTCTCCTGAGGCATTGGTGATTTAATAAGAAATCCTCTCCCTCTCAAGAAAAGTTAGCTATCATGATTACTATCCACTAACATATGAAAGTCTATTTGCTGAATCTAGTCCCTGGTGCAAAATAGAAGATTTTTGAAATCCAAATACATTCTCATTTATGAAGGCAAAGCACTTAGATAAACCAATAATTAGCCTTGAAAACAGAAAGCTAAAAAGAAATATGACTAGTGAATTTGTTCGCTTTTCTTTTCCCCTTGCACACATTAACTGTGGCTTGATTTTGAACCATGTCAATATACATCAGCTGCTTTAACAGCTCCATCTCATCTACTTAGTTATTTCGCTGGTTGCTTCAGCTCAAGGACTAACAAACGGTCAATTAGCAGCTGGCTAATTTAGTTAAAAACATCAAGCTAGTTGTTTACGAAAAGAATAAAATACTTAGGAATATATCTACCTAAAGAAACTAAAGACCTATATATAGAAAACTATAAAACTCTGGTGAAAGAAATCAAAGAGGACACTAATAGATGGAGAAATATACCATGTTCATGGATTGGAAGAATCAATATAGTGAAAATGAGTATACTACCCAAAGCAATTTATAGATTCAACGCAATCCCTATCAAGCTACCAACAGTATTCTTCACAGAGCTAGAACAAATAATTTCACAATTTGTATGGAAATACAAAAAACCTCGAATAGCCAAAGCGATCTTGAGAAAGAAGAATGGAACTGGAGGAATCAACCTACCTGACTTCAGGCTCTACTACAAAGCCACAGTTATCAAGACAGTATGGTACTGGCACAAAGACAGAAATATTGATCAATGGAATAAAATAGAAAGCCCAGAGATAAATCCACGCACATATGGACACCTTATCTTCGACAAAGGAGGCAAGAATATACAATGGATTAAAGACAATCTCTTTAACAAGTGGTGCTGGGAAATCTGGTCAACCACTTGTAAAAGAATGAAACTGGACCACTTTCTAACACCATACACAAAAATAAACTCAAAATGGATTAAAGATCTAAACGTAAGACCAGAAACTATAAAACTCCTAGAGGAGAACATAGGCAAAACACTCTCCGACATACATCACAGCAGGATCCTCTATGACCCACCTCCCAGAATATTGGAAATAAAAGCAAAAATAAACAAATGGGACCTAATTAACCTTAAAAGCTTCTGCACATCAAAGGAAACTATTAGCAAGGTGAAAAGACAGCCTTCAGAATGGGAGAAAATAATAGCAAATGAAGCAACCGACAAACAACTAATCTCAAAAATATACAAGCAACTCCTACAGCTCAATTCCAGAAAAATAAACGACCCAATCAAAAAATGGGCCAAAGAACTAAATAGACATTTCTCCAAAAAAGACATACAGATGGCTAACAAACACATGAAAAGATGCTCAACATCACTCATTATCAGAGAAATGCAAATCAAAACCACTATGAGGTACCATTTCACACCAGTCAGAATGGCTGCGATCCAAAAGTCTACAAATAATAAATGCTGGAGAGGATGTGGAGAAAAGGGAACCCTCTTACACTGTTGGTGGGAATGCAAACTAGTACAGCCACTATGGAGAACAGTGTGGAGATTCCTTAAAAAACTGGAAATAGAACTGCCTTATGATCCAGCAATCCCACTGCTGGGCATACACACTGAGAAAACCAGAAGGGAAAGAGACACGTGTACCCCAATGTTCATCGCAGCACTGTTTATAATAGCCAAGACATGGAAGCAACCTAGATGTCCATCAGCAGATGAATGGATAAGAAAGCTGTGGTACATATACACAATGGAGTATTACTCAGCCATTAAAAAGAATACATTTGAATCAGTTCTAATGAGGTGGATGAAACTGGAGCCTATTATACAGAGTGAAGTAAGCCAGAAGGAAAAACATAAATACAGTATACTAACGCATATATATGGAATTTAGAAAGATGGTAACAATAACCCGGTGTACGAGACAGCAAAAGAGACACTGATGTATAGAACGGTCTTATGGATTCTGTGGGAGAGGGAGAGGGTGGGAAGATTTGGGAGAATGGCAATGAAACATGTAAAGTATCATGTGGGAAACGAGTTGCCAGTCCAGGTTCGATGCATGATGCTGGATGCTTGGGGCTGGTGCACTGGGACGGCCCAGAGGGATGGTATGGGGAGGGAGGAGGGAGGAGGGTTCGGGATGGGGAACACATGTATACCTGTGGCGGATTCATTTTGATATTTGGCAAAACTAATACAATTATGTAAAGTTTAAAAATAAAATAAAATTGGAGAAAAAAAAATAAAATAAAATAAAAAAAAAAAAATAAATAAAAGTTCTAGTATATCCTAGGTCCTGTTGGAGACTCAGTGAGAGAAAAACTCTTTGCAAAGATGACTCTTCACTTCTTTGTTCATAAGATTGCTCAGAAACCCCCCATGTCCAGCTCCTCCCCAAATCCCCTTCCTCAGCTGTTGATACATTTTGCCAACTTCTCTCTCCAAATCAAATGTGACAGGGAGGGCCTTTTCCTTTCTTCCTGACTCTAAACTGAGGCCTTTATAGATTTGCTCCATGTTTCTATGGGGCGAACCAAACCCTACCTAAATAATAAAAAGTGGAAAAGCTTCCCCAGGCAGACTGTCTCTTCCGCACCTTGATTAGCTGAGCAAAATGTAGACATAAAATGCAATTGCTTTTTTTTCCCCAGATGCTAAAAATGTCAGCCTTGATTTACCCCGACACTCTGACTGACTCACGGCAGACATAAATCCTTCACACCCAACGCAATCATTTTTTGACCTGCTCAGCGGTGGAGAGAGGGAGGGCTTTGCGTTTATCTTCCTGGTTGCCAGCACCTCGATCCCCATAACTCTTCCTTCCTCTACCCCTGAGAAGCAAGGGCTCCAGGAGTAAAGGCAGAAAGGCACATGTCTATTGTATTATTTCTGAAATATCATGCAACAAGGGGTTTCTCCCTAATTTGTTAAGAAGGGAAGAGAAGAGGAAAAAGTATTTTTAGAGATCGATTTACTCTCACCTAACCCCCAACCTCACCTCATCACAGCTTCATCCTTGATTAGGAAAATACCTTGCACTTTGGAAGCAGCTGTCGTTTTTAGTACAGGAAAAAAAAGAAAAAAAAAAAAAAAAACCACCTGATGCCTTTCTGTCAGATTCTTTCCCAGGCAGCCCATGTGATATTATTCCAGGGACTCACAACAGAGCTGTGCAAATTGCCATTGTTTGTAGTTTGCTCAAACCCAGTTGGGTGGCCTGTCAGCATGGCCTCCAGAAACCTGGCATCTGAAGCATAATCCATTAAGCAAATAGGCATGACTTGTTAATGGGGAAGACATGGGGTCTGATCTCACACCAGCCCCTTACTAAGAGCAGCTTTGAACAAATCATTTCCTTCTTCAGAATTAGGGCCCCAAATCATTAAGAAGCCTCCACTTACATCTGTCCTTCACTTCTCCCCCAACAAGGATCTTGTACTTTGAAGTGCTTTGAGCTCTTCTAAATCAAGGATCGAACTGAAGTGAAAGTCACTCAGTTGTGTCTGACTCTATGCAACCCCATGGACTGTAGCCCTCCAGGCTCTTCTGTCCAAGGGATTTCACGGGCAAGAATACTGGAATGGGCTGCCATTTCTTTCTCCAGGGGATCTTCCTGACCCAGGGATGAAAACCAGGTCTCCTGTTTTGGGGGCAGATTCTTTACCATCTGAACCACCAAGAAAGTTCCCTAAATCAAGGAGAGGTGTAAACTGATGGCACTATTCTCCATGCTGTCTGTGGCTATGGGTCAGAAAAAGGATGCCCACTGCTCCCATAAAAGACGGTGTTTTCCCTTCCAAATTCACGAAGTGGACCACCTATGTCATCCACCTCTGTCTCCTACCTAGCAGTGTGGCTTTCTCTCTCCAGCCCCTCAGACACACAAGGCAATGAAGACCAAGAGTCCCAAGGTCCCCATTTCTTCTTTTACTCATGCTTTTGCCCATGAGGTTTGCTTTATCATCTTCTCTCTTAGTTGAGTTTTTAACCTGGGAGTTTCTTAACGACAGAGACTATAGTCCCGTGACTGGCATATAATAGGCATCCAGGGACTTCCCAGGTGGTAAAGAACCCACCTGCCAATGGAGGAGACGTAAGAGACATGGGTTCGATCCCTGGGTTGGGAAGAGCCCCTGGAGGAGGGCATGACAACCCACTCCAGTATTCTTGCCTGGAGAATCCCCATGGACAGAGGAGTCTGGCAGGCTACAGTCCATAGGGGAGGCAAAGAATTGGACACAACTGAAGAGACTTAGCATGCACACACAAAGAGTTGAAGAAGTGGGCTCTTGTCTTCCCATAGACCATCTTTCAACACTTGGCCAAGCAATTCTCTCATAAGAAAGACGCTCCTAAATTTTTCCTGGGTCAAATGCTTGAGAGTCCTTCTACTGCACACATATTCCTATATTTCTCTGTCTCTCTCTCCCCCAGCCCACAGAGGTAGGTATGAAATTAATTTCAGAGCAACTGGAGGAAGACAAAGGCATATCTCTCCCCTTTCTCCAAGACCTCTCTCAGCAGGCCATCTCCTCCAGCTCACCCTCAGCCCCCGGTCAACCTCTATCTGCCCACAGCCACTTCAGGAGGGCTGTGCCTGGTTGCAGAGAAGGCAATGGCACCCCACTCCAGTACTCTTGCCTGGAAACTCCCATGGATGGAGGAGCCTGGTGGGCTACAGTCCATGGGGTCGCTACGAGTCAGACACCATTGAGCGACTTCACTTTCACTTTTCACTTTCATGCATTGAAGAAGGAAATGGCAACCCACTCCAGTGTTCTTGCCTGGAGAATCCCAGGCAAGAACTCCCCAGGGACAGGAGAGCCTGGTGGGCTGCCGTCTATGGGATCGCACAGAGTCGGACACGACTGAAGTGACTTAGCAGTAGCAGCAGTTCTCCTCAGAGTTGAGAGGTATAGATGCTCTGGAGTTCCACACACAGAACTGCCTCCAACCCCACAGTGAAGAGGGCCTCCAACTCCATCTTCAGGAAAAGTGAGGCTTCAAGAAAGTTGTACCTCTTTATAGCACCACGAATAAGGACAATGAAGTGTTCAGGCACCGAGGAGGCATATATGTTTCTCCACAGAACAGTCCAACACTACAGGTTTTTTCTAACATTACGAAAGGTAAAGTTGAAGGTCATCAGCTTCAGTTGTAGCTCTCTGGTTGGGGATCGCCCGAGTAATACTTTCCCTGAACTCCCACAGAGCTTTCTCCAGGCTCCAGCTAGTCAACGAGAGAAGCAAAGTCACCAAAGCTCCTTTTGCTCTTGTCCCAGATGGCCCATGAAGACCCATTCCCCACACAGAAATGAAAGGGACCCTGTCACTGATATCTAGGCTGTAGTCCGAAGTACATTGCCATCTAATCTCCATTCTGCACATCAAAGAGGAAAGGGGAAAAAATTAACACCAGCACTTAAGATGTTATGGAAAGTGTGCAACATGCTCTGTTAGCCAGCCCCTAGCCTTGGAAGCCATACATTATTTAATGGAAGCAAGACTTACCCTAAATGAGCCAGAACAATTGCTTAAGGGAGGGGGAGAGGGTGGAAGAGGAAGGATTATGTGTATACATTTTTTTTTAATTTCTCCGACCGTGCCCGTTAGTTTTGTTTCTTATTTAGGATACAGTATTAATCATGCTAATATTTTACAGCGGGGCTTTACTCTTTAGTCATTACTTTAATCAAACCCATCAGTGAACGAAGGAACACGTTACCAGGTGGGAATAACTGCTACCGCTCGCTGTTAATTACTTTGCATTTTACAGCAATCAGCAGCAGGAGCTGAGATCATAATAAATTCATGACTTATGGGCCCATAAAATCATTACCGTAGGAAAATATGTTTTATCGGGGATTCGATGGGCTGCTGCTCAGAGAGAGATTTCTTGAAGGAAATGACACCCATGAAATTAAACTGATCTTAGCAGTCAGCAGAAATGCAAATGCACAAAGAGAGCAAAAAATTTTACTGTGGGAGAAAGAGACTGGCAGATGAAGGACTGGGTGCAGATTATGGGGAGAGGGTGTGGCCACGAAAGGGGTGTGGCCATGAGAGGGGCGGGGCCCCAGGTGCTGCGTGTAAGGAGGGTGCTCAACAAAAGGGTTCCGGGCAGAGAGCAAGGGAGGGATGAGACTTAGTGACCCTGGGCTGATCTGGAAGTCTGGGAGAGTAGTCCATTTACTACGTCCTAGGCTTTAACCCTCTCTCATCCTTCTTTATTTCAGCCACCGTGTTCTCAGAGGCCTCAAAGACAGTGAGGTTAAAGACAAAAGGACAGGTCAATAAATCATCCCCGAGACAGTCAAAAAAAGGGAAGGACCGGCACTCCTGTGCCTTCTCTCTGGTCCTAAAGCAACTCAAGTAAGCTGTTCATGGACAGCATCACTCCTTAACTGAAACAACCCTGCCCCGCCTTCTAACCCCCATAGCCACCCACACACTCCCAGCCTAGCTGGGTGGGACTTTGTGTTCCTAAAGGCCATCTCTGGTCTGTGGGAAATGCTCTCCATGGAGGATAATTAAAGCCCGGGTGTTTGTTTCATTGGGGGGTTTCTCTGTCTTCCAATTTCTCGCAAGAAGCAGTCATGCCATTTGTTTGGAAGTAACTGTTTCCCCTTTCCTTTGCTTCTTCCAATTATGCTAGACAAATACAGGCCCTTATTTAGTGTTATTATAAGCATGAAATTATAACAGATCCTTTTAAATGCTAAAGCACTAAAAATAAGTCCTTTTATCAAGGCACACCAGGTCCAGATCTAGCAGCTCATTAATTTCTATAACTCTGACAAGAGGAAATTCAAACAAATTCCAAGAGCTTTCAATGGAAGGTTTATTCATTCTTGCTGGGATGATCACCATCCTTGTTCATCATTATCATTATTGTTCACATTTCTAAAGGGCTAGGGAGGGGCTGTCCTCTCAATGGGGTGAACAGCACAGCTGAGAGAGATCCATGTCACCAGAAAGAAGACAAGGAGCCAAAGATGAGTTTGAATCCCACTCTTACTACTTACTCATCCTGAGGAGTCTTAGGGAACTCACTTAACTTCCTAGACCTCAGTTCTTGTAAAATAGGGAAAATTATATCTAACGTTCAGTAAAGAGTTATCGTGGAAATGAAATGAGTTTATTCTGTATGTGTAGCACAAAATAAAACACTAGGCAGAGTCTCTGACACAGTTGATCCACTTCTCGGAAACTGTTCACAACCCCACCCCAAGGTCGGTCAAGGTAAAACTGTCAGCTTCCTGAAGAAGGAGGGGATACTAAGGAACTGGCTGCAAGAGTTGGCCCACAGGAACCTTGCACAGCAGCAGCCCGTTACATGAAATGATAAATGGATGGTGTGGGGCATTTGGCTACATTCCCACCTGTCACTGTGACTTTCAGGAATATGTACTGCACTCCTTGGTTCTTGGGAGATTCGGAGCCTCCTAAGAGAGAGATTGGCTTCAGGAGCAAGAGTCAGTGACAGCAGGCACCAGCCTCCCTGGGACAGATGAAGACGCCCTGGGAAGCTGAGCCTGGGCTCCGGGCTGTGCTATCTCCTTTTCACCATTATAGTCTCAGTCTCTTGCCTTTACCTTTTTGAAATTATTCATAATAAACAGAAACAGAGAGGCCTCTCTCATCATTTGCCCCAGCATCTTCTCCTTGCCCATCAAGGCTGTCCAAACCCAGGCCTCCCTGCATCCCACCCACCACCTCCCGAGAGGCAGTGCTGGGAACAAACTTTAGCAAGGAAGCCTGCTCCCCTTAAGCTTTTCATGGTCCTCAGAGCCAATAAAAGTAAAGCCAGACCTGCCTCCCCTGCCTAGCTCCTACCCCCAGCCCCGTCCTCTACCTGAGCACTAGGGAAAGAAAAACAAATAAGGAAATATAGGCCAAATTACTGTAATCAAGAAACCAAGAAATGCCATAACCCTCCAGCATTACCTCTCTCAGGAGATCAGCGTTTCAATAGGATTTCGGATCACAAGTGAAATGATTTTGATGGGTGCTGATCCTTTTTAACCATGTATGTGTGTGCTTGGTAAGGTGTGTAAGTGAGCCCCTTACAATAGGTTGAAATACAAGAAAGAGATTCAGACGTGTGTATGGAGTTTTCCAGTTTGAAGTCATATTGGAGCAGCTGCGGTACAGTGGAAGGAAGAAAAGCACCAGAGTCAGCACAGACAAGTTCAAACCCCAGCTCTGTCCTGTGCTAGTTACCTGACTTTGGTGAGTTATTGAAGATCCTCAGTTTCCCCAAGTGAATTATTGGGATTATGCATCGACCTTTCCAGTTGTAAAGGATTAAATGGTTAATGCTTATAAAATATCTATAACAGAATATTCACAAATGCTCAGGGCTATTACTAAATTAGCACCTTGTTACTAAAAAACTCCAGAGAGCTACTCCACTGAGTATGAGTGACAGTTCCAACCTGTGTTAAAAATCCCAGAAGAGTCTGAGTTATAAAACCCAATATGTGGTGTATAATCCCTGTATCTATCAGGATCCTGAGGCTACAAGAATAAACTTATCTTAGACATCTTTCACAGAAAATGTATTTATTAAAATAGATAGCAGTCACTTGATTTTAAATCTCAACCATAATTAGATGTCATGATGAGGGATTTTAAAGATTTCTATCTGACCGTTGTTGAGTAAGCAAAGGAAGACCCTATGGACAAGAGAAAGAGGAATTAAAGCTCGGTCTGTGTCTTCTATGTCTTCATACCCATACTTTACATATATCAAGTCATCTGCATGCTGTCACTTAGCTGTGTCCGACTCTTTGAGACCCCATGGACTGTAGCCCACCAGTTTCCTCTGCCCATGGGATTTCCCAGGCAAGAATACTGGAGTGTGTTGCCATACCCTCCTCCAGGGGATCTTCCCAACCCAGGGATTGAACCTGTGTCTCTTACCTCTCCTGCCTTGGCAGATGGGTTCTTTAACCACTGTTACCACCTGGGAAGCCCCAATCCAATTCATATAGACTGCCACAAACTTCTTTATCTGTCACAGTTAAATAACAGCATAGAGGTACTTTTCTTCAGATGTACATGTGTCATTTTCTTTTTTATGTGCTATAACACCTTATAGGAGTTCAATAAATGAATCAATTGATACTGATTATTTTAGCAGAAAAACTTTCCGTTAATGACATTAGTTTGGGGATGACAGTAGACAAACTTTTCCTTTTAAAAGAAACAAACTTCCTTTAAAGGAGAAAAAGGAACAATGTCATCAGATACTTATTTTGTGTCTTGAATTGTGATGGATATTTACACATCACAGAAACCTGTTGTCAATCCTAATTAACAGCCAAGAAGGTAGGGAGACAAAGAAAAGAACATAAGAGCATGCTGATGTATTGTGTGTTATTAGAGGGAAGAGTCAGGGATAGAAAAAAATTCTTGCCCGGGAAATCCCATGCACAGAGAAGCCTGGAGGGCTACAGCCTCTGGGATCACAAAGAGTCAGACACAACTTAGCAACTGAGAACACACTAAGTATATACAGAATATATATGGGAACAATAAATAAAGAATATAGCTTTTATCACACCCTGGTTACAAAAATAGGCCACGTGTCGGATCATTAAAGTAATCTCAATATATTACTGAAGAACAATATCAGACTTCAACAACAATGAAACAGAAATTATCTGCAAAAGGATAACTTACATTTTTATATACATGAAGTCACATTTTATCAAATAATTATTCAGTTAAGCAGGAAGTGGTAAAGGAAATTTAGAAATATTCAGGACTGAATGATAATTTAAATACCACTTGTCAAATTCTGCAGGACACTAGTAAGGTCATGCTTAGAGAAAAATTTATAGGTTTAAATAAATGATCAGGAAATAAGAAAAGTTAGAAGTAAATTAGCTAAGCATGTAACTAAATAAGTTGGGGAAAGAGCCTTAGAGCAAACCCAAGGAAATGAAAACGAAGGAAATAATAATAGGGCAAAAATCAAAGAAATAGAGAACACACACAACAAAAGATTACCACATTCGAAAGACAATTTTCTTGTCTCATAAGGAAAATAAAATATAAATCTCTTGCAATACTGATCAAGGGGAAAAAAGAGAAAAGTTGCATGCCCTCCTCATGAAATTAGGATGGATGGATGGGAGTAAGGAAGGAAGACATTAAGAAACAGCTGTTGGTGAGTATATTTGAAAACACTGATGAAATGAATAGAAGACTAAAAATTTGTAACTGTCAAAATTATAGCAACAAGATTTGGGGACCTTAAAGAAACCAGTTAAGAGCTATAAAAGAAATTCAATGACTTTCCTATCCCAAAACTAGCATGATAGTTTATGGAAGAGTTCTATAAAATTCTCAAGGGATGATGAATTCCAGTTTTAAGCACTGCTTCTAAAAAATAGCAAAAGAGGGAAACTTCACCTAGCTCATCTTATGAGAAAATGTAATTTTGATTCTGAAACTAGATAAACATAAGCAAAGACAATTCTAGAGTCATTTCACTTATAAATTTCAATACAAAGATACAAAATAAAATAGAAGCTAGCAGAATCAACAATGATTTATGTGTATCAAGCTCAAGTGAAATTAACCAGGGATGCATCAAAAATCTAACAACATAATTTATCATGATCAAAATGAAGAAAAATACAGAACAACAATAAGGAGGTTCCCTTAAAAACTAAGCATAGAGTTACCATATGATCTTGCAATCTCGCTCCAGGGCATGTATCTGGAAATGCCAAAGCTCTAATTCAAAAAGATACATGCACCCCAATGTTCATAGCAGCACTATTTACAAGAGCCAAGACATGGAGGATGTGGTGTTTGTGTGTGTGTGTGTGTGTATATATATATATATATATATATATAGTGTATTATATATACACACACACAATAGAATACTACTCAGCCATAAAAAAGAATGAAATAATGACAGGTACAGCAACATGGATGGACCCAGAAATTATCATACTAAGCAAAGTAAGCCAGACTGAGAAACACAATTATCACATGGTATTACTTATTTGTGGAATCTTTAAAAATGATGCAAATGAACTTATTTATAAAATAGACTCACAGACATAGATTACGGTTATCAAAGGGGAAAGGGGGAAATAAACTAGGAGTTTGAGTTAACAGATGCGCACTACTATATAAAAATAGATAAATAACAAGAACCTACTGATTAGCACAGGGAACTACATTCAATATCCTATAACAACTTATAATAACTTGTAATGAAAAGAATCTGAAAATACATAGATATGTATAACTGAATTACTCTGCTGTATACCTGAAACTAACATTGTAAATCCACTATATTGTAGTTAAATATATATAGCTATTGGAGAAGGCAATGGCACCCCACTCCAGTACTCTTGCCTGGAAAATCCCATGGACGGAGGAACCTGGTAGGCTACAGTCCATGGGGTCGCTAAGAGTCAGACACGACTGAGCGACTTCACTTTCACTTTTCACTTTCATGCATTGGAGAAGGAAATGGCAACCCACTCCAGTGTTCTTGCCTGGAGAATCCCAGGGACAGGGAGCCTGGTAGGCTACCGTCTATGGGGTCACACAGAGTCGGACACGACTGAAGTGACTTAGCATAGCGTATATATAGCTATATATAAATTATAAAATATCAATGAACAATAATTGTATAATAATATCTATTGATTCAGAAAAAGCAGTTGATAAGGTATTACTCCTATGGTGCTGTATTCTATCATCTCTACTAATTTAACTTAGTATAAGAGGTCAATGTTGCAAAAAAAAAGTGAAAGAAAATAATAGGTGTAAAGATTGGAAGATGGTAAATTGTCTTCTACGTAAATGTGATAATCTACCTAGAAAAATCAGCACAATCAACAGCTGCCAGATACTAGATCAACCTACAAAAGTCACTGTCCCTAGACTAGTAAAACCCAACTGAAAATGTCATTTTAAAGAGTGAAAAATACTGATTGCAATATCAACAGCAACAAAGTAAAAGTCAACATCACTGAAAGTATACAGTGCAGTTAAGTTCAGTCGCTCAGTCGTGTCCGACTCTTTGCGACCCCATGAATCGCAGCACGCCAGGCCTCCCTGTCCATCACCAACTCCGGGAATTCACTCAAACTCATGTCCATCAAGTCAGTGATGCCATCCAGCCATCTCATCCTCTGTCGTCCCCTTCTCCTGCCCCCAAACCCTCCCATCATCAGAGTCTTTTCCAATGAGTCAACTCTTCCCATGAGGTGGCCAAAGTACTAAACTTTTAGCTTTAGCATCAGTTCTTCCAAAGAAATCCCAGGACTGGTCTCCTTTAGAATGGACTGGTTGGAGTCCAAGAGACTCTCAAGAGTCTTCTCCAACACCACAGTTGAAAAGCATCAATTCCTCGGTGCTCAGCTTTCTTCACAGTCCAACTCTCACATCCATACATGACTACTGAAAAAACCATAGCCTTGACTAGACAGACCTTTCTTGGCAAAATAATGTCTCTGCTTTTGAATATGCTGTCTAGGTTGGTCATAACTTTTCTTCCAAGGAGTAAGCGCCTTTTAATTTCATGGCTGCAATCACCATCTGCAGAGATTTTGGAGCCCCCCAAAAATAAAGTCTGACACTGTTTCCACTGTTTCCCCACCTACTTCCCATGAAGTGATGGGACCAGATGCCATGATCTTAGTTTTCTGAATGTTGAGCTTTAAGCATACAAGACCTCTATAAAAATAACATAAAATACAAATAAAGGACATACAGGAGGATAATGTGCATGTAATAAATAAGTGAAGAGATCCCATGCTCTTGGATAGGATGATTTAATAGCCTAAAATGTGGATTACTTCCAAATTAATATTTAAATTAAAGCAATCAAAATAAAACCTTAACTCAAATTTCCATGAAACATAATAAACATACCCTAATTTCTAAGAAGGACAATACTAAAGAATGTTCAAACCACCAAATAACTGCACTAATCTCCCATGCCAGTAAGGTTATGCTCAAAATTGTCCAAGCTAGGCTGCAGCATTACATGAACTGAGAACTCAGATGTTCAAGCTGGGTTTAGAAAAAGCAGAGGAACCAGAGATAATTGCCAAAATTCACTGGATCATAGAGAAAGCAAGGGAATGCCAGAAAAACATCCACCTCTGTTTCATTGACTACACTAAAGCCTTTGACTGTGCGGTGCAGAATTGATGCTTTCGAACTGTGGTGCTGGAGACGACACTGAGAGTGCCTTGGAAATCAAGGAGATCAAACCAGTTAAGCTTAAAGGAAATCAACCCTGAATACTCTTTGGAAGGACTGATGCTGAAGTTCCAACACTTTGGCCACCTGATGTGAACAGCTGAATCAGTGGAAAAGACCCTGATGCTGGGAAACGTTGAAGGTAGAAGAAGAATAGGGAGACAGAGGATGAGGTGTTGGATGGCATCACCGATTCAATGGACATGAACTTGGGCAAACTCCTGGAGATGGTGAGGGACAGGGAAGCCTGGCATGCTGCAGTCCATGGGGTCACGAAAAGTCAGACACAACTTGGCAACTGAACAACAACATGTATAAAGAAAACTGTCTCTATTAATGTGCAAGTTGTTGTTAAAAGAGAAGACTAAATAGAAAGGACTTGTCCTGCAAAATATCATTGTAAGATGACAGTTTTTTAATAACTCTGGCATTAAAATAAAAACAGGTAAATAGACCAAGGAACTGAAGAGAAAACTCAGAGATCTGTGACATCATAGGACCATGTTTTGTTATTTAGTTGCCAAGTTGTATCCAACTCTTTTGTGACCCCATGGACTGTAGTCCACCAGGCTCCTCTCTGCATGGGATCTCCCAGGCAAGAACACTGAAGTGGGTTGCCATTTCCTTCTCCAGGGGATCTCCCAGGAATCAAACCCACGTGTCCTGCGTGCAGGCAGATTCTTTACTGCTGAGGCACCGGGGAAGCCATTATACACACTAAAATAGTTCTATAAATCAGTGAAGAAAGAATTAGTCATTTGGCTGAAATTGATTTGCTAGAGAGAAATAAAATGGAATCCCTAATTAATATCACATAGAAGAAATACAGAAGAATGTTTCATGATGTAAGAGTATCAGTTCAGTTCAGTCACTCAGTCGTGTCCGACTCTTTGCGACCCCATGAATCGCAGCATGCCAGGCCTCCCTGTCCATCACCAACTCCCGGAGTTCACTCAGACTCACGTCCATCGAGTCAGTGATGCCATCCAGCCATCTCAGCCTCTGTCGTCCCCTTCTCCTCCTGCCCTCAATCCCTCCCAGCATCAGGGTCTTTTCTGATGAGTCAACTCTTCGCATGAGGTGGCCAAAGTATTGGAGTTTCAGCTTTAGCATCAGTCCTTCCAAAGAACACCCAGGACTGATCTCCTTTAGAATGGACTGGTTGGATCTCCTTGCAGTCCAAGGGACTCTCAAGAGCCTTCTCCAACACCACAGTTCAAAAGCATCAATTCTTTGGCTCTCAGCTTTCTTCACAGTCCAACTCTCACATCCATACATGGCTACTGGAAAAACCACAGCCTTGACTAGATGGACCTTTGTTGGCAAAGTAATGTCTCTGCTTTTCAATATGCCATCTAGATTGGTCATAACTTTCCTTCCAAAGAGTAAGCGTCTTTTAATTTCATGGCTGGAATCACCATCTGCAGTGATTTTGGAGCCCAAAAAAATAGCCACTGTTTCCCCATCTATTTCCCATGAAGTGATGGGATCAGATGCCATGATCTTAGTTTTCTGAATGTTGAGCTTTAAGCCAACTTTTTCCCTCTCCTCTTTCACTTTCATCAAGAGGCTTTTGAATTCCTCTTCACTTTCTGCCATAAGGGTGATGTCATCTGCATATCTGAGGTTATTGATATTTTTCCTGGCAATCTTGATTCCAGCTTGTGCTTCTTCCAGCCCAGAATTTCTCATGATGTACTCTGCATATAAGTTAAATAAGCAAGGTGACAATATACAGCCTGGACGTACTCCTTTTCCTATTTGGAACCAGTCTGTTGTTCCATGTCCAGTTCTAACTGTTGCTTCCTGACCTGCATACAGGTTTCTCAAGAGACCGGTCAGGTGGTCTGTAAGAGTATAGAACTGTCTAAATAAACTTTCCAAGTCTGAATCCTAAAACAATAACTCAATGAATTATATGGCAACAAAATTATTTCTTTTTTAAATTTATTTATTTTTAATTGGAGGATAATTGCTTTACAATATTGTGTTTGTTTCTGCCAAATAGCAACACATGCACTGAATGACATCAGGAACTAAGCTAGAAGACAGACATGCTCAATACTTAAAACTCTAAGGAACTAATATCTAGAAAGTAGAGCTGCAAAGTAAATTCAAGAAGAGAGCATCTCCATTAGAAAAATGGGCAACTAATATAAACAGACAATTTGTAAAAGAGGAAATCAAAAACCTGAGAAGCATATCAAGAGATACTCCACCTCATCAGTAGTCAGAAGCAGGCAAATTAAAACAACACTGAGATTTCACTCTATACCAATTAGACTGACAAACATTAGAAAACTGGATGATGCCAGGTATTGGGGCAGAGAATACATGTATACTGGACTTCCTTCATATTGCTGGGGGGAATAGAGACCAGTGGTATTTTCAGGGGAAACAGTCTTGCATTACTTACAAAATGAAGCGCACATACCTTATGAGCTGGCAAATCTGTTCCTAGATTATATAGCTAAAAGGAATTTTCACACAGGTCCAAAGGGTATGTTCAAGATGTTCACTGTAAACTACTTGCAGGGTATGTCAGTGGCAGCTGTGGAGTTGTGCAGGTGCCAACCTAGTAGGCTGTGCACAGTGGCCTGAACCTGGTCGTCCATCACTGGGTCAGGGAGTAAGTTAAATGCGGCAGATACGCACTGTGTGCTAGAGGCAACAGATACATATACACGCGCCAACAAGAAGAGATCTTACAGCATAGTGGAAAAGTCATAAATAAAATGAGAGTACAAAATATACATGCTTTTCAAAAACCAAGACTACATGCACACAAAACAAAAACAGTTTCTAAGAACATGCTTAAACAGAATGATACACATTTTAAAGGGAGATAACTGCCTCTGGGAAAGAAGGGAATGGAGGTTGGAGATGGGGATAAAGTAAAACCTAAGAGGGCCCTTCTCAGACTCATGTAATAACACTCATGAAGTCAGGAGAGTAATTAATTCAGCAGTCTCCTCCTGAAGATTCTGAGCCAAAATATTTTCTGTTGCAACTATCCAACTCTGCCATTATAGCAAGAAGGCAACTGAAGGCAGTATGTAAAGAACAAGTAGGGCTATGTTCCTGGTTTATTCACCAAAAGTTGGTGGGCTGATGTAGTCCACAGTCTGTAGTCTGCTGACTACTGAGTTAGACTCCTGAGATTATAACAGGTACACTAAAGGACTCCTTATTATGAAGACTGCACTTCTTCATATTGGATCTTCTTCAACCAGATCCAAAACTCTGGTTATGGGCCTTGCCTGGTGATCCACTGGTTAAGACTCTTGCATTTCCAATGCAGGGGCAGTGGTTCAGTCCCTAGTCAGGGAACTAAGATTCCACATGACACAGCCAAAAATATTTTTTAAACAACAATAAGAATAATAAAGTTTTTTTTTTTTTAATCTGGCTATGTAGCCTGAAAATTTCTCAATGTAGCCTGAAAAAAGCCAATGTATTTTTGTGAGCAATAGAATGGAATAAAAATCCAAAACTCTTTCAAACAACCCTTGGGTTTAGTGTCTCAGACTCCAGGCAAAAAGAGGAGACAGAGTTGAAAAGATCTCTAGGTAGAGTTATTCTTATTGAAACTCTATTCATCCTTTAAATTGCTATTTCCATGGGAGCTACCAAATCCATAAGAGAGGCAGAAGCTGGTCAGGCTTCTGAGCCCTATTATTAGAATTTTTATATAAGCAGAAAATGACAAAAACCAGGACTCCACATTCCTACAATCCTATAAATATCCTTTTCTTCTGGGAAGTGTGTCTGACCAAAACATATGAAGCAATGTGACAGACTAGTAAGAGAATAGAGGTTTAAATGTCAGCTTGAAACAATGTTCATTTCCTTTAAAGAAAAAAGAATCATTTGCACAGCTCTCTGAGCCACAAAAGTGAACCTCTTTCAGTTTGAAGTTCATCCAGAAAATCCTTTTGCAAAATATTTGCTGAAACACTGTAATGTAGGAATTGGAAGGGATTAAGGCTTGTTCAGTTTCTCCTCCCCCACACCTATCTTTCCCGAGCTGACTTGTGCAGCCCAGAAGCTGAAATCCATGTGTCTAAGACCCAGATTCCAAATTCAACATATCATTCTCCCTCTACAACCAAAAATGAAAATGTTACTGAAATGTCTCATTTATAGTAAAAATATGCCTAAGAGAGCAGAACAACGGTCCTTCACACAATCCTGTTACCTCCCAAACACCTCTAATAGAGCCTCTTTTGTCCTTCACTTGTTCTAACATCAGTGAGGTCCTTATAAGGTAGGGTTTCAACCACAGTGTGCGCCCCTGCTCTCGAATTACCACCCAGTTCAGCCACTGGGGCTCAGAGAAGGAACAGCTGTGTGGCAGTGAGTCTGATGGCAGTGGTTCAAACAGGGGAGAAATGACTGTGGGCTACACTGGTTTGGGGAGATTCAAGAAATGGGCCCATTTTTTACACAGAAAACATCCTGGAACAAAGATATCAAAAGATAAGGAGATGCCTGGCAGGGAGAAGTGACATAATGGCTCTATGTTAACAACAACAAATTAAAAGCTGCAAAAGCACCATGTTCAGGTGGTAAAACTTTGAAAGGCTTAAGGATTTTTCAGTCGTTGCTTGCTACCTTTTGCTCTTATCCACTTTTCTCAATAGAAATCCCTGTCACAAGTCTAGACACTGCAATCATACTATTTACCAGTCAGGTGTTTGTAAAGTATAAAGAATTTCAGCTTTCTTAAACTACCATTTCACCAAGTTTTATAGTTCTAACACAGCCCTTGGATTCACATCGACTCTTAGCTTATATGGAACATTTTGTTGTTATTTAGTCATGTCCGACTAAATAACATGTCACTAAATCATGTCTGACTCTCTGTGACCCCATGAACTGAAATTGCCAGGTTCTTTTGTCCATGGGATTTCCCAGGCAAGAACACTGAAGTGAGTTGCCATTTCCTTCTCCAGAGGATCTTCCTGACCCAGGGATTGAACCCGTGTCTCCTGCATTGGCAGGTGGATTCTTTACCACTGAGCCACCAGGGAAGCATATGGAACGTACCTGGGTCTTAACGTGTATAAACCAGATCTTGTCTACACTGAAGCTCATCCATTTAGTCTCTGCCACATAGTTTTTCATACAATGTTCTTCAAATAACTATAATGTATAACAGAGGGGCTGTATTCAAATAGCCCTGTGTTGGGGTGAATCTACAAACCCAAGGTTTTCCATCCCTACAAGTAGTCTTGAACTTTACTTGCTATAGCAGGTGTCATTCATATGCCCATAAATGTGTATATGACAATAGGTGGAATAAGAATCAGCCTGCCTTAGCCATGGCCTCATCCGCCTGTGTGCCACCCCTACCTCCCAACTGCCTATGAGAGCAGGAGACTGGGGATATGTGAGTGGAGAGAGAGACCCACTGGACGACATTCCATGGAGACCAACATGGTGGTGACTAGTGCTGTCAGTGGAATTTTCTGGTTCTTTTCCCTTTGGGGCACACAGTAGAGCTGCACATCCTGACCCTTTTGTTAAGATAGGACCATATGACTAGTTATAGACCGTGAGTCATTCTCAGCCAGAATAGCAAATGGTCAGTGTGAGACCTTCCAGAGCTCTTCTTCCTCCCTAACACAGTGGCTGGCACCATTCAAATGGTAGCTTCTATGTCAGCAGTGATGACCAGAGCCTGCCTACCAACTAGGATGAACTAGTAACTTGAGAGGTTTTTCTTAGATTGTGTTTAGCTCCTAAGACCTTGGGGAGTTTGTTACCATGACAGAACTTAGCCCATACAGACTGTTACATTAAAGGAGAGAGTACATGGTCTTCCCCTTCCCTTATCATCTTCCATGACAAATATAGGGACTGGAAGGGAAGTATTTTTAGAGACTGAGGATACCAGCAAAAAAGGGAAAGTAGGGACTTCCCTGCTGGTCCCATGGTTGAGAATCTCCCTGCCAATGTAGGGGACATGGGTTCAATCCCTGGTCAGGGAAGATCACGTATACCTGGGAGCAACTAAGCCCGAGTGCTTCAATTACTGAGCCCGTACCCTAGAGCCTGTGCTCTGCAATGAGCCCACACACTGCAACAAGGAGTAGCCCCTGCTCTCTGTAACTGGAGAATGCCTTCACACAGCAACAAAGAAACTGTGCAGCCAAAAATTAAATAATTAAAAAAAAAAAAAAAAAACTACTCAGTAAAAAAAAAAAAAAAAAAAGGAAAATGCCCTTTCTTCCCCTGTTGAATATCTGCTTACTGATGACTATTTTGAGCAAGTAAAAAATGAACGAGAGGGAGACAGCAAGGCAAAGAAACAAATACAAGTTCAGCTGACTAAACATCCACTGTCGTATTTAAGAATATGAGAGAGCCCTGTAGGTCAAAAGGAGAAACCTTGCAGGTCACCTTGGTTAATTCTATCCGCACGCAGATCATCACCACCACTGGAGAAGCAGATGTTCACCTGGGAAGCATAATGCCAAGCTTCCCTGTAGGCAGGCTATTCCAGTTTCTCTACAGGATTCTCTGGGTTCCCCCCGCTTCACTGTCACCACCCACACACACCTCACTGGACTGAGCAGGATGATAAGCAATAGTTGAATATGTGCTGTGTGTCTGTCTGTTCATCTCAGTCCCTCTTTCCAACAGGCTTGAGGATAAAAAGACTACAAAGGAGGGTCTTGGTCTCATCCTCACAGTAGATCCTCCACCATGGTCAGTCTAGGAAATGGGACAGGAATTTAAATAAGTCTGTTGTTGTTTAGTTGCCCAGTCATGTCTGACTCTTTGCAACTCCTGAACTGTGTAGCCCACCAGACTCCTCTGTCCATGGGATTTCCCAGACAAGAATACTAGAGTGGGTTGCCATTTTCTTCTCCAGGGGAGCTTCCCAACACAGGGATCAAATCAGTATCTTTTGCATTGGCAGGTGGATTCTTTGTACTGGACTTTTAATAATTGAAAATGATCACAAAGCTCTGGGAAAATATCTATGATACTATTCTAAGGAAGGAAGGTTGGACGAAATTTGGTGGAAAGCAATAATCAGAGAGAGGAAAATTGTTTCATGCTTGTACTGCATTCAGTTTGGAATGTTCACTAAAATAATTACATGTTTAGCAAAAAATAATGATTAATGTTTTTCTAAAGCACTCAGGGACCTCACACATCCAAATGAGTACTGTCATTCAAAGCAATCTCCAAGGTTACAACTCTTCAACCAGTAATGCTGCCATTGCTCAAAATATTTTTTGGAATTGCCTTGAGTCAGTTTGTGAGCTGTAGAATGAAATGTCTCTTACAGTCACAATTCAGCTTTCCTCGGGCTACCTCTTTATTTGCCCTTGTGTCCTTTCTTCTGACTTTATCAGCCTAACTCCACACTCCTGCCTTCCATTCTATCAAATAAAGCAAGTGAATTTCAGGCTTGCCCTGGGAAAGGCCTTTCTGAGTTGAGGCATATAAAGGGTTAGGAGGATGAAGAGAGGAAGTAAGGGAGTTTTATAAGGAGAGGGCTGCTTGGATGTCGCTGCTGAAAAGTGGTAAATTGCTAACCAGGGCATTGCTGGCTGACCATCATAAATGTGATCCCCAAAAGTTTAATCCCTCTGATTTTAAAAAAGCACTCTGTGCTATAAAATACATCTCAATAAATTTTAAAGGATTCAAATTATACAAAATATGTCTGTGGCCACGATGGAGTAACAAATCAATAATAGAAAGTTATATGGAAAATATCCCCCAAGTATTTCTCAGTATATAACACAGTTCTTAAAAAAACACATGTGTCAAATAAGAAGTCAAAAGGAAAATTAGAAAGAATTTTGAACTGAATGAAAATGAAAACACAGCAAACCAGAATCATGGGATACTGCTAACATAGTACTTAAGGGGTTATCTATAGCACTAAAGACCTATGTTAGAAAGGAAGAAAAGTCACAAATCACATCAGTTTTAAACTTAGCAAACTAGAAAGAGAGCAAGTTAAGCCCAAAATAAGCACAAGCAAGGAATAATAAAGGTCAAAACAGGAATCAAGGAAACAAAAAAATGTAAAAAATATGAAACCAAAAGCTGGTTATTTGAAAAAAGTAATAAAATTGATAACCCTCCAGTAACACTGAGCAGAGGGAATGAAAAAAAAGAAAACATGAATACCAATATAGGGTCTAAGAGGAGACATTATTACAGATTCTATAGGTAATAAAAGGATAATAATAATTTTATACATAGAAAATCAACAACATAGAAGAAATAGACAAACATCTTGAAAGACACAAACTATCAACCTTACTCAACAATAAATATGCAGCCTTGATGGCCAACAGGCATTAAAAAAAGACCCTCAACATCGGTAATTATCAGAGAAACACAAATCAAAGCTACAATGAGATGTCACCTCATACCAGTCAGAACGGCCATCATAATAAAGTCTACAAATAAATCCTGGAGAGAGTGTAAAGAAAGGGGAATTCTCCTACACTGTTGGTGGGAATGTAAATAGGTGCAGCCACTACTGAGAACCGTATGGAGGTTCCTTACGATCCAGCCATAAGATCCAGGAATTCCACTCCTAGGCACATATCTGGAAAAGACAAAAACTCTAATTCAAAAGAAACATGCACCCCAATGTTCACAGCAACACTATTTATAATAGCCAAGATATGTTGTTGTTGCTGGTATTGTTCAGTCACTAAGTCAGGTCCAACTCTTTTGTGACCCCATGGACTGTAGCCCCCCAGGCTCCTCTGTCCATGGGATTTCCCAGGCAAGAATACTGGAGTAGGTTGCCACTTCATTCTCCAAGTGATCTTCTTGACCCTGGGATAGAACCCATGTCTCTTGCATTGGTAGGCAGATTCTTTACTACTGAGCCCTAACCAAGACACGGAAACAACCTAAATGTCCATCGACAGATGAGTGGATAAAGAACATGCGGAACTATTTCAGTCATAAACAGGAATGAAGGAATGCTATTTGCAATAGCATGGGTGAGCCTAGAGATCATCACATTAAGTGAAGTAAGTCAGAGAAAGGCAAACTCCATATTACATCACTTATATGTGGAATCTAAAATATGACACATATGAACTTATTTGTGAAACAGACACAGAGACATAGAAAACAAACTTACGGTTACCAAAGAGCAAAGGGGTGGAGAAGGGATAAATTAGGAGTTTGGGTTGCAGATGGTGACTGCAGCCATGAAATTAAAAGATGCTTACTCCTTGGAAGGAAAGTTATGACCAACCTAGATAGCATATTCAAAAGCAGAGACATTACTTTGCCAACAAAGGTTCGTCCAGTCAAGGCTATGGTTTTTCCTGTGATCATGTATGGATGTGAGAGTTGGACTGTGAAGAAAGCTGAGCGCCGAAGAATTGATGCTTTTGAACTGGGGTGTTGAAGAAGACTCTTGAGAGTCCCTTGGACTGCAAGGAGATCCAACCAGTCCATTCTGAAGGAGATCAGCCCTGGGATTTCTTTGGAAGGAATGATTCTAAAGCTAAAACTCCAGTACTTTGGCCACCTCATGCGAAGAGTTGACTCATTGGAAAAGACTCTGATGCTGGGAGGGACTAGGGGCAGGAGGAGAAGGGGACGACAGAGGATGAGATGGCTGGATGGCATCACTGACTCAATGGACGTGAGTCTGGGTGAACTCCGGGAGTTGGTGATGAACAGGGAGGCCTGGCATGCTGCGATTCATGGGGTCGCAAAGAGTCAGACATGACTGAGCGACTGATCTGATCTGATCTGATATACACATTACTATATATTAAATAGCCAACAAGGACCTACTGTATAGAACCTACTATATTTACTATCTTACAATAACCTATCATGGGAAAGAATCTGGAAATATATATATACACACACACACACACACACACACACATGCTGCTACTGCTAAGTCACTTCAGTCATGTCTGACTCTGTGCGACCCCATAGACGGCAGCCCACCAGGCTCCCCCGTCCCTGGGATTCTCCAGGCAAGAACATTGGAGTGGGTTGCCATTTCCTTCTCCAATGCATAAAAGTGGATGTATATATTTATATATATGGCTTCTCTGGTGTCTCAGTGGTAAAGAATCCACCTGCAATACAGAAGATACAAGTTCAATCCCTGAGTCGGGAAGATCCCCTGAAAGAGGGCATGGCAACCCACTCCAGTATTCTTGCCTAGAGAATCCCATGGACAGAGGAGCCCGGTGGGCTGCAGTCCATAGATTGCAAAGTCAGACAAGACTGAAGTGACTAAGCACAAGCACATATCTACATACTTATCTATATATAATCTTAACCACTCAACTGTATACCAAAAACTAACATTGTAAATCAACTGCATTCAATTTTGGAAAAAAAAAAAAAGAATCTCTTAAAAATAATAACAATAAAATGTACCCTTGATTAGACTTATCTCTATTAAAGAAATTGAATTTATACTTAAAAGTCTTCCCAAAAAGAAAACACCCAGGTCCAGATGGCTCCACTGGTGAATTCTAATAGACGCTAAAGAAATAATTTGGTTTCATTCTAAACGAAATTCCGCAAAATTTCAGAGGAGGAAATACTTCTCAACTGAGGCTATGAGACCAGTGTTATCCTGATACCCAAAACAAAGAAAGTACATGTAGAACATGGCCAAACAAAATTTCTCATGAAAACAGATGAAATTTCTCCTGAAATTTCTAAACAAAATTTTAACAACTCAACAATATATACAAAGGATAGTAAACTATGGCCAAGAAGAATTTATCCCTGTAATGCGATGATGATTCAACATCCAAAAAAAGAAATCAGTCGATGTAACTAACCATATTAACAAGCTAAAAAAGAAAATATACATGTGATCATCAACAGTATAAGGAAAATAAGAGTTAAAAAAGAATCAAGAATGAATCCTAAGATCTGGGCCTGGAAATATGCGTCCAACATTTCCAAAAATCCCAGTAGAACAAAAGAGATGCCAGCTATTTAGGTTTGATATTCAGGAGACCATTTGTAGACATTTTTCATAACAGTTTCTTTAGGAGGATGAGAATAACAGGGATAAGGAGATGCTAGAGAGAGGGGAGGGAAGGGTGGTAAATATCAACCATGAGTAAGAGATCACTGTTTTTCTATGCAATCCCAACCTCAACCACAACTCTTGATGAGAGAAGAGGAATATTTCTCCGTACTTTCTATCGGATATAAATTTCAACAGATAAATATTCTGAGTCTCCAGCCAATATAAATCAGTCTTGGTCCTACTTAAACTCCAACTATACTTATAAAGTACTTACTGAGAAATATGCTAAGGAAATTCTTAGTCACAAATTATCTTTCAGAACATAGGGATTAAGGGAAAACAAAATGTGGTGGTAAAGCAGTAGATGCTTTAGATCTAATTGACAAATTTAGAAACAAATAAATTACCAGGAGTAGATGGCACCAACCCAAGGGTCTGAAGGAACTCAAGGATGAAATTGTGAGGCTGCTGGCCAAGTTGCAACCTTGCAGTTACAAATGGCCACATGCCATCAGAGTGGCAGACTGCCAGAGTGACTTCTCTCTCTGACATGGGCTGCAGAGGAGACCTGAGAGCCACAGACACACGGATGTTACTTCCAACATCAGTATGCTAAAAACTAGAATAAAGTGGAGGTCTACTATACCCTTGAGAAATCTAATCCCTCCCTCTCTGAGGGAAGCAGGGTAGTCAGGGGAATGAGCAATAGCTGGAAACCAAGAGCCCCAGTCTGAAGTCTATTTTGCCCCTATTGACAGCATAATCACCATGTCTCATTCTCACTCACAAAATGAAAATAATATCTACCCTACAAACTTCATAAAATTTTGAGGAGGCTGAGAGGAGGTAACAGAGATTACTAATTTTTTTTTAATTGAGTTATAGATGATTAACAATGTCAAATTAGTTTCAGGTATACAGCACAGTGATTCAGTTATATACATAAAGTGTTAGTCGCTCAGTCATGTCTGATTCTATGCAACCCCATGGACTGTAGCCTGCCAGGCTCCTCTGTCCAATCAGATTCTCCAGGCAAGAATGCTGGAGTGGACTGCCATTCCCTTCTCCAGGGGCTCTTCCCAATCCAGGGATCAAACCTGAGTCTCCTGCACTGGCAGGCAGACTCTCTACCATCTGAGCCACCAAGGAAGTCCTAGTTTTATATGTCTTTTTTTTTTTTCTCAGATTCTTTCCCCTTATAGGTTATCACAAAATATTGAGCACAGGTCCTTGTGCTATAAAGTAGGTCCTTGTCAACTATTTCATACATGATATTGCTTAGTTGCTAAGTCATGTATGACTCTTTGCAACCCCATAAACGATAGCCCACCAGGCTCCTCTGTTCATGGGATTTCCCAGGCAAGAATACTGCAGTGAGTTGACATTTCCCCCTCCAGGGGATCTTCCCAACGCAGGTACTGAATCCACTTCTCCTGTATTGACAGCAGATTCTTTACCACTGCACCACCAGGGAAGCATTTTATATATCAGTTCAGTTCAGTTCAGTCACTCAGTCATGTCTGACTCTGCAACCCCATGAATCACAGCACACCAGGCCTCCCTGTCCATCACCAACTCCTGGAGTTCACTCAAATTCACGTCCATTGAGTCAGTGATGCCATCCAGCCATCTCATCCTCTGTCGTCCGCTTCTCCTCCTGCCCCTAATCCCTCCCAGCATCAGAGTCTTTTCCAATGAATCAACTCTTCACATGAGGTGGCCAAAGTACTGGAGTTTCAGCTTTAGCATCATTCCTTCCAAAGAAATCCCAGGGCTGATCTCCTTTAGAATGGACTGGTTGGATCTCCTTGCAGTCCAAGGGACTCTCAAGAGTCTTCTCCAACACCACAGTTCAAAAGCATCAATTCTTTGGCGCTCAGCTTTCTTCACAGTCCAACTCTCACATCCATACGTGACTACTGGAAAAACCATAGCCTTGACTATATGGACCTTTGTTGGCAAAGTAATGTCTCTGCTTTTGAATATGCTATCTAGGTTGGTCATAACTTTCCTTCCAAGGAGTAAGCATCCTTTAATTTCATGGCTGCAGTCACCATCTGCAGTGATTTTGGAGCCCAGAAAAATAAAGTCTGACGCTATTTCCACTGATTCCCCATCTATCTGCCATGAAGTGATGGGACCAGATGCCATGATCTTTGTTTTCTGAATGTTGTGCTTTAAGCCAACTTTTTCACTCTCCACTTTCACTCTCATCAAGAGGCTTTTTAGTTCCTCTTCACTTTCTGCCATAAGGGTGGTGTCATCTGCATACCTGAGGTTACTGATATTTCTCCCGGCAATCTTGATTCCAGCTTGTGCTTCTTCCAGCCCAGCATTTCTCATGATGTACTCTGCATACAAGTTAAATAAGCAGGGTGACAATATACAGCCTTGACAGACTCCTTTTCCTATTTGGAACCAGTCTGTTGTTTCACGTCCAGTTCTAACTGTTGCTTCCTGACCTGCATATAGGTTTCTCAAGAGGTAGGTCAGGTGGTCTGGTATTCCCATCTCTTGAAGAATAGTAGTGTGTATATGTTAATCCCAAACTGCTAAATTTTCCCCCTTTGGGTAACAATAAGTTTGTCTTCTATGTCTCTGAGTCTCTTTCTGTTTCATAAGTAAGTTTATTTGTATCTTTTTTTTAGATTCCATGTTTATACACACACACACACACACACACACAAATGCCTAGGGTGGCTTCCCTGGTGGTCCAGTGACTAGCACTTCATGCTAGATTGACCAGGTTCAATCCCTGGTCAGGGAACTAGATCACACATGCCACAACTAAGACCTGGCATGACCAAATAAGTATTTTTTTAAAAAAATAAGCCTAAATCTGTAGTATTCATGTATTGAGGAGGATAATAATAGTATGATGATGATGTTATTGTTGCTGTTGTTCTTTCTACTAAATGCCTGAAGAGAAGAGCATGAATCTCCAGTGATTGTTCTTCCATTACAACCTAGCCAGTCACTTCTGTCTCTCTCCTCTCTTGATTTTCATTAATTTGAATTTATCACCTTCCACCCAAGGTTACCACTTTCAGTTGTCTCTCTATATCTGTGTATCTTACCTGAGCCTCAATCCTGAAGGCGACAGTTTTGTTTCCAACACTGCGTCTCCAATTGCCCCCTCTGTTTCTGTTAATGATACTCCAATCTTATCTCTGACCCAGGTTCAAAACCCCAAGTCAGACTTTGAGACCTTCCTTTCTTCCCCACTAAACTCACAAGTGTACATATACACATGCACACACATTACAAATTTGCTAATTCTTGCCAGTTCTCTAATTCTATGACTCTAAAATCCATGCTTTCCTTTTCTTCCCTCCAGCACTGACCTAATTCAGCTCCTGTTATCTCAATCTCTCTCTGAATACTTAATGGGCAGTCTTCTATTGTAAGGTATCATGAAAGATGCTGAGGATGTGATGGTGAATAAGATATGAGTCTGCCTAGAAAAGTTCTCAGAGGCAAGTGCTGTTAGTGAAGGCTTTCTATAGAAAGGAGATCACATCCCATAATAGAGGTAATAAGAGGGTATTGATAATAGCAGAGGTTCTATGAGAAATGAGGCATCTGATCCAACATTAGATGGTCAGGAAAGGCCTCCTGGAGGAGCAGATTCCTGAGCTGGAGGCCACAGTGAGGCCACTGGTCTATAGAGGTCAGAGAAAGATGCATAGGAAGGAAAGAATTCTAATCAAAAGCTGCAGAATATGTTGAGGAAATTACGAGCATCTCAGGATGGCTGGAACATGATTTGTAAAGGAAGTCTCAAGGGGGAGCCAGAAGGCACAGTTTGGGGGAGGGGGTTGTAAACTATGTCCAGCACTTTTACTTTGGGATGAAGGGGAGGTGGAGCCACGTGAGTGGGTTTATGGTGGAGGTGACAGATTGTTTTTTAGCGAAATTGCCTTGTCAGAGCTGGGTATCCAGGCTCAATTGCTCAAAGCACGTTGCCCACCCAACTTTGTCTCTGCACTCAGAGCATGCGAGCCTGCAGGATACCCCTCCATTCTACTGCTACCCAGAGCCCAGGCCCCCTATAAGGTTGCAGATGAGCCCTGGGGGCCACCAGCACCTCACCCTCAGCAGACTCTCAGGACCTGCTGTCTTGGCAAACGTGCAGCCTCATGACAATGCCTTCCTAACCTGAGGCCTGTCTAGTGGTTTATCCTCTTTGTTTCCTCTGTTCCCCAATAGCTTGATGTTTCATCACCCTGATCCAATTTCTAGCACTCACATTTCTCCTCAGTCCTTGCACCTGTTGTCTGGAATCTCCAACAAATTCCTCACATCCTTATCTTCTCCACTGAATGTCCCTTTACTCCCTTATCCTGGCACGGCTGTCCCCTGAGGACCCTACTTCCCCTGTAACACCACAAGTGGAAGCTCCCCAATCTCCCAACACCCCTGTCATTCAGGAGTGGGAGTCAGGTCTAGAATCATCCTTCCTGCACCTCTCAGACATTATTGCACCTTCTTACATGAACAGCCCAGCTCCCTTTCTGACTTCACTCCATAAGACAGTGTCTAGGTCCATCCATGTCTCTACAAATACCATATATTAACACATGTATGTACAATCCAGAAAAATAGTACAGGTGATACTATTTGCAAAACAGAAATACAGACACAGACATAAAGAAAAAAACTATGGACATCAAGGCGGGAAGGGGTGGTGGGATAAATTGGGAAATTGGGACTGATATACGTACACTCCTGAATATTCAACCTTGAATATTCATTGAAGGACTGATACTGATTGGAAGCTGAAGCTCCAAATACTTTGGCCAACTGATGCAAAGAGCCAACTTATTGGAAAAGACCTTAGCGCTGGGAAAGATTGAGGGAAGGAGGAGAATGGGGCAACAGAGGATGAGATGGTTGGATGGCATCACCAACTCAGTGGACATAAATTTGAGCAAACTCTGGGAGATAGTGAAGGATGGAATCCTGGCTTGCTGCAGTCTATGGGTCGCAAAGAGTCAGACAGGACTTGGCGACTGAACAACAACATTACTGTGTATAAAATAAACAACTAATAGAGCTCGGGGAACTCTATTCAGCACTCTGTGGTGATCTAAATAGGAAGAAGTCCAAAAAAAGAAGGGACATGTATATCCAATACTTTGGCCAACTGATGCAAAGAGCCAACTCATTGGAAAAGACCCTAGCGCTGGGAAAGATCGAGGGAAGGAGGAGAGGGGATGACAGAGGTTGAGATGGTTGGATGGCATCACTGACTCAACGGACATGAGTTTGAGTAAACTCCGGCAGTTGGTGATGGACAGGGAGGCCTGGCATGCTGCAGTCCATGGGGTTGCAAAGAGTCAGATACGACTGAGCGACTGAACTGATGTGTATCTATAAGCATAGCTGATTCACTTTGCTGTACAATAGAAACTAATGCAACTTTGCAAAGCAACTATGCACCAATAAAAATAAAATTTTTAAAAAAGATGGATAAAAAAGCCCAGCACCCTCTCCCTGAGGCACATGGCACCATCTTCAGCTCTGTGATCTATTGCCCTCAAGGACACTGTTCTTCATTCCCTGAAATCTTCAGGATCTGTACTTTGTCCTGCCACCATCGTGATTGGCCCCAAACACCCTGATTCTTGAGTTCTTTGACTCTCTAACCTCTAAAGGGTTTCTCTCTCCAGTTCCTTATCATCACCTGCAACTCTTTCACTCCCAGGAGTGTGCTTCATAACCACACACAGTCCCTCCTTCCTTCCAGCTGCCCCAGTTTCTCCCATCATACCAGCCCTTCCCCATTACCGAGACCCCCAGGTCACCCATTTCTCTTCAGCTCCCTCTTCTCTCCAGTGGTTCTCATACTCCATGACCCTTTGTTTGAATCACTCTTTTGCTATATAGAGTCTTTACAGCACCAATCCAATTAGCACTCCCGTTTTCAGAAACCTATGCCCTGTGCTAAATGGGATATCCCAGTATTACCCAAAGGCTCCTCACCAAGCTCTTTGTGTGTTAGGTTCTTTCCACTCTAAAACATCTATTACATCATCTCCTGATTCATTCTCCTAAAGCTGAGTTCTGATCCCCCTTATACCCTGCTCACAAACTTTCAAGTAATGCCAATGGCCTATCAAAATAATTTTACCCATCTGAGATTTATATTCCAGAACCAACCCACCTCTCTGACCTTATGTTGCTCCTGTCTGTTTCTAATATCCTCTGTCACCCTGAACTTACTTCCCATCTATGTTTCCAACACGTTTTTTTCTTTCTCTCAAGGTAGGAAGGTGTGTGTGTGTGTGTGTATGCTTGTGTGTGCATGCATTTGCGTGCATATTCAGTTGCTCAGTCATGACCCCATGGACTGTAGCCTGCCAGACTCCTCTGTAGGTGAGATTTATCAGGCAAGAATACTAGAGTGGGTTGTCATTTCCTCTTCCAAGGGCTCTTCCAGCCCAGGGATTGAACCTATGTCTCCTGCACTGGCAGGTGGATTCTTTACCACTGAGCTACCTGAGAAGCCTGTGTGTATACTTGTACGTCTTGAATTATTGTTGTAAGGCCATACCCTGCCAAAACTTTCCCAGGTTTTTCTGAAAGGGCCCAGGATACCACAAAGCACCTTCATCACCTGTTGCAGCCAGCACTGTGTCTCCTCCCCTCTCCACTCCTGGCAGCAACATTGTCCAACACGCCCCACGTGCTGACCCTCCCCCCAGTAACAGAGCCATTTCCTGAGCATAGTCCCACCCCAAGTCTTCCTGTGCCAGCATCATTCTGAACTGCAGTCTGGTCCATGAAGAGGGGAGACTTCCCTCATCTCCCACACCCCAGGGGACCTCGGTCTAAAATTTTCATCCTAAAGTGTGCTTTAGGGTATTCCCAATGCATCACAAAGGGTTTGTATGAAATCTACATTCTGGGTTCCTGCTTACAATCTCTCGCTTCCCAAGAATCAGATGCAAGGCCTCAGACTGGCAGAGAAAATCTCTGTGAGAAAAGAGAAAACAAAACTGATTTTCTCTGAATTCCCGTCCATCCCCCACTCCCCATCTCCAACCCCATCTGTCTCCTGCAGCTGCATCGCAGGCCCAATCAATAAAGGGCTTTCCTTTCACATGGAAGCTTTCTGTGAAGTTTGATGGAAAACACTAGTCAGTAATCCAAAGGCCAAGCTTCGCCACTGGTGACCCTGAGAGAGCCACTTAACTGTTCCGAGTAGCACGCCTATCTGCCTCCTCTACAGCAGAGAGGTTGTGAGAACCATCCAACGTGATACTGCTAAAACCGTGCTGTGAATTATCAGTGCTACATACATCAAGCTTCTCGGGGCAGAGATCTTGGTGTGTGACCTAGAGCAAGGTTAATTAACCTTCTAAACCTCAGTTTCTCCATCTATAAGATGAATTAACAAGAATCACCTCACAGTCCACTTTGAGGATTAAATATTATATGGAAATTGACTAATGCTTTACTCATGTAGAAGGCAATCGTAAATCTCAGTGTTGGTCTGATGGTGGTGGTGGTGATGGTATTCCATGAAAGAAGATGTTATCTCTATTTTGAAAATCTGAAGGTATTAGTCTGCTTATATAGAAGTCCAGCTGGATCTTAACCCCAAGGAAAACAAAATATCAATTAGCACTAGATGTCCTTCAAAGGCAGGTCCCCTGTTACTTATAAAACATTTGAAGATTTTCCTACTAGAGGAGCTTTAAAATTCTTCTATATTATATTATAGAATACCCATAAAACGTCATTATATGTAATGGCATATATAATTTGAATGTTTCAAAATCTATTTAAGATATTACAAAAATTTCTATAGCTATTAAATTATATCTGCCACGTTGGCATATTATACAGACACACTTGTATAGCATCAGTTTAATTGTTCAGTGCCAAGCTTAACTCCTTTTTTGTCTGGTATATTTTTTACACAAGATTTAATTTGGGAATAAACAGTCCAATATAAACAGAGCAGAAAAGGCATCACATGATTATTTCATATTTCCAGCACATTGTATCTGGCCATACATTTTTAATATCATAAAATTGGCTGTTCTGTAATATTTTGATTGGAGATTTATACATACTGTTGCCACATCCTTTAAACAGATGTACGGTAAATTTGATGAAAAAAAAATCTCTTCCTCCTGAAACTAGGACACTGGCTCATTTAAATAATATGGAACAACAACAGTTGCTGTGGATGTTTTAGAAACACAGGATGTTTTATAAAGTCAAAGGGCTCATAACGTGCTGTTACAGTTTTATTCCCAATTCATCATAGAGCTTCAAAACTTCTGACTGACGTGCTGCTCTATTTCCCACAACGACCACTCCTATCCAGACTGCCTCATGTCCAGTAGCAACACAAACACCATGAAATAAGAAGACTGGCCTTCCTAGTGAGAAACTGCAGTCCCATGGAGGGGGTGAGACTGAGTCTATGTCACAGGCTTGATCACAGCCATCCTTACAGGCTGCCCAGAAAACTAGAGCAGGACAGAGTTAGCCTGGTTCCAGTTCCAGCCCTGGAACTTAATATCTATGGAACTCAGTACTGCCTCAGTTTCCCCACCTGAAATGGAAATAATAAAACCTATTTTGCATGGAGGTTGTAAGAGTTTAATGAAATGGGCCATAATGCCTAGGAAAGTGCATGACACAGAACAGATTCTTTGTAAATGATACTCAGTATAATCCGTATTATATTATTATGTGCATTATCTTGCTCATAGGTATGCCTGGTCTAAATGAGCTTCAGTAGATAGGGTAAGAGGATGCTCACAGATTCACACCAGCTACTAGAAAAACAACAATAACCAGCACAGCAATACAAGTCCCATCCCTTATGGCAACAGGTCTTGTATACAGAACAATAATTACTTGAAAAGCCTCTCCACCTTCAAGAAATTTTCTTGAAAGCTACAGTTCTAAGTGGCCTTTGAGCACCAGTCTGAACAACCTTCCTAATTCCAGAAACCACACACTCTAAAACACCTGAAATAATTTCTGCAGTCTGTGCAATGCTTTTATTCAATGTTCCATCTCTATTAATCCACCAGTAATTACAAACCTCATTGATACGAGTTGTTTCCAATGCCTTCCCAGTTGGCTTTTACTAAATTATTTTCACCAGAATCCAAAGTAATTGATTTATTTAAAAAAATTTTTAATTAAAAAAAAAAACTGATCTGAGTTCTTCCTTCTCCGGTGAAGATGCTAATGAACAAATCAAATGCCAAAACACCAAAGGGAAACCAAGAGATTTTGATTATCTGCTAATGCTAAATAAACAAACTATGTTTTCATTTCTTCCATTACTTGGCCTTGGGAATTTTTACATTTGGAGTCACTCTGTCAATCATTTCCTCCTTTATCCAAAATCCGCTTCAGCCAGCACTCTATTTCTGTGCTTCTTTTTAAACTTCTTTAAACAGTTGTCTGTCTGCCTCATTTTCACTTCCTCCCTCCCTTTCTCTCTCAAATCCACTTCAATCAGCTTGTTCATAAACACTTCACCAAAACTGCTTTTATCCAGGTCACAAATGACTTCCTCATTGACAAGTTCAGTGGTTAAATTATTGTTTTCCTTTTCATTTAGAATTTCTTAGGCAATATTTAGATTATATGAAAAGTATAAATAATTCAGTGGTTATCTGCATTCCCACCACCAAGCTTAAAAAGCAGAGCATCACCAACATTGTCAGATATCTCCTGTGTATCCTTCCTGGATGGCTTCCTCTTCTTCCAGTCTTCAAGTAACTAGTATCCTGAATTTAGTATATTTAATTTCCACATATTTCTTTACACTTTTAGTATGTAGGTTTCTCTAAGCAATATGCTTGTTTTACATTCTTCAACTTCATAAATGGTATTCAACTATAAAGATTCTTCCATTTTCGCTCTTACTACCGAATTTGTGAGATTCATCCATGTGACTCTCATTAATTTTTGTCAGGTGAACAGAATCCCATCATGCAAACATAGCACCACATATTTACCCATTCTCCTACTGATAGACATTTAGGAATGCTTCTGATATTTTTGCTAAAAATAAACAGTGCTTCTAATAGCATTCAGTATGTATCTTGTATGGACTCCAGGGGTCAATTCTCAATGTCTACCTTTACCTCCTGGAGACATTTGACATGGGTAATCATTCTCTCCTTAAAATGGACTCTTAACTTGATTTAGGGACACCACATTCTTCATGTTTTCTCTTTATTTCAATATCACTGCTACTTCTCGGTCTCCTTTGTGGCTTCTCTTCCAGCCTCTAAGTACTGAATTACCCCAAGACAGACTTTGTCATTCCTCCCTTCCCTGTTTTCACTCCCAGATAATCTCATTTTCTCCTATGGCTTTAACTCTCATTTAACTAAAAATATAAGTCCCATATGATCTAGATATTCCACTGCTGGGTATATATCCAAAGAAAATGAAAATACTAGTTCAAAAAGATAAATATACCCTAATGCTCATAGCAGCATTATTCACAATAGCTAAGATATGGAAGCAACCCAAATGTCCACCAACAGATGAGTGGACTAAGATGATATGGTGTATACACACAGACATACATAGGAATAATACTCAGCCATAAAAAATAATGAAATTCTACCATCTGCAACAATGTGGATGCACCTAGACTACTATGCTTAGTGAAATAAGTCATATGTGCTTAGTTCCTCAGTCATGTCCAACTCTTTGAGACCCGGTGGACTATAGCCCACTAGGCTCCTCTGTTCATGGGGATTCTCCAGGCAAGAATGGTGGAGTGGGTTGCCATGTCCTCCTTCAGGCAATCTTCCCAACCCAGGGATTGAACTTAGGTCTTCCACATTGCAGGTGAATTCTTTTAACAATTGAGCCACCAGGGAAGCCCAAATAATAAGTCATATAGAGAAACACAAATACAGTTTGTTATCACTTAGAAGTGGTCAAACAAGAGATGAAAAGAGTAAACATCAACATTTGAGGAATCAGTGAACTAAAATGCACTAGAACGGTTGAATTTAATTCAGATGACCATTATATCTACTACTGTAGGCAAGAATCCCCTAAAAGAAATGAAGTAGCCCTCATAGACAACAAAAGAAATACAGTACTTGGGTGCAATTTAAAAAATGACAGAATGATCTGTTTGTTTTCAAGGCAAATTATTCAACATCACAGTAATCCAAGTCTAGGCCCCAACCAGTAAGACTGAAGAAGCTGAAGTTGAACAGTTCTATGAAGACTTACAAGGCCTTCTAGAACTAACACCCAAAAAAGATGTCCTTTCATCATAGGAGACTGGAATGCAAAGTAGGAAGTCAAGAAATACCTGGAGTAACAGGCAAATTTGGCCTTGGAGTACAAAATGAAGAGGGGGCATAGGCTAACAGAGTTTTGCCAAGAGAATGCACTGGTCATAGTAAACCCCCGCTTCCACCAACACAAGAGAAGACTCTACACATGGACATCACCAGATGGTCAACATCGAAACCAGGTTGATTATATTCTTTGCAGCCAAAGATGGAGAAGCTCTATACAGTCAGTAAAAACAAGACCAGGAGCTGACTGTGGCTTAGATCATGAACTCCTTATTGCCAAATTCAGACTTAAATTGAAGAAAGTAGGGAAAACCACTAGACCATTCAGGTATGACCTAAATCAAATCCCTTATAATGATACAGTGGAAGTGACAAATAGATTCAAGAGATTAGATCTGATAGAGTGTCTTAAGAACTATGGATGGGGGTTCTGTACAGGAGGACACTGTACAGGAGGCAGGGATCAAAACAATATCCAAGAAAAAGAAATGCAAAAAGGCAAAATGATTGTCTGAGGAGGGCTTACAAATAGCTGAGAAAAGAAGCTAAAGGCAAAGGAGAAAAGGAAAGATATACCCATTTGACTGTAGAGTTCCAAAGAATTGCAAGGAGAGATAAGAAAGCCTCTCTTAGTGATCAATGCAAAGAAATAGAGGAAAACATAGAATAGGAAAGACTAGAGATCTCTTCAACAAAATTAGAGATACTAAGACATCCTGGAATGTGAAGTCAAGTGGGTCTTGGGAAGCATCACTACAAACAAAGCTAGTGGAGATGATAGAATCCAGTTGAGCTATTTCAAATCCCAAAAAGATGATTCTATGAAAGTGCTGCACTCAATATGCCAGAAAATTTGGAAAACTCAGCAGTGGCCACAGGACTGGAAAAGGTCAGTTTTCATTCCAATCCCAAAGAAAGGCAATGCCAAAGAATGCTCAAATTACCACACAATTGCACTCATCTCACACGCTAGTAAAGTAATGCTCAAAATTCTCCAAGCCAGGCTCCAGCAATACGTGAACCATGAACTTCCAGATGTTCAAGCTGGTTTTAGAAAAGGCAGAGGAACCAGAGATCAAATTACCAACATCCGCTGGATCATCGAAAAAGCAAGAGTTCCAGAAAAGCATCTATTTCTGCTTTCTTGACTATGCCAAAGCCTTTGACTGTGTGGATCATAATAAACTGTGGAAAATTCTGAAAGAGATGGGAATACCAGACCACCTGACCTGCCTCTTGAGAAATCTGTATGCAGGTCAGGAAGCAACAGTTAGAACTGGACATGGAACAACAGACTGGTTCCAAATAGGAAAAGGAGTACGTCAAGGCTGTATATTGTCACCCTGTTTATTTAACTTATATGCAGAGTACATCATGAGAAACGCTGGGCTGGAAGAAGCACAAGCTGGAATCAAGATTGCTGGGAGAAATATCAATAACCTCAGATATGCAGATGACACCACCCTTATGGCAGAAAGTGAAGAGGAACTCAAAAGCCTCTTGATGAAAGAGAAAGTGGAGAGTGAAAAAGTTGGCTTAAAGCTCAACATTCAGAAAATGAAGATCATGGCATCTGGTCCCACCACTTCATGGGAAATCAATGGGGAAACAGTGGAAACAGTGTCAGACTTTATTTTTTGGCGCTCCAAAATTACTGCAGATGGTGACTGCAGCCATGAAATTAAAAGACGCTTACTCTTGGAAGGAAAGTTATGACCAACCTAGACAGCATATTCAAAAGCAGAGACATTACTTTGCCAACAAAGGTCTATCTAGTCAAGGCTATGGTTTTCCAGTGATCATGTATGAATGTGAGAGTTGGACTGTGAAGAAAGCTGAGCGCCAAAGAATTGATGCTTTTGAACTGTGGTGTTGGAGAAGACTCTTGAGAGTCCCTTGGACTGCAAGGAGATCCAACCAGTCCATTCTAAAGGAGATCAGTCCTGGGTGTTCTTCAGGTGTTAGTTGCTGAGTTGAAAGCAATTTCTACCCTATGTCAAATTCTGCCCTCAATCAATGACCAACTTTGTAAGAACAAATCAGAATCATACCTTTTGAAAGAAAGTTAAATCAGTGATGGCAGTTCTTGAACTAGAAGTTAAGTACCTGACTCTTAAGACGTTGTACATTTCCTTTAGGAGTAACTAGCATTCTGGGGAGAAGGCAGTGGCAACCCACTCCAGTACTCTTGCCTGGAAAATCCCATGGACGGAGGAGCCTGGTAGGCTGCAATCCATGGGGTCGCGAAGAGTTGGACACGACTGAGCGACTTCACTTTCACTTTTCACTTTTCTCTTTCATGCATTGGAGAAGGAAATGGCAATCCACTCCAGTGTTCTTGCCTGGAGAATCCCAGGGACGGGGGAGCCTGGTGGGCTGCCATCTCTGGGGTCGCACGAGTCAGACACAACTGAAGCGACTTAGCAGTAGCAGATGCTAAAGCTGAAACTTCAATACTTTGGCCACCTCATGTGAAGAGTTGACTCATTGGAAAAGACTCTGATGCTGGGAGGGATTGGGGACAGGAGGAGAAGGGGACAACAGAGGATGAGATGGCTGGATGACATCACTGACTCAATGGACATGAGTTTGAGTGAACTCCGGGAGTTGGTGAAGGACAGGGAGGCCTGGCATGCTGCGATTCATGGGGTCTCAAAGAGTCGGACACAACTAAGCGACTGAACCGAACTGATCACTTGTATATGGAAGCTAAAAAATAAAAGCAAATAAGTGTATATAGCAAAAATAGAAACAGACCCACAGATATAGAAAGCAAACTAATGGTTAGCAGTAGGGAGAGGATAGGAGAGGAGCAAGATAAGAGTATGAGATTAAGTGACACAAATTACTACATATAAAATAGGCAAGCAACAGGGGTATACTGCACAGCTCAGGAAAATGTAGCCTTTATTTTGTAATAACTTTATTGGGAATATAATCTATAAAAACACTGAGTCACTATGCTGTATACACGAAATATTATGTCAACTATATTTCAATTAATAAAGGGAAAAAGACAGAAATAAATCCCATTTTTTGTTGATGATTTCAAAAAGTACACCATGAGCTTTGTTCTCCCCCTTGAACTTCCGCCCTCTCCATCTAATTTTCTATCCAAATCTCCACTGGGATATATAAATTTAACATATCCAAAACTGATTAATTTCCACAATTGTCCCCCCAAAGCTATTTCCTTATTATATACTCTTCATTTCAACATATCAAATTATTTGATAAGTTGCTCCAGAAAAAAAAAATTTTTTTTAATCTCTTTTATCCTATATATCATTTCAAACACTTCTAAACACTTCTAATCCATCCACTAATTCTATGGGATCTACCTTCAAAATACGTCTCAAAATAAACCACTTCTATTTACCCCCACTTGTGAGGGCTACCATACTCTCACTCAAACTTAACAGCTTTCCAATTGGTCTGCCTACTTTTGCCCTTGTCCTCCTGCAAGCCACCAAGCAGTCAGAGCGATCTTTTAGAAAAGTAAATCATGTAAATTCCATGATGTCTTTCTTCTCTTTGGAACCCCTTGGGGTGGCCCACCTCACTCACTGTGTAAGCCAAATCCCCTGTCACAGCCTGTTCATCAAGCTCTGGATGAACCACCCCCCTGATTGCTCCGCTTCCTCATCTCCAACCTCTTCTCTTCACTCACTGAGCTCCTATCACACTGGTCTCTTTGCTGTTCCTCACACACACTTAACACTCTATGCCTCAGCTCCTTTGCATCCGCTGTTCCTTCTGCCTGGTTGCTCATCTCCCCCATAGATGTGCAAGGCTTGGTTTCTCCTGTCATTCAGAACTCTGCTCAAATATGTCCTTCCATGCCCATGTTATCCAGTATTTGTCTCCTATTTCTCCTGACTACTTACCCACATCACTTGGTTTATGTTATGACCTAGATTCCTTTGGAATTTTAGGTGCTCTGTTTTTAAATTCAAGTGTTTAGAAATTAAGGTCAAAGCAAAATTTTTCAGTATTTTTGTTTGACATCCACATTACTATGATTCTTCTCCTGGATAAAAAGAAATGGCTGGCAGGACTCGAAGGGATGCGCTAAGACACAAATTTGTAATCTGTTTTCACGGCACCTAAACTACTGTCATCGGATTCAAAATTCCCTAGGGTATTGGTGTAGACAAAAATTCCCAAGTTCATCAGCTGAAACCTGCCTCGGACTTTCATGGAGTCATCACAGAATCTGGTGACATGGACTTCTCTTACAGGAACTGCAGGAATACACTGGTTTATTTAAGTACTGAACAACTATGAGGCACAAAGCAGCACTCTCAGCCTACCTATGCAATAACATAAATTGCAAGGCATGGTGTCTATCCAGCCCGGTGTTCCGGAGGCTCCCCAGGAGGTAAAGGATGTACTGTGATATCTGAGAAGGGTCACACCAAGTGAAGTGCTGCAAGTTCAGAGCAAAGAGGTCAGCAAATGATAAAAGCTAGCGTCTGTCAAGCAATCCAAGTGTGCCAGGCTCAGAGATAAATGATTTACATATATTATTTCAGTTAACCCTAAAAGTAATCCATGGAAGTAGACACTAGTGTTATCCCTTATCGAGAAAAATGGAGGCCTGAATTCATACCACCAGAGGTAAAGGACTTGGTTCTGTTTCATGGCAAATTTTGAGTTCTTTACCTATGCCTGAACTGGAAAGCTAAGTGCAACATCACCTAAAAGAAATTCTGACCGCTGAGCCCTCAGGGTCTCCCTCCATCATGGAAGAGCTTGGAAGATGAAAGAACTAGGATGCATTCTATTCATAAGCAATTATTTCAGTTTAGTTCAGTCGCTCAATTGTGTCCGACTCTTTGCGACCCCATGAATCGCAGCACGCCAGGCCTCCCTGTCCATCACCAACTCCCGGAGTTCACTCAGACTCATGTCCATCGAGTCAGTGATGCCATCCAGCCATCTCATCCTCTCGTCCCCTTCTCCTCCTGCCCCCAATCCCTCCCAGCATCAAAGTCTTTTCCAATGAGTCAATTCTTCGCATGAGGTAGCCAAAGTACTGGAGTTTCAGCTTTAGCATCATTCCTTCCAAAGAAATCCCAGGGCTGATCTCCTTCAGAATGGACTGGTTGGATCTCCTTGCAGTCCAAGGGACTCTCAAGAGTCTTCTCCAACACCACAGTTCAAAAGCATCAATTCTTCGGCACTCAGCTTTCTTCACAGTCCAACTCTCACATCCATACATGACTACTGGAAAAAATATAGCCTTAACTAGACAGACCTTTCTTGGCAAAATGATGTCTCTGCTTTTGAATATGCTGTCTAGGTTGGTCATAACTTTCCTTCCAAGGAGTAAGCGTCTTTTAATTTCATGGCTGCAGTCACCATCTGCAGTGATTTTGGAGCCCAGAAAAATAAAGTCTGACACTGTTTCCGCTGTTTCCTCATCTATTTCCCATGAAGTGATGGGACCAGATGCCATGATCTTCGTTTTCTGAATGTTGAGCTTTAAGCCAACTTTTTCACTCTCAACTTTCACTTTCTTTTTTTTTTTTATACCATAACTGGTTTATTAATATTTATTGCAAGAAATTGGCTTAGATGATCTTGGGAACTAAGTAGGCAAGTCTAAATTCTGTAGGGTAGATTGTCTGCAGTTCACATGTGGAATGTATTCTTCAGGGAAACCTTAGTTCTGCTTTTGAAGCTTTTCAACTGATTGGATCAGACCTACCCAAATTATTCAGGATAATCTCCTTTATTTAAAGTCAACTGAATATAGATTTTAATCACATTTAGAAAATAATCTTTGCAACAACTTGATTAGCATTTTATCAAATCATAAAGGATGGCACAGAGAACTGGTCATCATATCATATGATTGAATAAAAGAGTGATTGCAGGGTCAATTAGAGCCAGATGCAGAAAAAACTTTTGACAAAATTCAGTATTTTTTAGGAAAAGCACATGCAGACAGATGAACACATACACACTCAGTAAACTCAAAATCAATGTCATATAGAACAGTCTTCTGGACTTTGTGGGAGAGGGAGAGGGTACTTTCACTTTCTTCAAGAGGCTTTTTAGTTCCTCTTCACTTTCTGCCATAAGGGTGGTGTCATCTGCATATCTGAGGTTATTGATATTTCTCCCAGCAATCTTGATTCCAGCTTGTGCTACTTCCAGCCCACAAACAATTATTTAGTGCCAACAGTAAGCTAGGAACTGGGGAAATCAAGATAGACAAGTCATAGTTGCCATCCTTACAGAGCTCTATCAGTGGAATGGGAAACAGACATCATTATAGGCTGTGTAATGAGGTTAGATGATCCAGGTTGAAATTCTGTTTCTTGCATTTGTTTAGAGTAGCTTAGAAAAGTCACTTCCCCTCTCTATGCTTCAATCTCCTGTCTGTTAAAAATGGTGCCTTGTTCATGCATTCATTTACTGATCATATTTGAGATCATGTTATGTTCTAGGTACTAGCAATATGGCCCTGAATAAGATCGTCAAAGTCCCAGCCTTCAAGGATCTTGCAGTCTAGTATAAGTCTAGTGTGAGATCAGAATCTACCCCACAGGTTGTTATAAACATAAAAAGAATAGGAAGCAATTAATATATATTGAGGTTCTTAGTCACTCAGTTTCATCCAATTCTTTGCAACCCTACGGACTGTAGCCCATGACACTCCTGTATCCATGGGGATTCTCCAGGTAAGAACACTGGAGTAGGTTGCCATGCCCTCCTCCAGGGGATCTTCCTGAATATTCCCAGCCCAGGGATCAAATCCAGGTCTTCCCAACCCAGGGATCAGACCCAGGTCTCCCACATTGCAGGCAGATTCTTTACCATCTAAGCCACCAGGGAAGTGGGTAGTCTATCCCTTCTCCAGGAGATCTTCCTGACCCAGGAATCAAACCAGGGTCTCTTGCCATTAGTATATTTTCAATGTATTCATTTATTCAATAAATGTTTGTGAAGTGCTTCTAGTGTGCTAGGCATCTGTTTAGGTGCTGAGGATATTAACAGTGACAAAAATATATGAAGATCCTGCCCCCACAGAGCTTGTATTCTAGATAGAGACAGAAATTGAAGGAATAAATGCATGATTCAAAGTCAGGAAAGGACCAGGAAGAATATAAATCAGGTAAAGCACTAGAGGGTGCCAGGGGGGAAATGTGAAGAAGAAACAGGTCAGGAAAGGCCTCTCTAAGAAGGTGCCACTTGAATATAGACAGACTTTTAGGAGGAGGAGAAAGACATGCAACCAACTGGGTGGGGAGAATCCCTCTAAGCTCTTTCTGAGAACAGAGAGAAGAGCCCAGATGAAGGAATGTGCCATGGGCAGCAAGGAGGCAGTCGTGGCTGGAACACAAGGACAGACAAGACAGATACCCAGAGACTGTTCACTCAGCCAGGGGCCAGGTGGGAATGTGATGAGGACCAAATGACACGGCCTGATAGATAATTTTATGTGTCAACTTGGAGGGTGTATTTAGATGAAATTAACATCTAAATGAGGCTTCCCAGGTGGCGTTAGAGGTAAAGAACCTGCTGCTAATGCGGGATAAATACAGGTTTGATCCCTGGGTAGGGAAGATCCCCTGGAGGAGGGCATGGCAACCCACCCCAGTATTCTTGCCTGGAGAATCCCATGGACAGAGGAGCCTGAGGGGCTCCAGTTCATAGGGTCACAAAGAGTCAGACACAACTGAAGTGACTTAGCACATATGTACCATCTAAATCGGTGAATTTCAGCAAGCCAGCTGCCCTCCATAATATGGGTGGGCCTCGCCCAACCACCTGAAGGCCTGAATAGAACAAAAAGACCAGTCACCGCCAGCAAGAGAGAATTCTTCAGCAGACTGCCTTCAGTCTTCATCTGTATCCTTGCCCCATCTAGGTCTCCCAGACTGTCAGCCCACACTGAAGATTCTGGACTTGCCAGCCTCCACACTCATTGTCAGCCAATCCCTTATAACAAATCTCCCGGTACTTCCCTAGTGGCCCAGTGGTTATCCACCTGTCAATACAGGGGTCGTGGTTTCAATCCCTGGTCCAGGAATAAGAACCCACTTGCCCACAGGGCAACAAAGCCCATGTACCTCAACTACTGAACCCTCTTGCTGCAACTGCTGAAACCTGCATGCCCTTGAGCCCATGTTCCACAAGAGAAGCCACTGCACAGTGAGAGTAGCCCCTACTTGCCACAACTAGAGAAAGTCTGCGTGCAGCAATAAAGACCCAGCACAACCAAAAATAAAATGAATAAATAAAACAATAATGTATCAATGAGAAGACTCATTTAAAAAAAAGTCTCCTTTTACATATAGACATATCTTACTGGCTCTGTCTCTCTGGAGAACCCTAAAACCCTCTGAAAGCACTGAAGGTTCTGAGCAGAGGAATGATGGAGTTTAATTCATCTTTTAGAAGAACCCGTCCGGCTCCTATGTGCAAGGTACACTGTAGGGAGCCCAATAGAGACAAGGATGGCAGGTCAAGGGCATCTCAACAATTACAACGAGAAATGATGGTTCTCACCGGAGTGGCAGAGGCAGATGTGGTAGGAAGTGGTCAAGTTTCAGATATATTTTGAAGGTAGTGCTGACAGGATTTGCTGATGGATTAATTATTATAATCACTGTAAAAATAAACTATGACAGAACGTGGTTAAGAGCCATAATTAAGGGGTACATAAGGTCATACAGGATCAAAGATTAAGGAGAAACTTGCTCCTTCAGGAAGGTGAAGAATTTCCAGTCAGGGGAGCATTGACTTTGGGGTTGAGGTTTGAAGAGCAAGCCTTGTGGGAAAGACAGGGCAAAGAGACATTGCAGGCTGACAAAGAAGCATAAAGAAGTAGGTGGGCAAGAACAGAGGGTGCATGCAGGGAAGGCCCAAGCATCCTGGCAAGGCCTGAGCAGAGGGCCTGAGAGAGAAGTGCCTGAGAGAGAAGTGCCTGGAAAGGGCTTTGAAAAGGAGACTGGGAAGATAGGCAGGGGTGTCAGCAGGCACTTTATCCTACTTTAATCAGATGATGGTGCATAAGATGATGCACTGAAGGGGCTGGTAACGCCGTGTTCCAGGCCAATGGAAGAGCCTCAACCAGTACCTTCAACCCCAGCTGAAAGTGGTCAGTGACCCTCAACCCTTCACACCCTCCAGGTCCTGGAAGCAAGACCAGAATCAAATCCTGTGAATACAGACTTATATTCATCATCTAATGCCAAAGAAAAAGGTATTTCACTCTAAGATGAGAAAAGCAGTTGGGTGATTCATTCCTGGAGCTCAGGTTTGCCCTCATCACCTGCTAAACACATTTCTGGCAGTGATCTCTGCCTATTAAGCATCTCTGGCCACAAAGAAGTGATATTGATTTATTTCACTTCTACAGCTAGAGGTATTTATTCCTATTTGCACCCTTGCTTCTTTATTGCAATTTTTAAAATATCTATGGTGGCGATAGATGCTCCTGCTGCTAAGTCGCTTCAGTTGTGTCCGACTCTGTGCGACCCCATAGATGGCAGCCCACCAGGCTCCCCCATCCCTGGGATTCTCCAGGCAAGAACACTGGAGTGGGTTGCCATTTCCTTCTCCAATGCATTAAAGTGAAAGAGAAGTTGCTCAGTCATGTCCGACTCTTAGCGACCCCATGGACTATAGCCTACCAGGCTCCTCCAACCATGGGATTTTCCAGGCAAGAGTACTGGAGTGGGGTTCCATTGCCTTTTCCGGGCGATAGATGCTAGGTCTTATGATTCATGCTTTGGGGACATTTAGGGGAAGGGACACCATGGGGTGAGTGGATGTTCAACATGACTTCTTCTTGAAGATAGACCAAGCATGCAGTCTTTCCTGACTTGGCTAGACAGAGTTGAAAATGACTCAAAAATCAGCAGATCAAGAAGGGTCCAAGTTTCCAATCAGTCATCTCATTGCTTTAGATCCTACTGCATGCCTATTGCTGTGCATAGAGCTGAAGATACCGAGATGGAAGCAAACAGGGCCTTTGCCTACAAAGAGTTTACAGTGGGAGTCAGACGTGTCAGTAAAACAAACCATTACAAGAGGAGACAGGCATCACTTTAATAGGTGTGTAAACAACTGTTAAGGCCAGGAGAAGCACCAGGCAGAGAGGTCAAGGATGAGCTCCCCAGGAGGTGACTTGCTGCTGAGCTATAAGGGATGCAGCCATGAGGCAGATAGAAGGGTGTTCTGCACAGAATAGCGGCAAAGGATGCTTCTAAGCAATCCAACAAGAAAGTTTCAGCAGTCTCTCCACTCAGTAAAATTGACCAAGGATCAAAGTTCAACAACTCATTTCTCACTAAGAAGACTCTTGAGAATCTCTTGGACAGCAAGGAGATCGAACCAGTCCATCCTAAAGGAAATAAGTCCTGAATATTCACTGGAAGGACTGATGCTGAAGCTGAAACTCCAATACTTTGGCCACCTGATGCGAAGAACTGACTCATTTGAAAAGACCCTGATGCTGGGAAAGATTGAAGGCGAGAGGAGAAGGGGACAACAGAGGATGAGATGGTTGGATGGCATCACTAACTCAATGGACATGAGTTTGAGTCAACTCTGGGAGTTGATGATAGACAGGGAGGCCTGGCATGCCGCAGTCCATGGGGTCACTAAGAGTCAGACATGACCGAGCAATGAACTAAACTGAACTCTGACAAGACATTAGGACATTAGTTTAATAAAGAAATACATGGAAACCACTTTGTATTTCCAGTTTTAATCAACTGGAAATCAAAAGTGTCTCCATAATTGTCTTTAATTCTGCAGGTGTTGGGTTTATAGCCATCCCTCCTTCCATGATGCCTTCACTGAGGCCAGAAGTGACTTCAGTAGCACTTGCAGAGTGGGGAGGGTTCTAGTGGGGCCATGAGCTACTCCCCTGGTGGACAAAGCCATAGACAGGAGAGAAGGTTAAAGAGAGAGGATGAAGAGAAGCAGAACAGGGGAAAGATAAATAGGAAAGAGGATCCAAAAGAAACTCATACTTCATTGGCATGCTTGGGAAATAGCTCACCAACATCTGCCTCACAGTTACTACCCTGCCCTAAATCTACTCTAATGTGGCTTATTAACAGCATGTTAATATAGACCTCATCAGATCATCTTCAGGGGCCCTCAAAGCTGAGGAAAAGGGTCAGAGCTGGCCTGCCAGAGACACCTGCTGCTGCCCCAAGTCTCTCCCATCCAGAGGCAACAGGCCTCCAGCTTAAGAGCCTCTCAAATGCCTATAGAAATGTCTTGGACCTAAAAAACTAAAGGAAGTGGTTCCAAATACAAAAAAAAGTATAACATTGAAATTATTGTTTAATTGAATGTCTACAAGATGTAATATTATATCAACTTCATTAATTGTTCAATTTAACATTCCTCAAAAAAGTCATTATATTAGACAACCATTTAAGGTCTTCTAATCCCATGAGAATTCTTTAATATGGATATAATTTCTAAAAATCATCATAAATGATGTTAAAATCAAAACTAGAAAATAATTTAAAATTTTCACAACAAAAAGAAAAGATAAATTTACCAGGAAGTATGGAGACATTTCACATCACATCATATCCTTGGAATGTTTGCTAAAATCTAGAATAAGGCCTCAAATGTAAGAGGGAGGGCCTAGGGCCTTCAAATTCTTAGAAGAACTCTGGCTGTCTTCCAGGAACTTTATTTTCCAGGGCTTATTGACCAACATCTCTCCCTAAGATGATAAACATTGCCTTGAACCACATTTGAGTGGTTCAGAATGTTGTCTGGTAGTAAATAGTGTTTAATAGAAATTGTATTGTCAGTGCAAACTCGGGTTCTTGGAAGGTTCTCTGGAATTCCCAGTAAGTACAGAATGACTTTGCAGCATGTCATTTTTCTGAGGGTGGGATTTACTTGACTGGTAACATGACAAAAGGCTCCAAAATCACTGCAGATGGTGACCGCAGCCATAAAATTAAAAGATGCTTACTCCTTGGGAGAAGAGTTATGACCAACCTAGACAGCACCTTAAAAAGCAGAGACGTTACTTTGCCAACAAAGGTCCGTCTAGTCAAGGCTATGGTTTTTCCTCAAGTATGGATGTGAGAATTGGACTATAAAGAAAATGAGCACTGAAGAATTGATGCTTTTGAAGTGTTAGAGACAACTCTTGCGAGTCTCTTGGACTGCAAGGAGATCCAACCAGTCCATCCTAAGGGAAATCAGCCCTGAGTATTCACTGGAAGGACTGATGCTGAAGCTGACACTCCAATAGTTTGGCCACCTGATGTGAAGAACTGACTCATTTGAAAAGACCCTGATGCTGGGAAAGATTGAAGGCAGGAGGAGAAGGGGACAACAGAGGATGAGATGGTTGGAAGGCATCACCAACTCAATGGATGTGAGTTTGAGTAAAGTCTGGGAGCTGGTGATGAACAGGGAGGCCTGAAGTGCTGCAGTCCATGGAGTTGCAAAGAGTCAGACATGACTGAGCAACTGAACTGAACTTGATGAATGCATATACCAGAGCCTAACAGATAGTTAGTGCTTAATATTTAACAAATAGAAGTCCTCCTACGATTCCACAATACAAGATAGATCCCCACCTCTAAATCAGCATGTGTCACACAGCATTGAATTTTTTGTACCACTGTCTCCTCCAATTAATTATGAGCTCCAACAGGATAGAAACCATATTCACCCACCATTGCATATTTAGTATCTAAAATAGTACATATTAGGTGTTCAAGAAGTATCTGTTGAGTGAATGAGAGAATAAAGAGATAGACAATAAATCAAAAAGGGTTTCTCCTGTAGCATGAGGTCAGCTCATGCTAATTCTAGTTCTAATAATAATTTTAGCTGCCAGTTTTTGAATGGTTACCATGTACCATTACATGCTAAATGCTTTTCAATATTGTCTCATTTAACCCTCATGTCTTTGAAGAAGGTATTAGTAAGATAACAAAACAGTTCAGAGAGATTAAGGGCCCACAGTCATACACTTAAGAAGTGAAGATGACATTTGAACAGTTAATACCAAGCATGCATGCGTGCTCAGTCATGTCTGACTCTCCATGACCCCACGGACTGTAGTCCACCAGACTCCTCTGTCTATGGGTTTCCCAGGCAAGAATACTGGATCAGACTGTCATTTCCTTCTTCAAGGGATCTTTCTAACCCAAGGATTCAAACTCCTACATCTCCTACATTGACAGGTGGATTCTTTACCACTAGGCCACCTGGGAAGCCAGTTAATACCAACCTCTTCCCTAAAAATAAGCATTGTTCTACTCTATTCTATACAGTCACTCTGCTCTTTGTGCGAGACTTAATATCACATGGATAAATATAATTTTTTTTAATTGGGTCCGAATTCCTGCCCAGGACTGTATCCAGATGATTTCCCAGGCATGGATTCTAACCATACCCTTCCCACTAACTGGGCCATGAGCACAGGACAGGGTGAAGGGCAAGGCAGAAATAAGAGTCAGTGCCAGGACCCTAACACCTTCCTGGGGCCACATACTGTTACAGGACGTCCCTGGCTGAGGACTCTGGCCCCCTGGGCTCTACCACCAAAAGGCCATCTGATTTCAGTCAAGTCTCCTCTCTTCCCTGGAGCATTCCCATAGCCTCTTGCAGTACCAACATCCTCACCACTAAATGCCCAGCCTCACCCCCTTCTTTTGCAGCCCAGGGGAGGTGCATTTCCTCCTCCTGCCCATCACTTTGTGTCTGGAGGCAGAAGAGGAATTACCTCGGGAATTGCAGCCTTAACCAGCGTAACTGCCCACATGGCTGTTATTCTTCCAAGTCTCTGAAAGCCCGGCTAACCGCTTGCCTCAGTTAATAGCGAGCAGGTTAGGTTCCTTCATAGGTTAATTATACATTGTGTGGAGAGCATTTCCTTTCATCAGTTCTAAATTTGCTCCCTTTTAATTTCGTGGAGTGCTGCCTCCTTCTCTGAAGAGGGGAAAGGGCAAGGCGGAGCCTGCAGTTGGCTGGCTGCTTCTCATTCATTACACTCGCCACCCGGAGCAGGCTTACTCCTTTCCCCTGCTCCTTTTAGAATGGAAAATTTCATCTTTCTTGGTGTGGAAGTCACCCCTTCCCCCATAGCCATCCGCTCTGTCCTTCCAGGGACCTTTTCTATTTCTGCTGTGTCCTACCCGAGATTAGGTGAGCTGCAAAGTGAATGAGATGGCCAAGGTGACCACAGAGCACAGGTTTACCAGAGAGCATAACAATTCTTCTCCAATTGTGCTCCAGTTTGTTCTTAATACCCACTAATGTCTTGCTCACCTTTGGAGTTGCCCCTTTCCTTTAGAAATGAAATCCAATAGCCCAGCCAAGATAACTAGTGGATCCTTCTTATCCAAAAAGGTGCTGGTAATTTAACTCAAACACAGCAGTTTAATTCTTTTCCTCTCCAGAGATACCCAGGATCTTGGCTACTCTGTTCTTTGTCAATATAGAATGTTATCTTTCAAAAAAGAGGGAAGGGAGTTTGTTCTTTCAGGTGAAATAGCACACGGGTCTCTATGAACCTGGCACAGAATCCCCTGTGTGTTGATCTGGAAGTGGCATGCGAGGACATCTGATGGGACCCTCCATCAAGGTAAGCAAAGCCAAAAGGCTAGGGAGTTGTTTCATGTCTCACATTCTCCATTTGATCATCTAACAACTTATTTATTGAGTACTTACTATAACTGAAAAAGAGGGATGAGTAAAACAGATCTAATCATAATAGCTTACAGTTCTGAGAACTTGCCAGGCATTCTATTAATCACTTTGTATGTTATCTCATGTCAACCTCTCAATAACTCCATGAAAATAACAGTTATTATCACGCTCACTTTTCATGCTAGGAAACTAAGGCTTGGAAAGGTTATAAAGTTTGTTCTAGATGCCAGTAAGCTGTGGAGCAGGAGCCAAACCCAGCAGGTGTGACATCAGATGGAAGCTCTATAATCACTCCCCTTCCTAGCCCTATCTCCTTGGGGCTCTCAGCCTCGTGATCTGGGAGCCCACTGAAGCCTTCTGTTTAAGCCAAGCTGGGGAGCTTTCCTCTTGCTAAGGGATATCAACTACTTCTTCCCACTCTATGACTCTACCACATCCCAGTTCATCAATGGCTTTTTGACTCTGCCTAAGACCCACGTTCACATTGAGCCCTGGATTATACCCATTTAGAGGTTTTCAAGTTTCGTAAGTGATGAAGATATATCTGAGATTCCAGACTCCCACCTAACCCAGCTCACACTGCCATCTCCAAATCAGATGCCAGAATCCAGAGCAGAACACGGTCTGGGACATTCCTGAAAGAGGGTACTCGCCAGGCCTCTCCCTAAAGGAGCTTCCACTGGTCTGTTTGAGGTTCCTAAGACGGGAGCTGTGTTGATATGAGCACATGTGGGTTCCAGCTTACATTCAGTGAGTACTCACACACTTGACTTCATTTAAGACCCACAGCTATCCTCTGAAATGGGTACTATGTAATAGAGCGGAAAGAGACATAGAATGGTTAGTTAACTTGCCCAAGTTGGCACAGCTAAGTAGGCTTCAAACCTGGGTTGCCTGATTCCAACACAGCTAAATAGGGAAAGTCTCAATGATGCCTAAAGAAACTCGTATATACCAGGGAACTCAGTGGCCCTTCAACCCAGACTCCTGGCTCTCATGCATAGAGCCAGCATATGAATTCTCTCTCCCTGAACTCAGGCCAGTCATGTGACCGGAATTTGGGAGCAGGCAGAGGAGCCTCTGCCCTTCTCCAGCAGAGCTGCCTGCCTAATGCTCTGGCTGTTTATTACTGACTCCTCCCGATCTAATGGGAGTTGAAATTTCCATTAATTAAGAATATAAATAAATAAATGGGTAGGAAAGAAAGCGAGATGGTGGCGTGGTGCCCAGAAGGCTCTGCAGAAAGCAGCCAGTTCACGCTTCATTAGCATCTTTGCTCCCTCTCCAAACCTGCTAATGCAGCCTTTCTTCTGAGACACACTCAGGGAACTCCAGTTTGGAGGCGATGGTTTGGTTGCAAACCTTCCACACTTCTGAGCATTTCTGAGTGGCTGTTCGCAGCCTTTAGAGAGCCAGCTTGACCCCAACCCAGAGTACATCTTCAGCTCAATCACCCTCCTTCCTACTGTGCCTTCAAAAAAAGAAAGATGATTTCTGCCGCCCGCCCCCCACCGCCCCCTGCCACACACACACACAGGAGCCCTCATGCTGTCACAACGCAATGTTGTATGATGGTGACTCAGCGGGTCGTGAACGTTTTCTTGGTCACGTTGTCCTCTCAGCTAGGTCTTTATGTTCCTCAGGTCAAACCTCTCCCCTAGAAGTCAACATTGTGCTGTTGCAGACCAGAAGCAAGAGATGAAGAGAGAGAAGGTGAGGCACAGGTGGGAAGTCCATGCCGCTAGCAAGCACGGGTGCCTCACCTACCACGTCGGGCTTTACATCAGAGATAAAAGTCGCCCCCGCCCCGTGTGCAGCCATTCTGGGGAGAGGACATAACAAGACAGCAGGCAGCATTTAATAAGAACAAAATTGCACGCTGCAGGCTTCCCTGGTGGTCCTGTGATTAAGAACCCACATGCCAATGCAGGGGACATGGGTTCATCCCTGGTCCAGGAAGATCCCACTTGCCTTGGGGCAACTAAGACCACGAGCCCAGGCCCTAGAACCTGTGCTCTGCAACAAGAGACGCCATCACAAGGAGAAGCTCGCACACGGCAAGGAAGAGAAGCTGCCCACTCGCTGCAACTAGAGAAAGCCCATGCACAGCAACAAAAGACGCAGCACAACCATAAATAAATAAACAAAACTGCATGCTGCAGACTTTGTACAGTGGAGCTTATGAGAGAAAGAGATAATGGAGTGGGAGAAGTAAAAGTTCCAGGACGTCTATATAGTGGGGTTAGGGAGGGGCAGCAAGCTGTGTGACTTGTGTCAAGGCTGCACTGCCCGACAAGCACACTGCTTTCTTTTGCTACAGCTTAGAGTTTTCACCATGATGAGGGTGCTGCCCACACCTCCCCCAAGGCTGTCCTTTGATGCTGCTACTCTCATTGAGGGTTCTACAACCCTGAAGTTGAGGCTTATGCTGGGCCAAGAAAGGGTAGTAGAAATTCCTTTCTACCTCCTCATGCAGAAATAGGATTAGGATTAGCAGCTAAAATGGGTGAGTGAAGCTGGAATCAACGGAGAATTTTTTAGAAGCAGAGGCAGAAAACTCATTCACACGCAAGAGTGACAATGAATCGCTATCTTATACTATACACAAAAATTAACTGAAATAGAAGAGGCAGCCTACTGAATGGGAGAAAATATTTTCAAATCATACCTAATAATGGTTTAATATCCAAAATATATTAAGAACTCAGGCTCTAGTTTTTCAAGAGATTTATAGGTGACCAACATCACTAATCAGGGAAATAAAAATCAAAACCACAAGATATCACCCACACCTGTTAGAAGGGCTATTATCAAAAAGGCAAGAGGTAACAAGTTTTTAAGAATGAGAAGAAAAGGGGATCCTGGTACACTGTTGCTGGGAATGCAAATTGGTGCAACCACTATATTAAAGAGTATGGAGGTTTCTCAAAAAACTAAAAACAAAACAAAAAAGAAACTAAAAGCAGAACTACAATATAATCTAGCAATTCCACTTCTGAGTATTTACCTAATGAAAAGGAAAACACTAACTCAAAAAGATATCTGCACCCACAAGTTAGGTTCAATGCAGCATTTTTTACAAAAACCAAGATATGGAAGCAACTTAAGTGTCCACCAATGAATGAATGGATAAATGTGGTATATGTGTGTGCAATAGAATATTATTCAGCTGTGGAAAAGAATGAAATATTGCTAATTATAGCAGTATGGATAGACCTTGAGGGCATTATGCTAAGTGAAATAAAGTCAGAGGAAGATAATGTGTAATCTCACCTATATGTGAAATCTAAAAAGAAAAGAACAAGCTCATAGATACAAAGAACAGATTGGTCTTTGCCAGAGGTGGGGGTGGGGGAAGAGAAATGATTGGGGGGAAGACAAGGTACAAACTTTTCCAGTTATAAAATAGTCATACAGAGTCATAGGGGTATAACGCACAGCATGGTAACTATAGTTAATTACACCGTATTACATATTAGAAAGTTGCTAAGAGTAAATCTTAAAAGTTCTCATCATAAGAAAAAAGTTTTAACTATGTATGGTGACGGACATTACTAGACTTAGTGTGGTGACCCTTTCACAATGTACACAAATGGTGAATCAGAATGTTGTACATCTGAAACTAACATAATATCAATTACACTTCAATTAAAAAAAACACTAAAAAAAACAACAACAAAAAAAAAAACACTGATTTGAGGAAGTTGTCATAACATCAAAAGGTTTTACATCATTGGCTTCTGAGACTGCCATTCGCAATAGGTCTTTCCTTTCTTGCATAGATTTCTTTGTAGTGGCAGATGCCTGGACGGTTTTTAATAGTTTAACTTGTGCCTACTTAGACTGAGGGTCAAAACAGTCTCAGTTTCTTTTCTGAATGTATTTTCCTAAGTCCCCCAGCAGCTTATGCTGTGAACTTACCTCTAGGCTTTGCAAATTGCCTAACAGCTGTCATCCATTATGGATTTCCCATAGAGCAATCCTGAACTTTCACAGAAATGCAGAACTTTTCCAGAAACAGTATATATGTTTTTAAATAAAGCTATTTAGATAGGAGAGCTGCACACAGTAAGTGGAGTTCAGATCCAAGAGTGACTCACCAGGTCCCTCAGTAAGGATGAGAACAATGAATTCAAAGGGCTCATGGCTGCCTCACTGGTGCTACGAGCAGTCAGCTTCCAAGCTCACTCATCAACAGAAACTGTTAAAAAGAAAATGATTTTTTTTTAAACTTAGATTTTTAATTAAAACACCTTATTTAAAGTATTAAAACAAACTTTAATACTTCCTGAAGTAGGTGGTCTTCTTTCAGAGAACTGCAAGATAGGGCAGAAAGCCAGAAGCTTTTATGGGAAAGAACAAGGACGATAGAAACAGAAAATACGATTGGCTGGGGTCATGGAGTCAACCTTGTGTGGAGAGAGTGGACTTAGCTTTGGGGGACAGGCTGAGTTTTTCTGTTCAGGAGTAGTATTTTCAGGGACAAGAAGGCTATCTTTATCCTACCCCAGGCTGAAGTGGCTCCATCATGGGCCTAGAAATATATTTCAACAGACCCCCAACCCAATTTTTAGCCCTGCCTCCCCCAATTTCCTTTATGTCCCTTAATTTCCCTATTTCTTTCCTCCCAAAACTAACACTAACACAGTAGGCTGGCACCCCCATGTTGCCTCTTGTTTCAACAGCTTTGGGACAAAACAGACCAGGGACTCCCTTTCTTTGCAGCTTGTGACCATATTCTATAACCTCCTTTCCAGGCACAGCCTCCCTCGGAAGCAAGCTCTCAGCTGTCCTCTGCCTCCAGCACCAGCCAACACCAGCTTTTGTCGTTAGCTTATCACCAACCAACCACAAGCTCCCAGGCCACCATGAGCTGCCAAGACAAGCTGTATCTGAGGGCCTCCTACACATACCCCTCTCTCTGGGCTTCTATTTCAACTGTGACAGTGGGGTCCAGAAGGCTTGGACCACCTCTTCCATGAGTCCCAAGGAGAAGCTTGAGGGTGCCCAGTGTTTCTTGTAGACACAAAACCAGTGCAGAGGCTGCTCTTGTTCTACTGAGAGCAACACCATCTCACGGTGTTGGATGGGCCAACACCATCCCAAGATGAATGGGGTAAAGCCCTGTACACCATGGAAGACATGGTGGCCCCGGAGAAGAACTTGACCCAGGCCTCTTGGAGTCTGTATCCCAAACTTTGCATGGACCAACGCCCAGCTCTTAACCCAGCAGAACCTGATGAGGCCCTCCCAGTGAGATCCCTCCCCCAAGTTCTCTGCTGTAGCTCCTCCCTGAAGTACCACATATATATTTCCTGAGTTTCTCAGATGCCAGAAAGCACCACCAGGTGGAGGAAATTAACCATGTGAGGACCATGAGCACATAAACCCCAGGCCTTCTGGAGCCTAAGGACTGATAATGGTAACCCCTGTGACTCAGCCCTGTTACCCACCATCAGTCAGAGAATTGTGCATGAGCTGATCACAAGCCCTACAATGTCCCTGTGACTCCTCAGTTCAGTCCAGTCACTCAGTCGTGTCCCACTCTTTGAGACCCCATGGACTGCAGCATGCCAGGCCTCCCTGTCCATCACCAACTCCCAGAGTTTACTCAAACTCACGTCTATCGAGTTAGTGATGCCATCCAACCATCTCATCCTCTGTCGTCCCCTTCTCCTCCTGCCTTCAATCTTTCCCAGCATCAGGGTCTTTTCCAATGAGTCAGTTCTTTGCATCAGGTGGCCAAAGTATTGGAGTTTCAGCTTCAGCATCAGTCCTTCCAATGAATATTCAGGACCAATTTCCTTTAGGATGGACTGATTGGATCTCCTTTCTATCCAAGGGACTCTCAAGAGTCTTCTCCAACACCACAGTTTAAAAGCATCAATTCTTCGGCGCTCAGCTTTCTTCACAGTCCAACTCTCACATCCATACATGACTACTGGAAAAACCATAGCCTTGACTAGACAGACCTTTGTTGGCAAATATGCTGTCTAGGGTTGGTCATAGCTTTTCTTCCAAGGAGCAAGTGTCTTTTAATTTCAAGGCTGCAGTCACCATCTGCAGTGATTTTGGAGCCTAAGAAAATAAAGTCTGTCACTGTTTCCACTCTTTCCCCATCTGTTTGCCCACCGTGGCCTTTAAAAATGCTTTCCTGATAAAACTCTTAGAGGAAAACATAGGCAAAACACTTGACATAAATTAAAGCAAGATCCTCTATGACCCACCTCCCAGAGTAATGGAAATAAAAACAAAAGTAAACAAGTGGGACCTGATTAAACTTAAAAGCTTTTGCACAGCAAAGGAAACTATAAGCAAGGTGAAAAGACAACCCTCAGAATGGGAGAAAATAATAGCAAATGAAACAACTGATTGAGGATTAATTTCCAAAATATATAAGGACCTCATATAACTCAAAGCCAGAAATACAAATAACCCAATCAAAAAGTGGGGAAAAGACCTAAACAAATTTTTCTCCAAAGAAGACATACATATGGCTAACAAACACATGAAAAGATGCTCAGCATCATTCATTATTCCATTCAGTTCAGTTCAGTCACTCAGTCATGTCCGACTCTTTGCAACCCCATGAATCGCAGCACGCCAGGCCTCCCTGTCCATCACCAACTCCCAGAGTTCACTCAGACTCACATCCATCAAGTCAGTGATGCCATCCAGCCATCTCATCCTCTGTCGTCCCCTTCTCTTCCTGCCCCCAATCCCTCCCAGCATCAGAGTCTTTTCCAATGAGTCAACTCTTTGCATGAGGTGGCCAAAGTACTGGAGTTTCATTATTAGAGAAATGTAAATCAAAATTACAATGAGATATCACATCATACCTGTCAGAATGGCCCTCATCAAAAAGTCTACAAACAATAAATGCTGGAGAGGGTGTGGAGAAAAGGGAACCCTCTTGCACTGTTGGTTGTAAATTGATACAGTCACTATGGAAGATGGTATGGAGATTCCTTTAAAATCTAGGAATAAAACCACCATATGACCCAGCAATCCCACTCCTAGGCATATACCCTGAAGAAACCACAATTGAAAGAGACACATGTATCCCATTGTTCACTGCAGCACTATCTACAATAGCTAGAACATGGAAGCAACCTAGATGTCCATCGATAGATGAATGGATAAAGAAGTTGTGGTACATATATACAATGGAATATTACTCAGCCACAAAAAGAAACACGTTTGAGTCACATTCTAATTCTAATGTGAATTCTAATTCTAATTCATTCTAATTCTAATTCTCTTATGAGGTGGATGAACGTAGAACCTATTATATGGAGTGAAATGAGTCAAAAAGAGAAAGATAAATATCGTATTCTAACACATATACACAGAATCTAGAAAAATGGTACTGAATAATTTATTTACAGGGCAACAATGTAGGAACAGACATAGAGAATAGACATGGACATGGGGAGAGGGGACGAGAGGATGAGATGTATGGAAAGAGTAACATGGAAACTTATATTATCATATGTAAAATAGATAGCCAACAGGAATTTGCTGTATGGCTTAGGAAACTCAAACACGGGCTCTGTATCAACCTAGAGGGGTGGGATTGGGAGTGAGATGGAAGGGAGTTTCAAAAGGGAGGGGATATATGTATATCTATGGCTGATTCATGTTGAGGTTTGATAGAAAACAGCTAAATTCTGTAAGGCAATTATCCTTCAATAAAAAATAAATAAAATTTAAAAAATGCTTTCCTGAAAGCCTTCAGGGAATTTGGGTTTTTACTGGGGGTGGGTGGCATAAGCACCCTTCTCCTTACAGGGCCCTGCAATAAACCTTTCTCTGCTCCAAACTCCGATGTTTCAGTTTCATTGACCTCACTGTACACCATGAATGCACCATGAATGTGAACTTGCATGCAGTAACTGAACAACTCCTTAGATGAGGAGGTGAAGCTCATCAAGAAGATGGCAACCACCTGACTGCACCCCGCAGGCTGGCGCCCCACCCCGCCCCCAGACTGGGCTGAACAAGGATCTCGTCCAAGGCTCACCCTCCAGCACCGGAGCCTCTGGAACCCAGCAGCCTTTGGGGGGGGGGGGGGGGCCTTTTGCATCCCCTGTATCAAGGCTTCCACCTGAGTCTCTCCCTGCAGCCACCAGGCAGCTTTTTAAAGACCCTGGAGCCTTGGACCCAGCTGTGGAACAAATGGAAACAATAAAGCCTTTTGCAGAAGGAAAAAAAAAAGAAGAAACGAATAAGGTTCCCTGCAGTCTGCCTACTTCACAGGTTAGCCTCATCAAAAGAACTCCAGAGTATGGTTATTATAAATATTGTCCTATTTTGGTGTCTTTGAGGTTAGGCTTAAATCAGAATCATTCACTTAGTAGTCCAGGGGGTGTTGGTGGGAATAGAGACATGGATACATTTTAGGATATTAGGGGGAAAGAAAAACAAAAACCATCCAGCATATCCAGCTTTCTTCCAAATTAAAGTGCAAATCAGGTTCTGTTTCACTCCTTTTTCCTCTCAGTACCTGCCTTCTCTCCTCAGTTTCCAGAGAATAAGCCCACCCATCTTGATTGTTTAAAAGAGAAAGGAGCTGCTATTCTTAGCCAGGGAAGATTCACTTGTGTTGCGCTAACAACCTGCCTTTCTATCCTTTCCCCTGAGAGCACATCTCTTTCTTTAATGCAGTGGTTCTCAGCATAGTTACATATTAGAATCACCTGGGGGTGCTCTTTTAAAAATACCAACACTCAAGCTCCATCTCCAGTGCTTCTGACCTAATTGCTCTGGAGAGTGGTTCTAATATTCAGCCAGGTTGATGACAACTGCTCTACCACGTGAAATAAATTCATCATCTATGTCCCTACCCTCAAAAAGCAACCAGCTTCTCCCCCGACTCTGCTAGTATAAGAGTTCAGTTCTATTCATGATCTGCTTAGATTTAGATGGCTGGGTTTTTTTTTTTTTATTAGGTTTGGGGGTGCATTTTAATCAATTAGAGAATTAAGACCTTTATCCTTCAATAAGATGTCAGGATATTACTTGAACCAACTCATTCCTCTTTGACAAAAATATTTTTGAAAATATTAACCAAAGTCTAAGATTCTGTGAGATTCCCAACTCACTATGAGAGGTCTTAGGGTCATTTCATCCAGTATCTCACAACAATAGGCTGCATCAGAATCACCTGGGCCCTGCTCAATGACCCATGATAAACATCTAGATTGCCAGGTCCCATCTCCCAGAAATTCTGACTCAGTAATTCTGAAGTAGGGACATGAATCTGAGGCTAAAAGGTCCTAGACTATTCTGCTGCATGACCAATTTGGGGAAGCACTCATTTTGATGATTTCTCTCTTGTATGAATAGATATGAATGCCTTAATTTCTTCAATAATGTTCTTCAATCATTCTCTTTTCAAACAGTGCCCAGACTTTGAACTGTGTTGACACCCCTCCCTTAGCATCCCTACTAAAACTGTCCTTTTTACAGTTAGAAGTTATGTGGAAGGTTCTTCAAGGAAGTTTAGGGTTATGTTTAGAGTTGAATTGGAGAAGGCAATGGCACCCCACTCCAGTACTCTTGCCTGGAAAATCCCATGGATGGAGGAGCCTGGTAGGCTGCATTCCATGGGGTCGCTAAGAGTCAGACACAACTGAGCGACTTCACTTTCACGTTTCACTTTTATGCATTGGAGAAGGCAATGGCAACCCACTCCAGTGTTCTTGCCTGGAGAATCCCAGGGACGGGAGCCTGGTGGGCTGCCGTCTATGGGGTCTCACAGAGTCGGACACAACTTAGTGAACTAAACAACAGAAGAGAGTATGGGAAGGGATGGGAAAAAAGTCCTATAAGGGACAGTACTGAGAAGCCTCCAAGTTGAGTCTGACATTGGGAAAGAAAAAAAAAAAAATCAAAGAGAGTGAAAGTAGCATCAGCCACATGTCCCAACCCCTAGTACTCTGACTACATGTCTTCAGACTGTTCACTTCCAAATGATCAAAAACCTGATGCAACCCAAAAAGTCTTTTTTTTTTTCAGAGCAGTATCTGTCATACAGATGTCATACAGGGCTCCACCACCTTTGTCACAGGCTTTTTACCAAGCCCCAACGCCCCTCCTTGCTTCCTGCCTACAGAAACCTTTCCTATAGCTCAGCGGGTAAAGAATCCACCTGCAACACAGGAGACTCAGGAGACAGGGGTTCGATCCCTGGGACAGGAAGATCCTCTGGAGAAGGAAATGACAACCTGTTCCAGTACTCTTGCCTGGAAAACCCCATGGGTGGAGGAGCCTGGCAGGCTCCAGTCCAGAAGGGTTGTAAAGAGTCGGACATGACTAAACATGCAGGCAAGGCAGAGAAAAGTGGAGGGGTGCTGGCCTCCAGCTAGAGTCGCACAAATGTGGGTTGAGATTGGGATCCAAGGAGCCAGTGTTTGGGGCATTTGTCACTAAATCCCTTTGATTTCTCTCTTTGTAAAAAAATAAATAAAAATCACTGAGCATCTGTTAGGTATCATGCATTTACACACACATTATCTCATTTCTTCCTCAACATAGCCCTAAGAAACAGGATTACCATTTACATTTTACAGATAAGGAAACTGAAGCTTAAAGAAGTGGCATGACTAACCCAGGGAAGTAGAGACAAAAATCAAACCCAGGTCTCCATTACCCAGAACAGGGCTCCTTCCACAGTAACTCAGCTGCCTCTAGACTTAAGCTTCAGGCTTTGGCCCAGTAGAACTAAAATGTCATCATTTTTCCTATTAACTGCTGCGTTTGCAATTTGAAGGAGGCATTCACATTAAGAGAGTTACTAAAAGCTGTAGTGGGTTTAGGAGACAAATGCATCAGAGGGCATCCCTTTATTACTTTGTGGTCTCTTTCCTAAATTATCTTCACTCTATTGGTGCCCTCACAGTGGTCCCTTACAGTCCCCTGTCTTTCATTCAGAATAATTTTCTAGCAATCTTCCCATCCTGATGGATTATATTCAGGATTATTTTTAGGGATCCCTGGTGGCTCAGAGAGTTAAAGAATCATGCGCCTGCAATGCTGGAGACCTAGGTTCAATTCATGGATTGGGAAGATCCCTTGGAGGAACGCATGGCAACCCACTCCAGTATTCTTGCCTGGAGAATCCCCAGGGACAGAGGAGCCTGGTGGGCTACAGTCCCTGGGGCCGCAAAGAGTCAGACATGACTGAGCAACTAAGCACAGGAATAATTATGACAGCAATCACTTTTGCTGTTTTATTTTTTAATTAATTTTATTGGAATATAGTTTATTTACAATGTTGTATTAGTTTCTGCTATACAGTAAAGTGAATCATGGTGTGATCACTGACCTAGAGCCAGACATTCTGGAATGTGAAGTCAAGTGGGCCTTAGAAAGCATCACTATGAACAAAGCTAGTGGAGGTGATGGAATTCCAGTTGAGCTATTTCAAATCCTGAAAGATGATGCTGTGAAAGTGCTGCACTCAATATACCAGCAAATTTGGAAAACTCAGCAGTGGCCACAGGACTGGAAAAGGTCAGTGTTCATTCCAATTCCAAAGAAAGGCAATGCCAAAGAATGCTCAAACTACTGTACAATTGCACTCATCTCACATGCTAGTAAAGTAATGCTCAAAATTCTCCAAGCCAGGCTTCAGCAATATGTGAACTGTGAACTTCCTGATGTTCAAGCTGGTTTTAGAAAAGGCAGAGGAACCAGAGATCAAATTGCCAGCATCCGCTGGATCATTGAAAAAGCAAGAGAGTTCCAGAAAAACATCTATTTCTGCTTTATTGACTATGCCAAAGCCTTTGACTGTGTGGATCACAGTAAACTGTGGAAAATTCTGAAAGAGATGGGAATACCAGACCACCTGACCTGCCTCTTGAGAAATCTGTATGCAGGTCAGGAAGCAACAGTTAGAACTGGACATGGAACAACAGACTGGTTCCAAATAGGAAAAGGAGTACGTCAAGGCTGTATATTGTCACCCTGCTTATTTGACTTATATGCAGAGTACATCATGAGAAATGCTGGACTGGAAGAAACACAAGCTGGAATCAAGATTGCTGGGAGAAATATCAATAACCTCAGATATGCAGATGACACCACCCTTATGGCAGAAAGTGAAGAGGAACTCAAAAGCCTCTTGATGAAAAGTGAAAGTGGAGAGTGAAAATGTTGGCTTAAAGCTCAACATTCAGAAAACGAAGATCATGGCATCCAGTCCCATAACTTCATGGGAAATAGATGGGGAAACAGTGGAAACAGTGGCAGACTTTAATTTGGGGGGCTCCAAAATCACTGCAGATGGTGACTGCAGCCATGAAATTAAAAGACGCTTACTCCTTGGAAAGAAAGTTATGACCAACCTAGATAGCATATTCAAAAGCAGAGACATTACTTTGCCAACAAATGTCTGTCTAGTCAAGGCTATGGTTTTTCCTGTGGTCATGTATGGATGTGAGAGTTGGACTGTGAAGAAAGCTGAGTGCCGAAGAATTGATGCTTTTGAGCTGTGGTGTTGGAGAAGACTCTTGAGAGTCCCTTGGACTGCAAGGAGATCCAACCAGTCCATTCTGAAGGAGATCAGCCCTAGGATTTCTTTGGAAGGAATGATGCTGAAGCTGAAACTCCAGTACTTTGGCCACCTCATGCAAAGAGTTGATTCATTGGAAAAGACTCTGATGTTGGGAGGGATTGGGGCAGGAGAAGGGGATGACAGAGGATGAGATGGCTGGATGGCATTACTGACTCAATGGACGTGAGTCTGGGTGAACTCCGGGAGTTGGTGATGGACAGGGAGGCCTGGCGTACTGCGATTCATGGGGTCACAAAGAATTGAACACTATTGAGTGACTGAACTGAACTGAAAGTGAATCAGTTATACATATACATATATCCCCTCTTTCTTAGACTTTTTTTCCCATAGAGGTCACTACAGAGTACTGAGTAGAGTTCCCTGTGCTACATGATAGGTTCTTATTCAGTTATCCACTTTATATATAGTAGTGTGTATATGTCAATGCCAGTCTCCCATTTTTAGTGAGTGTTTAACATACCAAGAAACTGAATTAAGCACTTCATAGGCATTATCTCACTTAATCCTTACTGTACGCTTGAGACCAGTTCAGTTAGTATCTCTGTTTTACACAGGAGAAAATTAAGACATAGAATTAATTTAACTTAGTTGAGACCTCACAGCCACTTAATAGTTACTCTAGAAATTCATACCCATTTTAAACCCCAGAGTTCACATGCCTAAACCAACCTAGATGAGTCAAGAGAACCCTGAAACTCTCAGGCCAGTCTATTCAGAAGCAGCACATAGCCCACATCAGAGTTCAACAAAGAAAGATGAGCATGAGGTTATAATTCTAAGAATTTTAACCCTAAAATTTATATAGACCCACAAAAGACCCTGAACAGTCAAAGCAATCTTGAAGAAAGAACAAAACTTTCTGATTTTAAACTATTTTGCAAAGCATAGTAATCAAAACATAATAGTATTAAACAGTTCACAGAGGATGAAATGGTTAGATAGCATCACTGACTCAATGGACATGAATTTGAGCAAACTCTGGGAGATAGTGAAGGACAGGGAAACCTCGCCTGCTGCAGTCCATGGGGTCTCAAAGAGTTGGACATGACTTAGCGACTGAACAACCGCAACAATTCAATATCAAAAAAAAAAAAAGCAATCAAAAATGGATGTACTGTACAGCAAGGTGACGATAGTTCATAATGCTATACACTGTGTATTTGAAAGTTGCTAGGAGAATAAAAGTTCTTACAACAAGAGAAAAATAGTAACTACGTGTAGGAATGTTAACCAGACTTCTTGTAGTGACAAAAAAATGAACTCATTTGCAAACAGATCTAGTTCTTACATTTGACAAGAGAAAGAGAGGATATTGGAAGCTCTTCTGAAACGTTAACTTGGGAGAAGAGGAAACAGAGAAAGACCATGAAAGGAAAACCAATCATTCCTCATCAAGCATGCACAGGGAGTTTACACTTCGAAACATACTCTCTGTTTCACACACTTACCAACGAGGCAAAACATGAAAATAGAAAAAAGTTAAAGAGACAAGCTCAACAACCAAAATAAAGTTTCTATGATCCAGAAATAGAATAGAAAGACAAAATGGTAAGTGGAGCGAAAGCTGCAGCCTGCTGGATTCTGGGTCTGTATACAAAAAGGGTGGCCAGGAAGTTGACCATCAAGACAGAGGAATCGAAGAATGCCCATGAGTTCAGGCCCAGAGTTTGGTAGGGAGATTTTCCTGTCCCACAACCTCCCTTTGGCCAGAACTACCAGAGTGGCTAGAAGACCAGATACATCCTCTCCATCAGAAATTGAACTCAGTAGCTCATGACATAGTGAATGCATCTGTGCTATCCCCAACCTCACTTCAGAACAAGAGTTCCAGTGGGTATAAACCTGACGTGGCAGAAGCAAGATAGAATGAATGACAAAGCCCCTGGACATGGAGGATGAGTACAGAGTGAAGGGGCGGACTTCCCTGGTGATAAAGTGGATAGCAATCCACCTGCCAGTTAAGTGGGCATGGGTTCAATCCCTGGTCTGAGGAGATTCCACCTGCTGTGTGGCAACTAAAGCCGAGGCACCACAACTGTTGGAGCTCGTGTGCTCTAGGATCCACGAGCGACAACTACTGAGCTCCACGTGCCTAGAGCCTGTGCTCTGCAACAGGAGAAGCCATTGCACTGAGAAGTCCGTGCACTGCTGCGAAGAGCAGCCCCTGCTCGTCGCAACTAGAGAAGGTGGGCATGAAGCAGGGAAGATCTAGTGTAACCAAAAATAAATAAATAAATAATTTTTACAATAAAAGAGTAAAGAGGGGAAAGGAGACACAGAGAGAGAGAGACAAAGAGAAAGAGAGAGAGAAGGAGAGGGAGACGTGAGACCAACAGTATTTAGCCAGAAAACTAAAATTTCAAAACACCAGAAGAAATTTAATGCTAAGAAAAACAGTCAACAGAATCACTCTCTGAACATAAATTCATCCCAGACTAAATTACCTTTATGAAACAGTCTGACAGAGATTTTTTTTCAAATTGTATTGGAGTGTAGTTGCTTTACAATGTTATGTTAGTTTCTGCTGTATAACAAAGTGTATCACCTATATATATATATACATATATATCCCCTCTTTTTTGGATTTCCCTCCCCTTTAGGTCACCACAGATCAATGAGCAGAGTTCCCTGTGCTACACAATAGGTTCTCATTTGTTATCTGTTTTATGCATAGTAGTGCATATGTGTCATTCTCTGACAAAGTTGCATTTACATAACTCAAAGTAATAAAGTCACAACTTCCATTTAAAAAGAGTAATTGTGAAACTACAGAACCCAGATGGGAATGAGAAGATCCCAACTAGCTTGACTGTGATGATCATTTCATTTTATAATGTATAGCTATATCAAATCACAAAGTACACCTTACATGCTATATAATTTGCATTTATCAATACCTTAGTAAATCTAGGGAGGGGAATCTTATAAATGAGAGACATCACAAAATTTAAATCTCAAATAGTGAGATAAACTCTAGATTGGACATTCAAAGAAATAATTCATATGTTGAAAAATTTTTATACAGAGAAGTTCACGCAGAAAACATCACAGAGAAAACAAAAATATAAATTAAAAGGCAATTAAGAAACAAGAGAATGGAATGAAAAATATCTAGTGCTATCCCAGAAGTTAAAGAACTAAGAATTTTCCAGAATTAATAATACAAGAATCATCAAATCAAGTCTGCCTTCGGACTTCTGAGCAGGAAAAGTAAAGATAAATCTACCTCTAACACTAGTAAACCTGTGGAACATCAAGGAGAAAAGAAAAAGAGAAAAATGCCTCAGAACCCCAAAGAGAAAAGCCAAATTGCCCCCAAAAGAATGACATTAAAATGATGGCACACTACTTGCAACAAAGAGGATAACTGACAATGGAGTTATGTCTAAATGCTGAGGAAAAATAAATATTAAATTAGAATTATATATATTTTAATATAAATTTATTTATTTTAATTGGAGGCTAATTACTTTACAATATTGTATTGGTTTTGCCATACATCGACATGAATCCGCCACGGGTGTACACGTGCTCCCCATCCTGAACCCCCCTCCTACCTCCATCCCCATCCCATCCCTCTGGGTCATCCCAGTGCACCAGCCCTGAGCATCCTGTATCCTGCATCAAACCTGGACTGGCAATCCATTTCACATATAATATACATGTTTAAGTGCCATTCTCCCAAATCATCCCACCCTCTCCCTCTCCCACAGAATCCAAAAGACTGTTCTACACATCTGTGTCTCTTTTGCTGTCTCACATACAGGGTTATCGTTACCATCTTTCTAAATTACATATATATGTGTTATTATACTGTATTGGTGTTTAGGGACAAAATAAAGGTAGTTTTTAGTCACACACAAAAAAAGAAAAACAAAGAATGTCTTCTCCATATATCCTCACTCACACAAAAGGATGTACTTCAGCAAAAAGTGGATACAGAAGGAAAGCATGGAATGCAAGAAATAAAAAAACATGAGAACAGAAAATAATTTAAGTTGATAAATTTAATTAACTACTGGCTATAAAAATCAAAAACATTTTTATATGTTAAAAAAAAAGTAAAGTTAAACTTTAGACCGCAATAACATGATGCAATAGATAAACTCAATTCAAAAGGATGGTAGGTCCATATTATGTGCAAAAGAAGGATAAAAGTGCTTAACAACTTGAAATTATTACTAATTATTTATAGTAAAGTGTGTATTTTTTAAGGTTAGGGGGAGCTATCAACAAAAAGTACTACCATCTTTATCTTCCAAACCAACAGAGGAAAACTAAGGGGTTGATGATGGGAGTATAAAAACTTTATCAATGCACAGATGGCAAAAAGACAAAAAATAAAAGAAACAAGGGGAAAGAATGATAAAAACACAAAATAAAAATGTCAAAATAAGTCCAAATATATCACTGCGTGGTGTGCATGTGCAGATTAAACTCTCAATAAAACATCAGAGAACATCATATTGGAATTTGTTTTTAATACACCTATTATTGCTGAAAACAGACACACCTAAAGCAAAACATCCAAAAAATTCAAAATAAAGGGTACACCACTTAGGAGAGTATTTTCTCAATATTTAATAAAATCCAAGATGTCCAAAATTCTTATTTCCTGGTAATACATCATAGAACAGTTTTTTAAACTCCAGTCTATGACCCAATCCTGGGTCATAAAATCAATTTAGTGAATTGCAATCAGCACTTTTTTTAGATGAAAAGAAAAAAGGATGGGAAAAGGAATAAATAGAATAGGATAGGAAAGCATGGGTAAAGACAGGACAGAACAGAATAGAAATCAAAGTAAATATCACAGTGCTTCATGGAAATAAGAATATACAGTTTGAAAAAACTTTCCTTTGTGGGGTGTATACTCACGAGTAAGAAATATGCATGTACTACATTTGTGATGGAAAGTTCATCTCTTCCTTTTTTCATTTTAAGTTTCAAAAACTCTAGCCTAGGACTTGCAAGCATGAGCCAAAAGACATACTATGAAGTTTACCGCAATATTATTTGTAATCAGGAAAAATTGGAAATATCTTGGAAGTTGATCAATAGGAGAACAGATAAGTTAATTGAGGTAAATAAATACACACACAAAAAGCAAATAAACTTAATCTTTGTATGTCAACATAAATAAATCTCAAAAACAAAATATGGCATGAATAAAAGCAAGCTATAGAAAGACATACATAAGATATTCACCATATGCTAAAAATTTTGCAAAGTTTGAGAGCAAGTAAAACAATAGCTTGTATGATTACAAATACACACATATATTATATAGAGTAATGGTATAAAAACTTGTATGGGATGATAAATTCAGAGGATAGTTAACCCTTGGAAATCGAGTAGTGACAGATAATGGAGTCAGGGAAGACTTCACAAGAGGTAGTTTTCAATCCACAATGTTTTCTTTTATTTTTTGTTTATTTATTTTTTGGCCATATGTATGTTATGTGGGATCTTAGTTCCCCAACCAAGGGATTTAACCCACTCCCCTGCACCAGAAGCATAAAGTCTTAATCACTGGACCACCAGAGAAGTCCCTAAATCCATAAGGTTTTAACAAAAAAAATGTAGACGTAAATATAAGGGAAATGTTAAGATTTGATAAAGCTGGCAGCGATATATGCGTGTCAATAATTTGCTCCTTATGTGCTTTCCATATGTTGGAAAACTTTTATGGCCCCAAATTATAAAGTTTACAAAATCTGTGGTTTTTAGTTCCTGTGCTAATCACAAATGATTAGCATGAGATTCTGTCCTCCCCAAACTTTACATATTTGGCTCATCAATATAGCAAATATTGACCCATTATCTTACTTCCAGACAAGCAAACACGGTCAGCTTTTCCATAGTCACACGAGGCAAAAGAAAGTTCCCTGAGTTGTGAACCTGATAAACGTATTTTTTCCTGCAGCAGAAGCAGAGTTAGAACTCAGCTCTATGTATATATGTCAAAAAGGCCACCACGTTAACCCCGAGTGCAATATAGTTTCCACTGTGCTTCTGATGAGCAAAAGACAGATGTGTGACTTTACTCCACCTAATGAACATTTCAATCTTCCAATAAACACCCTAATAAAGAAAAATTGAGATTTAACTCACTTTTATTATCACAACCGACATGTTGCAAGGTTTTAATTGGGCTGAAAACAGCTCCCAATAATAATACCCTCCTTAATTGATTCATTAAAGGAGCCCCTACTGAGACAGAAGCACTAGTTTCAGGAAAAAGGAATGAAATAAGCCCTGATTTCCCACTGAGTGGCTATGATCCCTCTGCCATCAACTCTCTAGGCCACTGAAGAGGATGTTAAGAGTGGCCAATGCCTGAAATTGTTCTGCTCATCCCAAAGTGGCCATGGACCGAAACACGGTCCTCACACACTCACCACTCACTTAGCAGGGTAACAAAAGAGAAAGCTGGAACTTGACAATATTCTGTCTTTGTATGAAATGAATCAGCATATAAATAACCACAAGTGAGAATGCATTGATAGCAAGAAATGAAAGGTTTTTACAAGACTGAACAAAAATCACCACCACATCCCAGCTTGGCTGGGCAAGGAGCAGAGAGGGCAGGGGCAGAAGAGGAAAGACTTATGAAGAACAAATGGAAATCATCTATTTGTGGGGAAATTAGCGTTGATCATATAATACAGAAAATAGAGTGTGCTTAGAGGCATGGCATCTGCAATCGGGTAGACTTGGAAGTCTGTCCTGCTCTTGCACTTATCAGCTCTGTCACGCTGGACAGGTGAGCCATCTAAACCCTGGTTATAAAATAGGAGTGATAATCACCTACCACAGCAGCCAGAGTACATCAGATCATATTCTTCTGCTCAGAACCCTCTGAGGGCGCCTCATTATATTCCTACCCTATCTGCACCTTCCGTTAACTCTCTGGTGTCATCTCCTTCTCCCCTCCTCCAATTCACTCCACACTGAGCCACACCTCTCCCCCTGCTCTCAGAAGTACCCAGTGTGATATATGTGAAATCTAGGAAAATGGTAAAGATGATCTTATTTGTAAAGCAAAACATAGAGAACAAACATATGGATCTAAGGAGGAGAGAGGGAGAGTGATGAACTGGGAGACTGAGATTGACATAAAATAGATAACTAATAAGAACCTACTGTATAGCACAGGGAACTCTACTCAATGCTCTGTGGTGACCATAATGGGAAAAAAATCCAGAAAAGAGCAGATATGTGTATAACTATAGCTGTTATACAGTATAACAGCTATACAGTAGAACGATGACATTGTAAAGCAACTATACTCCAATAAAAATTAATTTAAAAATAAAGAAAGATGAAATATTAAAAAATGTAAGTACCCAGCATGCTCTCACCCCTGGCCTTCACTGGTTCGCCTTTCCTCCAGTTCTCTGCAGCACTCATTCCTTCATATCTGCCAAGTCTTCCATCCAACGTCATCCACCACCACCCTATTTAAAATGGCAAACTGTCCCTCTGCATACTCCAAATACCCTCATCTCCTCTATGCCTTTTTTTCCTTTTTTTTTTTTTTTTGCATAACACTCATTACCTTCTAGTATACCATATAACTCAATTACTTCATCTGTTGTTTATACTTCCCTGCTGTTTGGCTCACTGATCTATCCCAAATGCCTAAAACAATGAAGAGCAGATACCAGGTGCTTAATTTTTGTTATACTAAACACTCATAAGATTGTTCTGATGACTAAATTAGATAGTGCATGCCAAGCACTTAGCTCAGTATGGGCACACAGAAGCACTCAGTAAATATTATCTGTTGTTATCATCATGGTTACTATTACTGTCATCATTGTTTTCCATCTGACGTGAGGATATTATTAAACAATCAAATCACAGTTCTTCCAGACATTGGTTCCTGAAGATGAAAGACCTAGAGTTAATTGACTAGAGTTTGCTGACACTATATGATATCTTGTTATGTACAGACAACCCTGCCAATGATGAAAGGTACCAGGTTACCTGCAGTTCCCCTCCCCTAACTCATCTAGTCACACAGGGCTTGGGACAGCTGCTAAGTCAAGAATGTGTATCAGGGTACATCTAGGAACTGCTGCTCTCCCTTGACCTGTTAGGACTGCACTGCCTGTAAATACCAACTTGACAGCAAGAGGCTAGAAAGCATTTTGTTTTACGATTAACAAAAGGTAAAGAAAGGGACAGAGAGAGGGACTGGTCTGCCTTGGCTATCGAAGTCCCCAGAATTTAAGCTTCCACTCCATTCTCTGAGACATTTGTGTTTCTGTCCAGAAAAAGAAGAGAACAGCCATCTGCCCACCCCATAACTTCCCAGGCACTAATGAGATGCCTTCCTCGTTGTCAGACACTTAGGAGCTCCTGTGATAAAGTGGTGTCCTGGGTAAATAATGACTGGAACAGACACATCAGTTCCAAGTTCAACTGCATCTTCTATTTCCTAAACATTAAGGAGTACAGGATCCGCCAAGGCAACGAGCCCTTCAGCATTCAGAGCCAAAGCTCGCTCTCCTCTTCTCAGCCGGTAAACCATGTGAAGAGCACATGGCAGCCAAGATCCCTTTCCCAATGTGCTCAGTTCCCTTTGCATACTGTAGATGGGCACCTGCATAAGGAAACACGGGTCAGTGCATGTGAGAATACAGATGCCATCAACTTGCCATTTACAGAATGTCAGGAGGCAGGAGAGGGCAGGGGTTCAAAAGCACCAGCAGTTGAGCAGCAGTGTGCTCTGTTCAAATCCTGAATGTGCCCATTAGCATCTGTGTGAACTCAGGCCAGTCATTTTCTCTCTCTGAGCCTTGGCTTCCACATCTGTGAATTGTGTTGATGATACATAACTCATGAAACTTATAGATAGCTAAATGAAATCAATTAACAAGGAGTCAGAGCACAGTACGGAAAGGCAAAGGCACCCCACTCCAGTACTCTTGCCTGGAGAATCCCATGGACGGAGAAGCCTGGTAGGCTGCAGTCCATGAGGTCGCTAAGAGTCCGACATGACTGAGCGACTTCACTTTCACTTTTCACCTTCATGCATTGGAGAAGGAAATGGCAACCCACTCCAGTGTTCTTGCCTGGAGAATCCCAGGGACAAGGGAGCCTGGTGGGCTGCCGTCTATGGGGTCGCACAGAGTTGGACACGACTGAAGTGACTTAGCAGCAGCAGCAGCAGCAAAGCATAGTAAGTGCTCAGTGAAACATTTTGAAGTGTGGAGGATCTGCAGCAACAGAAAGCTTGAATGCCAATACATTCAGTTATCTATTCATTATATCATTCATCACATTAGTTAGTTAATTCAGTCTCTCAGTCATGTATGACTCTTTGTGACCCCATGGACTGCAGCATGCCAGGACTCCCTGTCCATCACCAACTCCCAGAGTTTACTCAAACTCATGTCCATTGAGTCAGTGATGCCATCCAACCATCTCATCATCCTCTGTCGTCCCCTTCTCCTCCTGCCTTCAATCTTTCCCAGCATCAGGGTCTTATCCAATGAGTCAGTTCTTTGCATCAGGTGGCCAAAGTATTGCAGTTTCAGCTTCAATATCAGTCCTTCCAATAAATATTCAGGACTGATTCGCTTTGCGATGGACTGGTTGGATCTCCTTGCTGTCCAACGGACTCTTAAGAATCTTCTCCAATACCACTTCAAAAGAATCAATTCTTCAGCGTTCAGCTTTCTTTATAGTCCAACTCTCACATCCATATGTGACCACTAGAAAAAAACATAGCTTTGACCAGACGGACCTTTGTTGGCAAAGTAATGTCTCTGCTTTTAAATAAGCTGTCTAGGTGGTCATAAATTTTCTTCTAAGGAGTAAGCGTATTTTAATTTCATGGCTGCAGTCACCATCTGCAGTGATTTTGGAGCCCAAAAAAATGAAGTCTGCCACTATTTCCACTGTTACCCATCTATTTCCCATGAAGTGATGGGACTGGATGCCATGATCTTCGTTTTCTGAATGTTGAGTTTCAAGCCAACTTTTTCACTCTCCTCTTTCACTTTCATCAAGAGGCTCTTTAGTTCTTCTTTGCTTTCTGCCATAAGGGTAGTGTCGTCTGCATATCTGAGGTCATTGATATTTCTCCCAGTAATCTTGATTCCAGCTTGTGCTTCATCCAGCCCAGCATTTCTCATGATGTACTCTGCATATAACATAAATGAGCAGGGTGACAATATACAGCCTTGATGTACTCCTTTTCCTATTTGGAACCAATCTGTTGTTCTATGTCCAGTTCTAACTGTTGCTTCCTGGCCTGCATACAGATATCTCAAGAGGCAGGTCAGGTGGTCTGGTATTCCCATCTCTTGAAGAATTTTCCACAGTATGTTGTGATCCACACAGTCAAAGGCTTTGACATAGTCAATAAAGGAGAAGTGGATGTTTTTCTGGAATTCTCTTGCTTTTTTGATGATCCAACAGATGTTGGCAATTTGATCTCTGGTTTCTCTGCCTTTTCTAAAACCAGCTTGAACATCTGGAAGTTTATGGTTCACGTATTGTTGAAGCCTGGCTTGGAGAATTTTGAGCATTACTTTGCTAGCATGTGAGATGAAGTTTGAACATTCTTTGGCATTTCCTTTCTTTGGAATTGGAATGAACACTGACCTTTTCCAGTCCTGTGGCCACTGCTGAGTTTTCCAAATTTGCTGGCATATTGAGTGTAGCACTTTCACAGCATCATCTTGCAGGATTTGAAATAGCGCAACTGGAATTCCATCACCTCCACTAGCTTTGTTCATAGTGATGCTTTCTCAGGTCCACTTGACTTCACATTCACATTCCAGAATGTCTGGCTCTAGGTCAGTGATCACACCACTGTGATTGTCCGGGTCATGAAGATCTTTTTTGTACAGTTCTTCGGTGTATTCTTGCCATCTCTTCTTAACATCTTCTGCTTCTGTTAGGTCCATACCATTTCTGTCCTTTATCGAGCCCATCTTTGCATGAAATGTTCCCTTGGTATCTCTAATTTTCTTGAAGAGATCTCTAGTCTTTCCCATTATATTGTTTTCCTCTATTTCTTTGCATTAATCACTGAGGAAGGCTTTCTCGTCCCTCCTTGCCATTCTTTGGAACTCTGCATTCAAATGGGTATATCTTTCCTTTTCTTCTCTGCCTTTCTCTTCTCTTCTTTTCAGAGCTGTTTGTAAGGCCTCCTCAGACAACCATTTTGCCTTTTTACAGTTCGTTTTCTTGGATATGGTCTTAATCCCTGCCTCCTGTACAACATCACAAGCCTCCGTCCATGGTTCTTTAGGCATTCTGTCTATCAGATCTAATCCCTTGACTCCATTTGTCACTTCCACTGTATAGTCATTAGGGATTTTATTTTGGTCATACCTGAATGGTTTAGTGGTTTTCCTTTTCTTCAATTCATTCATAGCATGTGTTTGTACCAAGTTGCTTCAGTCATGTCCCACTTTCTGCGACCCCAAGGACTACTACCCACCAGGCTCCTCTGTCCACGGGATTCTCCAGGCAAGAATACTGGAGTAGTTTGCCATGCCCTCCTCCAGGGGATCTTTCTGACCCAGGGATGGAACCAACATCTCCTGTGTCTCCTGCATTGCCAGGCGGGTTCTTTACCACTAGTGCCACCTCATTAATCAACAAATTTTTACTGAATGCTTCCTGGTTCCAGGCCCTAGTGTGTGTGTGTACTCAGTCATGTCTGACTCCTTATGACCCCATGGACTGTAGCCCACCAGGCTCCTCTGCCCACGGGATTTTCCAAGCAAGAATACTAGAGTGGATTGCCACTTCCTCCTCCAGGGGGTTCCTGACCCAGGTGACCCAGAGCCACCTCTCCTGTGGCTCCTGCATTGGCAGGCAGATTCTTCACCACTGTGCCACCCAGAGGTTGGAATCCCCCTCCAGTCTCTAGGCTAGCTGCTACATACACAGCAGTGAGAAAATCAGATAAGATCCCTGCCCTCACAGAGCTTACAGTCTAGTGGATAAAACTGGCCAATATAGAATGTGCCACCCTAGTATGTGCCAGGCAGTATTCTAAGTGCCTTACTGGTATTAACTGACTTAATGTTTAAAGGGCTTCCCAGGTGGCACAGTGGTAAAGAATCTGCCTGACAGTGCAGGAGACACAAGAAACTCAGGTTCGATCCCTGGGTCAGGATGTCCCCCTGGAGGAGGAAGTGTCAACCCACTCCAGTATTCTTGCCTGGAGAATTCCATGGACAGAGGAGCCTGGTGGGCTATAGTCCTTGGGGTCTCAAAGAGTTGGACACGACTGAGTGACTAACACAATGACAGAAGCTAGTGAGGCCCAAAGCACTTACATGAACTCCAAGGTCATAAGGCCACGAAGCATCAGAGCCAGAGACTGAACCCAACTAGACCAGCTCCAGAGTCCATGCTCTTAAGCATGCCATCTATTGCCTTCTTGCAACTACAAGATAGCGAGCTCTTTGCGGGTAGAAAATACATCTCGTTCATTTCTATATCCCCAACGAAGCACCAGGCTTGTGAAAATGCTCAGTAAATGCTTACTTAAGGAACAAAGGACAGATTTTCTTTGAGGCATGAGAGCCACTCTTTTTGCCAGTCTCATAACACCTCTCCATAAACCCTGAATATATAATGAAAATATATTATTCTACTTATGCATAGAGACTATTATTGATCTTCTGTCCATAGACTATTAAATGTAAGGCTGTTTTTCCAGAAATGGTGATGAATTTTCCTTGAACTACCTGTATGCATTTGAGAGGGGTCTGGCAGGGATTGAGCTATAATTTAAAAATCTAGACTCAGTGGTTTGAAGGGAAAAAAATACACAGCACTTCTGCTATTTTATTTTGAAAACCAATGAAACATCCCAACTGCACTTGGCATATCTCACTCAAGGCCTGAGTTCTCCCACTTGAATACTTCCAACTCTTCACTATTCTCAGGACTACTTATAGACAAACTAGTTGAAGTCTAAGTGGACCACAGTTGAAGAGATGATAGAGGCAACTACTGCAGGGAAGGTGATGGAGACAGAAGAAAGAGGGGGTTCCCTGTGAACTAGAATTGATAGTTTCTTAGAGCTGATAATCTTCACTGACTTTGTCTAGAACTTGATCAGTAGTTATTATAATTATTATTATAATAATTATATTAATTGTATTATATATTAGTTGTTTATATTTATATCAATTACATATGTGTCTACTATGTTACTACTCAGTTCAGTTGCTCAGTCATGTCCAATTCTTTTCTACCCCATGAATCACAGCATGCCAGGCCTCCCTGTCCATCACCAACTCCCGGAGTTCACCCAGACTCATGTCCATCGAGTCAGTGATGCCATCCAGCCATCTCATCCTCTGTTGTCCCCTTCTCCTCCTGCCCCCAATCCCTTCCAGCATCAGAGTCTTTTCCAATGAGTCCGCTCCTCGCATGAGGTGGCCAAAGTCCTGGAGTTTCAGCTTTAGCATCATTCCCTCCAAAGAAATCTCAGGGCTGATCTCCTTTAGAATGGATTGGTTGGATCTCCTTGCAGTCCAAGGGACTCTCAAGAGTCTTCTCCAACACCACAGTTCAAAAGCATCAAGTCTACTAGGTTCTTGGATTTATTCACATGATCTCACTTAATCCCTTCAACCACCATGAAGGGTAGTATAACAATCTCTATTCTTTAAGAAACCAACTATGTTTCTTTAACAGACAAAATGCAGTGGTTTAAACAAGATAGTTTTTCCCCTATGGTGTAACAATCTAAAAGTATTATGTACAATTTGTGGCATCCAGTCCTATTACTTCATGGCAAATAGGTGGGGGGAAGTGGAAGCAGTGACAGATTTTATTTTCTTGGGCTCCAAAATCACTGCAGACAGTGACTGCAGCCATGAAATTAAAAGATGCTTGCTCCTTGGAAGAAAAACTATGACCTACCTTGACAGAGTATTAAAAAGCAAAGACATCACCTTGCCAACAAAGGTCCATGTAGTAAAAGCTATGTTTTTTTCCAGTAGTCATGTATGGATATGAGAGTTGAACTACAAAGAAGGCTGAACACTGAAGAATAGATGCTTATGAATCATGGTGCTGGAGAAGACTCGAGAATGCCTTGGACAGCAAGGAGATCAAACCAGTCAGTCCTAAAGGAAATCAACCCTGAATATTAATTGGAAGCACTGATGCTGCTGCTGAAGCTCCAATACTTTGGCCACCTGATTCAAAGAAATGACTCAATGGAAAAGACCCTGATGCTGGGAAAGATTGAGGACATGAGAAGGGGGTGACAGAGGATGAGATGGTTAGATGGCACCACCAATTGAATGGACATGAGTTTGAGCAAACTCTGGGAGATAGTGAAGGATAGAAGCCTGACGTGCTGCCATTCATGGGGTTGCAAAGAGTCATACACATCTTAGTAACTGAACAACAGCAGTGAAGCTACTGTAACAAAGATTTCTTTTTTAATGTGACTTAAACAAGAGCAAAGATTCTCATTCACATAATAGTCCAGAACTGGGAAAGCAGCCTGCCATCAAAAATGCATGGCTTTCATTTGGGACCTAAGATGCTCTTAAAGTCCCAGACATCAGGAGTTAGAAAGGAGCAACAGGAGAGCATACCCGTTTCTTTCAAGGACACAATCCAAAAGTTCACACATCATTTGCATCCCATTTGTCAGAACTTGGTCATAGAGCTATGGTGAGGAATAAATTGAAAAGCCAGATATCTTGAGTAAGACATTGGATAAATATCCATTTCTTTTCTCTTTTTGACACCAATATCTTGAAAGTAAATCCTAGGGTGATCACTTGAATGAAATCATCTAAAAAGTCATTCCTTCCCCTTCCCACTGTAGACAGAGTATACTTCCCTGTTCCACTGATGTTAGGTTTGATCATGTCATTTGCTTTGTCCAGTGGAATGTTGGTGGGTATGATGCAAGAAGAAGCTTTCCATGTGTAGTTCAACTGGGCTAGCACTCAGTGATAACACTATAAAAAGAGCTTATCCCCAAGCTGCTGCTGCCCTTTACAGTCTAGGCCGAAATAGTAAGAAACATCTGAGCCCAAAACCTAGCCTGGATCCAACATCAGTCAATACACAGCCTAAGACAGGTTCATTAGTTTAAGTCAGCTGAGATCAGTTGAATAACAATCACCCAGGACACATGTGGCTGTGAGCATAAGTGCTTATTACTGTAAGTAATGCATTTGGGGGTAGTTTACAATGCAGTATTATTGTCACAATAGTTAGGCAACACAAATATTGAGCAGAAGTGCAGTCCTGCCATCATGAACGTCTAAAATACGTGACCGTAGTTTGGTGATTAGGCAGCAGATGATGAGGAAACCGTTATGGAGAGCTAGAAACATGCCATCCCATGTTATATAGTGATGAAGCCCTTGGCAAAACTCATCTGGGATAACTTGGAAGATAGAAAATGTGCTTAATGAATTTGAAGCATTGAGTAAGAAAGTGTCAGGGCAGAACGTTGATAGTATAATTTGGTTGTTACCAGCTGGATAAGGTTTTGCAAGACAAACTTGAGTTTAAAAAGAAACTGAGCAGCTGGCCAACAAAACTGAGAAAGAATATAGAATGCCCAGAATTTCCAGGGGTTTAAAACTGTTTTTCACTTTACCATCTTATCAGCCTCAGGACAAAGACTATATCAAGGGTGCAGTTCTCACATCCTTTGTCACAACTTTTGAAAGGACTGCATTGGTGATTATCAGTTCCTTTCAGCTGAACAAAGTGCTCCTGCTGCTAGGTCACTTCAGTCATGTCCGACTCTGTGTGACCCCATAGACGGCAGCCCACCAGACTCCTCTGTCCCTGGGATTCTCCAGGCAAGAACACTGGAGTGGGTTGCCATTTCCTTCTTCAATGCGTGAGAGTGAAGTCGTGTCTGACTCTTCGTGACCCCATGGACTGCAGCATTCCAGGCTCCTCCGTCCATGGGATGTTCCAGGCAAGAGTACTGGAGTGGGTTGCCATTGCCTTCTCCGAAAGTGCTCCTAGAAAGACAGAAAGCATAATCCCATGGACACTTAATAAACCCAAGATACCTAAAATTAGTCTCAAGAGGGAGGCACCTCTCAGAATTTATTAATGTTATAGGTGTAACTAACATGGGAGGGATTGGGGGCAGTAGGAGAAGGGGACGACAGAGGAGGAGATGGCTGGATGGCATCACCAACTCGATGGACATGAGTTTGAGTGAACTCCGGGAATTGGTGATGGACAGGGAGGCCTGGTGTGCTGCAATTCATGGGGTCACAAAGAGTCGGACACAACTGAGCAACTGAACTGAACTGAACATGGAATTGACTAAAATCAGACATAGGAGACACAAAACTTTTGAGACATCTGTATTGGTAAAATATTCTCAACTTGGGACTAACTGTTTGAGATGCCAAAAGATCTCCTGTCCCCAAATTTCTATAAGCAGAAAGCAGGCTGAGGGACTTCTCTGGCAGTCTAGTGATTAAGATTTCACTTTCCAATGCAGAGGGCATGTGTTCCATCCGTGGTCAGGGAGCTAAGACCCCACCTGACTCGCAGCCAGAAAACAAAAATTTATACGGAAGCATTGTTATAAAAGATTCAATGGTCCACATCAAAAAAATCAAAAGAAAGCAGGCTGAAAAATTTGCTTATCCAGAAAGAAATGTGTATTCTCTAAAGGTCTCTTCAGAAGTGAATAGGCATGGGAGATAATGGAATAAAGAAAGACCCCTGAATGTTAGCACCCAAAAGAATTGGAGAACAATTGATTGGTGAGTCACTTCCAGGGAACAGAACTAGGACCTAATCCAGGAATCAGTGAACCATGAGCCCACAGGTCAAACCCTGCTTGTTACTTGCTTTAGTAAATAGAGTTTTATTGAAACACAGCCACACCCATGCATTTAAATATTTTCTATGCTGCTTTTTACTACAACATCAAGTTGAGAAGTTGCAACAGATACTATCTGGCCTGCAAAACCTAAAATAGTTATTATCTTGGGCTTTACAGTTGTCAACCACCCAGCCTAGTATAATAAAAGAACATTCTATACCTACACAATAAGGAACTCTGGCTAATTTGTATAGCAGGGTTTCAGAACTGCTGTGTCTCAGTGACAGAGTTGGGCCATAAAGAAGGCTGAGCACCAAAGAATTGATGCTTTCAAATCATGGTGATGGAGAAGACTCTTTGAGTGTACCTTGGACAGCAAAGAGATCAAACCAATCAATCCTAAAGGAAATCAACCCTGATTACTCATTGGGAGGACTGATGCTGAAGCTCCAATACTTTAGCCATTTGATGTGAAGAGCCAACACATTGAAAGAGGCCTGATGCTGGGAAAGATTGAGGGCAGAAGGAGAAGGGGGCAACAGAGGATGAGATGGTTGGATGGCATCACTGACTCAATGGACAATGAATCTGAACAAACGCTGGAAGATAGCCAAGAACAGGGAAGCCCAGCGTGCTGCAGTCCATAGGATTGCAAAGAGTCAGACATGACTTAGCAAGTGAACAACAATAGTGACTGCAATGCGCCTGCCATTCTTACGTTTTTCAAATGGGAGTGCTTATTGAATTTATTCTGTTCCTGTTAACATGGTTGGAAAGCAAATAACTTGTCTCTTTATTTCATAAATGTCTCAGTCAATAGGAGCCACATCAGGATTTGCTATAACTGCAAGATCTTAGATGTCAAACCTGGTGTAGAGAGGGGGAGTAATCTAAGAGTGTTGGGATGGGGATAAGTATATTTTGCGTATTTGTGATGGCTTATCTTATTCACTTCCCTTCCCCTCCTACTGTGGGTGTTATAACCTTCCTCATTGCATGGGATTGGCCTTGTGACTTGTTTTGGCCAAAGGACTATGGCCAGGCATGGTAGGAACAAGGACTTTCAATGTGCTCATGTGTGGTTCATCCTAGATCTCGTATTGATCCGCCATGAGAAGAGCCTCTTCTTCTATTTGGTCTTCAGAATAAACACAACATGGAACAGATGTGAACACAAGACACAGGATTAAGTCAAATACAGTCAACCTGAAGCCGAAAGCAGAGCCTCCCAGGCAAAGCCAGGCTAAACCTGCTAGCCACAGTTAATCTGCAGACGTGTAAGTGACAGCATATGTAATCTGTTGAGAGCCACAGAGCTTTAAGGTGGTTTGTTACACAGCATTATTGTACCAATCACTGACTGATACACAGAGCTCTATAAAATGATGAGGTCTCTAGAATCTCGTAGATTGAACTTTAATTCTGAAATTAACTTCAGTTCAAAACCCAGGTCTGCCATTTACCTGCTAGTTAGTTGGAGGAAGTCAGGACTTTCCTGGTGGTCCACTGGTTAAGACTCTACGCTTTCAGTGCAGGAGGCGTGGGCTCAACTCCTAGTTGGGGAACTAAGATCCCACATGCTGCATGGTGTGGCCAGATTTTTTTAAAAATTAATTGGAAAAGGTCACTATATCTTTCTGAGTCTTGGGATGGGGAGGTTATTATAACAAGGATGCTGCTACTGCTAAGTAGCTTCAGTCGTGTCCGGCTCTGTGTGACCACATAGACAGCAGCCCACCAGGCTCCCCCGTCCCTGGGATTCCCCAGGCAAGAATACTGGAGTGGGTTGCCATTTCCTTCTCCAATGCATGAAAGTGAAAAGTGAAAGTGAAGTCACTCAGTCGTGTCCGACTTCTAGCGACCCCGAGGACTGCAGCCTACCAGGCTCCTCCATCCACGGCATTTTCCAGGCAAGAGTACTAGAGTGGGGTGCCATTGCCTTCTCCGATAACAAGGATGAGAACAACCTGAATCAAAGGGTCATTATAAGATTAAATAAGATGATAAACAAGTATATTTTATAATTTCAATAAAAGATACAAGACATTTTTATGATTAACTTCAGTTCACATAAAGCAGCCCTGATTTTTATTTCAATAGAAAGAAGGAGTTATGCCATTTCTGTACTCTGACCCTGAGAAGTGGCCATGCTAAGTCATAAAAGATATGTATCTGTAAGCTGTTAGCACTGTGATGTTTTAATAATTCTTTCTTGATCTTGTTTATGTCATTTTCTGATTTTTCTCTAATCTCAGTTCAGTTGCTCAGTCGTGTGTGACTCTTTATGACCCCATGGACTGCAGCACACCAGGCTTTCCTGTCCATCATCAACTCCCAGAGCTTGCTCAAACTCATGTCCATCGAGTTGGTGATGCCATCCAACCATCTTATCCTCTGTCATGCCCTTCTCCTCCTGCCTTCTCCTCCCACCTTCAATCTTTCCCAGCATCAGGGTCTTTTCCAACAAGTCAGTTCTTTGCATCAGGTGGCCAAAGTATTGGAGCTTCAGCATCAGTCCTTCCAATGTATGTTCAGGACTGATTTCCTTTAGGATGGACTGGTTGGATCTCCTTGCTGTCCAAGGGACTCTCAAGAGTCTTCCATAATTTCATAAGAAAAAAACAAATAAATATAACATTTTTAAATTGATTATGTGACCCAAGCCTAACACTTCTGAGCCCGCTTCCTTTCCCCACCCTCTACATGAGGAACACAAATTGCCACTGACAGCAGCAATCTAACTACTAGACTAAAAGAAGGTTCTCTGAGCCCTCATCTTTCCCTTACTGCAGAGCGAGCAAAAAATCAGAATGTTCTCCTTTGTATACCATCTACAAATCACTGAAAAGCTCAAGCCAGCAGAGAAGGAACCTCCATCAGAAATAAAAGCCCATATTAAAATTATGTCCACCAAATTGTTTTCCATGGACTCCAGTGTGCCACACAAGCAGAGTGTCTGGGGTATCACAACTCCATTATTTTGTACTCATGTAAAAATGTTTTTTCCTTCTCCAAAATGCTGAAGGGAAGGGCAGAGGTTTCCTAGAAATGGCTCTAAAGTGTCTCACTGCTCCCGAGAGAAAGGAGGGATGAGGACGCAGACACTGCCCACCAGGAGAGGGGGAAAGGGCGAATCAATAACGCTGACAACATCCATTTGTTCCACAAAGACGGCCAACGAAGGTGTCTGGGGAGGATTATTTGAGGAATAAATCTACCCACACTGGTCCTCTTGATCCCTCCAGCCAAAGTAGCATAACCCACTAGAAATCAGAAAACACCTCTCAGCTCACTTGCTGACAAAGCAGCCAAGCTGGGCAATAACACCACGGAATGCAATCACTGATCAGATCAGAATAGCACAGAGTGCTGTGGGTATAGGGTGCAGGACACCTCATGGGAAGGGCTTTGATGGAAAGGAGAGAATGGCCCCCCAGGGGAAGTCAGACACCTATGAGCAGAGTCCTTCCTAAGGCAGAGCAATTATGGCAACCACCACAGGCCTAACTTCCAAGAGTTGCTGTCCTGCTGTGGACACCTAAGGGTACAGAACTGAACAAGCAGAAGAGGAAGAAGCAGCAGAAATGGTGGTCCTGCCAGCTAGTCCTCATGATGACCCTAAACTAATGATAGAAGATAGAGCACTCAGGTTACTCAGTCCCCCGACAGACATTTCCTGTCTACCTACCACTTGCTTGCACCATGCTAGCTGCTGCTGAGTATGCAAAGATAAATCAGAGACAGTTCCTGCTCTTAAAGTTATATGTTCCATCATGCCTAGCATGTCACAGGGGCCCAATAAGTTTTCATTGAGTATTACCTTAGCCTTCAGCTCTGTGTGGCCTCTATTCTCTGCCTTCCCAGGTACTTTCGTATATTGTTCTGTTGTTGTTTACTCATTAACTCTGACTCTTTTGTGACCCAGTAGACTGTAGCAGGCTTCTCTGTCCATGGGATTTCCCAGGCAAGAATATTGGAATGGGTGGCCATTTCTTTCTCCAGGGGACCTTCCTGACCTAGGGACCAAACCCATGTCTCCTGAATTGGCAGGTGGATTCTTTACCACTGAGCCACCAGGAAGCCCACCTATTATATTGCTCTGAATTTTAGTTAATGTTGCATAATTTATTCCCCCAGTGACACAATAGGATTGCTGAATACAGGATCCATATATTCTTGTCATTGCATCTTCTCAATAAATAGTGATTGAATGAATGGCTGTGTAATCCTAACTGGTGTGTCACCACCACCCACTGCCATCAGCAGAAAAGGGTGGAAGGTCTAGGGCTTGTAACTGCAGGAGAAAGCATGCTGGGTTAGGAGTCAGGAGACCTGCCTTCTAGCAGAAGCTGCTGTCACCAGCTTGCTGAGAGACTGCGAACAGCTGCCTGAGAGCCTCGGCTCAGCTGGAAGAAATGGTAGTTGATGGTGGTGGATAATCTCTAAGGTACCTTCCAGCCTTAAGAGTCATCACCTTAATCATAGATCACAGATGACATTCCCTGAGCACATGGCATGTTCTAGCACTGTGTAAGAACTTTGCCTGCATTATGTCATGTAGTCCTCAGGATAAACTTTTGGGGTGCTATGATTATCCCTATTCAGATAAAGAAAGGAAGCCTGGGGAGGCTAAGGAAGGACTGGGGATTGGAACCCAAATCTGACCAACTTGCAAACCCACTTACAACCACTAAGCCAATCTGATCCCACTTCCACAGTCACACTTCAGCCCGTTGGGTGCCCTTAGAGCCATCATCTCTTTTCCTGAACAGCTTCCTTTTCTATCATAGCAAACTTTTTAGAAATTTGCTAAACATCCTTTAGTGGAGAGGGGTACAGTGAGCAGGCTTTGCATACCTCCCATGGGTAGGCAGTGAGTTTCCTTAGGCTCACTGGTGAAGCTGCAAGGAAACCAACAGGAGGAGAAACCCAGCAAAGGGTTACAGAGGGTGCCAGCCTCGGCCCAGGTACAAAGCAGTTTAAGCCACATTTGAGAAATCGTCAAAGAAGACATGCCTGTGTGCTCAGTTGTGTCCGACTCTGAGACCCCATGGACTGCCTGCCAGGCTCCTCTGTCCATGGGATTCTCCAGGCAAGAATACTGGAGTGGGTAGCCATTTCCTCCTCCAGGAGATCGTCCCAACTCAGGGATCAAACCCACTTTTCCTGCATTGGCAGGCAGATTCTTACTCCTGAGCCACCTGGAAAGCCCATCAGAGAAGGCAAGAAAAAAGAAAAAATATGTATTGTTTTGTTGAAAGAACTTTGCAGAATTTTAAAGACTGTGGCTGAACTCCAGACCCACCTGACAGATTCTTCTCTTCATTCTTCCCCATATTTAAAGCATGGAGGGAGAAAAGGTTGACTCTCCAACAGACAACAGGGCTACAAGTTCCAACCAGGTTCGGGAAAAGACGGTACCTCACCCATGAGCCTCCAAATACCCAAAGTGTAGCAGTGCTCAACGGCACCAATCAGAGAACTGGGGACAGAATAAAACAAAGATTTCCTAAAAAGAACATATTTTTATAAGGAGACAGCAAATGAAGTAAAGTCCTAAACCTCTTTTAAAGCAGTACCCCAACTTTTTTAATGATAACAACAACAGTGAGATCCCCAAAGTCACAGATAACTAAGCACATGCTACTCACAGGAGAAATTAGCAGAAAACACAGTTCATATTTAGAAAGTAAAAGATACTGAGAAATTTGGCAGGAGGAAAGAGTGGGATTCATTAACTGCCTGCACACAAAAGGGCCTCTCTGCTAAATCAAATGACCTTAAACCTATGGCAGGAAAAGAATCTAAGAGGATGAGATTTAGAGGAAGACAAATGGATTTTTAATTGTTTCAAAGACAAACTTACGAGTGGAAATCCAGGGAGTTTGTGGAGGGGGGTATGTGTGTGAGAGAGAGAGAGGGTTTCTTGGTGGCAAAAAATAGAAACCAGTGGCACAAGGCCGCTGTGTTCTCACAGTGAGAGGAAGTGCCGTCACATCTCCTAATAAGCAGCACCCTGAGCCTTCCTATTAGTCCTGGGCAAAGGATCTTCCAGATATGTCTAAATCCAAACCACACAAAAGGAGCCAGGGCACAGAAAGGCAGTCTGCTCTGAGGCAAACTGACATTTTTCATGCTTAAATTACTAATTCCCTCCTCCTCCATCCCCACCCCTACTTTGAAACGCTGAATTGTTCAAACAGTGGGCACGCTGGAAAAACAGGCACGTAGAGATGTGGATTTGTCCCCAGAGAGCACAGCCCACCTGCCTTCGCAGCCCCTCTGGGAGCTCCGCTGCCCACCTCCACCCAGCTGGGCCCTGCCACCACCACCCCCTGCTCTCGTTCCTCTTCTGAGGTGGGTCCCCAGCACACTCTGCCAGGCCACCTCATCTTGGGCTGACCTGAAACACCCTCTGTAGACACAGCCTCCCTAGTCCTGGTCCATAAGCCTGTCTCGGGTCTGCCAGGCACAGCCAGGTGTTCCCTCAGCCCCCAGCACCCCAGACACACCCAGCCAAGAGTGTGAGGCCATTTTGAATTGCTTCCTTGGCTGCCTCTAAAAACAGCTGCTTTCTATCTCCTGCTCTCAGAAAAGCATAACCCATCCACATCTTCAAATTGTAAATGGGGTGTATCAGAAGTAAAATTCTACACCAAGTATGAGTGGAGGAGGCTGGGTCTCCAGGAGACCTTGTACATTTGTCTCGGTCCTTACAATGGCATCTTGATGTTTCTAAAAACCTATGAGGAGACTGAATGGATGAGTAGAAGTGGAGATGGGAGGAGGAGAGGGAGAGAGAAAGAAAGGGAGAAAGGAAAGAGAGGGAGGAAGAGGAAAGAAAGGCAGGTGCCCTAAGGGGCTAAGATTTCCTGACTTGACACACGACCTTACTTTGAGCACAGTAACACTGCCACCTAGAGGCTGACGAGCGCCTTCCTGCACTTGTACACCAGGATACAAAGACATCTTATTTGTATAAGAAAGCTTGTTGCGTGCATGCTAAGTCACTTCAGTCTTTCTGACTCTTTGTGACCCCATGGACTGTAGCCTACCAGGCTCCTCTGTCCAAGGGATACTCCAGGTAAGAATAATGGAGTGGGTTGCCATTTACTCCTCCAGGGGATCTTCCAAACCTAAGGATCGGATCTGCATCTGTTCTGCACTGGCAGCAGGGTTCTTTATCACTGGTGCCACCTGGGAAGGCCCAGTAAGCTTGTTTAAGGAGCTCTTAATGGGGTGGTAGATGATGGCAGGGTGGGAAGTACCATTAAGAACTTCCACTTCTAACCATTTCAAAGTTGCTGGTATTTATTAGGCACCTACTGTGTGCCAGGCACCGAACAAAGTCTCAAGAACACAAACACAGATGAGACATTCCTCTCAAGGATGCTCAAGCATCTCAGTATAAGGAGAAGACAGGCATGCAGAGAAATAATGCAGACTGTGAACATGACCATTACATTCAAAATCACTGTGCTCACTGTACAGGTGACACTAATTCTGACCAGAGCTGTTAAGGCCAGAGCAGGGTCTGGAGAGAATTCAAGAAAGAGATACAGATGAGTTAGGTCACAGGAAATTTGGACAAGTGAGCAGAAACTCCAGGTTCAGGTAACCACTCAACTAGGCACAAAGAAGGACCCCAATGATACACAGTTTGACAGGATGACAAGAGATATAGATATTACCTGCAGATCAGCAGAGAGGTGACAAAGGCCAGAAAGATGAGTTCAGCCAAACTGCAGATGGTTTTGAATGCTAGGCTGAAGAGCATGCGTTTTTCTAGTCGCACGAGGACAGGCTCTGTAGCTGCTTTGTTGACTCTGCTATACCTACCGCTAATAGAGCATTTGGCACTTAGCAGTTGCTCAATTCACACCTGAGGAATAAATGACTACAAGAGGCCAATGAAGAGTTTGAAGAAAGAGAACAACTGGATGAGATCCATGTTTCTGGCAAATGAGATGCTCTCAAGAAGAGTGGACTGAGAGAGGAATGGAACAGGAGAAAGAGTCCAGACTAGACATTGACTTCTAAAGTCCAGGTAACGTAGATGTGACCTGAGGCACAGCAGTGGGACTGGACCGACTGGGACGGCTGTGAGCAGTTCTGGTGAAGTAGAGTCCAGAGGTCTTCAACACAAATCCCCAGTGCTGAGCCTGGGTGAGGCACCTGGACAAGGCGGAGAAGGCAAAAGGAGGAACAATGTTAGGGAGAAGCTAATGAGTTTAGTTTGAGAAATGGGATATTTCCATTTCTGGGAGTATAACCAAGTGGAGGTGGCTAGAAGGCAGTTTAGAAAAAGTATGAAGCTCTTTGTACATACATACCCTGTACATGCGCAGACTTGCACACACTCCCCTGAACTGAATGCTCCTGGCCTTTCTCTTTCATCATAGTCTTAGAGACAAGGTGAGCCTGTAACAACCTTGACATTGAACTGCAGTCTGTGCTTCAGTAGAGCCAGAGGCTGGAGGGAGCACACTCTGTTTCCATATGGAAAATGGGGATTGTTATAAGGACTGAGTGGGCTAACCTAGGTAAAGTGCTTAGCCCAGCATCTGGCATAAAATAAATACACAGCACTCATCATAATCTAATCCACCATTATGCCATGGTAGGAAGACTGGTGGCTCAGTGGCTCAGTTGGTAAAGAATCTTCCTCAATGCAGGAGACCCAGGTTCAATCCCTGGGTGGGGAAAATCCCCTGAAGAAGGGAATGACAACCCGCTCCAGTATTCTTGCCTGGAGAAACCCATGGACGGAGGAGCCTGGTGAGCTATAGACCATGGGGGTCACAAAGAGTCGGACATGACTTAGCAACTAAACCACCACCACCAGGAAGACTAGAGGGTTAATGGGCAAAGCCTGGCTCACCTCTTTATCATATGCATAACCTTGAACAGGAAACCTGGCCTCTCTGAGTCTCAATTTGCTCATCAAGCAAACAGTTATTGCCACACCTGCCTCATAAGATAAAATGCGCATGGGTCAGTTTGTAAACTTGAACTTGCTTTGTAAATAATATGTATGCTTTATCAAATGGAAGACTGAGCAATAAAAAAATCTCTGAATTCCTTCACACTATTAGGGTTCTATGTAAGCATGTATCTTTTTTTTATTTTATTTTATTTTTAAACTTTACAATATTGTATACTAACGCATATATATGGAATTTAGAAAGATGGTAACAATAACCCTGTGTACCAGACAGCAAAAGAGACACTGATGTATAGATCAGTCTTATGGACTCTGTGGGAGAGGGAGAGGGTGGGGAGATTTGGGAGAACAGCATTGAAACATGTATAATAGCATGTATCTTTTTTAACACCACTTGACCTAAAGAGATTCTTCTCTGCCCCCACTTAGCAAGAAATTCTTCACTTGCCATCTTTCTACATTGCAGACATGTTTTCATCACAACACATTACCTTTGTCCCATTTCAACTAAGATTTAAAAAGTCATCTTTGAAACTCCCCAGCTGGTGGAACCACTAGGGAATCAAAGCACATTTGTTCTCTCTTCTGAGTATCTGCCACCCACATGGGTGACCAATTAAACTCACGCTGTTCATCTGAATTGATAGGAAACAGGATATTATCATGGGGCTTTCCTAGTGGCTCAGTGGTAAATAACCTGCCTGCAGATGCAGAAAACTCAGGTCTGATACCTGGTCCAGGAAGATCCCCTGGAGAAGGAAATGGCAATCCACTCCGGTATTCTTGCCTGGGAAATCCCATGGACAGAGGAGCCTGGCGGGCTATAGTTCATGAGGTCGCAAAGAGTCGGACATGACTTAGCAGCTGAATAACAGCAACAAAAGTATTATCAACTTCTGACTCATGAAGGGTTTTCTATTTGCTCTGTCCCCTGCCAGTTCCTTCTGGAACATTCCTGCAATGAAAGGCCATGACCCTGGACACTGCCGGGTGTAGATTTGTGGCCATTAACCCACCTCTGCATCTGTGTTTAGGTGAGAAGTAATCATGGGGGTCACTGGGCGGGAACTGAGGGAAATGGAATAGGATGTGACTCTCTTCACCCTGATTTATAGCACAAGGAGGAAGTCATTTCACAAAGTACCTGAACAGAAACTGTTGAGCTTCAAATTAATCCCATTCAGGACCAGGCATTCACCACTCTGTAAGAGGCTCATCCCACCCATGGGCAGAGTGAATCAATCCATAGAAGCTGCTTCTGTGTTATCAGTAGAAGCCTACCTCCCCCACACCTCCACTCATGGCTCTCAGAGCTGCTGCTGGCTCTGTCAGAATGAACCTCTTTTCCCCACAGCCTTCTCTAAGCTCAGTAGCCCTCATTCCCCCAAGGTATCCTCATCTGATATATTTTGCCTCCTCATCTCAAGTCTAAATAAAAAGCACATCTACAAAATTATTTGAGATCTCATTGTTATCTAGCAAACTCCAGATGGTTTTGCTGTGGATTAACCTTCAAAGGCACCAAAATTTTATTTTCTTGATTACTAAGTAGCCTTTTTCCAAGAAGGCAGCATCTCCATGTGATATTTTCTGAGCTGTAACAGGCTTGGGGTGATTGATGAACTAGTTGACACTACCACAGTCCCTCTGAGGCGGACAACCATGACCACAATTTATAGATGAAGGTTTGAGGCATTCTCAACTTCAACCAACTGTAACAGCGACTTCCCCTCTATTTCCTAGTTCTGCGGGGGCACCTTCCTGTTAGTTTGGTCCTAGAGACAGGGACTCAACCTCAAAGGCTCCTTCTCCATTTCTCACACAACCAGTGATCCCACCTCTTCATCACTTCTTCACCTTTGCACCTTCTCCTGCATTCACTGCTTTTCATTTTGACTGTTGCCACATACCTCTGCTCAAGCCCTTCTTGTGTTCAGAAACACTGAATGACTTCCAAGTAGCCTGATTAAAAGAATATAAAATCCTGAACATAGTCCTTAATGTTCTCCAAAATCTAGCTAAGCGCCATCTTTCTAGCCTAGTCTCCCACTATTCTCTGCATTGGTCAGGGTTCCACCAGAAATAGATGGCACGCATGCTAAAGGGTTCAACTACAAAGAATTCAGTCAGGGGACTGTTTACACAGGTGCAAGTAGGGATTAGGTAACCAGCAAGGGAAGGTGAGGGCTTTCCTGGTAGCTCAGCTAGTAAAGAATCCACCTGCAATGCAGGAGATCCCAGTTCAATTCCTGGGTAGGGAAGATCTCCTGGAGAAGGGACAGGCTACCCATTCCAGTATTCTTGGGCTTCCCTGGTGGCTCAGGCAGTAAAGAATCCACCTGCAATTCCAGAGACCTGGGTTCAATCCCTGGGTTGGAAAGATCTCCTGGAGGAGGGCATGGCAACCCACTCCAGTGTTCTTGCCTGGGGAATCCCCATGGACAGAGGAGCTTGGTGGGCTGCAGTCCATGGTGTTGCAAAGAGTCAGACACGACTGAGTGACTAAGCAGAGCACAGCACACAAGGGAAAGTGAGTCCCACAGGGACCAGGAATCAGTGAGAAGCCATACCTGCCCCTAGGCCTGAAGGAGCAAGAGTAGGAATGGTACTACCAGATCCCTGGGAGAGCTGACACTGAAGGAAGGTGAGCCGTGACACAAGTGTCGCTAGAGGAGTGAGGGGCTGCAGTTCTGCCAGAACCTCAGCCAGCTTGGGAGGGAGAGGAAGGAGGGAAGAAAATAAACAACCTGAATTCTCCTCATTCCCAACCTCTGATGGCTTGTCGGGCCTTCTATTGGTTAATTCCAACAGCAAAGCACAGGGCAAGGGAGCCCATATGATTGAACCACAGAAGTCAGCCTCCTGGGGCTCAGAGCGGGGACAAGAAAGGCAAAGAATAAATTTTTAAAAAAAAATAGGTACTAAGGGCATCAAAAGAATAACCCCTACAGTCCTCACTTACACCCTGTCTTGGGCCAAAGACATGAGCTTATGATTTCCTGATGGCATACACAATTCCCTGATCTTGTGTCTTTGTTCACACCACCTCCTCTCTTTATGATGCCCTTCCCTGCAGAGGAGATCTGCTCAGGGTCATCTGAGAGTCACTGAGGGTTATATATTCATTTAAGAGTGTTTTGCTGCATGCCTGGTATACAGGGACATATTTGGTAGAATGAAGGATAGAGAGGAGCACAACTACTGCAGGAAAAGCCCCAAAGGTGGGGCTCATCAACTAGGAGGGATGCTCAAAGAAATCCCCACAGGCCTTCAACACTCTCTGTTCATAAAAGAAAGGAGAAGCCAGCTCTGGAAATGGAAATGCGGGCTCGTGTGTGATGATATCTGTCATTGGCAGCCGGGAGGCAAAGCCTGTCTGTCGGCAGCACCTCTCATGCCACGGTCAGGGGCTCATGGCAGGACCACTAGGGAAAGATGGGCTTCAGTGCCTGCATCCTCCTGGGCCAAGCCCCCTGCCCCTGCCGCCAGGCTCGAGTCCTCAGAACTGATCTGTGGAACAGTAAGGCCAGCTCTGCATGTCACAATTCTTTTCAGAGTAAAGGTTCTCCTCCCCACACAGTTCTTGCCTTTTCTGGAAGAAAAGAAAAGGAGAATCAACCCAGAGTGAATTCCTTGTAGCTGGCTATTTGTAGGCAGCAGATGCAGCCAGGAGCACACGCAGCATATTTGTCTAAAAGCTGCTACCAACGCATAAAGGCGGGGGCCCCTGCTTCTACCTCATCAGGGCCACTCTGAAAGATGGGGCTTGGTTTCCAGCCTTCAGGGGGACACTAAAGCCACATTTGCTTCCAAGGAGGGTAAGTGAGGCCAGGAGGGGTGGTAGGGGCTGGAGGGGGAATTCAAGTATTCTGATGGATCTAGAAAGCTGGTAAATATCCCTGCTATGATGCAAAACACTTTCAGAGAAAACTCAGCAGGGCTCAGGAGGAAGCTTCTCACTGGTGCAATCCCGGAACTTTTGCACTTAGCCTGGCAAAGCAGTAGAGAGCATGGACTCTGAAACCAGACTAAATGTGTTCAGATCCCATCCCCATTAACTAGCTGTGTGACCTTGGGCAATTGGGTACTCTCTCTGTGCCCCTCTGTTGGGAGGCTGAAATAAATCCACATTAAATAAATAGCACAGAGTAAATGCTCTCAAGAAAAGTATCTCTGTTTTCAGATGAAGATGATGGGGTGAAAGTTGGGTTACATAATTTGCCCAAGGTCATTCAGCTAGTAAGTTCTAGAGTTTAGGTTTGAAGAGTAGCAATAGGTATATCTAAAGATAAATTCACAGTTACAGCTACTGAGCAATGCTATGAAGAAAATGAGATGCTCACAGTGATCAGTGCACAGTGGAGGGCTCTCTTCGGAAGGGTGGTCATGGTTACCAAGCTGGGACTTGAAGCAAGAGAGCAATCAGTCACACAAAAAGCAAAGGGAGAAAATTCCAGGCAGAGAGAATGGCACAAGAAGAGACGCTGAAGAGGCAAAGAGAAGGTTGGAGTGACTGGAACAGGGTGATTAAGGAAGAAAGGAGAATGGGAAGAGCAGGCAGGATTCAGATCATGGTAAGACCTCACAGTCCATTAAAAAGATCTCAGATCCAAATGCAACAGGACGATGCTAGAGGGTCTTAAAAGGAAAGGCAAAGCAATCTGAATGTTTCTATGTGTGAGCCTTGGATGAAAGCACAGAGACTCTTAAAAACAACTGCATAGTGTTTAGTGGCTTATACCAGGGACATGTCAAGCTTACTGTCAACTAGGGATGGGCCTTGTGATCAGTTCGGAATAAAAGCATCACTCACATCCCAGCCTGAACTTGATATAGGTAAAATTTGTGTGTGTTTTCCATCATCACCATCATTGTCATTGCTCTTGCCATCATTATCAAATCATAGGCAAAGGTCAAAGTGATCCTGTGTTAGTCATGACTCCATTCAGATTCCCAGACAGAGATCCCCCCATCCCCAGGATCACAGCCAACAGCACAGTGTTCCAGCCACAATCCACACACAAACACATAAAGAGACCCTGACTGTAAAGGCTAGAAACAGTGTAGGTATCAACAGCCCCAAGCACAGACAGAGGGATGAAGACAGAGCAATCATGGGAATTGTGTGTTATATACAACCATTTATCAAATTCCTTTTGCCTGCATCATCAAAGAAGGACCATCAGCACCCACTGCCCCATTCCCTCTCTGTCTGAATGCTTGATGCATCACTACCTAATCTTAGGGTATTTACCCATTCATTCATACACCAAACATGACTAAATGAATCTGCTGTATCCCCTGTATCAGCTGTTAGGGAAATATTAAGACAAATAAAAAATCATCTCTGTCCTCAAGGAGCTGAAGTCTCTCTACAGACAAGCAAAAAGGCAATAATGCAATGTAACTGGACTTCAAGTACCAGGGAGAACAAGGAGCTGAGGAAGCCCTTAGGATGGACACTAAACCCAGGGGCACGGAGGAGGAAGGTGGGGATATGAAAGAGGGCGGGGCAGTGTATACAAGACCAGACCACTTCTGGGGCACACAGGGAACTGAAGGCACTCAGAGTGATTCAAGACCAACATCAAGGACTTCCCTGGTAGTCAAGTGGTTAAGACTCCATGCTTCCAACGCAGAGGGCGTGGGTTCAATCCCTGGTCAGGGAACTAAGATCCTACATGCTGCGTAGCAAAAATAGTCATCAAAATGGTGTTAAAGGGACACAGGGGGATACACATCAGGAAGAAGCTTAGGTTATGCTAAGAAATTAGGGACTTCTTCCAGATGCTATGAGAAGCCATTAAAGATTTTAAGGGAGTGCATGATGGTCATATTGCACTTCCTGTGTTCAGTGTGATGAGCAATGTAGAAGGGGGAGGGCTGGAGGCAGGAAAGCCAGGGAAGAGTCTACTCTTGTTCAGAGGATTAGCAGGGTGTACGCGAAGGCAGGAGCAAAGGGGTAGAAAGAAGGAGGGCTCTTAGGTAAGAGCAGGGTAGAATCCATAGGAGATTATGACCAAATGGATTTGGTAGGAAGACAGAAAGAGAAAGGTTGAAGTTTCCTTCCTTGTATGGGACAAGAGGCCATATGAAAAAGATCCCAGAAGCCAGTCTAGGGGGTCTGAACCTGACATAGACAGCTTCAGGAAAACACTAAATGATTTCAAGCAGAGGATAGACCATGGCTGTAGCTTAATATGATTAATATACCAACAGCTGTAAAGCAGGTTGGAGGAGAGACCCTGGCGGGTAGAAGATAAATATATGCATGCTCAGTCACTACATCGTGTCTGACTCTTTGTGACTCCATGGACTGCAGCCCGCCAGGCTCCTTTGTCCATGGGATTTCCCAGGCAAGAATACTGGAGTGTGTTGCCATTTCCTTCTTCAGGGGATCTCCCTAACCCAGGGATCAAACCTCCATCTCCTACATTGACAGTTGGGTTCTTTACCACTGAGCCATCTGAGAAGACAAATAAGAACTCTCTTATGATGGCTTACTAAGTGGGAAGAATTAAGGGTCTGAGCTAGGGATATAACCATGGTCACAAAAAAATATGAAAAACAATGGGGTGTAGGGGGCTAACAAGCAAGTTTTTTGAAAGGAATGTGATCAAGAGAAGGGTTGAAGCACTCTTCACCTTCACAAGAAGGTCATCATCATGCTCAGGCTCAGTCGTGTCCCTTTAATTTCTGAGACAGAGCAAAGCAGAGTGAGGCAGAGACCAGAGGTAACTTCCACGTGGACCAGAGCAAACGTAGTGAATCCATATTTGCCCTGATCTACTCAGTCACATCAGTAACTACGAAGATCCAGCTGAGAGTCAGTGCCCCACATTAAAAACCACATTGAGGGCAAGTACATAAGGCATGCATGTGTGCTCAGTTGCTCAGTCTTTGACTCTCTGAGACCCCGGGGGTTTTGGCGCACCAGGCTGCTCTGTCCATGGAATTCTCCAGGCAAGAATACTGGAGTGGGCCACCATTTCCTCCTCCGGGGGAATCTTCCCAGTCCAGGGATGGCACCTGAGTCCCCTTCATTGGCAGGTGGATTCTTTACCACTGAGCCACCTGGGAAATCTAGATATATAAAGACATATATAAATATTCAGACTCTATTGCTAAGTGAAAAAGCAAGTTACAAAATGATGGGTACGATCATCCTGTTTGTTAGAAAAGTGTGTGTGGACTGCACAGTCCACCAACAGACTGTTCACAGTGGCCATCTCTCAGAAGGGGAATTTGAGTTGATATTTATGTTCTTCTAGATGCTTTTTTGTATTTTCTACAATGAACAAGCGTGACTTTTGTAATCAGAAACCCAGCAGAGTTTAAAATATATTTGTTAAGCTCATATAGCATGGCTGTCTCCCAAAATTGAAGAGAGGGACCTGTTTGCTAACTTGTTTTTTCCAGTACATTTATGGTTCTTGAGAAGCAGAATAGTGTAAATACTCCTGATGGGAAAAGCTGAGGATTCTATTTCAAACTTGCATGGTCCCCCCATGACCTAGGAGAGCTCTCACTGCTCACCAAAGGGTCTTCTCCAAATCTTTACCCCAGTACGCAGGGTACTGACTTTAGGTCTCCCTCCCTGGAACTCCACACTGGGGCAGCAACACCCAGCAGGCTGCTGCTGCTGCTGCTGCTAAGTCACTTAAGTCGTGTCCGACTCTGTGCGACCCCAGAGACGGCAGCCCACCAGGCCCCCCCCCCGTCCCTGGGATTCTCCAGGCAAGAACACTGGAGTGAGTTGCCATTTCCTTCTCCAATGCATGAAAGTAAAAAGTGAAAGTGAAGTCACTCAGTCGTGTCCGACTCTTAGCAACCCCAGGGACTGTAAGCCCACCAGGCTCCTCCATCCATGGGATTTTCCAGGCAAGAGTACTGGAGTGGGGTGCCATTGCCTTCTCCAACCCAGCAGGCTATACATCCCTAAATCCTTCTTCCTTCCTTCCTCTCCAAACATATTACTGTTCCTTTTTATCTCTCCCCAAGACTCAACCCCAAATCTTCCAGTTCTGACAACCCAATCACCTCTCTTATTTCTGAATTTTCTTTCTCAAACTATTAAAAACATATCAGTCCCAAATCTTGGTGCAAACAGCATGTGTGTATGCTTAGTTGCTTCAGTCGTGTCCAACTCTTTGGACCCCATGGACTGTAGCCCATCAGGCTCCTCTGTCCCTGGGATTCTCCAGGCGAGAATACTGGAGTGGGTTGTCATTTCCTTCTCCAGGGGATCTTCCCTACTCAGGGATTGAACCCAAGTCTCTTACATCTCCTGCATTGGCAGTTGGGTTCTTTACCCCTAGTGCCAGCTGGGAAGCCCTGGGAACAGCGGCTGACTCAAATAAAAACACTCAGTTTTCTTTAAAGGGGAATGGAGGGCCAGAAGAATGTGAGCACATCAATCTAAACCTGCCAGGTTGCATATCCCCATCAGATATCTTAAAGATCAAACAGAATACAGCACTTGGATGCCAGTCACAAGTCATTGCTTGCAGAGGACTTCCAAAGAAATGAAGGCTCAGGCCTTTTCAGTAGGATGAATTCTACCCGTTAGTGATGGAGGACAGTGATGTAGACACAAACAGTGATGAAAGGGGGAAATCCCTACTAGAAGTTCTGCTGCTCTGTGGAGGAATTTCCCAGGAACTCATGGGACTGGGGGTTCCTGGAGTTTCTCACATTCCTCTGAATAGCCAGCAGTAACGGTAATGCCCTTTCCCCTTTCCTCATCTAGTCAGACTCACTGGTCGCTTAAGAGGGGATGTTCCACATTCTTTATCCATTCATTTGTCAATGGACATTCAGGTTGCTTCCATGTCCTATTAATAGCTATTGTAAATAGTGTTGCAATGAACATTGGGGTACATGAGTATTTTTGAAGGATGGTTTTCTCAGAAGCTGCTGCATAGCACAGGGAGCTGAGCTCCATGCTCTGTGGTAACCTAGAGGATGGGTGGGAGGGGGGCTCAAGAGTGAGGGGATATATGTCTACATATGGCTGATTCGCTTCATTGCACAGCAGAAACTAACACAACACTGTAAAGTAATTATACTCCAATAAAGAAACAAAATGGTTTAAATGATAAAAAGAACGTTCTCTCTTCTTACTCTACCAGATCCTCAAAAGCAGGGCCACTTTATCCTGTGTCTCACCCAGAGGCTAGTCTTCAATTTTAGAGTTAATGAAATAAGACACAGAAAAGTTAAACACAGTGCCCAAGGTCACCCAGGTATTTTTCATTTTGGTTATTTTACTTATCATTCTTTATTCTACCTGATTTCCAGCTTGGCTCTGTGAATCTCAAGAGGAACTTCCTAAAACAAGTATTGACAAGATCATAGGAAAGTAGTACCAAATGTGACCATGTGTGCCATTTAGAAGAACCCCAGGCTTTTACAGATGAGAAAACTGAAGCTATTCGGCCAAGCTGTCATCCCCAGTTCCCAAGCGGTTGCGTAATATCCACCATTAAAATTCAGCCCGTACTTGATTGCTGGAAGTCAGGTGACAGGAGAAAGCTATTAGGTGATAAAAGACAAAAGGATATGTTGGAGTTCTGTGATAAACAGGGAAGAAGAAATTAAGAACTGGGGCAGGCCAAAAGAGCACAAGATGTGGGGACTGTGTTCTGCTGACACTCACAAGATCAAAAACCAACAGAAGGAAGTCCACTTGACAAGGTTGATAGAGGCTTGGCTTCCAGGCTACACTCCCAGGCCCTGGCTGAATGTAGTCCAGATAACAAGCAGCGGGGAGACCCCAAGGAAAGCTTTACTCTCCAAGGAGTATGTGGTACAGCTAGAAAGTGAACTAGGTTTTAAAACATAAGAAGGAAGAGAAATGTCTGACGTTTTGATTTCCAGTTTGGGGTTTTTCTAATTCCAGTCAGCCCAGGGCCACCACCCTGCACAAATCTAGGCCTCATTTCACCCATGCAACATGGTGGTCCTAACAAATGTGTGACCTTGAAGAGAATCCTTTCCATCTCTGATGCAGAATGAGAAGCCCCCAGGGCAGTGTCTATAAAGAGAGCACCAGTAGAAAGGGTGGAGAGTTGGAAAGGCCAGAGCTGCTGGCTGGGCAGACAGGGGTTTCTGTGACCACAGGCCCACTGGGACTCAGAAAAACAACTCTCATTTATTCACAGTAACATCCAGAAAGGTAGCCCAAATAATTTAAATCTGTGACTATAAAAAAAAAAAACCCACTGTAGCTAAAAGTCAGCCTCCCCATCCACCAGATCTTTCAAAAACAGCTGCTAATAAAGAACAAAATTGAGTGGCTTAAGGTTTATTTCCTTTTACATTTCCTTTCTGGTCAAGGTGTTAATGAGGACGGAAGGCCCAAAGTGCACACAGAGAAGAGATGAAAATGGTCTGGAAAATATGAACTGTGTACTCACCCTTCAAACAAGGGAGGAATGATTCTAACATTGGTAAGTGGTAGACAGTCTTAGACAGTTCAAAGAGATTCCTTCCAGATGGCCATGAAGATTATAATGTAAACGAGGGGGGATGTGAAGTCTCAGTGGAGACCTGGCCTGGGAGTCGGTGGGACCTGGGGTAGGGCCCTGATTCCACCACCTCTCTGCATCTCAGTTGCTTCAACTATGAAGCAGTGTTAACATTATGGTTTAAAGTTCTAAAATCTTGGATAAAATTCTCCAAAATATCCAATATTGGGTCCTCTAAATAGAATTACAATACAATCAAACATATTTTTCTGGATCTTGTGATGATTAAATGAGAAAAGATCATGTAAATTTATGCTGTGCCAGGTAATATAAGCACTTAATATGCATTAAGTCATTTATTTCTATCAACGACTTTGCCAGGTAGGAAGTAATATAATCACTATTTCACAGATAAGCATGTTGAGGCTTAGAGAAGTTAGTGGATATGACTAAAGTCACACGTATATCAACTGATGGAACTGGGACTTCAAACAGATCTGTTCAAGTTCAAAGTCTATGTTAGTAAGCTCTGTGCAACAGAGTCACTCCAATAATAGGTGTACAAGTTCCTGAAACATAATTGATTCTCAATAAATATCAATAATGCTTAGATTATCACCCAGCATGATAAAGTGTTTTAATATAGGTTTACTGAATGGAAAACTAAATGAGCACATAAACTATATGTCACATGAGGCTGTTACACTGAGATCCTAGACTTCCAGTGGCCATTCAATCCTATGCTGCAGTAAATTCAATTACAGGGGGAACTTTAGGACAGTTGTCTTTTCAAAGAGCTGGGATCCAGAGTCTAAGAAACTGTGTCTATCCAAGGACAGAAGTATGGAAGAGTCTCCATAAGGCACAGCAACCACATTAGGCAAGAAAACTGGAGTGGGTTGCCAACTCCTTCTCCAGGGGATCTTCCCAACCCCAGAATCAAAGCCATGTCTCCTGTGTCTCCTGCACTGGCAGGTGGATTCTTTACCACTGAGCCACATGGGAAGCCCCCACTGCAGCACAGAAGCACCCATATTATACAGCTGACCTTTGAAAAATACAAACGTGAATTCACAGGTCTACTTATACTCCATTTTTTTTTCCAGTGGGAAATACTACGTGATCCAGGTTCCATAATCCAGAGTTCGTTGAATCTGCATGTGCCAAGGAACCATGGATAAAAAGAGCCGACTTTGAGTGACCTGCAGGTTTTCCACTGTGCAGAAGATCAGTGCCCCTAACCCCACATTGTTCAAGGGTCAACTGTACTTGGGGACTGAGACTCTGGTTTCAGTAAACCTTAAGAAGAATAAACAGACCAGGAAAGAAATTATCTTAATTTAATTTTACTTTTCTGCTCAGCTAATCCAAGAAAGACAGACAGAGAGAGGGGGAGGGAGGAAAGAAGGAAGCAGAGCTAGAATTCTGATGAGGAATTGCCCTGTGTTCCTTCCTGAAGTTCTTTTGACTCTACGCAGCCACACAAAAGAGAGCCTCTTCAGAACAGGGGTGATATTTAATTAGGCAGGATATGCACTTCATGCACCATGCAAGCAGAGAGAATCCTTTCAGAGCTATGATTATAAACTTCACCCCCCATCTCCCACCCCATAGCAATCCCAGCTAACAAACAGGAGAAAGGCTGTCTAAAAGGAAAGAAGCAGGCTTCTTGGCAGCAGACATCTGTGCAGGCAACAACCCCTCACTTTCCCAGTTCCTGCTCAATCCAGTCTCACCTCTCCCTTCTATCCTCTCCATTGCTTCTGCTGGAGACCTGGGTTGGTTGGTGGTATTTAGTCACTAAGTTGTGTCCAGCTGTTTGCCATCCCATGGACTGTAGCCCGCCAGGCTCCTCTGTCCATGGGATTTTCCAGGCAAGAATACTGGAGTGGGTTGCCATTTCCTTCTCCTGGCTCAGGGATTAAACCCACATCTCCTGCATTGCCCACATCTCCTGCATTACAAGCAGATTCTTTTACCACCAAGCCACCAAGGAAGCCTGGAGCCCTGGGTTACTGGGTGCTAAATGGTCCTGGATGGGAGTTCTCAGCTCCCAGAACTCCCACAACCACACCCAGTATCCAAGAGGTGAAGTCTCTCAACCTCACCAATGGCCCGCAAACGGTTTGAAAAACAAGAGAGCAGAAAATAAGGTTACAAGTAAATAAATCAGTGGAGCATGAAAGGAACCTTCTCAAAACACACAGACAGAGACAAGGGCAAACAGAGGCAAAAGAAATGAAGAACAATGTGCTCTGTCCTCCAAGGAACAGAAGAAGAAACAAAGTCCAAGGAACGTGGTGTTCCAAATTGCTAATCAATGCTGGATACCAACACCAGCAACTGCTAATAACCAAGGAAGAATCACCTCTCTCTGCTATAATTATTTCTGACACAGGTCTCCAGGAGGAGTGTCAAGACTCAGGTTAGCAGCTCAGTGTGATAATAACCCAAGATTACCAGAAATTCACAATGTCTGAAGAAAAGGAGGGCTTGGAGGAAGGGAAGTGGCAATTAGAAATACTTGTCAAGGTAATTACATTGTGAAGAGCGGGCATTTCACTTTTCAGCAGTCACTGGTGTAGGTTTTCTTCTGCCTGACTTTAGAAAAACATCTTCCAGGCAGGTAGAGCCGTGGAGGAATACATCAAATTTTCTGAAATAACACGGTGTGAAAAAAAAAAAAAAGTATTATTTCTGTCCAAATAATGTGCTGGATAATAAAAGCTTGAAATCCAAAAGGCTGAGAACAGTATTAACTGAGCAGCCAATGAAACTGTCTTAAGCCAACCAGCAGCCCCCTGCTCTTCTCACTCACAAGGTTCAGTCCATGTCAACATGTGTCCTCCAAAAAGACCAAGATAGCTCTCCAAGGACAAAGAGTTAAGGCTCCTCGACATTATGCTTCAATCACTCACTTTGTCCAAAATGGGCACATATAAAACTTTCCAGGCTGGAGCTGGTCAAAATATGTAAACTGAGAACAGTCCACCAAAGCCTCTGAGATACCAGTTCTGTAGGATTTGTAGCTATCCACTCACACCTTCAACCAAGAGGACAGTGCTTCTCTTCTGGTTCTTTGGAAAACCATGACGAAACCAAGAATCACAGCTACTCTCTTGATTCTCCACCACTGCCTTCAACACTGAGTTCCATCTCACCTCTAATAAGGAATGATGCATCTATTGTTAAAGTTTTTATTATCCAGCACACCATTATTTGGACAAAAATACTTTTTTTTTTTCCATATCATGTTGTTTCAGAAAATTTGATGTATTCCTCACAGCTCTACCTACCTGGAAGATGTTTTTCTTAAGTCAGGCAGAAGAAAACCTACACCAGCAACTGCTGAAAAGTGAAATGCCCACTCAAATGGGCAGTGAAGACTCTAAAAGGCAACTCTAAACATGTCAATCCCATGCTTAAATCAGTCCACGGTTTCCTGTTGCTTTTTGGACAATCTGTGATCTCCTTAGCATGACTACCTTCATTTCCAAGGCCCTCTGCGATCTAGTTTCTCACCAGATCTCTTAACTTAGCCCCAATACACTCACATCAAAATTTTGAACTATAGTGAATTGACGATAGTTCTTCAGATGCATCATGCTCCCCAAGGCTTCATATTTTTATGCCGACTGTTTACTCTGAGAATCCCTTTCACTTATTAAGACTCAGCTCTGGAGTTACCGCCACTCTGAAGCCTTCCTTAATCCCACCCCTGAGCCACCCCTATCAAATGTGATGCTGGCATCTTCTCTATGAGTTCTGACTGCCTCTATGCATTCCTGGATACCAACTCTCACACTCTGTGCCATTGATTTGTCCATTTCCCCCTCTGGGCTTCCCTGGTAGCTCAGACAGTAAAAAATCCGCCTGCAATGCAGGAGACCCAGGTTTGATCTTTGAGTTGGGAAGAGCCTCTGGAAAAGGGAATACCTACCCACATCAGTATTCTTGCCTGGAAAACCCCATGAATAAAGGAGCCTGGCGGGCTACAGTCGAAAAGACGGGTAACAAAGAGTTGGACACGGCTAAGTGACTAAGCATGTGTGCATTCCTTTCTCCCTCTAGACTGTGAGCAACTCGAGGGTCAGGGCTTGTGCCAGGCTCAAAACAAACGGATTCCATAGATCAAGGAAGAACGTTAAATCAGATAATGAAGACTGACTACTTGGTAGGTTCAGAAAGAACTAAGCCTCTCTAATAGATCACAGTTTTAAAAAGTCTAGGCATCAGAGACTCAACTCCATTAGTCAAGCATATTTTGTCTGGGCCCAGGTCTCTATTTTAGCAACATCTAACAAGTGTTTGGGCTTCCACAGTGGCTCAGTGGTAAAGAATCTGCTTGCCAATGCAGGAGACATGGGTTCCATCCCTGGGTCAGGAAGACCCCCTGGAAAAGGAAACGGCAACCCACTCCAGTATTCTTGCCTGGGAAATCCCATGGACAGAGGAGCCTGGCAGGCTGTAGTCCATGGGCTTGCAAAGAGTTGGACATGACTTAACAGCTAAACAACAACAAAGAGTTTTTAACTTGGGGGTTTACCAAGGATTTTTTAAGGATTTATTAAGAATGTGTAGAGAAAGGCAGTGAATATGAATGTCTCTCTCCTGTGCATCCTTGCCGAAGAATCTGTGATAAGTTGTAGGCAGGGACCAGGCCTGGGCCTGCCTGAGCCCTTTCCTGATGGCCCCACATGGTTCTGTCTTTATGGCTTCCTTGAGGCTGAAATGTAGTTTTAGTCTTGTCTTAAGCACTTAGCCAGAGAATAGCCTTTTAAGAACTGACTGCAGTTCATTTCTAAGAAGGTGCCACCCTTCTCAGCTCTGCAAAGTGCTGGCTATGCCTCTTTAACCCTCCAGCAGCAAGTTCCCATCCTGAGCTCCATGGCTGTGGTCTCTCTAACCAGCAGAGTCTCCATATTCTTCTGAGCAAGGGTGCTATTCAAGTTTGTTTGGTAGAAAGTCTTTTTCTGCTTTGATTCAAAATTATTTAGACCTTATCTGCACCATGCCATGTCATTTTCTTTGTAACAGCAGTGAACGTCCCCTGGACAGGCAATTTGAGACCTGATGTTAGCTGAATTACTCGATGGTGGGCTAAGGTCAAAAAGGGCCTGTGTGAGGCCAATTGAGGTGTATGGCCACCTCACAGGCCAGGTACTTACTTGCAAGGGGAGGAAGTGGCCTGCTAGGAGAGGAGATTGGGGCTCCATCCATGGAGGGATAAAGGAAGTAAGGAAATAAATGGATCCTGTGTGTAAGATTTCCAGCTGGGCTTTGCCGAATACAGACAGGGGTCACAAGCAGAAGCAAAGGAGCTGTTTTTCACAGGAATATTTGTGCTACCCCAGACACTCCAGTGCCACTTGAGGGCACAGAGAACAAGGTGTGACACTGATGTACAGTAAAGTGCGAATAGCGATGTCGGGAGAGAGCATCAAAAGCCAACACCTGAGTCAGGAAGGTACCAGCCTCAGGATACCCTCCCTCAAGGGTCCTGTGGATAAAAGACAACATCAAGAGCTAGGATCAGGAGAACATGAGCGGCACATCCTTGATCACTGATGAGACATCCCCTGGGAATGCCCAGGAATACGTGGATGGTGGCTGAGGGTGGGTGGGTGAGACTACAAAGAGACTAAGGTTTTGCAAATGCAGCTGGGACTCGAGTCATAAACATGCAAATTAGCACTCATAAACCAGGGGAGAAAGTTGACATTATTGTTAAAGCATTTGCATCATGTGCGAAGTTACAAAATCTGCTAAAGCCATTTCTGGTGTAATAGGTACTCAGTAAATATTGCTATGCTTGAACTACTATATACAAAATAGATAACTAATGAGAACCTACTGTATAGAACATATAACGGAATCAAGATTGCTGGGGAAAATATCAACAACCTCAGATATGTAGGTGATATCACCTTCATGGCAGAAGGTCAAGAGGAATTAAAGAGTCTCTTGAAGGTGAAAGAGGAGAGTGAAAAAGCTGGCTTAAACTTTAACATTCAAAAAACTAAGATCGTGGCACTGGGTACCATCACTTTATGGCAAATAGAAGGGGGAAAAGCAGAAACAGTGACATATTTTATTTTCTTGGGCTCCAAAACCACTACGGACAGTGATTGCAGCCACAAAATTAAAAGACACTTGCTCCTTGGAAGAAAAGCTATGACAAACCTAGACAGCGTATTTAAAAGCAGAGATATCACTTTGCTGACAGAGGTCCATGTAGTCAAAGCTACAGTTTTTCCAGTAGTCATGTACTTATGTGAGAGTTGGGCCATAAAGAAGGTTTAGCGCCAAAGAATTGATGCCTTCAAACTGTGGTGTTAGAGAAGAGTTGTTGTTTTTTGTTTTAATATAAATTTATTTATTTTAATTGGAGGTTAATTACTTTACAATATTGTATTGGTTTTGCCATACATCAACATGAATCTGCCACAGGTATACACGTGTTCCCCATCCCGAACCACCCCCCCTCCTCCCTCCCTGTACCATCCCTCTGGGTCGTCCCAGTGAGCAGTTTTTGTTTTGTTTTTTATTTTATTTTATTTTTTAACTTTACAATATTGTATTGGTTTTGCCATATATCAAAATGAATCCGCCACAGGTATACATGTGTTCCCCAACCTGAACCCTCCTCCCTCCTCCTTCCCCATACCATCCCTCTGGGTCGTCCCAGTGCACCAACCCCAAGCATCCAGTATCGTACATCGAACCTGGACTGGCGACTCATTTCATATATGATATTATACATGTTTCAATGCCATTCTCCCAAATCATCCCACCCTCTCCCTCTCCCACAGAGTCCAAAAGACTGTTCTATACATCAGTGTCTCTTTTGCTGTCTTGTATACAGGGTTATTGTTACCATCTTTCTAAATTCCATATATATGCGTTAGTATACTGTATTGGTGTTTTTCTTTCTGGCTTATTTCACTCTGTATAATAGGCTCCAGTTTCATCCACCTCATTAGAACTGATTCAAATGTATTCTTTTTAATGGCTGAGTAATACTCCATTGTGTATATGTACCACGGCTTTCTTATCCATTCATCTGCTGATGGACATCTAGGTTGCTTCCATGTCCTGGCTATTATAAACAGTGCTGCGATGAACACTGGGGTACATGTGTCTCTTTCAATTCTGGTTTCCTCAGTGTGTATGCCCAGCAGTGGGATTGCTGGGTCATAAGGCAGTTCTATTTCCAGTTTTTTAAGGAATCTCCACACTGTTCTCCATAGTGGCTGTACTAGTTTGCATTCCCACCAACAGTGTAAGAGGGTTCCCTTTTCTCCACACCCTCTCCAGCATTTATTGCTTGTAGACTTTTGGATTGCAGCCATTCTGACTGGTGTGAAATGGTACCTTATTGTGGTTTTGATTTGCATTTCTCTGATAATGAGTGATGTTGAGCATCTTTGGACAGCAAGGTGATCAAACCACTCAATACTAAAGGCAATCAACCCTGAATACTCATTGGAAGGACTGATGCTAAAGCTGAAGCTCCCATCCTTTGGCCACATGATGCAAAGAGCTGACTCATTGGAAAAGACCCTGATGTTGGGAAAGATTGAGAGTAGGAGAAGGGGGCAGCAGAGGATGACATGGTTGGATGGCATTACTGACTCGATGGACATGAATCTGAGCAAACTTTAGGAGATAGTGAAAGGCAGGGAAGCCTAACATGCTGCAGTCCATGGGGTCCCAAAGAGTCAGACACGACTTAGCAACTGAGCAACAACAATTGTAGAGCACAGGAAACTCTACTCAGCAGTGCTGTGTGGTGACCTAAATGAGAGGAGAATCCAAAAAAGAGGGGGTGTATGCGTACCTATTACTGATTCACTTTGTTGTACAGCAGAAACTAACATAATGTTATAAATCAAATATACTCCAATAAATTTTTTAAATAAAATATTGTTATGTCTGAGGTTGAAGAGAGATCATGGAACATGAGACCAGGTCTGATATGCAGAAAGTGCACACTGGAACGGCTGCACTAAGTCCCTACAACAAAGGTCTGCTCTGCATGGTGCCTGTGCCGTTCTACTCATTGTTCTGAATGCGGCCTCTATCAGATGACCCCACCCTCTCCCCTGGTGATTGACGAAGCACTTCTGGACTGGCTCCAAAGCCTGCAGGTTCAGCAACCTTCCCTGGAAGAAAGGACTGAAAGCCTTTTCCTCCCGGGTCCTCCTGTCCTCCACCTCTGCCTTCCCTCCACATCCACACCAGAACCAAATACATCGCAAAGTTCTCATCCCTCTTCTCTCATGGAGAGACTCAACATCTGTGTCTTGGGAACAGCGCAGCTCATCGCGTGTAGCATTTTGAAGTTTTGCCCTTAATGTGGGTGCTGGCCCGTCTGACGGTTGTTTCACAAAGAGTGGAGAAGGGTGTTTTACAGCTCAGCTGCTAGGAAGCACAGATGTTGCTGGCGGTGCTGCGGCGAGGTGGTAAAGTCTGTAAGGAAGGTCGGAGAGCATTAATTATCTTCCCACAGCTGTTCATTATCCTGCAGACACCTTGTCTTGCCATCTTGAGGACTGACAACCACATGATTCCAAAGCAAAGCAAGACAGGAGTTTAGAGGGAGGAAGGGAAGAACCACCTGAAGGTTACACTGGAGAGCAACACACGGAACAGCTTGAGAGGCCCTGCCTCGGCTTCCTGGAGGACCAGGTGATCACTGGGGACTCTGGGATGTGGCCTGGGGCTTGGTCCCGGTCGATCCAGCTGTGAATCCCAGCACAGGCAGCGTGTGAAACCCCTCACCCAGGTGCTGGGAAGACCAGGCAGGAGGGAAGTTAAGCCTTTTCCTTTTCCAATGTTAGCTTTCAAGTGTTGATAAAAGATACTGATTGGACAAGCCCTGTAACCTCAAATGCAGAACCAATTCAGTCAGAACAGAAGCAGTATTCTCATCCACAATCTGAAGAGAAACATTTTAGACCTCAGCATATCTAACCTGCTGAGATGTCGCCCAAGCTCCACTTCATTTTACTCCACACAAGCAAAGCACACACAATAGCCTCAAACACCGACAGAACACTATTCAAGCCGGCACCCGTGAGCTGTAGCCTGCCTGCCGTCACCAACACCTGGTTCTAAGATGGCACAGTTATGCCAGTACCTTAATTCTCCACACGTGGTGGTGGTCCCTGTGGTCCTGGGTCCTCTTCCCAGGGCAAGTGCCTTTCTCGCTTTGAAACTGGCTTCAAACCTCCAACCCTTCATGAAACCCTAAGGTCATAGCAGAAACATGACTACATCTCCTCACCTAACCCAGTGCCCTACACCCGTGTTCCTCAAGTGATCCACTCAAAAAGGAACCAAACGATGCTGACTGAGTCTCTATCTGCCCAAGCCAGGTAACCATCAAGTGCCCTTGCTCCACGATAAGAAAAGCCACCACAGTGAGAAGCCCGTGCCCCACAACTGGACAGGTGCCCCACTCGCTGCAACTAGAGAAAGCCTGGGTGTAGCAAAGCAGACCCAGCACCATCATAAATAAATAAATTCTTTAAAAATGAATATATAAAGGCTGCCTCCATCCCAGAGCCAGTCAATCACTTCAGCACTTTCCTGGTCCCACATCCCTCATCAAATGGACCACATCTAGGATTTTTCAAGAGCAAGCATTAAGATCTCTCTGTTTCCACTCCGTTGCCCCCTAAGTGGCAAGTCAGAGGTATCCATGTTTAAGTGGTTTTCTTCTTTTGTCAGTAGTTCCACTTTGGGCATTTTGCTATTTTTATATTATTTATACGGGTGTGATCCTTTTGTGATGATTATCTGTGATTAATCCTTGCAGCTATGGGAAAATCAGTGTAACGGCTTGTACCACATCTAACAAGAGTTGATGGCTGTGTAGCTTTTTTGTGTTAAGCAGCTTTGCAAGTTCACTTTAATTGACAAGAGGAAAAAATAGAGGATATGCAATTAAAAAGGTGTTTATTATTTATTTTTTAATTTATAATTTATAGAAAGTACATATAGAGGAGACCGATAATAAGGCATGCTTTCAGTGGGATCTAATGAAATTATGTGGCTTGGTGGCAGGGCCCTAGTGCCCTCCAGCAAAGGCCTTTGCTTATCTCCCTGGTTCTAAGCTGCCAAGAGACTGAGGTCACTCTCTGCCCAGTGAGAGGCAAGAGAAATGCAGAGGTTGTGAGAGTCCCAGGAATTTGATCCCAAACTCCCATTAAAGACAAGGGCTTTGCTCTGCTCAGTCGCTCAGTCATGTCCAACTCTTTGCAACCTTATGGACTATAGCCGGCCATATCCTCTGTCCATGGGATTTCCCAGGCAAGAATACTGGAGTGGGTTGCCATTTCCTCCTCCAGAGGATCTTCATGACCCAGGGATCGAACCTGCATCCCCTGAGTTTCCTGCATTGGCAGGCAGATTCTTTACCGCTGAGACACATGGGAAGCCCCTTAAAAGACAAGTGCATGCGTGCTTACTAAATTGCTTAGCCATGTCCGATTCTTTGCAACCCTATGGACTGTAGCCCACCAGGCTCCTCTATCCATGGGATTCTCCAGGCAAGAATACTGGAGTGAGTTTCCATGCCCTTCTCTGGGGGTTCTTCCCAACCCAGGGATCAAACTTATGTCTCCTGGCAGCCAGGTTCTTTACCACTAGCATCACCTGGGAAGCCCATAAAAGACAAGTGAAGTGAAGTGAAGTTGCTCACCTGTGTCTGACTCTTCGTGACCCCATGGACTATACAATCCATGGAATTCTCCAGGCCAGAATACTGGAGTGGATGGCCTTTTCCTTCTCCAGGGCATCTCCCCAACCCAGGGATTGAACTCAGGTCTCCTGCATTGCAGGCGGATTCTTTACCAACTGAGCTACAAGGGAAGCCCATAAAAGAGAAGAGCTAATTCTAAATCATCACACTCCATTTCTGACAATATGGGACAGGGAGAAGCCAAGCCCCACCCCACTGCCTGCTCAGCAAAGTGGATGGCTCCCCAAACACCAAGAGGCAAGCACAACTCAGTCCTCACATTTAAAGGGTTAAAGGGGGAGATTTACAGGACTATCTTTCTTCCCCTGAAACATCAAGCAGTTCATATGTACACATTTCTCTCCACTAAGACCTAATTTTCTACCATTTCCCTTGATTTGCAGCTCCCTTTTCCCCATTTCCTTGATTTAATGCCCAATTATTTTTTGTCCCATTGCCAGTAAAACAAAATATTTCATAACTGCTTCTGTGAGGTTTTTGGATACTGCCTTAAACATATGACTTACATACCTTCTATTGCAAAATTTAGAGAAATCGAGGGAACATTTAGTTACGAGTTCTGCATTTTTCTCACCCAGCTGACCTAAGCTTGATGCTGAAAAGCACAAAGCTATACTTTAACTGATTTCCTGTGTCTTCTCTGGCAGCTTCCACTCAGCATCCTTGCTGTCAGCTGAGAGCAGGGATGTTGAGACCTACCTTCTTCCACTTCTCCAGCCTCCTTTCCCCCCTCTGAACATGAAGGAACATAAGTGGACAGAGAACTAGCGGGCAGTCAGGAGGTTGGCGTTGGGTTGCATACCTGTCACCAACGGACTGCAGCCTCAGCTGGCTCAGCTCAGTAATTTGGTCCTTAGCTACCTCATCTATAGAACAGGGATTTGAATCAAATCACTTCTCATTCTCTTACAGCTCTGAAAACTCTAAATTCCTTTCCATGTCCTAGAAACAGAAATTAAACACCCAGACTTACGGGTCTGGTTTTGGTATTCGAGGAGGGAGAAAATAAAACATCAAGAGGCAAGTCTTCTCTACTATTAAAATCCTTTTTCTCTACTTAAGCCTCTTTTGGCCTAATTTTCACATGCACAGAGACAAGGCCAGTAGGACAGAAAGGAATCTCACCAAAGTTGTCTCTGCTTTGTGTGACAATCCCACTTCTTTTCCTGCTCATCCTGCTTTCTGGCTTACTGCTCTGTTTGCAATAAAAAGCTAAAATAACTTTGTTTTGAGAAATACATACAAACTTCATGAAAGTTGTAAAAACACTGGAGACAGTTTGGGGTATCCAAAAAACCATATTGCCAAACCTGCTCTGGAAATGTCATAGGATATGACCATGCAATTCCAGGTCTGCTAATAAGAAAACATGAACCTGTTAGTCATTCAGTTGTGTCCGACTCTGCGACTCCATCGACTGTTGCTCACCAGGCTCCTCTGTCCTTGGAATTCTCCAGGCAAGAATACTAGCATGGATAGCCATTCCCTTCTCCAGGGGATCTTCCTAATCCAGGGGCCATCCAGGTGTCCTGCATTGCTGGCAGATTCTTTACGGACTGAGCCACTGGGGAAATCCCTCTGCTAATAAAAAGGGGCCACCTCTTATTCAAAGCAAAACTTCCCTGCGTCAGCCTTCAGGTTCTGTCACATCTGACATCAGGCACCTGTTTGATTTCCACCACCCAGAGAGGGCATCAGCCAAGGGTCCAGGGCTGGGATAGGGTTCTATAGAGGGCACTTCCTTCTAGAGACAAGATCTAGAGGGGCAACCAAGACAGAGCTCCTGAAAAGATGAGATTCAAACCGAAGTTCAGAGACCACAAGAGGCAAGGAAGCCAGAAGTTCAAAACTGGGTAGAGAAAGCCCAAAGGGAAACTAGATTGGACTATGTATGAAGGGATTCCCATGAGCACCAAGACGAGAGGGAAGCCTGGCCAAATTACCAGCCCCAGGCTCAGAAGCAGTCGGGTTATATTGCACATCAATCACATTAGCCCTTGCTGAAGGGCCTAATACATTTTGTTCCCACCTGGGACAAACCAGCTCTCAAGTGCCTGGGGTTTCCAAGGTGACTGCTATAAACCATGATGGTATTAATATTTACTTTGTGGGGACAGGCAAGGATGGAATCAAGAAGATTCTGGAAAGAGAGTGGTTTGACCACACAATGTTCCCCCCAGACGAACCCCCTGCCTGCCACATGTCTATCTCCAATGTATCTCTAATTCTCAACCAAAGGAGCTCTGGAGCTTAAAGGCACCAGGATGAATACAGGGGAAGCCTCAGGGACCCTGGTAAGATTTTTCTAGATCTTCTAGATTTTTTTCCTAGAACTGGTGAAATTTTTCTCCATTGTGGGGCCTACTGAAAGCCTGGAGGCCCAGTTTCGGAATGTCCAGGTCAGAACTACAGATGCTAGTAGAGCTCATTGTGTGCAGATCACACACACACACACACACACACCACACACACCACGCACACCACGCACACCAGCAGGGGAAGGTCTATATCTGTCCCCAGTGAGGAAACCCAAAGGACAGGTGAGCTAAGTTCTCCCTGCTCTCAGGTTAGATGGGCACAAGGAGACCAGGAAGAAAAAAGCATCTTTCTAGAGTTCAGCTGTGATGCTGGTCCTCAGGGGTAAAGATCCCTTGGCCTCTCTCCAGAAACCTCCACCTAACAATCTCCAACAACCACACCTGAGCCTCAGGAGAAAGCAAGGAGAAACAACAGAACATCCAGCAGCTAAGAAGGTGTGATCACGTTGAACAGCATAGCCCTGCTATGTATGAGCTTCTACTGTAGGAAGAAATTAGAATCACAGCAAAAGTTGTTCATTTCTATTGATTCTAAAAAGAAATGGGATAATTTTATCACAATGAAGGAAGGCTTCCACTAGAATGATACATTAAACCTTCCCAAAAAAGTAAAATAAAATAAAAATAAACTATTGTGGGGAAAAAAAAAAACCACCCTTTTTTATCAAAAGCAAGTGGAGTTACTCACAACTCTCTTCCACAAGTAGGAAATGGGCATTTCCCTCTTTCATATTTCCTGATGAAATTTTTTTCTTGAAATTTTTTAAGTTAATAAAATAAAGGGATAGGGCCAAGGAAGACTTCCTCTTTTGTTGTTCCTAGCTTTTTACTACATCAGGTATAACTGTAATGCAAAGGAGCTGCTTTCATAAAGGCAACAAAAATTTATACAGCCAAATGAACATAGTTGATGGTATGTTGCTGCTGCTGCTAAGTCGCTTCAGTCGTGTCTGACTCTGTGCGACCCCATAGACGGCAGCCCACCAGCTTCCCCATCCCTGGGATTCTCCAGACAAGAACACTGGAGTAGGTTGCCATTTCCTTCTCCAATGCATGAAAGTGAAAAGTGAAAGTGAAGACACTGAGTCATGTCCGAGTCTAGCGACCCCATGGACTGCAGCCTACCAGGCTCCTCCGTCCATGGGATTTTCCAGGCAAAAGTACTGGAGTGGGGTGCCATTGGGGCTAATAAATAACACCTCTTTCTTCAACCCCTGGAGATTAAAACCAAATGAGAGGGCTTCTCTGGTAGATCAGTGTAAAGAAGTCGCCTGCTAATGCAGGAGACAAGGGTTCAAGCCCCAATCCAGGAGGATCCCTCATGCCATGAAGCGACTAAGCTTGTGCATCACAACTACTGAGGCTGTGCTCTAGAATCCCAGAGCCACAACCGCTGAGCACAGTACTGAAGGCTGCGTGCCCTAGAGCAAGCCTATGTTCCACAGCAGAAGCCACTGCATTGAGAAGCCTGTGCACAACTACAGAGTAGCCCCTGTTCACTGCAGCTAAAGAAAAGCCTGTGCAGCAATGAAGACACCAGCACAGCCAAAAGTAAATAGTAATAAATAAAACACTAAATGAGAGAAATACACCGAGCCCTAAAGATAGAATTCAAAATATTGCCAAGTTTTTTGACCATGAGGTTTTAGATCTGTGGCCAGGAGGGCTTGCTAATACTTTATCTCCAAGTTAATCAGACCCACACATGAAGACCTCTCCAGGGCAGGCCTCTCACTCACTTCAGGGCCAAGAGATGTCGCATACCTGAAAGTTGAGCCCGAAGGGGCTGAGCCATGCATGTCTGGTCCTCCCTAAGTTACCAGTCTTCTCCCTAAGTCACCATTAGTCTCAGTTATTCTTTGCCCCCTGGGAGGAGTGCAGGAGGCATGGATTAGCCAGTAACGCTATTCTAGAGGTAGCTCTTCACATAGATACATGAAGTCAGGGGAAGACACCTCCTCTGCCCACAATCCAATAACCATGTCCTTCAAAGTGGACCTGTTGGTACATTAGCACTTATATGTGGAATCTAGAAAAATGGTACAGGTGAACCTGTTTGCAGAGCAAGAATACAGATGAAGATGTAAAGAATGGATATGTGGGTACAGAAGGAGAAGGGGCAGGTGGGATGAACTGGTAGACTGGGTTTGACCTAAATACATGGAGAAGGGGGTGACAAAGGGTAAGATGGTTGGATGGCATCACTGACTCAATGGACATGAGTTTGAGCAAATTCCAGGAGATAGTGAAGGACAGGGAAGCCTGGCATGCTACAGTCTATGGGGTTGCAAAGAGTCAGATGCAACTTAGCGACTGAACAACAAGAACAACACAACCATGTGTACAATGGATGGATGGTGGGAATCTGCCGTATATGACCCAGGGAGCTCAGCTGAGTGCCCTGTGATGACCTACATGGGTAGAATAGTGGGGGGTCCAAGATGGAGGGAATAGATATGTATACATATAGCCGATTCACGTCACTGCACAGCAGAAGCTAACACAACATTGTAAAGCAATTATACTTCAACTTTAAAAAGTGGATCCTTTGGGACAGAGTCTCTTTTTTTCAGTGCTACAATTGTTAGAATATTTTTGAGATCCTCTTTAAGAATCCTATTCAGAGCCTGTAGCTATTCTTTCAATACCTTTCGTTATAAGAACGTTTCATATCTGAAGGTTAGACAGTCTAAAGTCATTGGAGTAAAGCAGGTAGAAACATTTTGGGTCAATATGAAGGTGACGGTGGAGAGATGAATGTGGTTTTCTTGTATGACATACAAACTGATGCTGAAGTCTGATCAATGTTTGTATGCAATGACACACCCTGGGCATGAGGGTATGGTTACCGGGGTGATACTTTCTGAAACTAAAAATCAGAACTTATGATCCGACAAACACTTTTTAAGCCACTTCCATATTTAAGAAGCCATTTTGCAAATATAACTTAGATGCTGAAATATTGTACTTTCTGACATATGTCAATTTTTTATGAACAGACTCAGATGAAATTTTGATGAAAACCTTTGCATTATCAATTCTAAACACACAATTGGTGTGTGTAAAGTACTTACCAGTTGATAACATTGAAGAAGGCAGTTTTCCATTTCACAAAATTGTGGTATATTTATGTAAAAAAAAAAATTACACTCATTGCTTTACAGTAAAACCTCAGATGTGAACAATGGTAAGAGTGTTCATACTGACCCAAGAAGCCCAAAAAGCTGTACCAGCTCAGCTGTTCATCAGAGAGAGGACTAAGCTAAAAATGAATAAACCATTTTTAACCATACTTTAGTCTCAGAAGAGGGATTCACCATGTTTTCCACTACATTTACATTTTCCATTGCTTTGCAATTAATTTTGTGAGACAGCCTCTTCTACAAGGCTGGAAACGAGTGATGGGATTCAAAAGGCAGATAGAAGAAGGTGAGGCATTAAAAGGCAATTAGAAGTTAAAGAGCCAAGAGCAGGTTCAAGGGCCCCTCTCTGAAAAATCCCTGGTGGTAAGAGGGCTTGTCCCTTCCAGTGGAGAGGGCAGCCAGGCACAGGGATCAGAGGAAGGACTAAGCCTTGGGAAAGCAGGCAGGGCTCAGTTTGATGAGCAGAAAGAAATAGGGGCTTTTCCCTCTACCTCCTCATAAGGAGGGTAAGACAGGGAGAAGGGGGAGGGAAGGAAGCTGGTAGGAAGCCCAAACAAATGACAGCTCTGTAATACAGGCTTTAAGAAACCGTAAGAAATATGGGACTCACTCGTCTCAGAGAATTGTGACATTTAGAAAATAGCTCCCAGCACAGCCGGGCCTGGTGGTCCCATCTGCATCGCACGAGAAAGGAACACGGAGGCCCCCAGGGCCACGTTACCGTAACAAACTGCTCTTCTGTGGCAGCCGGGAGGACTCCCATCAGAACTTCAGACTGTTCGCCCCTCTGCTCGGAAGAGATTTTCACTATCGTCCGGAAGACAGGAACAGCTGGGCTGTTAAAGTCAACAGGCTCCCACTTCCACACCAAGCAGATTGTGTCATAATTGGAAATGTGAAATTCACCTTCCGCTGCGTAGATGTTTAAGGCAGGGTGAGGGCTGTCTGCCATCGCCTCCAGACCCCAGGAAGGGCTAGTCCCAGACCTGAGTAAATGCTCCAGCCTTGTGGGCAAGGAGATGGGGCCACGGCCACTGCTAGGATGGGCTCAGAAGCCCTGTTGAGGGTGGGGGAGGGCAGCCAGTAAAGGAGACAGGAGGATGCAGCAGAGGCTAGGACCAAAACACAGCTTATTCACCACACAGCCTTACACCTGAAGTGTCCTCACTGACCCCCTCTACCTGGCTATGAAAATCTTTCTGTCCTCCAGGGTTCAGCTCAAATCCTGCCTGTTCCCTGAGACATCCTGGCCACCTCGAGGTACCCTCCCTTCTCTGAGGTGCCTCCGATTATGCCTACACATGGACACTCCCTGGAACCTAGAGGAGTCTTCCAGGTAGAGGGTCCTCAAACTTTAGGATCTAACGCCAGATGATTCAATGTGGAGCTGATGTAATAATAGAATAAAGTGCCCAATGCATGCCTGCTAAGTCGCTTCAGTCATATCCAACTCTTGCAACCCCATGGACTGTGGTCTACCAGCCTCCTCTGTCCATGGGAGTCTCCAGGAAAGAATACTTTCCTCCTTCAGGGGATCTTCCTGACCCAGGGATCAAACCCATGTTTCCTACAGCTCCTGCATTGCAGGTGAGTTCTTTACCACTGAGCCACCAGGGAAGCCCCCAAAGTGCCCAATAAATGTAATGTATTTGAATCATCCTGAAACCATCCCCTACCTGCTGTCCATGCAAAATTGTCTTCCATGTCCCTTGTGCCAAAAAGTTGGGGACCACTGTTCCATGGGACCAAGCCCTCTTTCCCTAAGCTGCCTTTTCCTTCCTTTTCCTTCAGTCCTTGTCTCTTTTAACTCCTTCCTAAAGTTCCCCTTCTTCCTTACTCTCCCCTCTAAACCACTCAGAACCACCCCTCCCCACACATCACATAGACCCAAGTCCTCGTGGGTAGCTCCTAAATTGCTCTGGCTCTGCTCGCTGTCATGAGTCAAAGATGGGTCTCCTCTGCCCCCAGTTCCTGCTGCTGGGCATGGTGGCGGGGGGCCCTCTGGGTCCCTGTGGAGGAGGAAGGTTTCCGGGTCTACCATTCCAGTTTGCCATTTGCTCTTTCCCCGAATATGTATCTAAACATACCAGACATCTGAAACTGTAAGGATTTATTCCCTGCCAAAATCCTTAAAGAGGGCTACTACGGAGACACGTTTTTCCTGTGAATGTAATTTTGAACTAATTTTTCTGCCAACAGCCTTTGTCCTCTCCCAATCTTCCTGCAGAGTGAAAGATACTGCGCCAAGTTTCTCCTCTTCAATTCCTGGGTTTCTGTCTGGCTTGTTTGGGAGGTGGAGGTGAAGAGGCTAAGTAAACTTTCCTATCAGCCAAAAAGTTGGATTTTCTTTCTCCCCATTTAGAGTGCAAATTCCTTTTTCCCCTACAGGATCTAACATAGCAACAGGCACATGGAGTTACTTCAGAGCGAGTTAGGCGGCAGAACTGGGACCGAATCCCAGGTGTGGTGGGCTCCAGACTTCCACATCACCTCAGCTCCACATCCCGTGCCACCCTCTGTTCCATGGTGTTCCATGGCTGGGCTTACCAGAAGACCCTCTGGTAAAACAAATAAGATATTTATGGTCTGGGGACTGGAGGACAGGGGTGTCCACAGCCAGCAAGTCCCGTCACCTATCCTTGCCAGTCCTTCTGGGCATGGTCTCTCAGCAAGGATCCAGGCCCTCAGGTGAAGAGGTGGCCTCCTCGGCCATTTAACATCTATAGCAATGTTATCAACCACCCTGTCCTAGCCTTTGCCAAGAAGCTGGAGCCCCAGCCAATACCCAGCCTGTGGCCAGGGAGAGCGGGTGAAGAGACCAGTCCAGGAACCGTACTTCCCCATTATAACTGGATTGAGAGTAAGAACAGGAAGCATAAAAAATTTATATTCTTTCCTATTGACAAGAATCATGCCACAGAGTCAGTCTAGCCAGCCACGGCGGCCCTAGATATCAGGACTGAGACTTTATACCAGGTCCATAGACAGAGGCTTTCATGCTTTTTTTTTTTTTTTTCGCTTTACAACCCTTTATTTCCAGTCACCTCTTACCCAGAGCCCTCAAATAGAAAAGCAGTAAAAATGGTAGAAATGAGAGAGGGGTCCCTGAGAACCAACTCTGGTTGGTTCTCTGCCTTGGTCCTCTTCCCAACTCAATTTCCCCCCACCTTCTCCCTCAGCCCCACCCTGGAGTCCCCAGAGCACGCTGGAGAGGAGCATTCTGAGAACTCTGGCATCGAAGCAGTCAGGCAGGCAGCCGTGGGGGCCGGGGAAGGCCAGGCAGACAGAAGAGTTGGCCGGCAAATCTGTTCTGCACACGGACCCTTGAAGTGAGCTCCTTTTGTTTCTGGAGAGTGAACAATGGCCTAGGGATCAGAACGAAAGCTGACACAGACCTGTCAACATCTCTAGCATTCAGAGCCTTTAAATATTCAAACACCAAGATTCTGAAGGATCTTTGACTTTTCTCTTCATTTTTTTTCCCTCCAAATGTCAACAAAGACCACTTTTGCTGAGTGAAGAATCTGGCCTTGCCTTTCCTGATGAAAAACAAAAGAGGTAATGTGAGAGAGAAGGCGAGTTTTGTTTTTTTGTTTTTGTTTTTTTCCAAAAAGGAGTATAAAGGATGAGGATTCTTGACTGTTCTGAAGGAGAGAACCAAAACAGAGAGAGAGAGAGGGGGGCTTGGAGAGTTACAGCCCAAAAGCCCCCCAAGTGTTGAAGTTTGGTCATGCCCTTCACTTCACAGATAAGTCAACTGATGCCCCTAGAAGTAAATAGAGTCAGGCTAGGTCATAAAGCCAAGCTAAAATAATAATAATAATTAAAACTGGAGCTCACTGTTTCTGGTAACTGCTTTTCACATGGGGAATGTTTTTAAAAGGGAAAGGCAGTAAAGGAATTGTCCTCCAATTAAATAAATGTTAAAAAACAAAAGAAGAAAGAAGGAAAGGGAAAGGGGATTCTCCCAGACTAAGGAGAAAAAACTCACAGCCCTGAATTAACTCTATCCTCAAGCATTCACCGAGTCCCTACTCTGTGTAACTGTCTGCCCTGGGGGCTAAGGATTAGAGATGAATGGGACATGGTCTCAAGGACCGCACCAGCCAGTAGGTGAGGCAGGCGGATCACAGTGACTGCAACACAACCTAGCAAGTGTCACGACTGTGCCGTGTGGGTGTTGTTGTGGGGATGGCAACAGGACCAGATCCATAATTTATGGGCCTCAGAGTGAAATAAAAATGCACAGTCCTTTATTTTTAAATTCTTTACAACTTTAAGATGGTGACAGCAGAGCATTCCATGAAACGCAGGGCCCTTCTGAGCCTGGGGCCCTGCATGACTGTGCAGGGGAAGCCAGGCCTGGGTGTCAGGAAGCACTTCACAGAGGAGATGCCTCCATAGAAAAGTCTGAAAAGACAAATGTCACCAGCAGATGAACAGGAAGAACAATTCAGAAAAAGATAGCGGCATGTCTACAGGCACGGAGGGGTAGGAGATGCACTGTATTTGAGACACTGACACAAGGTCAAGAAGGTCAGCGTCTGCAAACTGGGTGGGAGAGAAAGGAGGAAGGAGGCTGGCAAGGGAGCAGACGCCAAACATCAAGGTTCTTTTAGCCCACTAAGTCGCTCAATCATATCCAATTCTTTGCAACCCTCTGGACTGTAGCCTGCCAGGCTCCTCAGTCCATGAGATTCTCCAGGCAAGAATACTGGGGTGGGTTGCCACTTCCTTCTCCAGGGGCTTCTTCCCAACCCAAGGATCAAACCTGTGTCTCTTACATTTCCTGCACTGGCAGATGGGTTCTTTACCACTATCACCACTCATACTGGGTAGTTTTCTTGTGGGTATTGGTGAATCATTGAAGCTGCCCCAGGGGTAAATTCTAGTGGGTAATTTAGGGGGAAAAAAATTGGGCAGCAGGAGGAGTGTGGACTAGAGGAGAGGAAACCTGAAGCAGCTCCTAAATCGGGAGGTCAGCACAATAATCCAGACAGCAACCAAAGAGGAAACACCCAGAGGGCATCCAAATACTAACTATATCCAAATACTAAAGAACAAGCTCCTGACTGGAGAGGGAGATTTCAGGCTCCTGCACAGGGACCACTGAGTTCTTGAATGCAGATGCAGTTACCTGGAGAGAGAGAGAGAAAGCCCTGAAACAAAGATGCATGAGGAGGAAAGAGTCTTCCAAGGAGGGGTGTTAGAAGTATGAGGTCGACTGAGAGAGGAAATCACATTACTCAAGAGACAAAAGAGTGGGGTTTCCCTGGTGGCACGGGGTTAAGAATCTGCCTTCCAATGCAGGGGATGCAATTTCAATCCCTGGTCTGGAAAGATCCCACAGGCTGCCGGACAAATAAGCTGGTGCGCCACAACTACTGAATCCAGGGTCTCTGGAGCCCGCGTGCCATGATGAGAGAGCCTGCATGCCTGAATGAAGAGCTTGCCCACTGCAAGACCCAACGCAGCCATAAATAAATAGATAAGACAAAAGAGTTTCAGGGAGGAGGGGGTGGCCCACTTTAAACTAACAAGAGTAAGATGAGGACTATAGTGGCTGAGAGAACAGAGGAAAGAGACACAGGTGTAACATCCAAAGATGTAGACATAGTCGGTTGTTGTTTCCTGGACCACAGCAGTCTAGAAGAGCACATGGACAAGGGAAGGCTCTGAATCTGCCTGTCCATCTGCCCTGCGGCAGGTCCACTGCCTCATCCCAGGTTTTCCGGGGGCTGCAGCAGCCTGGTTTCCCCTAGAACTGGAGCAGAGACGCTCCTTCCCCCACTCACTCACTCACGGCTACCATATGCCCCTGCAAGAGGCGCCAGGGGCCACAGCTGACCTTGAGGATGACATGGGGCTGTGCATCTGCCTCGTGGCCACCTTCCCTCGTCCTCACATTGACGCAGTCATCCACCTCATTGCTAGCCATACCCTCACCTCTGCAGCTGCCAAGCTATTCGCACTGGGGTTACACTACTGCTACCAACCTTGAAACTTTCACGAGGCCCCATATAGGAAGGCCTTCTCCCCCCTGCATGTTAGAACTCAGCAGTACTTTTCTTTTACTTACTTTCCCTGCATAACAAATAGCTCATCTGTTTTAGTACTCAGTACAAGTTTCCTATAAAGACCCACTCAGGTATCAGTAAGCAAGGTCCATACAACATCACAGGAAATTTACCTGGCTCCCTGGCTCTCAGGCAGTGGACAGAGCTCCCCTGAGCCTCAGAGCTCCCGCAGTAGGCACACGGCCTAGAAGATCAACACAGAGCGTCCGTTAGCTGAGCTCCTGCTGGGTGCCTGGTGTTTCACACCTATTGTCTTGTTTGCTTCTCAATTCAAGCCCGTGAGGTACATTGTCCTGTTCCCCAGAAAAGGTAAACCAGGTCAACCAATGGTTGTATACCAGGACAAGGACTATTCAGGTCCCCCCGACCATGTCTGGAGGGAGAGGCCTTCATGCAGTCTTTTGTACTTTTCCACATCTTGAGCAATAATAGGAATCTGGCCTTGCCTCTTTCCAAAGATAGCAGAATAAGAATCAACCCACAGAACCTTTTCTCATTCTTGGCTTCCCACTCACTGGCTACCAGCCAGATTGTGGAAAAGGGACAGGCCAAATTGACTATGGTCCAAGGCCTCCAAAAGAGATATCTCTCATGACCCTGAAATAGCCAGGTGGTCTCACTCCCAGGAAGGCTTCCTGTTGTTCTCTGAGTGTGCGGGACACACCCACATGCACGCACACACATACACACACCCTCCTTCCTGCCCAGAGATAAACCACAGATGGAACCCACATCGTATTTGAAAATGCAAGCCAGTCCTCCACCCTGGTTCTGGCTTGTTTACAGTTGGCGTTGCTTCAGATTTGGCCTCCATCCATTCCGACTGGCTGATGCTCATGCCATATCTGTTGGCTAAATATTTTTTATATCAGCCTTGATTCTGGAGACAATGAGATCCAGACAGGTTAAGTAATATTCTCATGGACACTCAGCTGTTAAATAGCAGAGCCAGCTTTCGCAACCAGCTCTATCTCACTCCATAGCCTCTTGCTCTTAGCCCCGATGCTCTGTACACCGTGCCTCTCACTGCCAGAGTGCCTATAGGGTTAGCATGTAGACAGACCCCCAGCATTCTCCCAAACATGCTTAGATAGTCCATCATGGAAATTCAAAGTCAACTCTGTTTGGAAGCTTGGGTATATACAACAAGGCAAGAACTCTAGGGAAAGGCAAATGATGAATCCCATTTTTTACAAATCTCATGAATTTCAGAGAAGCCCTCTAGTTGGGTGGATGAGCCAAGGTTTTTTCATTCTCTGAACTGGATTACTAGTTCCTGAGCAGTGCCCGTAAATCAACATGCTTTCAGTTTCTAGGCCTTTGTTTGTGTTATTGTATGCTTTTTAAATCCTCAGCTTGTTAGAAGGTGACCCTCCTGAGTTCAGGGCAGTGGACCAGCCTACATACTACCCAGACAAGAGGAGATACTGAACTGAAACAGATGCAAGTAGCCAGACCTCTGCTCTCCTGTGAAATAATGTCCAGGAAGCAAAAAGCAAGGCACAGGCATCTCAGCAGCACTGCCCAGCAGGCTGAGGGGATGGGAACAACGAGTGCTTTGTTTTCTGCTCGTCTCTACCCCTTCGAGTCCAGAGGGGCAGTGGTTCTCAAAGCATGGCCTGGAGCAGCAGCAGCAGCAGCATCACCTGGAAACTCGTGAGAAGTGCAAATGCTCTAGCCTCACATCGTAACTACTAAACCAGAGTTTTAACCAGCCCATCTGCTGATTCTGATGTGCACTAACATTTAAAAGCCACTGCACTAGAAGTCTGCAAAGATTCAAAGTTACAATAATCTGTCACTTTGATTAATAGAAATTAGGAACCATAAGCCTTTCTAGAGGTAATGTGAAACAAGCATGAACTTCAGAGTCAAGTAACTGTGGGACTGTATCCCATCTCCACCACTTACTAGCCATGTGACTTTCAGTACATCACTTCACATTTCTAAGAATTCTTTTCAACATCTGTACAATGGAAATCATAAAACCCAGCACAATGCCTGGCATATGAATGTGCTAAACAGAAAGTAATAATTTTCATGATGCTTCATGGTTTCCTTTGTGGCTCAGATGGTAAAGAATCTGCCTGCAATGCAGGAGACCCAGGTTCCATCCCTCCTGGGTTGGGAAGATCCCCTATAAGAGGGCATGGTTACCCACTCCAGTATTCTTGCCTGGAGAACCCCACAGACACAGGAGCCTGGTACACTACAGTCCATGGGGTTGCAAAGCGTCAGACACGACTGAGCTACTAACACTAACACTTCATGTTAATCAGCAACTGCGCACAGCAGCCAAATGCTATTGAGTTTCTTCCTCTCCTGTAAGTAGACTACAGGGAACATCCACCCAAGGGGAGGGATGGGCAGAGTGGAGAGCCAGGTGGGGAGAGTTTCAACCTTCAGTGGTTCCATGTGTGCTCAGAGAGAATAACAGGATCACAGTGATCTGATGAGCACAGTTGGGGAGCAGTACATTCGAGGCCCAGTGCCAGACCTCCGGGGACAGACCGTCACCATGGAAAAGCTGACTCTCCTTCATGCCAACACTCCCATAAGAAACCATCCCTTTGAGAAACCGAAGTGTAGCGCCAAACTCTAATTATCACGAGCAGAGTAGGGCCACCAAGCAAACCACACAGCACATCTTCCCAGAACAGGACTATAGGAGGGGACAGGAGGCAAAGAATCAGGGGCAGCGTGGACCCCTGACACAAGGTCAGAAGGTAGGAGATGTGTGGAGGTAGCTTGCAGCAGAGCTTACCAACTTTAATATGTGGCTAATTCACTCATTAAAATGCAAATTCTGAATCAGCAGTTCTGGGATGGTGCCTGAGACTCTGCATTGTTGCCAGCTCCCAGGAAAGGCTACACTTCCAATAGCCCTTTTGAACGATAAAAACAATGAGGAGCCGACTCATTGGTAAAGACGCTGGTGCTGGGAGAGATTGAAGGCAAAAGGAAAAGGGGGCGAAAGAGGATGAGATGGTTAGATAGTATCACCAATGCTATGGACATGAATTTGAGCAAACTCCAGGGGGTAGTAGAGCACAGAGGAGCCTGGCGGGCTGCAGTCCATGGGGTGAACTTAGCAACTGAACAACAACCGTGTTTATCATGGAGTTTAGAAGTTTGGATCCCAGTTCTGATCCAGCTTGTGTGGCACAGGGGCCCTGAGAAAGTCACTTAACCTCTCTGAACCTGTTTCCTCATCTGTAAAATGGGAAAGTTGATGTTTACTGCGCTGAATTCTAAGAACTTCAGATGATAATATATATATTAGTCTAGCATAGTGCCTGCTGCTTGGTACTCCCTTGAGAGATGGTAGCTGTGGTGAACATCACCTGTAAGGCCAGAAACACAAAGGGGTGAGGGCTGCACACTCTTAAGCTGGACTGTGAGAGGACCTAGGGTTTGGTGGTGCTTTGATCAGGTTGCTAGGATTTCCCAGCTGGCTCTCTAAATTATTCTCTAGCCCCTCTGCCTTTTCAGCCCTGAAACCTGGGCATTCCCAGGCTTAGCCTTTGATTCTCTGTGCTTCTCTCTCCTCCCCAACTCTGGCCTCACCCCCATTCCAGCTCCAGTTCTCACCCTCGAGGAGAGAGGTTGTTGCTCAGTCACTAAGTCATGTCTGACTCCTTGCAACCCCATGGACTGCAGCATGCCAGGCTCGTCTGGCTTCCACTATCTCCCAACATTTGCTCAAGTTCATGTCTGTTGAGTTGGTGACATTATCTAACCATCTTATTCTCTGCTGCCCCTTCTCTTTTTGCCTTCAGTCTTTCCCAGCATCAGGGCCTGTTCCAATGAGTCGGATCTTCTCATCAGGTGCTTCGTATTCTTGATTCCCCTTCCTGATCCTCAGTCCTACTTTTCCTCCGTCTCTGCTTGGAATCCCATTGTCTATTCTATTCAGCTTGCCTAGATTCAGCGTCCTCATCTGATTACTCCACAAATCAGCACAGCTGCTTGCTCCCCTGCCTCTGCCAGAGCTCTCAGCTTCTTAGCTTAGACATCCTTTGTCCAGGCAGCCTCCCCTGGTCAGGCGGGATGAGATGCCCTCCATGTGCTCCAGCAGCACCCGGCACACACGCCTAGAATAGCAGTCACCCTACCATGCTGTCCTTTCCCGTGCATTTGGCCCTCTCCACCGCTGCACGGGGACCTCCTGGAGGGTTGGATCCCTTGTCTTCACCACCTGTGATCCCCAGGGCGTGACACACAATGGCTTAAATTCCAACCTGACAATCCCTCTTTACCCAGGAAATTCCCGAGGAAGCTGGGCATGCAAGAAATAATGGCACACTAGGATGGGAGGAACCACTATTACTGGGTCACTGTTCAGTCCCACCACAGTAGAACTGATACCCACTGGGGTTCTTGGTTTTCCCCAATCAATAGAAATTGATAAGAGGCCAGACAAGAAATTCAGGCAAGGCTTTATGGAGGCTCCTGCGGCTGCAGGAGGCAGAAGAACAAGTAACAGGTTCCCTGGCTCACTCCCCAGGGGTGGTGAGGGGTGAGCTGGTTCCCTATATGGGGTGAGCACAGGGGGTGGGTCCAGGCGTTGGGCCCAAGGGCTGGCTTAGGTGGTTTGAGTACAAGGAGACATGCACAGTACCCTGATTTCGCTCTTGGCTCTTCAGAAACGGCGACTGGGTTTTTTTGGACCTTTTGTATCTTCTTGTCCCAAATTTGTCATGGCTACATGTGCTCACAGTTATTTTTCAGCTCAGTTCAGTTCAGTCACTCAGTCGTGTCTGACTCTTTGCAACCCCATGAATCACAGCACTCCAGGCCTCACTGTTGATCACCAACTCCCGGAGTTCACTCAGACTCATGTCCATCAAGTCAGTGATGCCATCCAGCCATCTCATCCTCTGTCATTCCCTTCTCCTCCTGCCGCCAACCCCTCCCAGCATCAGAGTCTTTTCCAATGAGTCAGCTCTTCTCATGAGGTGGCCAAAGTACTGGAGTTTCAGCTTTAGCATCATTCCTTCCAAAGAAATCCCAGGGCTGATCTCCTTCAGAATGGACTGGCTGGACCTCCTTGCAGTCCAAGGGACTCTCAAGAGTCTTCTCCAACACCACAGTTCAAAAGCATCAATTCTTCGGCACTCAGCCTTCTTCACAGTCCAACTCTCACATCCATACATGACCACAGGAAAAACCATAGCCTTGACTAGACGAACCTTTGTTGGCAAAGTAATGTCTCTGCTCTTGAATATGCTATCTAGGTTGGTCATAACTTTCCTTCCAAGGAGTAAGCGTCTTTTAATTTCATGGCTGCAGTCACCATCTGCAGTGATTTTGGAGCCCAAAAAAATAAAGTCTGACACTGTTTCCACTGTTTCCCCATCGATTTCCCATGAAGTGATGGGACCAGATGCCATGATCTTCATTTTCTGAATGTTGAGCTTTAAGCCAACTTTTTCACTCTCCTCTTTCACTTTCATCAAGAGGCTTTTGAGTTCCTCTTCACTTTCTGCCATAAGGGTGGTGTCATCTGCATATCTGAGGTTACTGATATTTCTCCTGGCAATCTTGATTCAAGCTTGTGCTTCTTCCAGCCCAGTGTGTCTCATGATGTACTCTGCATAGAAGTTAAATAATCAGGGTGACAATATACTGCCTTGATGTACTCCTTTTCCTATTTGGAACCAGTCTGTTGTTCCATGTACAGCTCTAACTGTTGCTTCCTGACCTGCATACAGATATCTCAAGAGGCAGGTCAGGTGGTTTGGTATTCCATCTCTTTCAGAATTTTCCACAGTTTATTGTGATCCACACAGTCAAAGGCTTTGGCATAATCAATAAAGCAGAAATAGATGTTTTTCTGGAACTCTCTTGCTTTTTCCATGATCCAGCGGATGTTGGCAATTTGATCTATGGTTCCTCTGCCTTTTCTAAAACCAGCTTGAGCATCAGGAAGTTCACGGTTCACATATTGCTGAAGCCTGGCTTGGAGAATTTTGAGCATCACTTTACTAGCATGTGAGATGAGTGCAATTGTGCAGTAGTTTGAGCATTCTTTGCCATTGCCTTTCTTTGGGATTGGAATGAAAACTGACCTTTTCCAGTCCTTTGGCCACTGCTGAGTTTTCCAAATTTGCTGGCATATTGAGTGCAGCACTTTCAGAGCATCATCTTTCAGTTATTTTTAGTCCCCTATAATTTCTTTGTATTTTGTTGCTCAAGGAGATGTTTGTCCAGGTGCAAGAACTGCAGCAAAGTGTCCCAGGTCCCAGGTTTCAGCCTGTCTCAGAATTCAGATGGAGCTAACTAAGCATCAGGTTCAGGCTGGGAATCCAAGTGTAGGCTCTTGGCTCTCCCTAGCCTGAATCCAGACTTTGGGAGTCATCACCTCTGGCTAGTCCCATAGGAAAGAAACCCAGAACCTCGATGAGAATGCCCCGAAGGGGAGAGGATATATGGAAAAGGAAGGGAAGTGGAACAAAGGAAGGGGAGGAGAGTGGAGGGAGCAGAAATGGAAGGAAAAGGGAAAAGAAAGAAGGGAGGAGGAAGGGAGGGAGGAAGGCGGAGGAGGGAGAGAAAGACGTTCCTCCACATCTTCTTGCCCTCCCTCTCAGCACTTTGTGATCTACATTAACTTAAGCTCTTTCTCGACAAATAAGAATCCTTTCTTTTTTGGGGGAAAAAAAAGGTGGCAGGAGAAAATTGGACTAAATAACAAGATTATTTTTGATGGGCTGGAGAAAGAGGGAAATTCATAAACACTGCCAATTTAATAAATTTTGTCTCCTCACATAGGAACATGTCCTAGCACTGTGTCTCACACAATATATTGCTTAATAAAATAAAGGATGAATTATAAAATAGTCTGTAGGGAAAATACTTGTAAAATGAAATGTTATTGTCATAATCATCACCACATTATTCTGGGCTGTCCCTAGTGTGTGGTATCTTAAAGTCTCCAATCAACCTTCATATATTCAATATTCCAAGGCTCAAAGGACCTCAAAATGAGCCTTAATGTTAGTTCAGAATTTACTCTGGGTCAACACTACCAATGTCTACTCCATAAACACTGGTGCCTTCCATCAAACAGAAAAATATTTTGAAGCATTTTTCTATGCATTTTTCATTCCTGGTAATTTGGTAGCTTGTGTTGCCCACCAGCCCTCTAAACTCAGAGTCAGAGTTATCCATGGCTTGGGGGTAGAGTAGAAGAGAAAACAAGGAATTAAGTTTTCCAAGAAGAAGGTGGCTTTGACATCCTAATTTAATTTTTTTTAATTCACAGAAAAGACAGCAATCTTGAAAGCCCAGGGTTTTCAGTGCAAGAACCAGGCACTTGAGAAAATGAAAAAAGCCTTTCTGGACTCCATAGAGTAGGCAGGATGGAAGAGATGAAGTGGGAACAGTTTGCCCCTACTAGATGAGAAGAAACTCAAGGAAAATCACAGAGAAAGACATCGAGGAAATTAAATTACATGTAAGTGAGTGTCCTGAGAGGACCCTGTTAGAGTCCACAAGGGGCTCATAGCATATAGTTTAAAAATGGCTCATTGTGGTGACCTGCCAAACAAGGGATGAAGTCACAGTGGCCACATTGCCCTGGTGGGCATCCTGTTTTTTCCTTAAGGTGATATCCTATTCTTCCCTGCTGGTGCCAGTTTCTCAAGACTACGTGACCACCCGACCATGAGAATCCTCCGACCACATGACTCCAAGACCTCAGCTGCAGGCTAAAGATAAACTAAGGCCGCCTCCCTTCAGGGCACAATTTCCCATTGATAGGATATAATAAGAGTCAGCTGTAAAGGGGGAGCACTGGTTTTTCTCTAAAGCCAATCACTTTCTTTCTTCCTATAATGAATCTTTTCTCTGCCTGAATGCCCAGCTCCCTCTTTTTCGCCACACTTGCCGTACAGACCCTGTCTGTCCCTTCCAAGGCACCCCTCCAGGCTGTTGCTTCCATCACCCCAAGTGGGAATGAGGAGCCCCCATCAGAGGAGATATATCATCCTGCAGCACACACACAGGCAGGTGTATGCACACACAAACACACACATGCACACAAATTTTAACCCTGGCAATTTCATAAGATCATTGTGGCTAGCAAGAACTGAGTCAAGACACAAATTGGGTGGGTAGTCACTCGGACTGAACCAGGAAGACAAAGCACACGTTACATCAGCCACAGACGCTGAGACAACCAATGCGGTGAGAATAACATCCCCAAACCAAACAGACCAACTACTCCAGCTCAGAGGCCAGCCAGGACCAGAAGCCAGAAAACAAGCCAGACAGGAATCTTCCCACTTCTTGCTTCCATGATTCCATGGTTCCTGCATTAGGCACCATTCCAGGCAGGCGACAAGAGAAGAACACTGATAAAAGACAACTTTTTGAATTCTAAAATACCTGAGTTTTGACTGTCGAATTAGTTAAAAGAGACTACAAATTGAGCCAGAATTTGACTAAGCTTACCTTTAATTCTCAAGAATACGCCTTTCCACAACAGCAAAAAATGATGGCTAATGACAGTTATAGAAAAACAGCATGACATTGAGCACGTCTGAGCTGTGACTAAGCTTCAAACCCACCACAGGTCTTGGTTTTGAGCAATAGTGAGAGCAGAGCAGAAGTCTCTCTTCCTTGTGAAGTTTATCACCCAGTGAGATGGCAATCATGAAACAGGCAGCCTCACAATAATTACAGCACAGCAGATGTGCTTGGTGCCATGAAGTACAGGGAGGAAAGAGAGGAAGACCCAGGTCCCAAATCATCTGTCCTACCTACCCCTTGTGATGTCAGAAATGAAACATGTAGAAATGAATTCAGCTGGTAAATCATTGCTTTTCTCTCTCAAGACTCTTTAAAATGCAAAGACCTATGGGAGGAGTTATTTGTAAATTTGCTAACCTTTCCATTTTGAGAGTTTGACAACTCTTGTTGAGTTTAAAAGACCAAAATGCAGGAAAGTTCCCAAATGCTACTGGGGAGAGCAGGGAGCAGCATGAAAGGAGGCACACACAGGGTCCGAGGTTCCCACAACACATCTGTTTGGCTCTCTTGCCCAGGGTGGCTCCACCCTAGACAATGGCACTCGGATCTTAACAGAAGTTTAAAGTAATCCTCTGGGTTGGATCTGATGCCTTAGGAACTACAGTGGCATAGAGACCACCTAGCTCTTGGGATAGTTTTGACTCCCGGAAAGAAGTCAGGCTCTTCCCTAAAGTCAAGAAATTTCAGCTTTCATCTCAGTGCTCAGTGGGAAGCAAGGCCCTTCTTCCAGTGAGGACAGGAGACCTAGTTAACCCCAAATCCCTCTGACTTCCAGGAAGCAGTTTCCATGCTCCCTAATCATGACAGACAATGCCATCTGTGGTTAAATCCACTGCTCTAAAGTTCAGCAAAACTCAGATTCAGCCACTTACAGAACGAGGGACTTTGGACAAGTTACTTGACCTCTTTGAACCTTCAGTCTCATCTGCAGAATGTGAATGATAACCATAGTTATCTCATGGGTCACTCTGAGATCAGATGAGATACCATATGTGGCGTGCTTTCTGCAGTTATCTGCTATTTACCAGAGTTCAGAGAGAGGCAGCTGTGTGACAGTCACATGCAGCCACCCGGTCAGGGTGGGACCATTTGGACCAATGCCGCCAGCAACAGCATCATCTGAGTGCTTGTTAGACCCACCTCAGGCCCATGGAATCTGTGTTTTAGCAAACTTTCCAAGTGACTTTTATACATACTTGGTTTTGAGAAGCACAACTCTGTGTGTAATCACAGATAGTCCTGAAGTCACAGGCAGAGTATCTTCAGCAAGTCCTGCCTTCTCCAGAGGCAGTGATCCCTGTCTCAGATATCTTGTTTAAGATTGATGAGAACATTCAAGAATACGCCTGAAAGGGCTCTGCAATGCATCAGACAATGTGGAAATGGATGAGAGCATGATGATTCCCCAGCATTTGCAATAGGACCCTTTAAAAGGAACACAGCCAAGTCCTTGGCTTTCCCTCCTGGCTCTCGGCAGAACCTCCTACGGCTCTCAGAGGATATTGACCCAGAATTCCCCGCTTGTTCCCTTGGAAGAGCAAGCTGACTCTGACAGCTCAACTGTACGTGGTGTATCATCAAATCCCTGCAGCTCAGACCTGACACGATTCCTTCTGGTTCCTGGCCGGTACAGTATTCCCAGTGCGGTGGGGTTCTTGGGGTCTCAGGAGCTTTTTGCAGATGGAGCCTGGCTTTCAGGCAGCCCCAGGATTTGGATCAAAACCAGTGAATGCAATGATCATTGGGAGCAATGTCTTCTTCAATTATGGTTTCCTGAGGGCATATGCCCAGTAGTAGGATTGCTGGATCATAGGTTAGTTTTATTCTTAGTTTTTTAAAGACTCTCCACACTCTTCTCCATAATGACTGCATCAGTTTTCATTCCTACCAACAGTTTAAAAGGTTTCCCTTTTCTCCACACCTCCTCCCAAAGCTGGTGCTCTATGATGACCTAGAAGAGTGGGATGGGGAGTGAGGTGGGAGAGTGGTTTAATGGAAAGGACGTATTTATACCTATGACCGATTCATGTTGACATATGGCAGAAACAGTCACAATATTGTAGAGTAAGTATCCTCCAATTAAAAATGAAATAACAAAAACCAGTGAATGGGCAGAAGCAGTGGAATCAGGTTTCACACCCAAATAAGGAAGAACCCTGCAGCCATCAGAAAGTTGCATGGGCACTTCCCTGATGGTCCAGTGGTTAAGAATCCACCCGCCAACACAGGGGACATGGGTTCCATCCCTGGTCTGGGAAGATTCCACCTGCTGTGAGACAGCTAAGCCTGTGCACCACAACTACTGAAGCCCGCGTGCCCTAGAGCCGGTGCTCCACAACGAGAGAAGCCACCGAAATGAGAAGCCCATGCACTGCAGCTAGAGAGTAGACTCTGCTCATTCACAGCTAGAGAAAGCTCACTAGCAGCAACAAAGATCCAGCGCAGCCATAAACAAACAAATAAAAAAAATTCTTTTAAAGAAGACGAAACTAGCATGAACTTCCCAGGGAAGGGGGGCGTGAGATCCCTGACCCAGGGGCTGGTCACGCACAGGCATGAAATCTTTTATAATTTCCCTTCCCTTCCTGCCCTACTCTCCTAGTTTCTGTGTGCTCTGTCTGACCATCTGAGGGCCCTCTTCAAAGAACTTACCCTTCTTGCACTGTGCTGGTATTTATTCCTCACCTATCGTGCACCAGGTGCTGTCCTAGACATCAGCAGGAAGGTTCCTGCTCTCAAGGAGCTTCTGGTCTAATAGGCAGTTTTGACTGGGGGAGCAGGGAAGGCTTCTCTGAACAGCTGGTGTTTTCCATTGAGATCGACATTACAGGAAGGAGCCAGCCATGGGACAACTATGTGGACAAGCATTTCAGGCCAAGGGAACATCTGGTAGCAAGGCAGGGCCTAAGCAGGAACCTGTAGCACTATGAGTTTGGGTGAGTAACAAGGGGAAGAGATGGCGAAAAAGTCAGGGAGGGACCAGATCCAGGGGGAAAGGCTTTGTGAGCCAGTGGAACTGGTGAGGATTTTTTTTTTTTCTTTCTCTATTGCAGCACTTAACAGGTCTGCTGATTGCCAGAATCACCAAAATTTCTTCATCAAGTGCCTGCTTTCTGTTACAAGTCTCAGGAAACCAGCTGCTAAACACTGTCACGTTGGCCCTCACTTTCATCAGCTCTGAAAGTCTAGCATTAGACAGCTGATTGCTTACTTCTTGAGCCATTTTGATGTGCTGAGTCACTCAGTGGTGCCCAACTCTTTAGGACCCCAGGGACTGTAGCCCTCCAGGCACCTCTGCCCACAGGGACTCTCCAGGTCAGAATACTGGAAAGTGTTGCCATGCCCTCCTCCAGGGGATCTTTCCAGCCCAGGGATTGAACCCAGGTCTCCCACATTGCAGGCAGATTCTTTACTGCCTGAGCCACCAGGGAAGCCCAAGAATACTAGAGTGGGTAGCCTATCCCTTCTGCATGGGATCTTCCCAACTCAGGAATCAAACTGGGGTCTCTGGCATTGCAGGTGGATTATTTAGCAGATGAAGCCATTGTCTGGTTACAAAACCAAAGTCCTTTTCTTTCTTTTTTTCTGTCTCTTTCAAGGGATGAAACGCAGATGGACTTTGGATAAGGGTCTAAACACAACTGATGAAAGCAAACCCAGTCTGTATGGGGCACCAACACAGCACAGAGGCTAAGACACAAGTTCGCAAGCCCGAATGCCTGGCTTTCAATGCAGGTTCCTTACTCACCAGTTGTATGGCCTTGGCCAAGCCACTCACCTCTCAGAGCCTCAGTTCTGCCGTATGTGAAATGAGGAAAATGATAGTCCCTGCTTCATGGGATCGTGAGTACAGACTGGTATTTTACAGGTGTAGAACTGAGAACAGAGGCTGACACTTAGCGCTTAATAAGCACAAAAACTCATTTGGCTCAAACTTTGGCTGTTTATGAGTTTTAACATTTGCTTAATGCTGAACAAACACATGTTGAGTATCTACTATGTACCATGCACTCTGCTAGGCATGCTTTCACAGAAAGAGCTTTGGGCTGGAAGTCAGAAGACCTGAATTCTGGTCTCAGTTTTGTTACAAGTCAGGCGACTAAGGACCAACCTCATCATCTCTTGTCCTCAGACTTCTTCCCCTTTAAAGGTGATCACTGGGATCATGTAACTTGTGAGGGCCCCTTGGTTCTGGCCGGTAGGAAATGACTGCCCTCAAGTTCTCCCCAGGCAGGGAGGACCCCTCTAGCCTACTCACTTCCACCAGGACCCCGTGTGCGAGCACACACCCTGAAGAGAAGCGGGCCCAATCCCTGTCTCGTGCTTGCCATAAAATATTGATTAGGGAATTTAAAATTTCGAAATGATTTAGGAGCCCCGAGACGGAGATCTAATGTGCTGTGCCCAGCTGCGTTATGAGCCATCTATCTTCTGTCAGCAAGCAGCAAGAAACTGACAGAATCAATACCAACGCGTCTGAAGACAGACTTAACTCATTTCCTTCCCTTCCCCCTCCCTGGAGCTGTGGTTGGAGTGGGTCAGCCTGAGAGGTCGGCACCAAAGCTGGGGCCTGGACACCCACCTCCGCAGGACAGCAGAGGCAGGGGTCTCGGCGTGCTGTCTGTTTCCACTCCCTCCATGGGGTGAGGCAGGCATCTCTGCTAAAGCATCAGGAAGCCTAATGACTCTTAACAAAATTGTATCATACCTCTGTGAACACAGAATGCCTCGTACCTGCTTCATGATACATAGTAGTGACAGTGCTTTATCAGGTCTGTTTTTAATGACCTAATTCTAGAATGTTTTCTTTCTAGATGACGATTGAGAAGCCAATTTTTAAAAAATGGTGCCAGGTAGCACAACAGGAATGGAACTTTGCTATATTCCGAGGTTTTCCTTTTTCCTTTTCTTTCTTAAATGGCATGCGCTGGGTGTCTCTATAAGTCTGCTCAGATGACTGTTGAACCTGGAAAAGCTGTCGCTGCTATTGATGCATAACGTACTGCTATTGGTCCTTTAATATAAATATATATATATATATATATATATAATTTGAATTTTTGGAAACTTTAGTTGTGCTCTCAACTTTGGAAAAAATACTACTTTGGCCACCTGATGCAAAGAACCAACTCATTGGAAAAGACCCTGATGCTGGGAAAGATTGAAGGCAAAAGGAGAAGGGAGCAGCAGACAATGAGAGGGTTAGACAGTATCACCAACTCAGTGGACATGACTTTGAGCAAACTCCAGGAGATAGTGAAGAACAGGGAAGCCTGGCATGCTACAGTCCATGGGGTCGCAGAGTCAAACTTGATTTAGCAACTGAACAATGACAAACAATCCCAGTTATACCATGTTGGGTTGGCATTGTACAGAAATTAACAGCATATTGGTCTAGAAACGTTAAACCAATTTTTTCTGTTTGTACAGGGGTAATGCACTGTATTAAATATGTAAGGTCTTATCTATGTGGGTTTGATTACAGAAAGTAATAACATGTTCTCTAAATTTTAAAAAAAAGAGAAAAAGAATGAACTAATCCAGAATTTCCATTCTCTGCTTTCCCTCCTTAATGGTCTAAATAGGGTTTTCTGGCCTGTGTCCTGAAAGGAAAATCATAATAGCTTCTCATGTTTAACTCCAGGAATCTTAAAAGAGTCATCATCATTTAATTTCTCAGAGCCTCAGTTTTCTCATCTGTGGAAAGAAGGGGGTAAAAATACCTCCTCATACGTCAAATTAAAGTAGATGCATTGTGAATGTACTTAATGCCACTGAGCTGGTAAGCTTAAAAATGGAAAAATCGGCAAATTTCATGTTATATATGTTTTACCATAATAAAAAATAACAAGCTTGTGACCTCCCTGCTGGTTCGGACAGGACAGAGTGACTGAACTGAGAAGCCTGGGATGAGAAGAGTAACAAGTAGCAGATCCAAAGTAAGGAGCTTCAAGGCAGCAGAGCTGGCATTTGAACCCAGATCTGCCTGATGCTGAAACAGGAGCTCTGTCCTCCTAGCTACGCTGTATCACAGAACAGGAGTGCCACGGGGGGGTCTTACTCATCCATGTTTGCCAGGTTTGCCTACGGCCTGACCAGCATCCCAGGTGCCAGGCTTGCAGTACTCAGTGAGGTTAATAAATGTGTCACTCCCAGAGAACGGCCTTATTCCTTCCTGCCTCACACACGGTTCTATGCACCTGAAGCATTTATTAAACATGCTGAGAGGCTTGAATAAGAATTTAATTTTTCTAGCTAAACAATGGTGTGTGCAGCAGGCAAACAGAATTACTTGTTTTAATCTTATCCTCGCACGCCTACTCAGCCTAAAGCAACTGGCTAACCCCAGGAGCAGCATGACAGCTCAAGATTTAGGATGCTAAGGAGCGGATCTATAAAGGACCTACTTACTATATCAAGAGAAAGCCCATCTGGAGGTCTTTTTAACTCGGGGTTTGATTTTTTGTTTTTCATGATAAATTTATCTTCCTAAAGGCATATATCCCAAAGCCACTTTTATCCAAGGCTGGGCTGAGCCCCCGCACAGTACAGGATATAGACCCGCTCTCCAGTTTCCCACTCCAAGCTTAGAATTTGAGCATGGCCTTTGCTTGATCATAATCTATCTTTGATTCAAAGCCTTCCTGCAGTCTGTCGTTTCTTTGAGAACCTAGAACATGCCAGGCAATGGGGCCCATTTGTAGAGGTAACTAAGACAGAGTCTTTGTCCTCAGAGGACTCACACTCTAGCAGAAAAGACAAACAGGAATATAGAAGAGGACAATACAGGGATTCAAGGGTGGCCGTGCAAGGAACAGTTCATTCTCCTGGAGGGACGGGAGTAACACAGCCAGTGAGGTACTTCTGCATCTTCAGTCTAAGCAGCGGGGACCTGAGTGAACTGAGTGAGGAAAAGCATTCCAGATGCGGAATTCCAGGGCAGTGGCATGGAGCTGAAGAGCAGGGTGGCCGATTAGGGAACTAGGCATCATTTGACAAAATGAGAGCAGACAGTGCAGGTAGGGATGGCAGGGTGGGGATGGGGAGCCAAATTTTGATTGTTATGATATTTATCATAATCATCATCATTAGCTGCCATTTATTGAGAGTCTGTGTTAGGCACTTTGCATGTATTATCTCCTTTTACCCTCACCCTCCAGAGAAGGCAATGACACCCCACTCCAGTACTCTTGCCTGGAAAATCCCATGGATGGAGGAGGCTGGTAGGCTGCAGTCCATGGGGTCGCTGAGGGTTGGACACGACTGAATGACTTCACTTTCCCTTTTCACTTTCATGCATTGGAGAAGGAAATGGCAACCCACTCCAGTGTTCTTGCCTGGAGAATCCCAGGGATGGGGGAGCCTGGTGGGCTGCCGTCTCTAGGGTCGCACAGAGTCGGACACAACTGAAGTGACTTAGCATAACGTAGCACCCTCACCCTCATCCCTACAAAATAGATATTATTTTCCCATTTTTCAGGTAATGAAATTGTGGATCAAAGATGTAGGCCCTGGGGAATAATTTTACAGGGTGGTAACATGGTTTCATGTATACGTTAGAGCAATCGCTCAAGGGGAGACTAGATGACCACAGTATAAATGCAAAGGCAGTGAAACCAAACAAGGTTATTATAAGAGTCCAGGTGCAGAGTGTTAATGGTGTAAATTAAAATAGAAGAGGAGACATTAGAGAATTGGAGCGGAAAAGGGAGATAAAGAGTACATGTTGCATTTCCAGGCATTTTTCTTGAGTTTTCATTGATCGAGTTCAGTGACAGGGCATTGCCGCTGCTCATACTCTCAGGTCAGAGGTTAGACAGGTGGAGTTTCCACAGGTAGAAACAGAGATGAAGAAGAAAATGTGTAGTAGCTAGATCTCTTCTTCACTGTCTCTCTTATAGAATGCCAGAGACAAGGAGGCCCCTTGTCAGCACCACTGAGATGCTGTCAGTGAGAACATGTTTATTTTGCTTCTTTTGTTTTCTTCTATTTTTCTAAGTCCATGGCAGAAAAAGCAAGACTCATCTCTGATGCCAAGAAAGTCCCCCAAACTATGCTCTAACAGTCCCATAAGCATATCTTTTAAGTTCATGAACTCCAGGAAGATTCTCTTTCCTTCTTAACTGTCATAAAGTAAAATGAAACGAATGGAGAAAGCAGTTTGTTTATATATCATGCAAAGAATGGTGTGCTAGATAGTATTGTTTCATCCCTGCCTGCTGCCAGGCGATTTCAGAACCCCCTTTGAGAGGAGCATCTCCCCTGCCCCCAGTGACCGTGACGGCAGCCTGCCTGAGACTTACTTTGGCCAACTGAATGTGAACTGAATGCCACATTCTACATAAGAACCGTTGGATGCTTTGCCCACATCTCTTTTTCATTTTCCATTGTAACAGCTATTCCAAATGCTGGCTGTTTCTTCAACTTAGAATCTTAAAGGAAGAAGCTATTTGGTGCAGGAGCAGTGTAATTCTGACTCACAGCCAGTATGAAATGCAATCAAGAAATATACCTTCGTTGTAAGCCACTGGTATATACAGGTTGCTTGTTACTGTAACATAATCTAATGAAAACTGACAAATACATGTGGGAACTTCTTCATACAAGTAATCAAGAAACAGGCCCATGGAACTTGAGCACTTAAGACTTTGTGAACCAGAATGGAAGTTGTGGACAAGTGACTAAAAGAAAGGGATCATTCATTCTCTCAAAATTCATGACCCATTTTAGCACAATGACACAGTTTCCTGGCTTGCATTGACTGCAGAAAATTTCTCAGATTCTCACAAAAGACTTCTGATCATCATCTTTTTGCAAAGGGAGAGACACTGGTAGGGTTTCCAAATTCCCTAAATTGAAATTATTCAGTTGGAGTTTAATACTGAATAAATTTTAGAAAATAAGATTGAGCTAGCTGATTTCTAGTTTAAATTTTTTCCATTTCCAAACTTGACCATTTCTATCTGTAAAATGCCAAGGCAGTCAACCATCTGCCTCTAAAGTTTCTGCAGCAGCACTTAAACAGACGATGCTTTTTTGCCTGAGGAAAGTTATCTTCTTCCCTGTGTTAGCTTATCCAAGGGAGACAAAGAGAGAGCTCTTGTATTATCCAGAGGAAGACATTGCTAGAAGGGTTTTCACAGATTATTTGAGTTTCCCTTACAGAGATGAGAAAATTGAAGATGTAATGTGACTTAGACATAGCAATTGGCACATAATAGGTGCTCAATAAGTAACCATTGAATACATAGATGAATTGAAAATTGAATAAAAGCTCATCTCAATTGTGGATGGCAGGCCTAGCCCTAATTAGACCTTGTACACCATGTCAAATGCCCTTATCAGGAGAATGAGCTGTGTTTTATCACTTACTCATTAGCTTGTTCAATATCCAGATTGTATGCAGCCACTGTCCTGTGCTAGATATAATGCTGGACACGGGGATATAGAGAGGTTTGGGGCAGGTCTTGATCTCCCCCCTCCAAGAGACCTCGCCTATGTGAGCCTGGCCCCACTCTGATCTCCTCGCTAGTATTACCGGGTGTTCTATTTCTTTAATTCTTCAGTGTCCCTCCTGTTGACAAAGAAAAAGTTACTACTAGTAACACTAGTCACTTCGATGTGGTAATTACCAAACTTTGGAGATTCTGGATCCCTTCACATTATTAAAAATTATTAAGGACCCTAAAAGGCTTTTGTTTAATACATCTCTTTTACATTTTCCAGAAGAATTGTTAATGCTCACAATATTTACCATATTCAAAATTTTAAATAAGAAATGTTTAAAACAGTGATTTATTGATTCATTTAAATATTATTATCTAACACATGTTAACATAAATAACATTTTTATTTTTAATTATATTTTTCCAGTAAAAAAGGATTTTTATGAAAATAATCACACTATTTTGCAGTTTTTCTAATATCTTTAAGAAAGATGTTGGCTTAAAGAAAGTAACTAGAATCTCATATCTGCTCCAATTTAATCTCTTGTGATGTCATATCTCATAACCTCTGGAAAGCTCTACTGTGCACATGAGAACCTGGAAGTGGAAAAATTAAATAATGTCTTAATATTATTTTTAACATTGTTTTGATTTCATGGACCCACTGGTAGATCTTATGGACCTCACAAGGATCCTTGGACCACACTTAGAGATCTGAATATAATCTAACATTCCCTTGAAATGGAAAAAAAAAAAAAAGAGGGAAATTGGAAATGCTAATACCTGGGCCTGTCAAATCTCTGAACAGGTACCCATGCAGAATGTAGAAAGCCAGATTGAGAATCTAGCCTCTTCTATGACCACTTAATTATTTTTTTTTTATGATTGGATGGCTATTCCCCAAGAATTTCTAGTACTGTCTGCATCAAGTCTCATGAAAGTTAAGGCAGGGTTATTGTTATGCCTTACACTGTTAAGGCAGTGCTTCCTCTCCATGAATCCTGTTTGGTTCTTTTGAGTACCACGTGATTCACAAGGGTAAAGGAAGTTAGTTTAGAGGAAAAGATACAATCAATTACCCCTGTACCAATTCCACGCTAAATAAATACTGTCACTTTTATGCTAGTGAAGCAAGAATAATTCACCCCAAAAACATTTTTAAACCTATGAAAACTGTCTCTTGTGTATATGTTAACCCTCTTACACCAAAAAGTATTAATGGAAAATTACAAAAATATGCAAAATACAGAATAATAAAGATGACAATAACAACATTAATATAATAAACATCTGATAGTTAGTGAAGCCAGGGAGTGATACTATTTAGAAATGCAAGACAAAAAAATAAAAATAAAAGCTGCATAATTATTTAAATCATTTAAATTTGATGTACAGATTCTTACAATTAGCTACAAGCTCACTTATATGCTAACGTCATCTAACATAGCTTTACTGGAACTGAAACTGTGGGTCCTCATAGATGGAACAATGAGTAACACAGAGGAAATACATTCTTATAACCTGCTCACTTCTTATAGCTTACATACCAGCAAGGCCACAAATTTAATGTCTATAATATATTGAGTCTTGGTAATTCCTGAGTCTTGGTAATTCCAAAACTACTAGTACAAAGATTTTCAGTGGCTTTCTACCTTCAGTGATTCACATCCACACTCCCTAAGCCAGTGCTCAAGGATCCAACCTGATTTCCTGAAATTATCTTTCAGTGCACTCCCATTCAAATCCTCTACCCAGACAAACTGTTATAGTCACTCCTTCAAACTCTGATTACTGGTTCTAGGCTTTTGTCTATTCCTCCCTCCCACTAAATGTATACCCTGTAGGTCTTCATTACTTTAGTGCTTAGACTGATCAGAGAAATATACATAAGTAATCCTTCTCCTCTTTAAGCTCTTTCTCACTCATTTGTTTGTTTATTTTGTTTTGTTGTTGTTTCAGGAAGACTAGGATGGAACAGATAAAGTTATGTGGACAAGGACATCATGGTCTCTGACTCATTTGGTGCTGCCACACAACATATCCTCCCACCCCTTTTCCTTCCCTCTCCCTACCTACCTCATCGACTAAGTTCCAAGTTAGGTGGTCATTCATTCCCTCATTCATTCAATCAACAAATATTTAAGAGTCTGCTGCCATTCTGAGCCACAAGATATAGCAGTGAGTGAGAAAGACCTAATCTCAGTCCATGAAGACAAAAGCACAAGTAAACCAATAAACAAACAAACAAACCCTGCAAGTTATAGTTAATGCTATAAAAGTGTAAACAAGGAACTGAGATTGAAAATAGTGTTTTAGATATGGAAGACAAAGAAAGCATCCTCAGAGTGTTATTTAAGATAAGATCTAAAAAATAAGAGGGAGACGCCACACGAAAAGGAGGAAAGAACATTCAGATGAGTAAATGTGAATCAATTTCCTCATCAGTTAAATAGAAGAATAACAGTTCCTATCTTGTGTGGGTGATATGAGAATTTAATGTATTAATCCATGAAAAGCACTTAGAACTGGCCTGGCCTATAATAAATGCCATTAAGCTGGAGACGTAAATTACCATTCCAGGCAAAGGGGGCAGAATGTGAAAAATCCTTGATGTGTAAAGGAGTACAGTATGCTCAAGGGGCAGAAAGAAGAGCATCATGACTACAGCATGATGAATAAGGAGGACTGTATGGTAAGAAAAGACTAGAGAGGAAAGGGCCAGAGCAAGTATGGCATGGTACATTGACAGGTAAGTGCTGAGCAGGGAAGCTGTGGCTATGGGTAGAATGAACTGAAAGAAAAACCAATCAGGAGGCAGTTGTACTAGTCCAGTTGAAAGATGACGTAGGCCATGACTAAGCATAGCAATGGACACAGCAAAGTATTTGTAGGATGTGGATTGACAGGACTTGGTGGTAGATATAATATTCAGGACTTGGAAAATAGGTACCCAGGGTACCTTTCTGGACTTACTCAGTTTAGAATGTATGCAAGTAGCAATGTCAAGGAGACAGTTGGATTTATAAGTGTAGAACTCAAAAGAGAGGCTGAGAGAGAAAATACAAATATCAGAGACATCATTGTAAACATTGCATTTAAACACATGAAACCAGAGTAGACCACACAGGAGGAAACTTTTGGAGATGCAAAGAAGATTCAAGTCCAAGCTCTCGGAACATTTTGTGTTTGGGTGGAAGAGAAAGAAACAGCCAAGGAGACCAGGGAAGCAGGATCAGTGAGGTCAGAGAAGACTCAAGATAAAAGAATTTCTATAGAAACCAAGAAAGGAGACTGTTTCAAGAAGGAGAAAATAGTCAGGATTGCCCCCAAAATATTTTGAGGTCATCAAGATGAGAAAAGAAAGTGGATGTCAGAACAGATAGGTCATTGGTGATCTTGGCAAAACTGCGTTCCACCAACTGGAGAAGAAAATGGCAACCTACTCCAGTATTCTTGCCTGGAAAATCCCATCAACAGGGGACCCTGGGAGGCTATGGGTCAAAAGAATCAGATACAACTTGGGGACTGAATCAACTGGTAAAGTCAGAAGCTTGAGCTATGTAGGTTGACAGGAGATTGGGAGGTGAAGATACGGAAACAATGTATTTAGACAACTCTTTGGAGCAATTTGCATTAGAGAATATCAGAGAAATGGGAGAACGGCTGGATGGCATGTGGAGTTGAGGAAGGCAGTCTTCCATGACTGACCAGTATTTACAGGGAATGAACTTTGGTTTCCATGATTTTCCCTCAGAGATTCTAAGCTCCATCACCAAATACCAAATGGGTTGTGTCTTTCAGTTCAGTTCAGTTCAGTCGCTCAGTCACGTCCAACTCTTTGCAACCCCATGATCGCAGCACGCCAGGCCTCCCTGTCCATCACCAACTCCTGGAGTTCACTTAGACTCACGGCCATCGAGTCAGTGACGCCATCCAGCCATCTCATCCTCTGTCGTCCCCTTCTCCTCCTGTACCCAATCCCTCCCAGCATCAGGGACTTTTCCAATGAGTCAACTCTTTGCATGAGGTGGCCAAGTACTGGAGTTTCAGCTTTAGCATCAGTCCTTCCAGTGAACACCCAGGACTGATCTCCTTTAGAATGGACTGGTTGGATCTCCTTGCAGTCCAAGGGACTCTCAAGTCTTCTCCAACACCACAGTTGAAAAGAATTAATTCTTCAGCACTCAGCTTTCTTCACAGTCCAACTCTCACATCCATACATGTGTGTGTTTGTGTGTCAGTCGCTCAGTCATATCTGACTCTTGCGACTCCATGGACTGTGTAGCCCACCAGGCTCCTCTGTCCAAGGGATTCTCCAGGAGAGAGTACTAGAGAGGGTTGCCATTTCCTCCTCCAGGGGATCTTCCCGACCCAGGGATCAAACCCACATTTCCTGCATTGCAGGTAGATTCTTTACTGTCTGAGCCACCAGGGAAGTCCCCTCTTTTCAGATATTATAAAAATTCCATTGCCATTAGGGAGGAAACTGAGGCACATTGACCACTCACCCCAGGCCTGTATTTGCCAGTCCAAGGTCTAGCGTACACCCTCCCACTCTCCACCCCCAGCGGAATGAGCTGCACACAGTAGCCTTTTGCCATGTGTGGGGGTGGGGGAGGGTCTCAGGAGCCCATCTGGTGGCCCGTGTCAAGGGAGGCTGGCCAGGGTCAAGGGCTGTGAGTGGGGGAGCAGGAGGAGGGGTGTGGTTGGAGGAGCAGCTGCTGTGCCATGACCACTGGAAAAACCATAGCCTTGACTAGACGGACCTTTGTTGGCAAAGTAATGTCTCTGCTTTTGAATATGCTATCTAGGTTGGTCATAACTTTCCTTCCAAGGAGTAAGCATCTTTTCATTTCATGGCTGCAGTCACCATCTGCAGTGATTTTGGAGCCCCCAAAAATAAAGTCTGACACTGTTTCCACTGTTTCCCTATCTATTTGCCATGAAGTGATGGGATCAGATGCCATGATCTTCGTTTTCTGAATGTTGAGCTTTAAGCCAACTTTTTCCCTCTCCTCTTTCACTTTCATCAAGAGACTTTTGAGTTCCTCTTCACTTTCTGCCATAAGGGTGGTGTCATCTGCATATCTGAGGTTATTGAGATTTCTCCTGGCAATCTTGATTCCAGCTTGTGCTTCTTCCAGCCCAGCGTGTCTCATGATGTACTCTGCATAGAAGTTAAATGCAGGGTGACAATATACAGCCTTGATGTACTCCTTTTCCTATTTGGAACCTGTCTGTTGTTCCATGTCCAGTTCTAGCTCTTGCTTCCTGACCTGCATACAGATTTCTCAAGAGGCAGGTCAGGTGGTCTGGTATTCCCATCTCTTTCAGAATTTTCCACAGTTTGTTGTGATCCACACAGTTAAAGGCTTTGGCATAGTCAATAAAGCAGAAATATATATTTTTCTGGAACTCTCTTACTTTTTCGATGATCCAGCGGATGTTGGCAATTTGATCTCTGGTTTCTCTGCCTTTTCTAAAACCAGCTTGAACATCTGGAAGTTCACAGTTCACGTATTGCTGAAGCGTGGCTTGGAGAATTTTGAGCATTACTTTACTAGCATGTGAGATGAGTGCAATTGTGCAGTAGTTTGAGCATTCTTTGCCATTGCCTTTCTTTGGGATTGGAATGAAAACTGACCTTTTCCAGTCCTGTGGCCACTGCTGAGTTTTCCAAATTTGCTGGCATACTGAGTGCAGCACTTTCACAGCATCATCTTTCAGGATTTGAAATAGCTCAACTTTAGTCTTTAGTTGTGTCTTTAGTCCCCAAAGAGACCATGAAGCCATAAGAAAAAACTAGTCTTATCAATAATCTCACCTGGGCATTCCTCCTGATTTCCAACCCCTCTGTAGCTATTGTTTTACTTTTCCAGGCTCAGAAGAACATTCCTAAAGTTCCCACATCCCAATATTAAAATAACCTATGATATAATCAAGATATTAATTCTTGACTGGAAGATTTGTGTTCCATATGTCTTCATCCCCACCTGAATGCCGCAACATTCCCGTCTCACCTGGATGCAGAGGAAATCATTAAGTTTCAATGCACCAAAGCAGTGTTCATTTAGATCCATGCTACAGTGAGCCAAATATGCTCATTTAAATGTCAATAAACCCTACCTCCAACTGAGCTCATTTGTGTGGAGGGAGGCAGGGTGGATGTGAGGAATAGCACTGAAGCCCGTTAGCTCTCAAGATGTTATTAAAGAGGAGGAAGAACCAACCTCCCACTAATAGTTCCTAAATGTGATCACTTTCAATTTGTTCAATTCAGCAGATAAGTAATACACAGATTTGAGGCTTGGAATAAATTGTATCAAGAATTCTAATGCTGTAATGTTCTAGCAGAAGCTGAGAGCACATACCTCCATCCAATGCTGCTGTATTATGTCATTTGGACCCAGCATGGCTGGGGAGTCTGCAAATATTCAAAAGTTAGCAAAGGTATGAAAAGCAAGGTCTGCTTCTATCACCAGCTGACCAAAACTCTCCCAGCTCTCTAACCTCCAACTACTATTCAGTTGTTGGTTTTTTCTTTTCTGTGCTTTATCTAAGGGCTGCAGAATGTCCACTGTGTACAATGCTGTAACAGAGGAGAATACAAAAGCACTTCCCTAATCAAGATTCTATTTAAACTTTATATATGAATTATTGGCTGGTTTGAAGATAGAGGTTTTGCCTTGAAATGGGTCATTAGTGGCCATAAAGCAAAATGCTAAACACCATCCCCTTCATCCAAAAGAACAGGGCAGTAAACATTTTCATTAAAGCATTTTATCAAGGCAGAAGTTCTTTCTAACCTAACAAATGATTAGAATCACCATTAATTAATGTGCTGGATGTTTATCCTTGGTATAAACATTAATCATTTTAAGATAATAAGGTGGCAAGAAAGACTAAAAGGAATCTAATGTTTGTTTGGGTTCCCAGTGTGGGCTAGAAGCTGTAATAGGTGCTTTCCTTTCAGTAACGGGCTTAATTCATATGCCTCTCATATAAGGTAAGTATTATTACCACTCCTTTCCTGATTAGTGGAAAGAGGGGTCTGGTGTGTCAAGTGATTTGCCCAAGGTCACATACCTCGTGAAAATGGAATCAAGAATTGGCTGATCCCAAAGTCCATACGCTCTTCCCACTCCACTGGGCAGCCTCCCTCACAAAATAACCCAAAACATATTATAAATGAGAAAGGGGAGGGAGTCAAAACTATCATCTGTAAGGTCAAGACTCTAGAGCATTCACCTTTACAAGAAATAAATCATGTTACCACACTGATCCATGCCAGTGAGTTAACTTCTCATTTATTCATTCCACAAAATAATCTAATTATTTCAAGCCACTAGAGAATACGAAATTATTGCTCCAGTGCACTAAATTGCTCACTAGTAACCTTAAAAAGCTAACCAAAAGATTTCAGTTATTTCTGGAAAACCCATCAGCTTATCAGCCAGGGAGAACTCATTCACTGCCCCCTGTAAATAGAAGCATCACTTTTCTGTTCAGCTCCTGAAATTTCACACACTCTAAATGACTAGATAAGCACAGCCATGATGCCATGTTGTTTCCTCCTTCAGCTTTGCTCAGAAGAGTTATTTACTCAGTCCTACTTACCTAAACCTGAAAATGGGGAAGGAGAGGGGAAGGGAGAGAAAAAGGGCACACACAGAGAAAGAGTACTAGCAGGCTGCATGTGTGTGATCCACTATTTATTTTTCTCTGTGTTGATATGTTTAACCATCTCTAATAGACTCCATAAATGCCTTCCAAATCCAGTTTCAATGGTCTATTTGCTGCCTAGTATAGCATATAATCTTTTCCAAAAGTGGTATTGATCTTGTTAAGTCTCCTCATCATCTGGACTTTGAGCATCCCTCAGCAACATCATTCCTGTGGACAAACCACGTGCTTTTTTTATACAGCCACCCATTAACACTGTCTGAGAGCTGTTGCCTGCTAAAATGGGTCAGGAGACAGAGGGATAGTCATAATAATAGCCACCAGGTATTGAGAGGTAATGTACTAAACATTTTGTATACATTCTCTCCATTAGCCTCACAACAGCCCTATGGGGGAAGTATTATTATCCCCATATTTGGCCAGAAGTTATATATTATCCCCATTTAAGACAGGGAAACTAAAAGAGGTTCAGTAATTGGTACCAGCTCATTTATTCTACTCAAAGGCACTCTATACCAGTCTCTTCTCCCCTCTGTCCTTTCTTTCCCTACTGCCTATCACCCCCGGTTTTTTTTTTTGTTTGTTTGTTTGTTTGGTTTTTTTTGGAGAATCCAAGAGAACAGTGTGATGTTTATTTCCTTACTTATTACTAGAGCAGCATCCAATTCCACTGAGAATTTTGCAGTGAGAAGCTAAATGGAAAGTAAAGAAGCGAAGCATTGTCTTCCCATCCAAAGCTGAAAACAGAATGAAATACAGACCCTAAGGCTGTATCCAATCTTTTCTCCCAACCAAACACTCTCTCCCCCTCTCCTCTCTGCCCGCTCTGTCTCTCTCTCTTTCCCTCTCTCTCTCTCTCACTCACACACACACTTTTCATGTGCTTCAGTCATATCTGATCAAGTCCAGACCCCAGAAGACTCTGCATCTCCCATCTGTCTGAATTCATATTCCTCTCTATACACAGTCTTTTCCCCACCATTTCAGCCTGTCCAGATCCTCTTCATCCTCCGAAGCCCTACCAAAACCCACCTCTTCCTTGAGCATGTCCTTGTTCCTCTCAAGTCAAGATTAGTCTTCCTCCTCCTGTCCTCTTTCTGCCCCATTACCTCTTTTTCATGGCTAGTCTTGTATTAAAGCTCATACATGTCTCTCCTCTCAACTAACTTGTGAGTCCCCAGATGTGACAAATTCCAGCTTGCTTATCTTTACAGCCACCCCTCTGTGCCCCGCAACTCAGAGCAGTCAGCACATAGTTTAACAGAGAATGGATCCTCACTACATGTTTAGAGTTGAACTGCCTGGGCCCCTGGCAGCCCATCAGCAATAGATATTGAAACCAGAGACCCAGAGAAGACCTCAGCTGAGAACAGCACCTGTGAGCAAAGGAAAGCTTCTCTTTAAGCAGAATAAAAGAGAAAGTTGGAAAGAAAGAGTTACCACCCAGAAGCTCTGTCCCTAAGTGCTGCCAGGCATTTGCATCCCTTTGGAATAGAATTTCAACTCTTGTAGGCCTTCCTCCTTCAGGGACTCGGGAATGTCCAGCCCAGCCCAGCCCCTCGCTGGGAATGTGCTGATGTGTATTCTGTTTGCAAAGGAGGGCAGTTTGAGAGCCATCAGTGGGACAACCTTCTGATACCTGATAAAGCAGGACACAGAGTACAATATGAAAAGAGTGGAAAGATCGATTGCATAGGCTGATTGGCAAGGATTGGGAGGGGTTCCTGGGTGAGAACCAGAGATGAGCATAGCCTGCTGGAAGGACTGATGAGAAAGTGTCACCAAGCAGGGTGGATCTGGAAAAGGACCAAGTCGAGGGAAAAAGACAAACTTTGCCCTGGTCTTTGCCCAGGACCGGCTCTCCTTGCGCATAACTCAGTTGTCACTCCTGAGATGACAGGATGCTCTGCAGACAGCCTGCTTCCTTGCCCCATGCCACTGACAGGGAAGATGCACAAGGCTGGTGAGGAGCGGTGACCTGCCTACTATCTCTTTATGATCTCCAGCAACACAGCACGTGTAAGGTAGAGAGGGGAGGGGAGCCAAGGGAGGAGCAGACACCCCCCTCACCCCTCGACATTCAGGTGACCCGATTGTGTCAGCACCACTCGCCCCCCCATCTGTCACAGTGTCAGCTCCTGCTGGGGCCCCAGGATCCACAGAGGTTGCTCCATGTGTCACCCCATTTATCTTTGCAGGCGGCAGTGCTGATGTGTTTGACAATTCTATTTGTTATCCTACAAAGCAGGGTCCCCACTCTTCAAAGCACTGGGAAGAAAAGCCAGGTGTGAAACAGGACCCGGGCAGAAAGAGGCACCGGGAGAAATGCAGAGAAGGAGGTCTGCAGTGTCTGCACACCTAATGGAGGCGAGAAGAGGGATCAGGCAACTCAGGAAAAGCAAGCCCTACATCTTGCCTTCTGGAGGCTGCTGAACCAGCAGAAAGTGTGTGTGTCTAGATGTGTGAGTGTGCTCAGAGCGTGACTATCAGATGACGAAAAGGGTCTGGTGTGTCTGGGCGGGACTGACCCCAGTGTTTCTAGCCAGCTCATTAGCGTTCTGCCTTCCTATCTTCCCCTCACCCCACCCACACCCCTTCTTCAAAGAGGGGGGCTAATGGAGACATGGACCTCCCTGGTGGCTCAGATGGTAAAGAACCTGCTTGCACTGCAGGAGACCCAGGTTCAATCCCTGGGTCGGGAAGATTCACTGGAGAAAGGAATGGCTACCCACTCCAATATTCTTGCCTGGAGAATTCCACAGACAGAGAAAGCTGTTGGGCTATAGTCAATGGGGTTGCAGAGAACCAGACACAGCTGAGCAACTAACACTAACTAATGGAGACACGGGCCCTCTGCCTGCTGACACCTCAAGTGCCCCCTTCCTGGGTTTTTACATTTATCACAGTCTGTGCTTAGAACCAGACTCTGTCTTCGGAAATATTCTACTCCTGGCACAGCCCTGGTTTCCCCCACCCCCCACAGAGCTCTCAGTCTGGCAAAAAGCCCTCTAAGAGTAACAAACACCCTACAAGAAGTTGCTATGCAGCACAGATCAGACTGCATTCTGTACCAAACGCTGACAACAGGGGGTCTCATAGGGTCTTGGGTCACCTAGACTCAGGAAGGAGCACCCATGGAACTGGGCTGTGTTGCCAGGTAAGAGAACATCACAGTGACTGTCAGTTACTTGTGTATGTCAGGGACCTGACATTTGGTGTGTCCTTCAGTCTTCACAGCAACATATGACACAGGTACCATATCAGCCCCAGTTTACAGATGAGGAGACTGGGGCACGGGGTCTGTTTTGCCCAGGTAGAGCTAGACTTTGCACCCAGTCAGGCCAACCATCAGCCACAATAGTGCATTATCCCTCAGAATAAGGACTAACTGTTACCCCCTCTTACACCTAAGGTTGCCAACCATTCTGGCTAACCTAGGACCATATCGGTCTTAGCAGTGACAGCCCTGTGCCCTGGAAACTCCTCAGACGTAGGCAAACTGGGATGATTGGTCACCTACCTGCAGCCCAATTCTCCATGAAAAGTGAAAGTCGCTCAGTTGAGTCTGATTCTTTGTGACCCCATAGACTGTAGCCCACCAGGCTTCACTGTCCACAGAACTCTCCAGGCAAGAACACTGATGTGAGTGGTCATGCCCTTTTCCTTATTCCTCCCCCAAGACACACACAACCACACACACACACACACATGAACACATCTTCATTTTTTTGTCTGTCTCCTGATTACTACTACATGAGCATAACCCAGTCAAAAGCTGTCATCCTGTGTAAACTTTAAGGAAGGAGGCAGCACTCCCAGGCTCAGGCCCAGGTAAGGCTTGAGATCCTCACCCAGGAGAACCTCTCCTGCTCTTCACAGACCCTCCCTTCCAGCACCTGCTGCCTAAAGCCTGGCTGAGCCACTGAAGGTCACAGAGAAACTCAGGGGGGCCGAGACCCAGTACTGAACCTTTGGGATTCCTCCATAATAAGATGTATTACTTATAGGATACACCTCGCTTGTTCAATAGGCTGTGGGGTGTTGATTGATGGAGAAAGGAAACCAGTTGTTACTATCAGACTAATTGCTGTCTTTTGTGGTTCCTTAGCTGGTTCCAAATGAATAAACGATCTGAAACTCTGGGCCTTGGGGATCCTTAAGAATGAATGGTATAGAAGGAGGGCAAGATGACTGGACCCCCAGGTTTGGTCAATGTTTAATGGAACAAGCATGTTCTTAGCATCCAAAAGGATTGCAATAAGGGTTCAATGAAATGAAATAGGAAAACACCTAACTACATAGTAGATATTCTGTAATTAGTATCTATTACATTTTTATCATTATCATTATTATACCATCTGGCTAAAAAGTCATCTATCCCACACTGTTTATGGCTTTACATGGAGCTTGGGAAGGGGTAGGAGGGAAAATGAGTGGCAGCACTTATATTTGAGAACATCTTGGACAGGCTGGCAAGGCAGATTGCTGTGCATTCAGGAAGCTGGGGGATCATCTTTATTAAGAGGACAAGTATAAACACCACCTTCAAGGAATTGCCAAGGGAGGTCCAGCAGTGAGAGTGTGCCACAAGGGTGGGGTGGGCAGGGGAGAGCATTAGGAAAAGCCGGGAAGCAAGTTCCACTGTGGAATCTGGGGTGGGGTTTGATGAAGGGGTTACCCCTAACCTTCATCCAGCTCCATTGACAGCAACAGTGATAGAAAGCAGTAACAATACTTACTAATAATAATACTTATATAGTAATAGCTACGTCTGAGTTCTGATTGCAGGTGCACATTAATGTAGGAATTTTCCATGTACAATCATTTCATTTTTATCTTAGAGATGTAGAAACCACTCTGGACAGCTAAACCGACTAGTTCAGTATCACTAGCCAGCAACAGGGTCTGAACTTAGGGACTTTTGAGCCAGTTTGGGTTCTTTTCCCAAAGCCATACTGCCTCCCAACAAATAAGCAATTTCCCAAATGATTATGACAAAGCTAAACTAGAGCAGACAGTGTAGGAACTCCAACCATCCTCTTGGAGAGGGTGTGACTTGGAATTTCAAAAGACCAGAGCAGGGGCTCCTGAGCATGGACCATGGGCTGCGAAGAACTACAGGCCTGTCTCCTGCTACTGCCCAGGTCTTCATCAACCCCAAAAGGGCTTTAGGGAGAAGTGACCAGGAACGCTGATGGCTTCTAATTTTCCCTTCCCCGAGGGTTCTCTTGGGCAACGTTGGTAAGCTTCTGAAGCTACCGTGCCTCCAGTTCACGTCCCTCCTCCACACTGTTGTCAGGGATCCCAAAGATATCCCTGCTTGGAAGAGTGGACTGACAAGAAATTGGGATGAGCACAAAGCTGGCCCATGGCTAAAGGAAGACAGGCGTGTTGGTTTTTTCTCTCCTGGCTGAGCTTCCCACCGCCTGCCAAGTGATATTCAACCTCCAAGGTTCTGAGAGAGCCACTGGACAAAGAAATACAGCCCAAGAAGCCACTCTCACTAGTCAATTTCCTAAACAAAAGAGGATATCTCCCCAGCAAAAACAAGAATGTCACTTATTCTCATGAGAATATCTCCATTTGTTCATGCTGGAAATTGGTGCTATATCTTTCAAATGACTTTAATATGTCTCATCATTTATTCAAAGAATGCCCTTGGGAATGATTTTTTAGGAGTTTTTACTTCTATATATATTTTTTTTTACATTTGAGCATCCTTTATCTTACATTAAAGTCCTTTATACTCATATTTTCACTACCTCTCCTTGTACTATATAAGAGATTGGTCATTGGGCAATACCTTTCCCATCACATCACTGGGTAATGTAGTTTTCCAGCAAATATCTATGCATATCTGTTTAAAACATATCCTCTCTCAAACTCCTTCTGCCAGGCAGTGGCACACCAACTTATCAAGCAAGTAAACAAAACATGTGAGATATTTTCCCCTGCTCTTCCTTTGGCAGATCCCTGGCCCTGTTGACCTAGACTGTAAGTAAAGAGGGGCAAACTGCTCACCACTTTGTCAGTTTCAGACATGAACCTTAGCTCTTGGTTGAGTGGTGGTACCTGAGCTTCACCAGCTACTAAGCTGGAAAGAAATACAATGTGACAAGGAAGAACAATACCTATGCATAAAAGCAGAAAGTTTGTATATATACTTAATATACATATTTCTATGAATTAGCACTCCCAAAAGAACCGTAGTGACAGTTCAAACTAGACGACGACTCTAACCAGACAACCTCAGTAAAGGGCCCAGCAGACAAATGCAACAGCCTCTGACCAGTGACACTGCCCGGAACATCATGGAGGAGCTTCAGTTTTGTAGGGACCGCTGATGTCCCCTAAGCCAGATCCTATCATGTTTGCTTAGAGGATCTAATTCCAGACCCTGTCAAGCTCTTTTGTTTCTTAGCTGTTCTTGCACAAAGAGGGTCAAGATGCCAGGACAGAAAGAACATTGAGCTTAAAGGAAAAGGCCTGGCTTTGTGTTCCAGATCTACCATGTTTCTTTACCTCAATTCCTTTATCAGTGAAATGGAATGCATAATATCTTTCCCACAGACCTGAGGTGATTGTTGTGAGATCCCAATTAGAGTTGTAACTTGTAAACTGTAAAGTGGTATAAAGTCATGGAAGGTAACTTTCTTGCACTGTGTGATAGATTTAGGTTTGGGGGCAGATGCAAAAGGCCTTACAGAGCAACCCACACCTCCACTTCCAGGCTGTGCATTCCAGTGAGGCTGGAGTGGGTTCATCCCAATGTTTGACAGCATTTTGTAGAAGCAGTCATTTACGAAATGTGGGAGCCATGCACTGTGCACCCACGGGTCTTTGAAGGGAGTACATCGCACGACCTCGGAAGTGGTGGAGACTTGTACAATTAATACTCCATATGAACAGAAAGACTCTCTCAAATGTAGTTTTCACTATTTTGGAGGTTTTGTTTTTGTAGGGCAAAGGTGAGTTAAAAATGGAAACAGGCGGTGTACCCCCCGGAGGGAGGCAGCATGGCTCAAGCGTTCGTCAACAGCAAGATCCAGCCTGGGAAGGTGGTCGTGTTCATTAAGCCCACCTGCCCCTACTGCAGAAAGACTCAGGAGCTTCTCAGCCAACTGCCCTTCAAACAAGGGCTTTTGGAATTTGTCGATATTACAGCCGCCGGTAATACCAGTGAGATTCAAGATTACTTGCAGCAGCTCACCGGAGCCAGAACGGTACCTCGGGTCTTCATCGGTCAAGAGTGCATAGGTGGATGCACGGATCTAGTAAATATGCATGAGAGAGGGGAACTGTTGACACGGCTAAAGCAAATTGGAGCTCTGCAATAATTACAGAGCAGACCCAGACTGATATCCCCCCTTGGGGACAGGATGGCATTGCAGATAATGACAGCAGTTCCTGGAGGATGGACCTGGGGTGACTGTACCCAGTTACAGCAACTGTTTACTTAAAATTCTGAAATATTTTAACCGCAATAAACGGGGAAGGGAAGTCAATGGCTTCTTTTGACTCAGTATTAAAAATGGACCAACTTGCCCAAAATAACAGGTCTGATGGATGTCTCGGGTTTCTTGTGGATTGGCCCTTTGGGTTCCCAGGGACCATGACAAGATATGCTTAGGATTCACTCACTGACCCAAAAGATGGTCCTTCTCTTTGGCACATGTTCTTACATGGTTCTCACAAGGGTCTCTTCTGAGCTGGGCTGCCTCTACCTCTAACGCCTGTGTTTCTCAACCAAGTGTATCTCAGGCCCCAAAGCATGAAGCTAGAGTTGGTTTTCTGCTACTGCTTGGAAATTATTTTGTTGAGTTTGACTTCCTAGAATTTGTATTATGAAATCAACAGGCATTTTGAATGTGCTTTTTCAAAAGGTGTCTTCCCAGGCCACCATCTCCACCCCACCCCATCCCTTCCTGCTTTGAAAGTCACTGCTGTGAACCACTGCCCTGAACCCTGACAACTCACAGATCTCACAGGAAATGTTCGACGGTTCTGTCTGTTCTGTCTCTCAATCCGAGAGAAACCACGTGAAAAGTTAAGCACAGTTGGTCTTCACTTTGTGCTACAGGGATCAGAGGTCTAAATGTAGGTGCGGTGATCATACGGCAACACTGTTAGGTCAGACGGTGTCCAGGGAATCCTGGACAAGCATATATTGTTTAGATGACACCCAGAAGGAACACACAAACATTTAAATGTTACACAGAAAACCTGCATCCCCCTCCCGCAAAAAATGTCTGAAAACAGCCAAATTTGGGAAACACTGTTCTGGATGATTTTCTCTCTCCCCTTCTCCCCCCTCACTTTATGAGAACTTAAGAATTCCTTATTGTGAAGGATTCTAGAATTGCAAGACTGTTAATTTCTTTCTGTAGATGCAAGTATGAATGGTTAATTTCTTCTCTATTAAAGAAGTCCTCATGGATCATACACTGATTTTTGCCCAATTCATCATTCTCAAGACTTTAAGGAATGTCACCAATGCAAAATAAACCAATTTCAGGTGTTTTATTTTTTCACATCTGTCCCCCCCTGCCATTATAAATAAAGGCACATGCTATTGTCTTTCACTGAGAAAAAAAAAATGGAAACAGGCAAGGAGAGGGAGAAGAAAGAAACTGGAACAACCCAGGAAACAGTCATGAAGTCTTCAGGATACACTTTGTCAGGCTAGATGCCCACTGGACCTCCAACACAGCATGTTCTAAGGCAAATTCAGCATCACCCTGATTGGGCCTGCTCACCCTCTTATGTCCCATGTCAGACAATGGCCATATCATCCACCTGTTCCAACCTGAGCATCATCCTGGATTCTCCTGATGCTCCATCCCCTTAATCCAAGTCCCACGATAGTACATCCTTAAAATGTCCTCTCCAGGGATAAATTAGGGGTTTGGGATTAACATATACACACTACTATACATAAACTACATCACCAACAAGGACCTATTGTGTGGCACAGGGAACTATACTCAATATTTTGTAACAAGCTATAAGGGAAAATAATCTGAAAACTAATATATATGTATAACTGAGCCACTTTGCTATACACCTAAAACTAACCCATCGTAAATCAGCTACACTCTAATTTTTAAAAATCAACTCTACTTCCATTTACGTCAGTGCTATGATTACTGTCCTGGTTGGGGCCCTCATCACTGCTGGCCTGGATTATCACAAATGTCTCTCAAAATTCCCCTGTCTTGTTTTCTCCCTGAATAAATTCTCCATATTTCTGATTCCTAAAACCAAGTCCAACTGTGTCACTTCCCTTGGTTTCTACCTTCCTCTGTGAGTTCACTTCTTGCTTTTCTCTCCACACCTCTGGGCTCTTTGTCCTATCTTAACTTGCCTTGCTTCCAGAACTTTGCACTTGCTATTCCACCAATCTATGGGAACCCACTTCTGTGTAACCCCTTCTCATCCCAGAGTGTTCCAGACTCATGGGTTCCATTCATTGTCCTTCTCCAGTGCTTCTTGTTTACAGCTGTTTGGCTGGTCATAGGAATTAGCACATTGTATGATAAGAACTCAGAGAAGGCAATGGCACCCCACTCCAGTACTCTTGCCTGGAAAATTCCATGGATGGAGGAGCCTGGTGGGCTGCAGTCCATGGGGTCGCTAGGAGTCAGACACGACTGAGTGACTTCACTTTCACTTTTCACTTTCATGCATTGGAGAAGGAAATGGCAACCCACTCCAGTGTTCTTGCCTGGAGAATCCCAGGGATGGGGGAGCCTGGTGGGCTGCTGTCTCTGGGGTCACACAGAGCCGGACACGACTGAAGCGACTTAGCAGCAGCAGCAGCAGCATGGTAAGAACTGGTTCACTGACTTATTTCAAGGCCATGAACACTTGTGAAGCAAGACCCAGATCTTATTTTATCTCTATGTCTTCAGCACCTACAATATGACTGGAACACAGGAGCTGCTCCATAACTATTAGCTGATTTAAGTAGCAGTGAGCTGAAATGAATCCCATTCACTTGGTCAGAAGAAGTCAAAAGATGCCTGGGGCTTCTGGGCCAGAGGACATGCCTTGGTTCCCTAGCCCAGTAACTTGGCAACTGGGTAGAACTTTCCCACAAGTCAGATCTCTACCAGGAGCCACTAAACCTACTCCAGAGCTAACAAAAATATGCCGTTTGCCCCCAAAATAAACCTGGCTTCCCAGCATAACCCATCTTCACAAGTAAATGTTCATGAACTTGGATGCATAAAGAGCCTTGACAATAGTCCCCAAACCATCACTTCAACCTTTTAATAGGCACAGTGAATATATGTTTCTCAAATCAATAAATGAATGTAAGTCAGGTTTTGATATACGTCCTATGTATTCTGCAGCATAAAGGAATAAAATTGTTCCATTTTCTCTTTCTACAGTGTTGGTATATATGTAAATTGGCACAGCCTCTATGGAAAACAATATGGAATTTCCTCAGAAAACTAAAAATAGAACTACCGTATGATCCAGAAATCCCATTCCTGGGCATGTATCTGGATAAAACTATAATTCCAAAAGATACATGCACTCCTATGTTCATGATGGCACTATTCACAGAAGTCAAGATATGGAAACAACCTATCTCCAGTAAACAGATGAATGGATAAAGGATATGTGATACATATATACAATGGAATGCTACTTAGCCATAAAAAAGAATGGAATAATGCCATCAGCCGCAACATGGATGGACAGAGATTATAATACAAAGTGAAGTAATTCAGATAGAGAAAGACAAATGCCATTATGTTGTTGCTTCCGTTAAGTTGTTAAGTCATGAACAACCACGAGTTGCTAAGTCACTCCAGCACACCATGCTTCACTGTCAGAAGAACCTGGAGAGTTACAGTCCTTGGGGTCACAGAGAGTCAAACACGACTGAGTGACTAACACAACAAATACCATATGATGTCAGTTACATCTGGAATCTAAAGTATGCTACAAATGAACCCATCTACAAAATAGAAACACTCACAGACAGAGAACAGACTTGTAGTTGCCAAGGGTAGTGGGGAGGAGGAAGAGGGATGGATCCTGGATTCAGAAGATGCACACTACTACATTTAGAATGGATAAACAAGTTCCTACTCTATAGCACAGGGAACTACATCCAATCTCCTGGGATAAACCAGAATGGAAAAGACTATTTCAAGAAGAAAAAAAAAAAAAATATATATATATATATATATGTATGTATGTATAACTGAATATATATATATAACTGAATATATATATATAACTGAATATATATATATATATATAACTGAATCACTTTGCTGTACAACAGAAATTAGCACAACATTGTAAACCAACTATATTTCAATAAAAAAAATTGTTCTCTTCCCTTCCTCCTCCACTGGGCCTGTAGGAAGATGGCATACCTGTGCCATTGGTGAAGAAGATGGCTCTTCTTGACTTTCCTTTCCTGCAAATGACATTCTATATGGCCAAGTTTGCCAGAAGTCAGGCCTCATTCTCTATATACTGTTACATGAAAACCAATCATTGTGTTTCTAAGTGTCCCTTCAGCTTTCTTACAGACCTGAATTGTCCCCAAGGCTCAGGAGGTTGTGTAATGCAATACACTGCTGAAATGGCCACGCGGTTTCATCTCCCTTCATCCGAGCACTTTTCCATGTGACTTCTCAGCTCCTCCCACCAAAAAGCAGAGTCCCTTTCCCCTTCCTTTGAACCAGGCTGGCTTGTGATCTGCTTTGCACGACAGAATGCACTGGGAGTGAGAGTGTGCCAGTGTTGAGCCTAGGCCTCAAGAGACCTTTCATGCTTCTACATTCTGTCTTGGAACCCCACTACCACTCTGCAGACAAGCCCGGTCTAGCTTGCTGGATCATATAAGACACATGACCTGATAACCACTGCAGTTATCTATTGGAGTAAAACAAAGTGTCTCAAACTCAGTGACTTAAAACAGCTATCATTTATTTTCCTTACAAACCAGCACTTTGAGTAGGGCCTGGCCCTGGCAGCTCATCTCTCCCCCTCTGGCATCAGCTGGGCAGCTCAAGGGCTTGAGGGGACCAGACACCTGGGAGCTGGGGTCACCTATGGCTCCCTCACTCACACGTCTGCTGGCTGTCATTTGGGACCTAAGCTGGGACTGTGGACTGGACATCCACACGTGGCCCCTCCAAGTGACTGCTCTGCAACCTCACAGCATTGTAGGTAACTTCCAGGAGCAAAGCCATGAAGGGAAGAAACTGGGAGCTGCCATTTTCTCAAGATCTAAGCCTAGAAATCAGCCGAACATTACTTCTGACACCTTCTATTGGTCCAAGCAGTCTCAAAGGCCTGCCCAGATTCAAAGGAAAGGGGCAGAGATGAGAAAACTGCAATGTCAAATTGTAAAAAGGGTATGTGGAATAAAAATATACTGTGGTCATCTTTGGAAAATACAACCTGTCACAGCTTCATCAGTCTAGTCAACAGTCAACTGACTGCCAGACACACAAGGGAAACCATCCTAAACCAGTCAGCCACACACACACACACCGGCCAGCCAGGGGACTGACTGCAAATACATGAACAAGCTCGACTAAGATTAGCTGACCCTGACCCAGATCAACAGAACCTGTCAGCCGATACCGGCTTGCAAGCAACAATACGTGATTATCGTTTTAAGTCATTAAGCTTTAGGATGGTTTGCTACACAGAAATAATCCTGGCTCTACCACCTATTAGCAAGTTAAGCACTTTGACCTCTATTTCCTTGCCTATAAATATAGTAATAATAAAATGTACATCACGGGATTATAAACTGTTAGGATTTGATGATACAATGTATCTTCCATGCCTAGCACAAAGTGCCAGCACTGTGTTCCAAATAACTGCTCCCTTCTCATCCTCACGTATCCGGGACTGTAAGGAAGGTCACTTTCTCCTCGTTCCTTGTTCTTCATCCTTTAAGGTCACAGAATCTTGACTGTGTGTCAATCTCAGTTCTGCCTTGCAAAAGGTGACTTTCACAATGAACTCTCCTTACTAATCAATTAAACTACTGAGAATTTTCAAAATCACTCAACTATTCCAGGAGAAAGGAGAAAGGGCAGGACAAGAGGTGAACTGTATGATCCTCCTAATGAAAATTTCAAGGAGTCTTGGTTTATAAACACTGCAAAAATCCATTCTAAACAAAAACATCCGCTTTTCACTGTGGCTTGGATATTAGCCAGCAATGAGGGAGAGATTGACCTGACTTAGGGTTGGTTGCACAGCATGAAAAGTGATTTTTTTTTCCTTTCCCTAGACCTAGAGCTAATAGCTTTGTTTGTCCCTGACAAACAGAAGAGAGCACTGCGCTATCCCCTTTAAAATCTGCAAGCGCACAAATAGAGCCTTGCTTCGAGTTAACTCCACATGCACTTTGGAGCTGCAGCAGTTGACATGAACTTGTCTAAAGCAGAGGGTCCAGAAGGAATGCATCACATGCTGATACTCTTGGCCTAACTAAGCTCCTGAGAAGAGGGGGACCTGAGACATTTTCAAGAAAATGCAAAATCAAAAGATGGTAGTTTGACTAGGCTTTGCCCCAACAGTAACAACTCAAAGTTATATTCGCAGGGAATTTTCATTCAGTAAAGATCCTTGGGTCCATGCTATCCTTTTAACCTATGCAACAATTCTGTGTGACAAAGAATAAGTATCAGTATTCTCCTTCTACAGATGAGGACAGTTCTGTGACTTGGTTAGTGGTTTAGAGGTTGCCAAATTTTATTAAGCTCCCAAACCAGAGAATTTGTCAGAAATTCAGATTACTGGATTCTACCCCAGATACTTGACCTTAATGATTATGGGGTGGAGCCCAGAATTCCATGTTTTGAACAATAACCTGGTTGATCCTTTGATAACATTGCCCCAGTCTGATGTTTTTCCTAGCATGCAAAATCAAAGGATGATTTTTGGAACTCATGCACACAAATAAATCCTGTGTTTTCATGGCTTGTTACTCTTGAGAATGTGAAAATATCATGGGTCATATCATGCCCTCTTGAAATGAAACTATTACCTTTAGCGAAAACCTCACAGAGCACAGTTAATGCGTAAAGTTGGTGCTTGATCTGACTGCCAACACCATAGTATTTAGCTTTGGGATGAAGATTTTTTTCCCCTGCAAGATTTGTCTTCCTAATACATCTGACTTCAGATGACATTAAAATTAAATTAAATTGTTTCTTCTTATACTCCCACCATGGCATGGAAGAAAAAGAAGTAAGGAGAAACTTAAGAGTGTTCGAGAACAGAAAGGATAAATGATCGACTCTAAAAAGATCCAGCAATCCCACTGCTGGGCATACACACTGAGGAAATCAGAAGGGAAGAGAGACACGTGTACCCCAATGTTCATCGCAGCACTGTTTATAATAGCCAGGACATGGAAGCAACCTAGATGTCCATCAGCAGATGAATGGATAAGAAAGCTGTGGTACATATACACAATGGAGTACTACTCAGCCATTAAAAAGAATACATTTGAATCAGTTCTAATGAGGTGGATGAAACTGGAGCCTATTATACAGAGTGAAGTAAGCCAGAAGGAAAAACATCAATACAGTATACTAACGCATATATATATGGAATTTAGAAAGATGGTAACAATAACCCTGTGTATGAGACAGCAAAAGAGACACTGATGTATAGAACAATCTTATGGACTCTGTGGGAGAGGGAGAGGGTGGGAAGATTTGGGAGAATGGCATTGAAACATGTATAATATCATGTATGAAACAAGTCACCAGTCCAGGTTCGATGCATGATACTGGATGCTTGGGGCTGGTGCATTGGGACGACCCAGAGGGATGGTGTGGGGAGGGAGGAGGGAGGAGGGTTCAGGATGGGGAACACATGTATACCTGTGGCGGATTCATTTTGATATTTGGCAAAACTAATACAATTATGTAAAGTTTAAAAATAAAATAAAATTTAAAAATAAATAAATAAATAAAAGCTGGAGAGAGCTATGGTCATTATCTGGTCCAGCTTACACTGACTGAGATGAAGAAACAAAGAAATAGAGATGTTAAGGGTCACAGACAATCCAGCCTTGCCCAGAATAGTACAAAACAACCATTATACAGTTCTACTGCCATTTGAAAACTTTGTGAGAGCAGTCTTAAGTTCTTTCTCTCAAAGTTGATCAACAATCTACCATATTTGCCCATCCTCTTCTGGAGTGAACTACACAAATGAGAAGCTTGCAGATATATAGTATTATTATTACTTTAGGATACTATATTCTCCTTCTATGAATGACTATGATTGAATATATTGTTTCATGAAAGCTTTTACCCCTTGGAAAAAAAGCCACCTTACTACCTGAAGATATAACCAAAAATGAACCTGCCTACCAATGCAGGAGACATAAAAGACCCAGGTTCCATCACTGGGTTGGGAAGATCCCCTAGAGGAGGACATGGAAACCCACTCCAGTATTCTTGTCTAGAGAATCCCATAGACAGAGGACATTGGCGGGCTACAGTCTATGGGGCTACAAAGACTCAGACACAACTGAAGTGACTTAGCGTGCACACATTCTTGTCTTTTCATAAGAGATGCTCAACAACTGTTTGATGTATGAATCCATGAGTGTAGACAGAGCAAAGGCCATTTTGATGATCTAGACTTAGATGTGAAAATTGAAGCATAATGAGGGAAATTCTAGAGAAGAAACATAGAAGATATGTAATATCGAGTTAACGTCAAGTTAAATTAGATCAGCCAGAGGAAAGAGGTCACAACATCTTCTGGAATATATCTGAAAGGACCTTGATGCTATCAAGCAAATATATGGTACCTGCCACTTCTTCAGCATCTTGACCTATGTAAGCAAAAATGAGTTCTACCTGCCCAGTGGATCGAGGGCCATCCTACTCAAAGTAGTCCTCTCCACTATGTAGATCAATGCACACATTCACGTTCTGAAGTTCAAGAAGCTTTTGCCTTGATCTAGTAGCTAAGATCTCTCAACAATCCTCTTGCAACCCATCCTATAAAAGTTTACAAGTACAAAAACTCTAACGTCACATCAACAAAAGTCATGCATAGAGATGAACTAAAATGCTTTCCAGTCCCTCTTTCCCCTCATGGGAATATAGAAAACCTACATTTCCTAGCTTCCCTTGCAGTCAGGTTTGGGGCCATGTGACCAGGTTCTGGTGAAAAGAATATGGGAATAAATAATGTTTGCCATCCCCAAGCTGAACATAGAACATCTCACATTATCATCTTCAAATCATATCATTGCTTATCAGTTGGGGAAACTAAAGATCCACTGGAAGACATCAAAAAGGCCATAGCAATCATGGGAGCCACAGGATAAAACGGTACCAGGTTACTACTTCAATTCTGGAGGGAAACCCTTCAGGAGAGCTGTAGCCACAGGCTGTAGTCCAAGGGGTAAGTAAACCTCTGTTAATATGCAACATGGGACTTGGGGTGTCTTGGTTATACTGTGCAGTCTGTTCTAATTATTATGAGTCATATCTTCATGACTAAAGAACTGAGTCTCTAATAGGCATATCTATAAACCAATATAATGCAATATAATCAGAAGATGAAACAACTTCTGGGGAATTTTTGGTCTCTTATGGAGAAAAGAGATTCAGTAATGTAAACACTGAGAAACAAGAGCAAACGGAAAGTCATTCCCTCTATTTGTGGAATTAAACACTTTCTTTGGCATACTTTTGTCTCTTTTATATCTGAAACGGAATGAATTATTTATTTTGGTGACTATATAATCAAATCCATTCAACAGAAAATCTGAACTACTCTCTAGTAGAGCTCAGCTTTGTCTTCTCTTTTTTATCAGAAATGTTCATCTTCATATCAGACTTCTGGTGCTTCTAGGAGACAAAAATTCTAAGTATAATAGCAATGCATTTAATGAGCACTTACTATGTATCAAGAGCATTCTCACAACCACCCTATGAGATAGGCACCAATTTACAAGGTGAGAAAATTAAGGTAGAGAACGTTCTACAGGTATCCTCATGCCACTCAGATCATAAATTATTTAAGCCAAATCAAGGTCTGTTCATTCTCATTCAAGAACCTGCCCTCTTAACCACCTCAGCTTATGTTCTTCTTCAATGCCAATTTGCGTGCTCATTTTCTCTGGCTTGTCTGTGAATATCACATAGTAACCATTTTCCTAGAGACAGAATTCCAAATTGGCTATGAAGCCAGTTACTTTAATTATGCTCTGGTCACTTTCTTAAATGGACCTCTGAATTGGCCCTTATTTTTCACTCAAAGCTCTGCCTATTCATGAATGTAACCCAGCTTCTTTTGACTTATGAATTCTCCAAACTTTTCCAACTATTTTTCAAAGGCTATGGTTCCTCATACTCCTTAATGACTTAAAGGGGTATTTTCTTTCCATTACAAATTTCAAGCCTGCTTACCTTTTAAATATTCAATATTTTGCTATTATAAGAGCAATAGTGTTATTTGATGTCCCACTTGCCTCGGGCCTTGTTTTAAATGTCTTTATAGCAAAGGGTGATGCCAGCAGGAGCATTCACCCTACTTCTTGGTTTACAGAGCATCCATACAGCTGTCTGATGTGAGACCCCGGGTTGAACCCAGAAGAATATGAGAACCCAGACTAATTACTCTCTGGAGAGTTGTGTACTACCCTCCTCTCCCCACCACCTCCAAACACACAAATACACACACACACACACACACACACACACCCCTATCTGCTGGCAAAATGAGGTCACAATAAACATGCAGAAAGTATTACATAGAAAACAAAGAAGGGCATTGTGAGGCACAATTCCTTAGCCCACTTTTCTTTGTTACTGGAAGTTCTGTGGACTAATAATATTTATAGACAAATGTACAGAAGTATGTATTTTTGTGTGCCTCTGTACAGGATACTAAAATGGGACTTCAGGCTAAAATCTTGAAACATAGATATCACTTTGCCATCATGAGGAATTTCAAAGGAATAAACAAAAACTAATCAACCCTCCATCCTCTCATTCATGTCAAGGGTATAAGATTGTAAGATGTGTGTTCAGTTCAGTTCAGTCGCTCAGTCGTGTCCGACTCTTTGCAACCCCATGAATTGCAGCACACCAGGCCTCCCTGTCCATCACCAACTCCCGGAGTTCACACAAACTCATGTCCATCGAGTTGGTGATGCCATCCAGCCATCTCATCCTCTGTCATCCCCTTCTCCTCCTGCCCCCAATCCCTCCCAGATTCAGAGTCTTTTCCAATGAGTCAACTCTTCATATGAGGTGGCCAAAGTATTGGAGTTTCAGCTTTAGCATCAGTTCTTCCAGAGAACACCCAGGACTGATCTCCTTTAGGATGGACTGGTTGGATCTCCTTGCAGTCCAAGGGACTCTCAAGAGTCTTCTCCAACACCACAGTTTAAAAGCATCAATTCTTCGGTGCTAGCTGTCTTCACATTCCAACTCTCACATCCATACATGACCACTGGAAAAAACATAGCCTTGACTAGACGAACCTTTGTTGGCAAAGTAACGTCTCTGCTTTTGAATATGCTATCAAGTTGGTTATAACTTTCCTTCCAAGTAGTAAGCATCTTTTAATTTCATGGCTGCAGTCACCATCTGCAGTGATTTTGGAGCCCCCAAAAATAAAGTCTGACACTGTTTCTACTGTTTCCCCATCGATTTCCCATGAAGTGGTGGAACCAGATGCCATGATCTTCGTTTTCTGAATGTTGAGCTTTAAGCCAACTTTTTCACTCTCCTCTTTCACTTTCATCAAGAGACTTTTTAGTTCCTCTTCACTTTCTGCCATAAGGGTGGTGTCATCTGCATATCTGAGGTTATTGATATTTCTCCCGACAATCTTGATTCCAGCTTGTGCTTCTTCCAGCCCAGCATGTCTCATGATGTACTCTGCATAGAAGTTAAATAAGCAGCGTAACCATATACAGCCTTGACGTACTCCTTTTCCTATTTGGAACCAGTCTGTTGTTCCGTGTCCAGTTCTAACTGTTGCTTCCTGACCTGCATATAGGTTTCTCAAGAGGCAGGTCAGGTGGTCTGGTATTCCCATCTCTTGAAGAATTTTCCACAGTTTACTGTGATCCACACAGTCAAAGGCTTTGGCATAGTCAATAAAGCAGAAATAGATGTTTTTCTGGAACTCTCTTCCTTTTTCCATCATCCAGCGGATGTTGGCAATTTGATCTCTGGTTCCTCTGCCTTTTCTAAAATCAGCTTGAACATCTGGAAGTTCACAGTTCATGTATTGTTGAAGCCTGGCTTGGAGAATTTTGAGCATCACTTCACTAGCGTGTGAGATGAGTGCAATTGTGTGGTAGTGTGAGAATTCTTTGGCATGGCCTTTCTTTGGGATTGGAATGAAAACTGACCTTTTCCAGTCCTGTGGCCACTGCTGAGTTTTCCAAATTTGCTGGCATATTGAGTGCAGCACTTTCACAGCATCATCTTTTAGGATATGAAATAACTCCACTGGAATTCCATCATCTCCACTAGCTTTGTTCGTAGTGATGCTTTCTAAGGCCCACTTGACTTCACATTCAAGGATGTCCTGCTCTAGGTGAGTGATCACACCATCGTGATTATCTTGGTTTGGTTGTGAAGATCTTTTTTGTACAGTTCTTCTGTGGATTCTTGCCACCTCTTCTTAATCTCTTCTGCTTTCTGTTAGGTCCATGATTCAAGGCAAATTGGAAGTAGTCAAATAGGAGATGGCAAGAGTGAACATCGACATTCTAGGAATCAGCGAACTAAAATGGACTGGAATGGGTGAATTTAACTCAGATGACCATGATATCTACTACCGTGGGCAGGAATCCCTTAGAAGAAATGGAGTAGCCATCATGGTCAACAAAAGAGACCGAAATGCAATACTTGGATGCAATCTCAAAAACGACAGAATGATCTCGGTTCGTTTCCAAGGCAAAGCATTCAATATCACAGTAATCCAAGTCTATGCCCCAACCAGTAATGCTAAAGAAGCTGAAGTTGAACAGTTCTATGAAGACCTACAAGACCTTTTAGAACTAACACCCAAAAAAGATGTCCTTTTCATTTCAGGGGACTGGAATGCAAAAGTAGGAAGTCAAGAAACACCTGGGGTAACAGGTAAATTTGGCCTTGGACTACAGAATGAAGCAGGGCAAAGGCTATTAGAGTTTTGCCAAGAGAACACACTGGTAATAGCAAACACCCTCTTTCAACAACACAAGAGAAGACTCTACACATGGACATCACCAGATGGTCAACACCTAAATCAGATTGATTATGTTCTTTTCAGCCAAAGATGGAGAAGCTCTATACAGTCAGCAAAAACAAGACCGGGAGCTGACTGTGGCTCAGATCATGAACTCCTTATTGCCAAATTCAGACTTCAATTGAAGAAAGTAGGGAAAACCACTAGACCATTCAGGTATGACCTAAATCAAATTCCTTATAATTATACAGTAGAAGTGAGAAATAGATTTAAGGGACTAGATCTAATACATAGAGTGCCTGATGAACTATGGACAGAGGTTCGTGACATTGTACAGGAGACAGGGATCAAGACCATCCCCATGGAAAAGAAATGCAAAAAAGCAAAATGGCTGTCTGGGGAGACCTTACAAATAGCTGTGAAAAGAAGAGAAGCAAAAAGCAAAGGAGAAAAGGAAAGATATAAGCATCTGAATGCAGAGTTCCAAAGAATAGCAAGGAGAGATAAGAAAGCCTTCCTCAGTGATCAGTGCAAAGAAATAGAGGAAAACAACAGAATGGGAAAGACTAGAGATATCGTCAAGAAAATTAGAGATACCAAGGGAACATTTCATGCAAAGATGGGCTCAATAAAGGTGTGTGTATGTGTATATAAAATTGTGTAATAAGGGATGGGCTTCTCTGGTGGCCTAGGGCTTCCCTGGTAGCTTAGTGGGTAAAGAATCTGCCTGCACTCCAGAAAACCCCGGTTAATTTCCTGGGTTAGGAAGTTCCCCTGGAGAAGGGATAGGAAACCCACTGCAATATTCTTGGGCTTCTGTGGTGGCTCAGATGGTAAAGAATTTGCCTGCAATGCAGGAGACCGGGTTCGATCCATGGGTCAGGCAGATTCCCTGGAGAAGGGAATGACAATCCACTCTAATATTCTTGCTGGAGAATCCCTGAGCAGAGGAGCCTGACAGGCTACAGTCTATGGGGTTGCAGAGTCGGACACAAATGAGCGACTAACACTTTCATTTTCCCTGGTGGCTCAGACAATCAAGAATCTGCCTGAAATGCAGGAGACCAGAGTTCTATCCCTGGGTCAGGAAGATCCCCTGGAGAAGGGAATGGCTACTCACTCCAGTATTCTCACCTGGAGAATTCCATGGACAGAGGAGCCTGGCAGGCTACAGTCTATGGAGCCACAAAGAGTCGGACACAACTAAGCGAATAACACCTTAAGGGATGAGTGGCTCCTGGCTTCATCTCACACAGAGGACAAGATATTTCAAAAAGACTCCTCAGAAAGCCTAATACGTGCTTCTTGTGCGCACATCTGACTCCCACCTCAAAGGTGAGATGTGGGCTTACTGCTTGTCTGACAGCAAAGTGAGGGAATCCATTACCTTGGAGCCAAGTCCGGACTACCAGAATTGAGCTGCCTATGCCCTGTGGGGAACCAAGCTTAGAGACCCCTAGTGTTGAGGGAGGGAAGAGAACATCTCCAAAGAACCCAAAAAAATGCCCCAAGAGCAAGAGTCAGGCTTAAATATCTGCCATCTTGAGACGCCATTAAGAGAGAGGTTTCCTGCATTCTTGTCTCCTCTCCTTTCCATGGCTGGAGTGGCCATGTGATTTATTTTACATACAGAGAGGCTTCTGCCAAGGAGAAGGTGCAAGCGTTCACTCTGTTTAAATTGGCTGGGTTATAGGGCTCAGTTGTTTGGTCAAACACTAGCCTGGATCCTGCCATGCAGGTATTTTGTGGTTAATGTTTGCAATCAGTTGACACTGAGTAAAGGAGAGTACCCCCAATTACTAGGGGGCTCATTCAGCTATTAAATCCTTAAGAGTAAAAACCAAGGTTTCCCAGAAAAGAAGGAATTCTGCCTCAAGACTATACCCTAGAAACCCTGCCTGTGTTTCCAGCCTACTGGCCTGCTCTACAAACTTTAGACTTGCCAGCCCCCATAATTGCATGAGACAATTATAATTTATAGTATACATAATATCCTATTGGCTCTATTTCCCTGGAGAACCCTGATACAAGGGAATATTAATAACTAGGTCCCAGGAGACTAGCCTAATTTCTTAGGATGTATGATCTCCCTAGTCAGAACCCAGAGTTAGTAGAATGTGGAAGGAGGATTAGAAGTGACCAGAGAGGAGAGAAGAGAGGGAAGTTGACAGCATTTCTTTTCCTTGACCATGGTTTTCTGCCTGGAATAAGCTTGAACTGGGAGAAAGGGGAAAGTGTTATTTTTAAACGAAATTAGTTTTTACTACATCATAGGACTAGATACCCAGTACTCTTGCCTGGAAAATCTCATGGATGGAGGAGCCTGGTAGGCTGTAGTCCATGGGGTCGCTAAGAGTCAGATACTACTGAGCGACCTCACTTTCACTTTTCACTTTCATGCACTGGAGAAGGAAATGGCAACCCACTCCAGTGTTCTTGCCTGGAGAATCCCAGGGACGGGGGAGCCTGGTGGGCTGCCGTCTATGGGGTCTCACAGAGTCTGACACAACTGAAGCGACTTAGCAGCAGCAGCAGGACTAGATACATTCGTTACCATCCTAACAGGATGTTGTGTGACTTGAAGTGATGGGAGAACTATTTGTGTTGCTCTGGTTTGGACAGAAGAGTGACAGGGCCTGCCTATATTTCTTTGGGGACAGAGGAAAAAATAATCCCATAGAAAGGACTTGGAAAGGCAGTAAGAATGGAAAACTGCCTTTCTAAGGGTTTTTTTTTTTAAACTAATAAAGTTTCCGTATGATCCAGCAATCCTGGGTATATATCTGGAGAAAACTCTGATTTGAAAAGATGCATGAGCCCCAGTGTTCATAGCAGCATATTTACAATAACCCAGGCATGTAAGCAGGTTAAGTGCCCATTGATGGACGAATGGATTAAGAAGATGTGGTACAAACATACAGTGGACTATTACTTAGCCATAAAAAGAGTGAAATGATGGCATCTGCAGCAACATGGGTGAACCTGAATGTGATAATACTAAGTAAAGACAGTCAGACAAAGAGAAATATCCTAAGATATCTCTTATATGTGGGATCTAAAAGAATGATACAAATGCACTTATTTACAAAAACAGAAACAATTTACAAAAACAAAAATGTATTTACAAAAACACAGACATAGAAAACAAACGTATGGTTACCAAAGGATGGGGGGAGGAGATAAATTGGAATTAGCAGATACAAACTAGTACATGTGAAACAGAGAATCAGTAAGGTGCTACTGTAGAGCACAGGAAACTATATTCAATATCCTATAATAGATCATAGTGTAAAAGAATCTGAAAAAGAATATGTGTGTATATATGCACATATATATGTATAACTGAATCATTTTGCTGTATACCAGAAACTAACACAACCTTGTAAATCAAATATACTTCATCTAAAAAAAAAAAAGAAAAGAAAGTAGTGGGAGACAAAGAAAGTGATTATTACCTGACTTCACTCCATGGTTATATGGGTTTATATAGCTTTCCCCTTTATCAGAGGCCTGCGTGAATTACACCCAGCTAGCTGCCCCTATAGTACAAACCCAGCCCAGAGGCAGGTGCCTCTGTTCTGTGACCTCAGGGGCACCCTGATGACTTCTGTAAAGTGGAATGCACTCAATAATAGCTCAGTATCTAGTGCACCACACCTACTTCTACTTCTGTCTACATCTCAATTAACATGATTAGCCCACCAGAGCATATGGTAACTATAACAGCTACTTGCTAAGTCATGTCAGTCGTGTCTGACTCTGTGCGACCCCATAGACGGCAGCCCACCAGGATCCCGTCCCTGGGATTCTCCAGGCAACAATACTGGAGTGGATTGCCATTTTCTTCTCCAGTGCATGAAAGTGAAAAGTGAAAGTGAAGTCTCTCAGTTGAGTCCGACTCTTGCAACCCCATAGACTGTAGCCTACCAGGCTCCTCCATCCATGGGATTTCCCAGGCAAGAGTACTGGAGTGGGCTGCCATTGCCTTCTCCTAACAGCTACTTAACATACTCAGTAAATATTCTATACATTTAGTACATATTTACTGAGCATCTACCCTGTCCCTAGTACCCTGTTATTGTTGCACAGAAATACAAATATAGAACCTCTGACTTCAAGAAACTTACAATCACATAAAAATTTTGGCATATATATATATATATATATATATATATTCATTTCCGTATTCTTGCCAGGATAATTCATGGGCAGAGGAGCCTGGCAGGCTGCAGTCCATGGGATCACAAAGAGTCACACAACTGAGCATGCATATGTGTGTGTGTGTGTGTATACATATATATTTTTTTGTATTTAACTTTAATCTTCTTATGTATCTATACTTCATCAACATATTTTAAATTCTGAGCACTCTGATTTTGATGTACCTGTTTTTCCAAACTTACCCCTGTGAGTTTTGTGCTTAGTCACTCAGTCATGTCTGACTCTTTGCAACCCCATGGACTGTAGCCTGTTAGGCTCCTCTGTCCATGGGGATTCTCCAGGCAAGAATACTGGAGTGAGTTCCCACGCCCTCCTCCAGGAGATTTTCCTAACCCAGGGATCGAACCCAGATCTCCGCATTGCAGGCAGATTCTTTACTAAGTGAACCACCAGTTTTGTACCTGACTGTAAAAATCAGAACAAAGATTAGTTTAGTGGTTTGTATAAGAGACCTAACACAAAAGACCATAACACTTCACTGGAGATCTAGAATGTAGGCAAAGCCCTTTTATTGTGTACAGAGATACATACATCCATATATAATTATTCTTCTTAGATTTTTCAAGTTGCATTTATATGATCTACTCTTTTTTAATGCTGAAAGATGGCTAAGGACTAAAATAAATTGTTCTTCCTAAGATATGAGAGTCACACTAAAATTATCCTTTTGAAAAGCAGAGGGCCAGATGGCCAATCAATATGATTCTTTGAAAACACTTAATTCTACAAGAGCTATCTCTTGAAAGAGCTTCAGATTGTCTTTCAGAAAGTGAGAGTTAAGATGAAGCCTAGTGGTTCACAATCTGGAGCACAAGATCCATGCCCCAATGAAGGGAAACAGAGCAGAGGCCAAAGTTTATTCTGAGGCAGAAGGTTCAGTCAATAATGAAAGCACCAGAAGCAGAAGGTCATAAGGACTGATACAAGATCAGAATGCGACCTTGTGTGGCTAAGCCAGGCAGAAGGGCCATTGCCGCAGTGTGATGAAGGTTCTTAGCCCTTGTTGACTATTTCATGAAACAATGAGCTACAGATACACTCAGCTCCCATGCCACCTACTCTGAACCATTTCTGCTAAACTGTAGTTTAGTTCTTCTTTTAGTCAAAGTTGTCACTTAAGCCACACTCTACACCAGCACATATTTCCAGAACTAAATCAGAGACCATCTGAAGAAAAGAAATGGGAGTGGGAGTGCTATTGTATTTTCTTCAAAGAAAACCCAACATATGTCTTTGCTCCTTCACTGGCAGTAGATTCTTGTCCATAAAGACAAGCAAATTTCCTTGGATGAATCTTTGTTACCTGGAAAGTCCCCTGCACCTGCTCCACAGAAATCGAATCACCCTTAACCAGCTCAATGCCGTCAGCAGCTTCCCTCCCCCATCTTCTCCATCACCATATCTCACGAGAGTTGTCCAGCCTTGATAACACCTGATTTCCCTCAGAATTCAGCTAATTCACCTTTTTTCCCACTCAAGAACACACATGGTTTCTGCTTTGCAGAGTATCCTTGGCACATCACTGGCCCATGCCTGTTTTGCACCACCAGAATCTCCTGAACTTTATCAGAGATGATACAGATGTAATTAAACTCGAATTCTAGTCTCTCCTTGTGACAACTCAGCGGACAATTAATGATGATAAAAGAGCCTGCCAGCTGCTGCCTGACATACCAATGTGAGCTTCCAACTCCGATGAAGATGGAGGGTGAAGGGCAGGTCCCTCTGGCTCCATTTCAATCTGTCTTTTATCTCACAGTAGCTAAAAAGTAACACTCACTTTGGGGAAATTTAGATTCTTTCTTCTCTCTTCTTAAAAGCACCAAATAGACAATCAGGGGTAATGCAATGTCTATGAAATAAATAAGAATGCTTCCAGGAAGAGTAATTTAAGCTTTATCACCAGGGACAGTAGATTCAAGCCTAAAGCCAGAGAGGCAGTCTGTGCTGTTAATCATTGACCCTTTAGGAGAGGATGTGCCCACCACCTCTTTGCTTTGGGAACATACCAGTCGGTAGTGAGGGACCTTCATAAGGGGGACGCTTCGGGGATTTTTTCCACAATAATGTTCTTCCACTCAAAACTAACTTTGATCACATTTGTCCTTCCCTCTTCACAATTTCAGGTTCAGGCATGACTACAGCCTGGTGCAATAAGATGCTTGGAGGGAGACCAAGGCTTGAGGGAGACATGGGCTGTGCAGAGAGATGACTGCGGAGAAAATAATCAAAACAAGCATGATGAGAGGGAATAAGAGAAGCCTGTTCGATGCTCACACTTCAAAACACGTGTGCCGAGGCTCTGTGGCAGCAGAACTGCGCTTCTGGTTTCCTGTGTTGCTTTCTGTTTAACAGTTTGGGCGTTAGGGGGACTTGAGAATCCATTTAGACAATTCCCAAAAGAAAAAATGCAAATGACTCATAAACATAAGAAATAAATGTTCTACATCACTTGCAATCATAGAAATGCAAATATAAAACAAGATAGCATTTTCACCTATCAAATTAACAGAGATTAAAAGGAATTTGAATACTCAACAGGGGTGGCAAGATGGCCCATCTCTCACTGCTGGAGTGTTAATTGGTACAACCTTTCTCCTGGGAGATTTTGCAATATGTAGCAAATTATAAAAAATATGCATACTCCTGGGCCCAATAATTCCCCTTCTACGATCTAATCTAAGGAAATAAGCAGCAATCCAAGAAAAGATGGATATAAATATTTCACCAGAATGTTATTTACAGCAAGAAAAAGTACAAAAATAAAATACAACTTTGTTCTAAATTATATGATATAAATATAAAAAATAGATTACAACACTCCTTCACCAATTAATACTATACAGGATTATTTCTATATTTTAAAGACTATTGCTATAATATGAAGTAAAAAAGCAGTATTGTGTATATAATGTGATCTCGATTTTTTTAACATGAATATATGAGAGAAAAAAAAAAAACCTCAAAATATTAACAGGAACTATTTCTATGTAGGTGATTTCAGTGAATATTTCTTTTTTGTGTTGTTATGTATTTTCAAAATTCTCTACAATGAACATATGGTAATCAGAAAATATAAGCAGTATTTTTAAATATGTAAATGAAGGATTACAAGTGTATTAGTCAGAACGAGCTTTATAACAAACAGGCCCCAAATCTCAATCACTTAAAATAATTAAGCTTACAAATCGTGTAGGCATTCATCCCCACATTGCCTTCCTCAAGAACAAAACCCAATAGAGCTTCCGTCATCTGAAGCATCACTGGGCACCATGACGACAGAAAGGAAATAAAGCAAATTACACACTGGCTCTTACTGACTCTCATCCAGAGGTGATGCGCATCACTTCCACTTACATTTCATTGGCTGAAGTCAGTCACATGACCAGTCTTTTATAATGCAGATCAGGAGATTCAATCCAACATGTGCCTAGAGAGAAGAAAACCAAAAATATTTTTAAACAGAACAAATATTTACTATCCCCCCCCAAAAATGTTCATTTTTTTCTGAAGAATTACTTAGGTGTTGATCTGAAGGTCTTTCTTCTGCACTTCATTAATAGTCAAGATATGACATTATTCATCATTTGCATAACCCTAAATGACTTGGTCCTCTTCAATTAAGTTTTTGGAGCCTAAGCTATTCAGGAGATGCCACCATTGCAGGCAAGAGATTATTTAAAAGGCTATGGACATGCCACCACTACCATAAAGAAGCATCCTTTCTTTCCAGGGTCCATGAAGTATGCAGAGGAATGCCAGCATTTCTCAGCCAGCATTCTGAACATAGAACAATCAAAATAAGCAATACTGGAATGTCTCCCACTTTTTATCAGTGTTGGAAAACAGGGCCCAGGCATACATCCAAGGTTCTTAACCAAAGCCCTAGGAACATTTTTCTAGTCAGTGTAATCTGCTTTCTTCTTAAATCTGTAGTATGTATACAAAAGATTAAAACATACCAATTCCAAAAATATAACTTTTAATGTTAAAGAAAATACCATCATAATTCCCAGCACATTCAAATGGATCAATTACATTCACTCTATTAAGTATCATTTTTAAGCATTTTTGGATTAGTAAAACCAGTATGACTTTATGAATAAAAAAAAGAAGGCAGCATTGTTTGAGCAGTCAATTGATTCCCATTTTTTTCCTTGTAAAATAAAATATAACTGGAACCTTGTTAAAAATAAAAGTTAGTTACATGAAATGCTGGTTTATAGCTTGCATTGATAGACCTCTCCAAGGGATATAGGTAATTATAGAAAATCCTATGTAAGCCAGAACCCTCAGGGTTATCATAGAATCTTTTTCATCACATACTATTGCTAATTGCTCTTCAAATTTTATAGATTTTAAACTTCCTAAATATTCATTTCATCTGAATCTTTCTCTCCATTCCCAAAGGCTCTTTTCAGGGCTTCATCATCTTTCACCTAGGCCACTGCAATCACCTCTTCACTTGTCTTCTTCCTTCAGACTCCCCTCCCCAAACTACCTTCCACACTGCCACAAAACTATACCACCCTGTTACTTCCTCTCTTAAAATCCCTCAGGGACCTCCCACCACCTACAAGATAAAGTCCAAACTCCTTAGTAGATCATAGAAAGTTCCTCCCCTTATGGCCCTAAGAAGCCTAATGTGGCCTTCTCGAAAATGTGTTCAATGAAACAGCAATCCCACAGTCACACAGAGGGAAAGCAGGCTCCATGGTCAAATAAATTGGGAAAAGACAAGGTCGATCTTTCCCTTTCCTTCTGGGATTGTCAGAGTTGAGAACTCAAGTGTGACTCTAAATGAATCTCATGGCTCAGGTACTTGGCTCTCTTTTCTTGACCAATGGTCATACCCTGGGTGACTTCACACAGTCTTTCTAGCTTTAAACACTATGTACTGTGCTGACAACTTCTCCGTTTGCATCTCCAGCCCACACCTCTCCTCTGAACACCAGACTGAGTGCTCACAATTTCCACAGAGACATCGAAGAGACATCTGAACTTTCATTTTCCCTCAACCTCCTCCCTCAGGCCTCCCCAGCTCAGCTCATGGCAACTTCACTCTTCAAGTTACTCAGGCCAAAAATCTTAGCACCCTTTGTGATTCTTCTACTTCTCCCATACCCCATATTTAGTCCATTAGCAAATTCTATCAGCTCTTCATTCAAACTGTATCCAGAATTTGACCACTTCTCATAACCCCAATCTACCACCCTGATCCAGGCCACCATCATCTCTCACCTGAATTACTTAAAGGGCCTCCTAACTGGTGTCCCTGCTTCTGTCTTTCCCTGATGATGTGTATTCTCAACCCAACACTCAGGCTGACTGCTTCACTAACTTTAACAGGTTATAGCACCCCTTCCTCAAAACCCTGCCATAGCTTCCCCCTTACTCAGAATGGAAGTCAGAGTCCCTACGACAGCCCAAACCCTAATGACTGCTCCTCCATGACCACTCTACCCACATCTCCCACCTTCTCCTTTTCCTCCTAAGTTGCTGGTATTGATGGGTCCCTGCTGCTGCTGCTGCTGCTAAGTTGCTTCAGTCGTGTCCAACTCTGTGTGACCCCATAGACGGCAGCCCACCAGGCCCCCCCGCCCCCGTCACTGGGATTCTCCAGGCAAGAACACTGGAGTGGGTTGCCATTTCCTTCTCCAATGCAGGAAAGTGAAAAGTGAAAGTGAAGTCGCTCAGTCGTGTCCAACTCTTCGCGACCCCATCGACTGCAGCCTTCCAGGCTCCTCCGTCCGTGGGATTTTCCAGGCAAGAGTACTGGAGTGGGGTGCCATCGCCTTCTCCAATGGATGGGTCCCTAGTGCCTACTTTTCATGTCAGCAGGCTGGGCCGTCACATACACACACATAGGCTCGCATAGCCCTGCTATGTGTGGCACATCAGCCTGTCACGTCGGTTAATGGACACGGTCTTGCTGGACAGTTTGCCAGTGTGTTGCTCCTGACCATGCTGCCAGCTATTATGCTGCAGCTGAGGTCATCCAGTGTGGCCCTAGAAATGGTCAGAGTGTGACAGGAGAGGAAGATGCCAGTAAGTTTCTGGCTGCAGCCCTTCCTGACACCACTGACCATGTTCTAATTACAGAACCTTCTCACAATCATACATATCACACTACAAAACACTCACCATTGAGTCAGGCACTGAGCCAACCATTGGTCCAGTACTAAGTCCTAGCCCTCTTTGGCCGTGCCACTACATACATAGCACTTAAAAATTCCTTGGATTTGTAGAACTTCACAGAGTCAGCTTCCCATTCTACTTATTCTTGTATAAGTTTGTCTTCTTTACAAAGTCATAAGCTTCTGAAATCAGGAACCATGTATTAGATGTCTGTGTATTTATCAGGTACCTTGACTGATGTCTGGTACACAGGGAATGTTCAAGAAACATTTTCTGAATTGAAAGTAATTGTGCAAGAGTGATCAACCAGAAGTGGTGCCTTTTGAGAACCACCTTCCCTAAAATGGTTCAGTGACACAAGTAAGCCACACACCCGAGCTGGACTGAGATTCCAAAACGGGAGCACTGAATCCAAAGGAAACTAGGGTTCTCAGCCGTCCACTAGAGGGCAGCACATTTACTATATCAAGACATAATCTGATGTCCAAACACTGGTCTGTGATGGCAGAAAATGTGCCCCAGCCCAATAGAAGGAAAACTGTGAAGAAAGCATTTATAGCTCCACACAATTTTTCTTTACTCCTCATCTGAGTCCTGAGACCTGTGATTTGGCTCCAATTTTTTATTTGTGGTTGTTTGTTTCAGATAATAAAACTGTTCCTTTAAAATAATGGTGACTATATTGAACCTAAAAATAAATATCAAAAGACCCAAGTCCCTGAGTGGGAGCAATTATTGCAAAAGGACCAGCCAAGCTCAAAATAGCTGTGAACGGATTCAGGCCCAGGCAAGAGGAGCCAGCCTCCTGGCTGATCTGGAATCAATGTAACAAACTGAAATAGATAAAATTTTTAAATGCTGAAAACAAGCATACAGACATCAACAGTAAGTATATCATGCTATGAACATTGCTCTTATTTGATCATTATTGACCACTGTCTCTTTGCAGTATTGTTAAGAGACTTCACAAAATGGATAGAAAATGAGCATTCGACATGTGGGAGGGAAAAAGCAGAAGGAAGAGCTACTTAGAATTTCCAAGAGAAATAACACTAGGGTCCAATTTTGCTGTTAGATATAATAAGTCCCAGTAAGTAAGCAAATGAGAAGTAAGCCAAGCTGATATGGCTTGATTTCAATTCTGTATTTGTTTGTTCTCTGATGCATTCAGAGAAAAAAAGTGGCAAAATCATTCAGTGAATTCCAAGCCATTTTTACCACAAGTCTGCAGCAATTTCAGTACTGCCTTCCTCCACAAGATCTGCCTAGAGAATCACAAACACAGCCTATATTTATCTTTCAAGAAACCTCTGTGTAAAGACAAGTCTCTTAGAAAGTACAGCATCCAGGTACATACATTTCCCCTTGAGTGTTTCGTTGTACAAGTGATGCATTCCAACCAGTAATTATTTGATCAATTATTTTTAAGTGTGTAATAGATTCTCATCATTCATGTATTCAATAAGCATTTATTGAGCATCTATTGTATACCAGAAACTCTACTAAATGATACAAGTAAAAGCATTAGTTTCTGTTCTCAAAAAGCTGAGAGTCTGATGGAAGAGTTATAAGGAGAGATGCAAGGGAAATTAAACAAAGTTAAGTCCTATGATTCATTAACACAAAGGATTGGCACTGAACCCAGCCTAGTGGGTGAGGGCTGTGACCAAAAACACTTTCTGGAGATAATGAAAATAGAGAGTAAAGGTGATATTCCCTCAGCCAGGTGGATATGCTAGGACTGGTGGGAAAATTAAAAGACTTGTTGCCAGCTGCTTATCAATAGCAAAAATTGAAGCTAATATTTGTCAAGCGCTTACTCTATGCCAGGCATTGAATGAGTACCTTGAATATTAGATCTTATTGAGGAAGTAGTGTTAATACATATGAAGCAATAGGATATCAACATAGGGTTGTAGTAAGAAGAATAAAGGTCACCAAAGATGCCCACGTTCTTATCCCTGGAACTTTTGTGTGTTAAACTGTCACAAAATGGTCACGTGGCAAAATGGACCTATTTATGTTTACTGATCCCAAAATAGGGCTCTGGATCTTCTGGTGGGCCCAACATAATCACTTAGGCTCTTAAAAAGGGAAGAGAGGCAGAAGAGAAGGTCAGAAGATCTGATATAAGGAGTCCAGCAGCCATGGCTGGCTTGAAGATGGAGGAAGGGAGCCATAAGCCTAGCAATGTATGCAACCTCTGGAAGTTGAGAACAACTCCCCAGCCACCAGCCAAAAAGGAAATGGTGACCTCAGTCCTACAACCAGAGGTACTTCAATCCTGCCAACAGTTTGAATGAGCCTAGAAGCAGATCATCTCCCAGAGCCTGCCAATACACCTTCATTTCAGTCAGATAGTCTGAGAAACCAGCCAAGCCCACTAGACTTCTGACCTAAAGATCAATGAGATAACAAATTTGTATTGTTTTAAGCCACTAACTCTGGCAATTTGTTATGACAGCAATATAATACTGATAGAAGGGCATTATCGAAGTAAGAAAGTAAAACAAATAGGAAGACTATTACTACTGCACCTACTAAATGCCAAGAGCCACTCAACTATCATTCCCTTTAGCCCTCATATGCATGTAAAGTTGATATTATTTTTCCCATTTCACAGATGACAAATGGAAACACAGATTTTTCAATAACTTAAGTCACAGCTAATAAGCAGTAAAATTTGAGCCCATGTGTCAGATACCAATGCTCCTGTTCTTTCCACTCTGCCATGCTGCTACCAGGTAATTACTCTATACATGTGGATATGCTGGGTCAGGACTTCCCTGGTGGTTCAGAGGGTAAAGTGTCTGTCTACAATGTGGGAGACCCGGGTTCAATCCTTGGGTCGGGAAGATCCCCTGGAGAAGGAAATGGCAATCCACTCCAGTACTATTGCCTGGAAAATCCCATGGACAGAGGAGCTTGGTAGGCTACAGTCCATGGGGTCGCAAAGAGTCGGACACGACTGAGCGACTTCACTAATCACTATGCTGGGTCACGAGGGCTTCCCAGGTGGCGATAGTAGAAAAGAACCCACCTGCCAATGCAGGAGACATAAGAGATGCAGGTTTGATCCCTGGGTCAGGAAGATCCCCTGGAAGAGGGCATGGCAACCCACTCCAGTACTCTTGCCTGGAGAATCCCATGGACAGAGGAGCCTGGAGGACTGAGGTCCATAGGGTCACAAAGAGTCAGACACAACTGAAGCAATTTAGCATGTGCGTATGCACACACACACGCTGGGTCATAATGCTTTCTGTGCATTATCTTAATTGAACTCTAACAGTCTGTGAAGCGAGCAGGACAGAAATTATTTTACCCTTTTCACCCAAATGAGGACACCCAATCTCAAAATAAAGTATGAGTTATATGTATCCCGGGGTAAGAACACGGGCCTTCCAACACCAGCAACCTGCCCTGACTCCACCACCTCAGGGATGCCTAGTCCATAAATTACTCCCCTCCACATGAACTCAGTCCAGTCAAGTGTGCCTGGAACATACAGCCTGTTCCTACAAAGCAGCAGGAGAGGACCACTGTTAGAAGAAAAAATGCGGATGGGGTTCTGGGAGGGAAATCAATACTTGAAGTGAAATTGAAACCTGTAGCTACAATGCAAGAGCTGTAGAAAGGTTCTCCGCTCCACTTAGGATGATAATTATCAGTAATCGCTGTAATGAGACTTTGGTGCAAGGAGTCACATCTTCGGTGTCCTCTGCAGCTGTGCCAGGGACCAGCGAGGATGCTCTAAGTGTCTAATTTTTACTCAATTATCTATTATGAGTTCCCAGAGTTCCTAGAGTCATTTCGTGCCCTGTGCGTTACCAAAATCTCATTTTGGAGAAGGCTCCAAAGAAATCTGCTTTATCTGTAGCGGATTCCATTTACCCATAGGTCTTTCTGTAAAGCCTCTATGGTCCAGGCAGGGTGCTAGGCACCAGTAACACTGGTTCTTTGTCCTCATGAGGCTTGTACTCTATCAGGAAGAGAAACACTAAGCAAGTTAGCAAATGAGTAGAACTATATTTGAAAGATATAGCACAGGTAACCAATAGAACCCGAGATGGATGGGGGGTGCTTATTTTAAAGGCCCAAAGGGGTGAGGTTCTGCTCACAGGGATGAAAAGCCTGGAGCAATAGGGCTTCTGCAGGCCTGACTCAGAGAGCTGCCTTACAGGGTAATCTCTGTGAGCCTCACCCTGTGAGGGGCAAGATCTAAAACAATAGTGAGATCCGTAATATTAGAGCCTGGTGCTACAGGGAGGTGGGGGATAAAAAGTTTAAGTGATTCACTCCAGATAAAATATACGTGATCTGCTTCTCATCCCTTACTGTATGAAGCTGGTCTGTTTACATAACCTCTCTGGGCCTCAGTTTCTTCGCAGGGTTATGTCAATGCACATAAATCACTGGATAGTGTTCAACACGTAGGATATTCTCAGGAGACACAAACAATGCCTGGTACATAGTTATCACATGATACATATTAGCTGCTGTGAGGGTGTGTCTACTCTGAAAAGTGAAGAGAACTAATCTCCACTCACTAGGTCCACTGTAAACATATATATATATGTTTTCACTGGTCATAGCAAACATCCTCTTCCAACAACACAAGAGAAGACTCTACCCATGGACATCACCAGATGGTCAACACCGAAATCAGACTGATTATATTATTTGCAGCCAAAGGTGGAGAAGCTCTATACAGTCAGCAAAAACAAGACTGGGACCTGATTGTGGCTCAGACCATGAACTCCTTATTGCCAAATTCAGACTGAAATCGGAGAAAGTAGGGAAAACCACTAGACCATTCAGGTATGACCTAAATCAAATCCCTTACAATTAAATAGTGGAAATGCAAAATAGATTTAAGGGACTAGATCTGATAGAGTGCCTGATGAACTATGGATGGAGGTTCGTGACACTGTACAGGAGGCAGGGATCAAGACCATCCCCACAAAAAAGAAATGCAAAAAAGCAAAATGGCTGTCTGAGAAGGCCTTACAAATAGGTCTGAAAAGAAGAGAAGCAAAGGCAAATAAGAAAAGGAAAGATATACCCATTTGAACGCAGAGTTCCAAAGAATAGCAAAGAGAGATAAGAAACCCTTCCACAGTGATCCGTGCAAAGAAATAGAGGAAAACAACAGAATGGGAAAGATGAGTGATCTCTTCAAGAAACTTAGAGATACCAAGGGAACATTTCATGCAAAGATGGGCTCAATAAAGGACAGAAATGGTATGGACCTAACAGAAGCAGAAGATATTAAGAAGAGGGGGCAACAATACACTGAAGAACTGTACAAAAAAGATCTTCACGACCCAGATAATCACGATGGTGTGATCACTCACCTAGAGCCAGACATCCTGGAATGTGAAGTCAAGTGGGCCTTAGGAAGCATCACTATGAACAAAGCTAGTGGAGGTGATGGAATTCCAGTTGAGCTATTCCAAATCCTGAAAGATGATGCTGTGAAAGTGCTGCACTCAATATGCCAGCAAATTTGGAAAACTCAGCAGTGGCCACAGGACTGGAAAAGATCAGTTTGCATTCCAATCTCAAAGAAAGGCAATGCCAAAGAATGCTCAAACTACCGCACAATTGCACTCATCTCACACGCTAGTAAAGTAATGCTCAAAATTCTCTAAGCCAGGCTTCAACAATACATGAACTGTGAACTTCCAGATGTTCAAGCTGGTTTTAGAAAAGGCAGAGGAACCAGAGATCAAATTGTCAACATCTGCTGGATCATTGAAACGGCAAGAGAGTTCCAGAAAAACATTATTTCTGCTTTATTGACTATGCCAAAGCCTTTGACTGTGTGGATCACAACAAAGTGTGAAAAATTCTGAAAGAGATGGGAATACCAGACCACCTGACCTGCCTCTTGATAAATCTGTATGCAGGTCAGGAAGCAACAGTTAGAACTGGACATGGAACACTGGACTGGTTCCAAATAGGAAAAGGAGTACGTCAAGGCTGTATATGGTCACTCTGCTTATTTAACTTATAAGCAGAGTACATCATAAGAAATGCTGGACTGGATGAAGTACAAGGTGGAATCAAGATTGCTGGGAGAAATATCAATAACCTCAGATATGCAGAGAACACCACCCTTATGGCAGAAAGTGAAGAACTAAAGAGCCTCTTGATGAAAGTGAAAGAGGAGAGTGAAAAAGTTGGCTTAAAGCTCAACAATCAGAAAACTAAGATCATGGCATCTGGTCCCATCCCTTCATGGCAAATAGATGGGGAAACAGTGGCAACAGTGTCAGATTTTATTTTTGGGGGCTCCAAAATCACTGCAGATGGTGATTGCAGCCATGAAATTAAAAGACGCTTACTCCTTGGAAGAAAAGTTATGACCACCCTAGACAGCATATTCAAAAGCAGAGACATTACTTTACCAACAAAGGTCCATCTAGTCAAGGCTGTGGTTTTCCCTGTAGTCATGTATGGATGTGAGAATTGGACTGTAAAGAAAGCTCAGCACCAAAGTATTGATACTTTTGAACTGTGGTGTTGGAGAAGATTCTTGAGAGTCCCTTGGACTGCAAGGAGATCCAACCAGTCCACCCTAAAGGAAATTGATCCTGATTATTCATTGGAAGGACTGATGTTGAAGCTGAAACTCCAATACTTTGGCCACCTGATACAAAGAACTGACTCATTTGAAAAGACCCTGACGCTGGGAAAGATTGATGGCAGAAGAAGGGGACTCCAAGGATGAGATGGTTGCATGGCATCACTGACTCAATGGACACGAGTTTGAGTAAACTCCGTGAGTTGGTGATGGACAGGAGGCCTGGCATGCTGCAGTCTATGGGGTTGCAAAGAGTCAGATACAACTGAGCAACTAAACTGAACTGATATATATACATATATACACACACACACACTTCTTATTACCATTACTGCCCCCATAAAATGACCTGCTTACCTCTATGGGTGAAATTCAGCCCCTCAGAAGCAGTATGTTGAAGTCCCAACCACACCCACTCATATCTCAGAATTTGACTTTATTTGGAAATAGTCACTGTAGATGTAATTAGTTAATAGGAGGTCATACCAGAGCAGAGTGGGTCCCAAATCCAACGTGACTGATGTCCTTATACAAAGGGCAAATTTGGACACAGTCACAACCATGCATAGAGGGAAGACAACGTGAAGATGCTGGGAGAAGATGATATCAATGAGTCTAGGAAAGGGGCCTAGAACAGACGCTTGCTCACAGCCTCAGAAGAACTCCACCCTGTCAGCACCTTGACCTCAGAGTTTCAGCCTCCAGAACCATGGAGGACAAGTTCATATTGTTAAGCCACGCAGTTTGCGGTACTCTGCCGCCCTGGCAACCTAACACATATTCCTTAAGGGTAAGATGTGTGTAGTGTTTAACTCTTAGTGCCCAGCATCCAGCAGAGGGCCTGGTGCACACTAGGTGCTCAATAAACATGTATTAAGTGAGGGAATAAAGGAATAAATATCTAGTATGGTGGCTCACGGGCTTCCTTGGAGGCCCAGATGGTAAGGAATCCACCTGCAATGCAGGAGACGTGGGTTAGATCCCTGATTTGGGAGGATTTTCTGGAGGAGGAAATGTCTACCCACTCTAGTATTCTTGCCTGAAAAATCCCATGGACAGAGGAGCCTGACAGGCTATAGTCCATGGGGTCATAAAGAGTTGGAAATGACTGAGCAACTAACACACACACTCACACACACGCACAGGGTGCTCATATTGCCAGCAAGAAATGCCAGAGACCAGTTTAAGGCGTATAACCAGATAGCTGCTGTGGTGAAGATGTGGCTGACAGTTGGGGATCAATCAAATATGGGATTGGCTGCCTCTAACCAAGACACAAGCAAGTGCTTGACACTATGGTGAAGAGGAAGTCCCTGGAGGTGCCAGTTGTCAGGGGACACAGCTGTTTCCAAAAATCCTGTGGGGCGGTGTGCCTGGACCTGAGGTCTGTGCCTGGGAGCAGGCCCCCTCCTCACACCGGGCTAGGAACAGGCCTCTGTCCCTCATGAGGGAAGCCGGCAAGAACAGGCAGCACGAGCATCCATGAAAAAGCCCATGGAGCCCAAAGGGTGTGCAAAGAGAGTCTCAGACAAGGGCAGTTCTAGAAGCCTGCCGTACAGTCTCAGAGATGTGGGCTCACACCTGGGAAATGCCATGAGAATTGAAGGGCGGCTCAATTCTGAGTCCATTCACCTGGGAAAGGACAAAGGTGAGGAATCCCTCTCCCAGGAGGCATGGAAGATAAGGGCTAGGCTGGTGGGGGGGCCAAGACCCAAGTAGAGAGGAGGATGAGAAGGAGCTGCAAGTCAGGGTGAGTGGAGCAACAGGAGTTAAGATGATCATTCTCTAGAGCAAAGAAGATGGGAGAGAAAACGGCCCAGAGGGATGGTATGGGGAGGGAGGAGGGAGGAGGGTTCGGGATGGGGAACACATGTATACCTGTGGCGGATTCATTTTGATATTTGGCAAAACTAATACAATTATGTAAAGTTTAAAAATAAAATAAAATTAGAGGAAAAAAAAATAAATAAAAAAAAAAAATAAAAAAAATAAAAAAAAGAAAGTGAAAAGGGAAAGTGAAAAAAAAAAAAAAAAGGATTTTCATAATTGAACTATTCTAATTGACTGCTGACTCCACCCTGTTCAGATCCGCCAGGTAATCACTCAGTCCTCCATCGCGTTTCATCTGTAGAGCTGGAGCAGCTCCTTGGAGGGGGAAAGGCAGGCTTACGAACTGATAGGAGAAATCACTCCTTGCAGGCCTTCGGTTCCTCTTGTTAAAAATGGTGCCAGGAAAATCATAATTAAAATAGGAATGTGGTGAATAACAAGCACCCCTTTCCTTGAATGTGAAATAGATTTTAACAACTACCTTAGCTAGAGAACCCAACACATTTGACCTTCCAATAAGGGTAAGCAGAGTTTTCTATCAGCGTGAAATAGAAACTATAAATCAAATGTTTCATATCTAAAGTCCAAGCCGGCTCTAGTGAGTAAAATTCTACTCTCCAACAGTCTTATTTTTTTTTTTCTTTTTACTGTCTGGCTATCACACTTCCTTGACTCTGGAACTATATGGATACTGTTTCTTCATCTTAAATCTGTGAAACTACCTTCAAGAGCAATAGTCTTGACTACTTGTGATATACTATCCAAGATAAAGAAGCTGGTCAGTAATAAATGCACCTTTGTGGGAGATTCTATCAAGCGGGAACAGTTGAGATGGAATCTTTGGGAGGGAGGAGGGAGGGAGACAGGAAGGGGATATGGTGTGGTGAAAGTGGGTTGCAGAGAGATTCTAGAGAAGGCAGCAGAGAGCAATGTGAGTGCAAATGCATTTTGGAGAAGGGTTGACATTGATAATCTAATTCTCCTGATTCAAGAACAATAAAAATTTTCCTTCCTGGAACCTACATTTTCCCTGATAGCCCCAAACTCCACAGGGGACCCAACAACATCCTTTGCTGAAGGAAAGCTTAGACCCTGAAGGAGCCACGCTGCCTCTAGAAGCCAGGTATCTTTTCTAGGATGCTTCTGCTAAGTAGGGAGCACTCAGAGCTATATGGCTGAGAGTCTGGTCCTACTGAAAGTACAAGCGGATCCTCCCTCGGCCGTTCAGTTCAGGGCAAGATGTATATGCTCCCGTGGTCGCAGACACACTCTCCAAACTCTCCAGAGGCCCCTAGAACTCTCCAGTGACTCTTTGATCATCTTAATGGGCTTGTTAGAGGGCGACAGTGAGAGTCCCGGAGTGCCGTGCAGCCGGCGCTGCTGTGGGAGCCGGGTCTCCAGAGAACGCTGCCGCCCTTGCAGGAGGTGTGGAGCCTTCCGCTGACCCAGCTCAGCACCTGCAAGGAGACCACCTCTGTGGTGGCCCATCCCCTCCCACACGCCCTCCCCTTGGTACCTAGTCTCAGGTTATAGGAAATCTCAAAATTACAGCACTGAAGCCGCTGGGAGTTCAGTGCCTGTTCATTACCACAGCTTCCTTCCTCTCTGCAGCCGAGCTTCCAGCTTCCTCTCTGCCGCAGGTGGGGATGTCTTCACTCCAAGCTTAGAGAGATCTCTGGAAAATAACCCTGGCAACCTGAAGGGTGACGGACACTTCCACACTCCTTCAGGATAGACTTGTGGTTCTATGCCTCTGGTCAACCACACACCAAGGTTTCTGGCAGGTAGCACCCGCATTTCCCATCTACAGACGCCTTAGCCCCACGCTTCTCACCCCTGAATTCTATGAAAATCACCTGGGGAGGATTTGAACAGATAATTGCCAACATCCAGGCTCCTCCCCCAGGGAGTCTGATTTGATTGTTCTGGGTTGAGGCCCAACCGGCAGCCACATGTTTCAAAAGCTCCCCACGTGATTCTAAGGCGCAGCCAGGATGAGTTACCAGATTGGCCTCTAGGCCCTCCCGGGGCTTCTTTGCAAGGATGGACAATGGAGCCAAGAGAATGCCCGAGAGAGGTGGTTTCACTTATCGCTTGATTTTCTGAATACTTCTCAGAGCGTAAACATAAATCTGGAATCTGAAGGTCATAGAAGTCATCCCCAATGTATGAACTAGAAATATAAACCATCTATTTGTTCAGATTGGACACATATTTGTTGAAGGCCTACTATGCCTTGCTGCTAAGTCACTTCAGTCGTGTCCAACTCTGTGCAACCCCATAGACGGCACCCCACCAGGCTCCGCCATCCCTGGGATTCTCCAGGCAAGAACACTGGAGTGGGTTGCCATTTCCTTCTCCAACACATGAAAGTGAAAAGTGAAAGTGAAGTCGCTCAGTCATGCCTGACTCTTAGCGACCCCGTGGACTACAGCCTACCAGGCTCCTCCGTCCATGGGATTTTCCAGGCAAGAGGTATTATGCCTTGCGGGGAACTAAAACAGAAGCACATGCATCAAACAGTTTCTCCATATACTTGGTTCTCCCTTCTGCCGCTTCATACTTGGAAACCTAATCTCCTGTTTTGAATTCATTCTCCCTCTCTCTTTCAACCTTTAGGTATAACATATATATAGGCTTATTTACTTATAAATCTCAGTTCATGCTTCTCAATGAATAGTAAACCTCCAACGTATCCCTCAGGTTCATGTAATTGGAATAGGAGGAAACACCCACATCAAGAATGAACAAACCTCACGGACTCTTCTTTCAAGACTCATCTCCTGATCAAATTTCTGTTATAATAGCCTAAGGATCTAATGGTAAATATTCAAGAAACCCAAATCAAAGACCTTTTCTACTCTCTCTGCTCTATCCTTTCTAGTGTTATGTTTTTACCAAGCTGTCAGGAAAAGCAAAACCATGAAACTCCCCAGATTCTTACATATGCCTGAAACCTTGAGGGCAAGGGAGGAAAATCCGGCTGCAGTTAACACTCTCATACCAGAGCCTAGAAGACCAAAGATCTAGGACCACAAGCGAGAGTGGCCCTCGTGCATCATTAGTCACTCTGCCTCTGCGCTTCTGCTCTCCACCGTCATCCCCGATTTCAATTCTGTCTATACTCGCCTTCCCCACTAGACTGTAGCTGAGCCAAAAGCTTCGACTTGTGCATCCCTGTCTTCCCATCCCCCAGTGGCTGTATATAATAATAGCTCACATGTACTGAGCACTTACTATGTGCCAGGCACTGTCCTAGATGCTTCCCATATACTATCTCATTTAATCTCCAACCTTCAATGGCAACCCACTCCAGTGTTCTTGCCTGGAGAATCCCAGGGACGGGGGAGCCTGGTGGGCTGCCGTCTATGGGGTCGCACAGAGTCGGACACGACTGCAGCACCCTTTATTTATGTTTGTGTGATTAATACTTTTACTATCCCATTATATAGAGGAAAAAGTGGAATTCAGACTTTAAGCAACTTGCTCACAGGTACACAGGACCTAGGAGGCAGAGGCTGGGTCACACCCAGGTCATCTAGCTGCAGATTCTCCTCTCTTAGCCACCACTATACCATGCGGAAGTTGGATAAATCAGCACAGTTGTTTCCAAGGTCTTTATTTAGAAGAGGCAGCTATAGTACTTAATAGATAGGCAACCTTGAGAAAATTACGGAGTCTAAATCTCAATTTCCTCCTAGAAAATGAGAGTAAAAGTAACACAAAGCTCATGGGGTTAGCGCAATGATGAAATTAGATATCATATATAAGGTGCTGAGCACAGTGTCAGGTACTTAGTAAATATTTTAAAAGCTAGATGCTGCTGCTTGCTGGTTGGTACCTTGGTCTCTGTCAGTAGAAACATCTCGCATTACTCCCCAATCTGAGTAGTATCATCTCTCCCTATAAGCATCGTGGGCAGTAGCCACTGATTTTTTTATAACTTTATTTAGATATTATTCACATCCATTCACCCATTTAAAGTGTACAATTCAGTGGTTTTTAGTATATTCACAGAGCTGTACAACTATCATCACAATCAATTTTAAAGCCAATTTAGAATTTAGAAGCAATTGAGAGGCAAACAGAATCAATTCCGGGGGATTTTTTTTCATCACCCAAAACTGAAACTCTGGAACCATTATAAGTCACTCTCCATTGCCCCCAAGCTCTCTCTCTACAGCCACTGGCAATCACTAATCTATTTTCTCTACATTTGGGACATGTTGTATAAACAGAGTCATGCAATGTATGTGCCTTCATGACTGACTTCTTTTACTTAACAAAATGTTTTTAAGATCCATCCAGGCTCAGCCTACAGCAAAACTTCATTTCTTCTTATGGTCAAATAATATTTCATTATACAAATGGAACACATTTTATTTATTCATTCACTAGTTGAAGAGTATTTGGGTTGTTTCTACTTTTGGGCTGTTATGAATAATGCTTCTATGATCATTGGTGTATAAGTTTTTGTGTGGACACCACCCTTATGGCAGAAAGTGAAGAGGAACTAAAAAGCTTCTTGATGAAAATGAAAGTGGAGAGTGAAAAAGTTGGCTTAAAGCTCAACATTCAGAAAACGAAGATCATGCCATCCAGTCCCATCATTTCATGGGAAATAGATGGGGAAACAGTGGAAACAGTGTCAGAGTTTATTTTTCGGGGCTCCAAAATCACTGCAGATGGTGACTGCAGCCATGAAATTAAAAGACACTCCTTGGAAGGAAAGTTATGACCAACCTAGATAGCATATTGAAAAGCAGAGACATTACTTTGCCAACAAAGGTCTGTCTAGTCAAGGCTATGGTTTTTCCTGTTGTTTTCCTATGTATGGATGTAAGAGTTGGACTGTGAAGAAAGCTGAGCGTCGAAGAATTGATGCTTTTGAACTGTGGTGTTGGAGAAGACTCTTGAGCGTCCCTTGGACTGCAAGGAGATCCAACCAGTCCATTCTGAAGGAGATCAGCCCTGGGATTTCTTTGGAAGGAATGATGCTAAAGCTGAAACTCCAGTCCTTTGGCCCCCTCATGCGAAGAGTTGACTCATTGGAAAAGACTCTGATGCTGGGAGGGATTGGGGGCAAAAGGAGAAGGGGACGACAGAGGATGAGATGGCTGGATGGCATCACCGACTCGATGCACATGAGTTTGGGTGAACTCCGGGAGTTGGTGATGGACAGGGAGGCCTGGCTTGCTGCGATTCATGGGGTCACAAAGAGTCGGACATGACTGAGTGACTGACCTGAACTGAACTGAATGTTGTTACTTCTCTTAGGGACACACTTATATATGAAATTGCTGGGTCATATGTTAACTCTGTCCTTGGAGTAGGAAAATGGCAACCCGCTCCAGTATTCTTGCCTGGAAAATTCCATGGACAGAGGAGCCTTGCAGGCTACAGTCCAAGGGGTTGCAAAGAGTTGGGCATGACTGAGCACACACACACAGTAACTCTTATGTTTAACCTTTTGAGGAACTGCCAGACTGTTTTCTAAAATGAACAGCCACTAATCTTGCACTTGCTTCTAGGTGACCTGAAATAAGTCACTTAACCTCAGTAAGCTTGAATTTCCTTATCTGTAAAATGAGGATATACCCCAGAAGAGATCTTGTAAGTACAGGGTCATCACTGCCTGACATCCAGTAGGTATTTAGCAAAAGGCAGGTATTCTGTTGTCCCTGGCAAATGGTTCCCTGCCTGCTCCTCCCTCTCCAGTTTGGATTCAAAATATAAAGCCTGTGCCATGGAAGGATTGAGTGCAGCCTAATGGAGGTGTTAGGTAGAGAAAATCAGAGTACAAAGTCATACCACCTCTCTGAATCACGCCCCAGGTTTCTAAAATAAAGAACAAATAAACAAATAGATGAATCTCAACTCGTGTGTGCATGTTCTCTTTGCTTCTATAAACTGGACTTCTGCCCAGAAACCAGAAGTAAAGAAGAAATCAATAATCCAAGTTTTGTATGCTAATGTAATTTGGTGAAAAATGTACTACATTGAGCTCAGTTAGAACATTCTCTAGATTGCTAGAGTTTCTTACAGGCCGCATCTCCAGAAAGACCTACAAAAATGAGATTTAGCAAAACCGTCGTCCACGTGGATCTGAGCGATGTAGAGACGTGTGAGCCCCAGTTCCATTGTGCTGAAGCCTTGATTAGCATTTCTGTTCCTGGCAGAAAAGACTGACAGTCAGTCAATCAGTCCCAAATAACAATAATATAGCTCTGCAAAAAAGCAACTTCCACTCTTAGGGGAGTTATTGTTATTCAGGGTAAAAAATATCCCCTGGGCAGATTCACTCCACTGCAGAAGTTGGTTACTTTGCAAAACCTGGGGGGAGAAAAAAAAGAAAACCAAAAAAAGTTGTACATGCAATATTTCACATTGTGAGTAGATTTGCTTTGGGGACAATAGGCAGGATGCTTGGAGAGACCCCTCCTAGCAAATGACAAAATAGAGGGATTTCTATCTTTAACTGCAAAAATAGTAAGAGGAGAGACTTGAAGACTGAACACAGTGAGGCTGCCCCATTGTTGCGGCTCCCCGTGGAGGTGGGGGTCACACATACGGGAGACGAAGCCACGGTCCCAGGCTTTCTTCCACCAGCCCCAGCTTCTGGCTCCCTCTGCAGTAATGTTAATTATAGGGTAAGAAAAACTAATCTTTTCTTTTTCTAAAGACATTAATCAAACCTATCAAAGAGGTACCAAAAAAAAGAAAAAAGACAAACTTTCAACTAGGGATTGCAAAGAAAGATTTAAGAGAAAAAATAGGATTTGCTTATTATTAGCCATGGGAAGGTTAAAAAGAAACATGATAATTGAGTAAAAGCCACTTGGGATGTTCTACATGCATTTTATACACACAAAAAAATCAAAAACCAGTTTATACTCAGTATAAAAACTGAGTATCATAACCTGCTTCTAAGCACCCACTTGTCACTGAGTAAAAAATATATGCCAGATAAATACGCTGACAGCTCTCAGATGTAATATTACTTGTTTTGAGGCTGAATTTTATATGAAGCAGGTGTGTCATTGAGCCCTTCAGTTACTAAAATGACCTCTTCCAGGAGTCCATTAGGCCTGGACCCCAGTAACCACCACCAGAAGGAACTGGGGAAGGAGATGGTTTGTCTGACCTCAGAGCCAGAAAACAAGCACAGTGACATTACTGAATGAAACCAGGGCATGGTGTGGGGTGGAGGAGGATTCTTCCTGAAATACTGTGGCTCTGGATCAAAAGAAAACAATGCAAATTTTAGCCTCTAAATGTAAAATGCTCTCTCTATCCTCCAGGGATTTGTTTAGGTTGTTCCCTCTGTCCTACCCCAGGCTAGCCTGCCATTCCTCCCGAGGTCCTCACACAGAAGCCGCTTCCTGTCGCGTGCGTTCCGCAGCTCCCGAGGCTGAGTTATGTGACCCCATGAACTTGTGCAGCTCTCTATAATCACCTGTTCAGAGAAACTGCCTGTTTACTTCTCCAGCTGCCTGGCTTGCATGTAAGTCCCTAAAAGAAACAGAAAAGCCCCATCGTGTTCACAGGGTATACTCAGGGCCCATACAACGTGTGGCACATAGAAGGGCTCCATAACTTCACCAAAGTCTCTAGCTGAGTGAAAGAAACAGAGCATCTGAACCCAGAAGTGAGGCAAACCCTGAAACTGCCCACCAGCCAAGGTCAATCAAGTCAAGTACTGGGGGAGGGTGGGGCCTCAGAAGGACTGTCCTGGAGAAAACCATTCAAGGACGAGATAATATCCGCCTCCCACCTCCACCAGTCTTCCTTTTCAGAATCTGTGGCTTTTTCTTACTGTGTCTTAGAGCAAAGAAGCTTCTTGATTGTTACAGTTAAAAAGTCAAAAGTCCTTTGCAACTGTATTGTTATTACATGAGGAGCCTAGGTCCTGACTATAGATTAGTAGAACAAAGGCAGGTGGACCTGAGTTTAAATTCCGACTTTGCTACCAACTAGGCAAAGAAGTAAATCACTTAATCTCTCTCTACCTCAGTTTTCTTCTCTGCAAAACAGTGATAATAACTGTGTTGCAGAATCATGGTGATTAGATTAAGTAATGAAAGGCATGTATTTGGCATTGTATTGAGGGCTATTTGTTAGTGATGGATGTGTGTGATGATGTGTTTCAGCAACTTTGAGAGGTAAGATTCCCAAATGTTTACTAAATTTGTTCCTGTTGTGTCAGGCATTATAAAGAAACATAGGCTATATTTCCTGCCTTCAGGGAGGTCATAGTGCACTGAATTCAACGGACCCAGGAGCAGCTGCAGCACAGAGAGGTTAAGACACATGCCCAAGGCTCCCACATGAAAGACTCGGGATAAAAACACAAGTCTAGTGATGCCCAGACACTACTCTTTCCAATAGCTCACATTCCATGAGGAAGGGGAAAAGGCACATTTCTTTAGTGCTGTGCACCCTGCATGGAAGGTAAGTAAAAGAAAAAATAAAATAAAATAAAAATATTGTAGTCATTGGATGGGGTTTTAGTCGTTAAGGCTGCCATAACAATATACCACACATTGGGTGGATTGTAAACAACAGAAATTTATTTCTCACAGTTCTGAAGGCCGGGAAGTCCAAGATCAAGGTGCCAATAGTATCTGGTAAGAACCCAGTTCCTGGTTCACAGACATTGCCTTCTGGCTATGTCTCCACATGGCAGAGGGATGGGAAATCACTCTGGGATCTTCCATAGAAGAGCAGCAATCCCATTGAAGAGGGTTCTACCTTCAAGATCCCATCACCCACTAGGGCCCCATCTCTGAATACCATCAGTTTGAGGGTAAGGATTTCAACCTATGAATATTGAACAGAAACAAATATTCAATGCATAGCATATGATAAGTAGAGTGCTTCCTAGTACAGATGCATTAAGGATTTTTATCAAAAAAAAAAAAAAAGAAAGAGGTTTAGAAAAAAATTTCAAGAATTGTATTTAACAGTGTTGCCCCATGGGTTGCCCAGAGCAGAAAGTCTGGACCAGTGAAGGTCAAGGAGCTATTTTTCAGCAGTAGAAGGAAATAGAGATAAGCTTACATTTTTTCTTTAATCACAATGACTCTTCTTTCAAACAAACAAACAAAACACTACCTGTTGCAAAAACTCTTCCACACTCTGACTGAATAAAAATTATGTGTGAAGGGAGCAAAATTACTTATTAACATCCCCTCCCCATTCAACCTGCCACCCACCAAAAGACTAATCCTTATAATCGCAAGGTCCCCTGTTGAATATGTAGAGACAGGGTGCTCGGATATGGGTTTGGGGGAAATAAGTTACTCTGCATAAGAAAGGAAGAACTATTGAGAGGGGTCCTAGGAAAGTTCCCAGCCCACAGTCCTCTTCATAAATGCAGGGTCTACTTCTTAGGCATTGACTCGATGGTGCTCAGACAGGCTCCCTCCCTGTAGGTCACGATACACTAGGTGTCCTTGTGTGTTTTGTTTTTTAAACGAGGAAGCACACTTGGGAGATGAAACCATCACCTGTAAAGGCAATGGGGGAAATTCGTTTTTAGGGTGACAGAAGGCTGAGCTCAGAACGTGGCAGCAACGGGAAAGGAGACTAATACAATATGATGAAGAACGGGGCGAATTCAGTGAAGTCAGGAAGGCTACGCTAGGCATCCGGGAACTGTATAAGGGCAGAAAGACAAGTTGAAAAAGGACCCAAGAGAAGAAGGGACTTTTCTGGAGGAATAACAGGGTCAGGCAGGACCGGGCTTCTATCAGAATTTTACTAAAGGCAAAACGTGGGTGAAAGAAAGCCTGACCATAATCAGAAGACGGGAATTTTCATCCTAGCTCTGCTCCAAGCTTGCTGTTGGACCTTAGTTGGACAAGTCACCAAACCTCCTCAACTTCTGTCATTCCCTCACTTGGGCAATAGTTGCTTCACAGCAATGATGACTTAGTGCCACTGAAAGTGGCTTGAATGCCATGCCGGGATCTCAGGAGTGTGGCCTGGAGTGAAGCCTCCCAGTTGTTTCTCAACTACCATCTCCACTTTGTTGGAGGCCCCCACCCTCTGCAGGGGACGTGATCCTGCTAGGGAAATTTAATGGACGTAGTCTTGTTGAGGCTTCAGAAGTAGGAGAGCAGGCCTTTCACTAACTTCTGACCCTAGCTGGACTGTGTGCCAGCCTGCAAGCACACCAATTGTTACCAGCAAGCCAAGCAACACTTTAGATAAGAAACGGAGAGGGTCCTGGAATTTCTGGAGCCCCAAGGACCTGGTCAGTCTTTTGGGGTCTGGAAAATCTTATGATTCACAAGGTGAAACAGCACTGTAAAGGCTAAAGAAAAACCAGAGCTGCATTTTTTCATACAAACGGATGATGACATTCACAGCCTAAGGTTATAAGCGGGAGCCCCAAAACCGCAATGTGAAGTCTCACCTGTAAGTTGGATGTACCAACCAGGACCTCTTCCATTTGGGACTCCAGATTGCTGTTTCTCAGGACTTCCCAGTGTTGTTCAAGTCTAGATGTAGGTGTCAACCCAATTTGGTGATGTAATATCTCTCTCTACTGCTGCTGCTGCTGCTGCTAAGTCACCTCAGTCGTGTCTGACTCTGTGTGACCCCATAGACAGAAGCCCACCAGGCTCCCCCGCCCCTGGAATTCTCCAGGCAAGAACACTGGAGTGGGTTACCATTGCCTTCTCCAATGCATGAAAGTGAAAAGTGAAAGTGAAGTCACTCAGTCGTGTCCCACTCTTAGTGACCCCATGAACTGCAGCCCACCAGGCTCCTCTGTCCATGGGATTTTCCAGGCAAGAGTACTGGAGTGGGGTGCCATTGCCTTCTCCGAATATCTGTCTCTACTGTTTCTGTTTTCTTTTAAAGACTGTATATTGAAATCAAGTCAAATAATCCTCTCTTAAATGTTGAAATTGTTCATTGTGTGTGTAACAAGTGGTTTCTTTTCTTAACAAATCCCTTGAACCTAAAACGAAAGTAAAACTTTTGACAAAACAGATTTGTATCTCAGGCTTTGCTTCCCAAGGGGTACTAGTGGTAAAGAATCCACCTACCAATGCAGGAGACACAGAAGATACAGGTTCGATCCCTGGCTTGGCAAGACCCCCTGGAGGAGGAAATGGCAACCCACTTCTGTATCCTCGCCTAGAGAATCTCATGGACAGAGGAGCCTGGTGGGCTACAGTCCATGGGGTCACAAAGAGTCAGACATGTCTGAGTGACTGAACACACACATACACATTTGTTTGCTTGGGGTCCAATAATCTCGTCTTTGTATTTAGAATCCTTTCAGGATGTACTTGAATGTATTGATTTCCCTTCCTACGTAAGAGAGATGCTAGGTAGAGAGCAGACTTGGCACTCTGCAGAACTAATTGTCAAGTTACCCTTGTTCTAGCCTTGGTTGTGTGAAGCCATCGTCTCCTTTTGATTGAGTTTCCTTATACTTAGAGGGTTGGAACTGAAAATCTTTAAGGTCCCTTCAGGCTCCAAAGTTCAATGGTCCCTTGAAAGACCACTCCTGAGGCTATCCTACCAGTCCAGAGTTCCAGCATTTTCTATTGCCCAATTAGCAGCATTTATCTAACTTTTTTTTGTCAGGTATGTGCTTCTATTCCAGGTATTCTGAGCCAATTCTGCAAATCAGACTTCTTGGAAGATTCAAATGGTTTAAACTATCTTCAAACCTAAGACATCAAATGTACGATTTTCCCTTCATCCACCAACTTTGTACTTTTATCCAACAAAAAAAAAAAGAAGGAGGTACTGAGTCCATCTGGCACGATTTGCCTTGAATAAAAGCCCATCTGCTTATTATTTCTAATTTCATTGTCCTCTAGAATGTTTACAGAAGTTTCTTTCAATATTTATTGCGCTATGTTTCTAATTACTGATCCAGACCATCCACGCAGACTTGGTAGGGTACCATGCAAGGATGTAGGTGTCTTTCTCCTTTTCATCTCCACAGTTCTTTACTCTGGAGGCACAATGTGGCCCTCGGCCATCATTACAACCCCCTGGTGTCACACTGCAGCGATGGATTCTGACAATCAGTTCCTTTATCTCAAGTCTCCCTGGGGCTTGCCAACGAAGCTGCCTCTGATGAATCTTTGCCTGCCTCGACACCATTATTGTCATAGCAAGGATGGATATAATTACCTGGTTTATTATCCTGAGGCTGGCTTCATCTGGCCCATGATCACTGGAAACAGAAGGCTTATCTCTGTCTTCAGGAGTCCTGAAGAGATGGGTAGGAGATTCACATTTCTCAAATTACTGAAAGACATTTCTGAAAGACAAGGATGGTCTCTGCAAGAATGGAGGCATTTCCAACCAAATCCTTTTCAAAATACCTACCTAAAAATCAAAAAATGCTAAAAACTGTTTAAAATTAACCCTTTTCTCCCCAAATGAGCTCCCATTTCTGATTTCCCCGGTTCTATTATGATGCTTTACTCTTCTCATCCCATGGCACTATCACTGCCCACAATCAAGCACATTCTGTTACTCCTTTGTAGTATCTTGATGCCTTTTCCATCTCCCCATGACTTCCCGTCCCCACTCCATCATCTAATTTCAGCCCCATATTACATGGTCTCCATTCCTGCAGGACTTCCTATCTCTCAGTCTCTCCTCCACCCCATTCAACAAGCACATGACTCCAGAACATAAAATATTGATTTCATCACTGTCCAATTCAGCAATATGCTATGGGTGCCTTTGGCCTTCAGGATTCCATGCTCTTGCTGACTCACAGGGGGTTTCCACAATTGAGCCTCACAGCCCCCAGCTGGCTGTGTATCCCACAGCTGCGCCATGAATCCTCTTTCCAGGCCCACAGGGAGTGCTGGGCCCTCCCTGAGCTGCATACTCAGCTTTTGTTCACACACCAACTTGCCAGGCATGTGAAAAAGTTGAAAAATGACAAAGACAGAATCTGAGGTGAAATCTGACTGCAGACACCTAGGGATTAAAATCGAATGTAGCAGTGAATTTTTATGGGGTGGGTCACCATTCTCCCAATTCTCGTGCTGCCTCAGATCCAGGGGAAATATCCCCACTCTGTAGACAGGCCACAGCTCTCCTTTAATGATCCAGAAGGAAGTTCTGGAATGAAGGGATGGAGGAAGGGGAAGAAAGGAAGAGAGAATGAGGAAAATAAAAGAGTAAAAGAAAAAAAAGCAGGCACTATACAGGAAAGGCAGGACTTATGGGTCAAAAAGATGGGCTTTGGAGTCAAGCAGAAACAGATTCAAACCTCAGCTCAGACTAAGGCTGCAAGTTGGGCTCTTTACCTCCCTGAGACTGTTTCCTTATCAGTAAACAGGGTGAATATCCACCTTGCAGGGTCAGTGTGAGTATTAGAGTCAATGTATGTAGATTCCCAGCCCAGATCTTGGCACTTAGCCTCTTGATCTTTGCTGAATTACTCCATCGCCACCTCCAGCCCCAGCAGGTTCCACTGCAAGGGTGCTCATAGGGTGGGTTCACTCTACCAGCCTCCAGTCCAGCTTCTAACCAGGACTAGAGCGTGCAGTGGGAGCCTGTTGTCTGGCCAGTGGTTACAGCTCTTCCCCCCACAGATCACAGATCTACATATGCTCCCATTGAGACTTTCCCTCAGACTAGAACTCAGTTGCCCATGTGCCCAAAAGTCCACCAGGTGGGACTCCCCACATCCCTTCAAAGATCAATGCCCCCTTGTCATCCCTAGTGACCAGCTGCAGACCTGGGCTCCCAAAAAGTGAGCAGCACTAGCTCCGGCTCATGACACGACAGCAGGATGAGATAGTCGAGGCAGTCAGCCCAGAGCTGGGCTCCTGAGCCCTGCTCCTGGGGTTGTCCCTGTCCCTAACATCTCTTAACTGACTAATCTTGAGTGTATCACTTCAATTATGTAAGCCCTGGTTTCCTAGTCTCTAAAACGAAGACCTGCTTCCTGGGGTTGTTGTGAAGATTAAATGAGTTAATGAACACAAAACATTTAGAATATTGCCTGGCACACAGTAGGTAATCCATAAAATATTAGCTGTTCGAATTATTAAAGCCTTTCATCATCAAGGTCTCAGGTGCCTCACAATCAGGCTGATTAAGATGGCTCCCTGTTTACCCTGGGGCTTCTGCAAAACATCCTGCTTGTTGTCATGACCATAATGTGCCCACATGTGGTGCACACGCATACAGACACACAGCCTTCAGCCTTCAGCAGTACCAACCCTGAGGCAAGAAAAGACTGATTCCCTGGAGCCTTCAATAACAAGCACTGTTCTCCACCATCTCCTGATGAAACCAAGTCAGCACTCAGCAGTATCCTGCATCTGCTTCACTCAGCAGACTGCCTTCGCTTCTCCCAGGTCAGCAGGGGGGAAGGTCAGAGGTCAGATGGAATCATTTGACCCAACCCTTTGTTGAGAGATCATAAAAATTGATGTCTTTTGGCCTGAAATGTCCGACTTGTCAGTATCACCTCAACTTACCAGGTATTTCTCAACTTTACACTTTTCTTCGGCCTTACTCAGAAAGTTTACAAATTCGAATTCAACCTTTCAGAAAACATTTACTGAGCATCAGTTTTATGCCACGAATTGTGCTGGGGCTGCAGATATAAGGATGACTCAGAGACAGACTTTAGGTTTCAGGTTACAGTCAAGACAGGAAGACAGGCAGCTGGACAGATCACTTCAATGCAATGTGATATATGCTAAGGCAGAGAAATGCACGAGGAGCTCGTAGAGAACACAGAAGAGGCATCCAACCCAGCCTGTAGATCAGGAAATGCTGCCAGGAGAAGGTGACTCCAGAGAGGCATCTTGATGGGTGAGTAGTCATTAACAAAAGAATAGCATTTTTAAAGCATATTGGCATAAAAAGAAGTTGGGTCAGTTGCAGAGACGTGGACAATCATACAGATGGTCTCATCTTACTTACTTCACATCATACAGAGTGAAGTAAGTCAGAAAGAGAAAAACAAATATCATATATTAATGCATATATATAGAATCTAGAAAAATGGTATGCTGCTGCTGCTGCTAAGTCACCTCAGTCGTGTCCGACTCTATGCGACCCCATAGACAGCAGCCCACCAGGCTCCCCCGTCCCCGGGATTCTCCAGGCAAGAACACTGGAGTGGGTTGCCATTGCCTTCTCCAATGCATGAAAGTGAAAAGTGAAAGTCAAGTCGCTCAGTCGTGTCCGACTCTTAGCAACCCCGTGGACTGCAGCCCACCAGGCTCCTCCGTCCATGGGATTTTCCAGACAAGACTACTAGAGTGGGGTGCCATTGCCTTCTCCAAGAAAAATGGTATAGATGATCTTATTTGCAAAACAGAAATAGAAACACAGACATAGAGAACAAATGTATGGATCCAAGAGGGGAAAAGGGTGAGGGATGAATTGGGAGATTGGGATTTGACATATATACACTATTGATACTATCTATAAAATAGATAACTAATGAGAACCTACTGCATAGCTCAGGGCTTCCTTCATAGCTCAGTTGGTAAAGAATCCACCTGCAATGCAGGAGACCCCAGTTCAATTCCTGGGTCAGGAAGATCCCCTGGAGAAGGGATAGGCTACCCACTCCAGTATTCTTGGGTTTCGTTTGTGGCTCAGCTGGTAAAGAATCTGCCTGCAATGCAGGAGACCTGGGTTCAATCCCTGGGTAGGGAAGATCCCCTGAAGAAGGGAAAGGCTACACACTCCAGTATTCTGGCCTGGAGAGTTCCATGGACTGTATAGTGGGGTCACAAAAAGTCAGACACGACAGCAAATTTCACTTCACTTCACTGCATAGCTCAGGGAACTGTGATGATCTAAATGGGAAGGAAATCCAAAAAAGAGGGAATATATGTATACTTACAGCCGACTTTCTTTGCTGTACAGCAAAAACTAACACAACATTGTAAAGCAACTATACTCCAATAAAATTACTTTTTGAAAATGTCAGGCTAGAAAAAGTGCCAAAGCTAAGGAAGGTTATTAGTGTATAATTCCTATAATTGAAATAATACCTAGTAGAAAAACAAGCAACTATAAATTTCTAGGGAGAGACTGGAAAAGAGAGGGGTAATTTCACTTCTTTAAATAGTATGAGAACTCACATAAAACTAATATTAAAAGTTAGAAATAATAAAGAAAATAATAAAAAAATGACAGAGTCCTTCCTACCTCCACCAAAAGAAAAGATACATGGATATGATAATCTACTTCTCTCTTACCTTACCAAGACAGGGAGAATCTCTTTGGGGATTCATGCCAAATAACTGATGTGATAAAATAAAATACCCCAAAAAAGCATATCAGCATAAAAAATACAGTACGATTTTTGTAACTATGGTTATTTGGCACCACTGGAGGGTACAGAGGGCTTCCCAGGTGGCATGGTGGTAAAGAACCCACCTACCGATGCAGGATACGCAGGAGATCTGGGTTCGATCCCTGGGTCATGAAGATTCCCTGGAGCAGGAAGTGGCAACCACTCCATTATTCTTGCCTAGAGAACTTCACGGACAGAGAAACCTGGCAGGCTACAGTCGGTGGGGTCACAAAGAGTAGGACGTGCCTGAGCACACACACACAGGCTGAGGAGGAGGGGTAGGAGAGGAGATGGAAGATGGGCAGGTACTAGACCATGAAAGGACTGAAGTCTTTTGAATATTATCCTGGAACAAAAGGGGAAACATTCAAAGGTTCTAGCAGAGCAGTAACATGGTAAAAGTCGAATTTAGGTAGAAGTGAGAGGCTAGGTGGGACAGGGGAGAAGTATCTAGAAACAGAGAACATTTCATGATTATTTATATAATCCAAGTGAGAGATGGTAAGAATTTGAACTAAAGACCTGTCAGTAGAATTGAGAGAGTTTCTGTTTAATTTCAGAACTATTTAGGAGGCTACGTCACCAAACTATGGGACTGCTTAGGAAGAAAAGGGAGAGGACACAGAGATGAATGGGTCCCAAATTTCTATCATAAATGAAACATCAAGTTTGATTTATGCACTAGAAATCCTAAGAGTATTTGGATTTATACAACAGGTTTTCTGTGCAACATTACAGATAATTTTAAGACAATGCTAAATAAAAATTTTATCATACCAACTAGGTCACAAAGAAAATAATTTCTGACCATGAAGCCTCAAATGGATAATTGGTTGTTGGGGGGAGGCGGGTAGCAATAGACCTTGAATCTAATTGAAGCATCTACTACTGAAGTTCAGTCTCCTGGAAATGACAGTTCATATAAAGAAGAACAGATGAAAGGGGTGGGGAAATACACAGAAGCAAAGACTTAGGTACAGGACAAATGTCTGTGGTCAAGATAGAAGGACTGTGATCAGAACAACACTGGAGAGCTGATTTTAAATCAGGAAACTGCAAAGGGAAAGGTAACTCCTGCAACACGAGAATGCTATTGTTAACAAATAGCAACTTCAGAGCAACAGAGACAAGCCTTGGTGTTGAACCCCACTGGAAACATGACACCAGCATTAATTTATTTTCTATCTTGATCATTCTGGACCATTCAAAATTCTGTTGTTGGGCTCTGTTAACTAGAACAGGGAAAGTCCACTTAAGATAATGGAAGATGGGTGTTGAAGATGAGTTTTGGAGAGAAAGCAAATGTTAAGCCTGGGAATATGTTCTACATTTGTAAGCCATAGTGAGTCATCTCAGGCTTTAGAACAGAGTCATGATGTGATGAAAGCAAATTTTTGAAAATAGTCTGGAGAGTTCCCTGGTGGCCTGGTGGTTGATTCAGGCCTTTCACTGCCGTGACCCCAGGTTTAATCTTTGGTTGGGGTGCTAAAACCCTACAAGCCATAAGGTACGGCCAAAAGAAAAAGAGAATAGTGTGGAAGCCCTGCGCAAAATGGATTAACTTGACTGAAATCCCCTCAAATACTACAATATGGCTGCCACTCATTAAATCTTTCAGTTTCTCCATTAACTGGCATCTTCAGACTCTGCTCCCTCTAAACCCCCTGGCAACTTTGTTTCCTAAGGGCTCCTAGCTCGCTGTCTCAGTGATGTTCAGAGTGTGTGTGTGCTCAGTTGCTCAGGCATGTACAACTTTTTGCAACCCCATAGACTAGCTCACCAGGCTCCTCTGTCCATGGGATTTACCAGCAAAAATACTGGAGTGAGTTGCTGTTTCCTTCTCCAGGAGATTTTCCTGACCCAGGGATCGAATCTGTGTCTCTCATGTCTCCTGAAATGGCAGGTGGATTCTTTACCACTGAGCCACTGGGAAACCCTCACTGATGTTCAGCCAGAGGAGATGCCAAACTCCCTCAACACAGCAATCCTATATGACAAAGACTTGTCCTGTTCAGAAAGCCTGCAGTGCCCAGGATGAGAAGAAGGGTATCTGATCTCTTTTGCAGCTCCTACTTTTGTCTTCTGTAAATTTTCTTCTTCTGTTTATCACCAGGCATCCTGCCAGCCAAGCTGCCTTAATAGCAGGTTAAATGGTCACTCAACTGTCATCGAACTCCTTTTCCCTTTCAGAAGCAACTGGAGGCAAGCCAACGCCCATTACTGACCTAGTTCCACAGCATCTTAAGATTTCCACAGTGGTTTCTACTAGCCAATTCTCATGTCAACACATGCTTCAAGTTAGTTTTGTTATTAGTGGTTTGTAAGTGGAGAGACTCCAATACAGATATAGAAACCTGTTCGTGTCTCCTACATTTAATTCAGAGTCAGACCATAGGAAGCTATTTTCAAAGTTACACTAATTCTTTCAAATCTCTAGGAAATGTACTTAGTAGGGTGTCATTTGTGAAGAAATTTTAATATAAACATCTCTTGCTTTTGGAATTCAAATACTTTTGTGGCCTAGTTATGAAAAGTGAATCTCCTCCACTGGTTTTTATTGTATTATTGAAGATACATTCAAATTTTTAATCTCTTTAAAGAGATGAATGCATTATTGCCATCTCTTTGAGCCTGTCTTTTCAAGTCTCTTACATTTTATCTTGTGTTATTGGCCCTCTTTGAGGGACTGAGGTATCTTTCTAATCCTAATAAATTAAAAGTGTTTTGAGGGCAAACTGTCTTATTTTTTGTTCTCCGCCAGTCACTATGACAATGCTTGGTCTATCATAATGACAACAAATATTTGCTGATGAATTTGTGATCAAGTTGATGGTTGTACCTATTGGGAATTCACTTTTAAAAAAAAATCCTGGGGACTTCCCTGGCAGTCCAGTGGTTGAGATGCTACACTTCCTCTGCAGGGGCATGGATTTGACCCCTGGTTGGGGAACAAAGATCTCCCGTTCCACATGGCCAAACAAGAAAAAAGAAAAATTTCACAAAACATTACTGGTGTTTTTTTTTCAGTATTCCACCCCTTTGTTGTCCCTATTTCAATTTTTTAAATTAAAAGCTTCATTTCATCAACACCGACCTCTAAGTCATGGATGCTGCTACTGCTGCTGCTAAGTCACTTCAGTCGTGTCCGACTCTGTGCGACCCCAGAGACGGCAGCCCACCAGGCTCCCCCGTCCCTGAGATTCTCCAGACAAGAACACTGGAGTGGGTTGCCATTTCCTTCTCCAATGCATGCAAGTGAAAAGTGAAAGTAAAGTTGCTCAGTCATGTCCGACTCTCAGCGACCCCATGGACTACAGCCTACCAGGCTCTTCCATCCATGGGATTTTCTTCTCTCATAACTGAGAAGTCCCTAACTCCCCACCTGGCTTTCAACCAGAAATTCTCTATGCAAGATACAGCTAGTAACTTACCCTGTGGAAGTGAAAGCACAAAAACAGTCACAATTTTCCACTCATCACTTTGTCCAGGACCTTTGTAGTATAACTTGGCATCTGCTCCTATCAAGATGGGAGGTCTATTTTCCCAACCCCTTGAATCAGGAATAGAAAAAAATTCCTTAAGTTGCTAAAGAAGAAAGTCAGTCTACCAAAACACCCACAGGAAACCTCACATGTAATCAATATGCTTTCAATGCATTCCTTTTCACACCAGAATAAGATAAAAATGCTTACTATTACCACAGCTTCTTTACATAGCCCTCAATGTTTGGCCAGTGCAATGAGACAGGAAGATTGCCAGGGAAAAGTACAACTGTTGTTGTTTGGAAATAACAAAGAATATATGAGAATTTCATAGAGAAAATCTTAAAACCCTTCGGTCATATAAGTTCATATTAATGGGGAAAAAAAAAAACAATGCTAATAGATTTAGATAGTTGCTGCCACAACTAAAAGATAAGATAATTTAATCCTGTAAAGATGGAAAATCTCCCCCAAATAAATTTATAAGTTTAATGGAATTAGGAACCAAATTTCAGTAGGATTATTTTAAACATATCATTAAACTGTCCAAAATGAGAATGGAAGAATAAGTACTCATGAATAAAAGAGAATTTTGAAAAACAAGGGACTGAAGCAGTTAATTACTGTATTTTATAGTTTCCTAGGGCTTCAGTCTGGGAGAAGGGAATGGCAACCCACTCCAGTGTTCTTGCCTGGAGAATCCCAGGGACGGGGGAGCCTGGTGGGCTGCCATCTATGTGGTCGCACAGAGTCAGACACGACTGAAGCGACTTAGCAGCAGCAGCAACAGGGCTTCAGTCTGGGAGAAGGGAATGGCAACCCCTCCAGTATTCCTGCCTGGGAAATCCCATGGACAGAGGAGTCTGTAACAAAGTTCCACAAACTGGGTGGCTTAAAACAACAGAAATACAGTCTCTCACAGTTTTGGAGGCCACAAGTCCAAAATAAAGGTGTTGGCAGAGCCACACTTACTCTGGGAGCTCTAAGGTAGAATCGGTATGGGGCCTCTGCTAGCTTCTGCAGGATGAGGCAGTGCTTCCCAGTCCTTGAGCGGCTGTCTCTCTCCAATCTCTGTCTTTGTCTTCACCTCAGCCTTCTTTTCTGTGTCTTTCTGTGTTTGTATTTTCCTTCTTCTGTCTCATGCTACTGGATTTAGGAGCCATCCAGGTCATCAGGCTCATTTCATCTCAAGTACCTTAATTTAATACATATGTAACAACTTTCCCCCCCAAATAAAGTGACTTTCACAGGTTCTAGGGATTTGGATGTGGACATATCTTTTTGGAGGACACCATTCAATTCACAATGCCAGATACGAAGGCATATGCCCTGATATGCCCTACCAGATATGAAGGCATACTATGAGGCCATAGCATAACTCTATTATGTACTGGCACAATAACAGACTAATAGACCAGTGGGACAAAACAGAGCCCAAAGAGTTCCAAGTTAGAAATTGGGATATATGGACAACTGACAGGATAAATCAGTGGGGGAAGAATCAGTTTAAGAAAGAGAGTTAAAAAAAAAAAACTTAAGGAGAAAATTTTAACTTAGACTCTATTTCACACCTCACATAAAAGTAAAATCTGGATGGATTAAAAACCTAAATATTAAAAATTAGCATTATATTGGTGTGTGCATGTAAAGAAAGTATAGAAGAATATCTTTGTGGTATTTCAGATAGGAAACAAGATCTCAAAAGCACAAGCCATATGGTGAAAATTTGGCAATTTTTGATTATATTAAGGATTTCTTCTTCCTTATAGAATTGTAAATAACATATGTAGTTACTTTCTTGTCCAGAAGGTGAAGTTTGACTCCCCTCCCCTTGAGTGTGGGCTGAACCCACTGACTCATGTCCAAGAACAGAGTAGGGAAAGGAAACAAATTCGACTTGACAGTAGAGACAAGTGGCTGATATCCCCTTAACCAAGTGTTTAAGATTACGTCACCAGTAATAAGTCATGTTGATGTTATGTACCCCTTGATGTGATGTGCTAAGAAATGTACTTTACTTCTTCGGTCTTCTTCCAAAAAAATGTGTAAGCCCAGGCTAATCATAAGAAAACGGCAGTCAAACCCAAATCGAGAGACTGTCTACAGAATTCTTGACCAGTACTCTTCAAAACATCGAACATCATGAGAAGCAAGGAAACACTGAGAACCTAGCACAGATCAAAAGAGCCTAAGGACATGGCAACCAAAAGCAATGCAGTATCCTGGATTAGATCCTGGAACAGTAAAAGGACATCAGAGAAAAGAATGGTGACATCTGAAAAAATCTGTGATTTAGTTAGTGTTCTTAAGCCAGTGTTATTTCTTGGTTTTGACAAATATGCCAAAAATTATGTTAACATTAGGGGGACTCCCCTGGTGGTCCAGTGGCTAAGACTCCATGCTCCCAATGCAGGGAGCCTGGGTTCAATCCCAGGTCAGAGAACTAGACACGACCTGCTGCCACAACGGAAAGAACCTGTATGCCGCAAATAAGATCTTGAATGCTGCAGCTAAGACCTGGGGCAGCCAAATAAATAAATAAATAGTTTTAAAATAAATAAATAACACGCTAACATTAGGGAGAAGGTAATACGGGAACACTGCAGTATCTTTACAACTTTCCTGTAAATCTCAAATTCTTCCAAAATAAAACACTTGTCATATAAAAAGTAATTTCCTTCAACAAAAGATACCAGAAGAAAATTGCGTCAGCTAAAACTGACAAAAATTAATGTCTAAAACACACATGGAATTCCAACAAATTGATGAGAAAGACAGGAATCCCAATTGTAAAATGGATGAGGATATGATTACACAATTCCCAGAAGGACAAATCCAAATGACTAATAAATATATGATGAGATGCTCTGTATTAATAATACCCAGAAATATGCTAATTTATATGGATGAGAATGTGAAGATACAGGAAGCCTGGTTCACTCCCATAGAAGAAAAAAGTAGAACAGTCATCTGGAGAATACCATGTGAGATGCAGTGTTCAGTTACCCCTCTATTATAACCTATAATCTGACTCTAGTGCTACCACCCAGGAACACTTACCCAGGACCACATACGGGCATAGAAAAGGATGGTCTTCACAGCACTGTGGCAGCAAAGCATTGAGCCAACAATGCCATCTATATCTGGTCCTGTGAGCAAAACAGAGTGGACACATGCTCTGGAAGACAATGCAGCTGGAGAATTAACCACAAGCACATTCACCAACATGGATAAATTCTGAAAAATTATGCTGTAAATAAAACAGTAAAAAGAAAAAAATACACTGAAATACAATTATACAAATCCAAATGCCATACATTTTATAACATACTCTTAACATATGAGTATGCATGTTGCTTGTTTACTAGATATGAAGGAGATAACAGGCATAGGTATGTAGATGAGAAATACTGAAATAAACGAGCCCATGTGAGCCACAAAGAAGACACAGATGCCATGAGCATCTTAGGTTCAACTCTTTGCATCTGAAGACAAATCTAAGTCTAAAAGGGCAGAGGGCAGATCTGGATGAGGGCTTGAGGAGATCATCTTTGAGCTAAGAGCATGCGTTTTAGTGTGGATGGATGTGGGAACATCTATATTGTCTTCTCAGCAACCCATTTCTTTACAGGCTGATTACAAAATAAGTTATTTCTTAATGTCCAGATAAGTCATTCACAGATGAGAAAAGCATTGCTGTACTTGATCTCATTACAATAAGACATACCGACAGTACAGCCTGACACTCACGAGTAATTCTTTCCAATATCCCTATGAATCCCCTCAATTCACAAAGAACCACTATATCACATCATTTCCCCCATGATATGTATACACAAGAAGTGAAAAACGTTTTTTCCTTGAGTGGCGAGGGCAAAGCATTAGGCCAGCCATGCAATCTACCACTGCACCCCAGCATCCCAGCCAGCAAGCGCAATTCTGATTCATGCTTCAATAAGAATACAAATTATATTTTGAACCTGGAGGGTCATTTACAAATAATGGAAAATGTGAATTCTAAATCAGTGAAAGTCCAGGGAGCACTATACCATGATGACCACGCCAGTGCCCTAGAAGAGTTACTGTAGCTTTTTAAAGTGTTTAATCTCTGAAACAACAGAGGCCCTGAGCAAACCCTGTTCATTGTGATTGACAATGTGGCCTATGGCTCAGACCATTGCCGCACTGACTCTAAGCAAATCACAGAAGATTGAAATTCTAAGAGAAGCTGTTGATTTCAAAGCTTTTAATGATTCAAATTTTCAATCAGCAGCTTTTTTTTTCCAGTTCATTACTCACAGACTCTGTGGATCAACCAACGTGTGCAGCCCATATCCTCCTTAATTCCTCTAGTAATATAATCCTGTCCATCACTTTACCCGGCCGTGGAGAACAAAGCCAAAATATACACGTTCATTTTACCTTCATTTACCCTGGCAAGATTCCAAAAAGCATGGGAAACAAAGTAAGAAAAAGCCAAGCATCTCAGAAAGCTTCTAAAATGAAGCCCATCAAGCCAATGATTCCTTAACACAACTGAACTGATGGGAAATTGAACGTGAGCTGGCAGCTCAGGCTGTGATGAACGAGAGATGCATGTGAAAAAAGAAAGGGAAGAGGGGAGCATCTTCAACCTCAAGTCAGGACTCTGTCCATCTCACAGTGTCATTCCCCCTCGGGGGTCTGGAGATGAAAATAACTTGGCTTTGAAACACACATAGGCTATTCAAGGAAGCGGCCGACAATTTTAAATATGAAGGGGGGTATGGGAATAGGTTCCTACTGTGTAAAATTGCATATTATTGAATTGATTGAGTTGTCATTCAGCAAAGGTGATTTTAGAAATGAAGCTAGCAGGGAAATAAATAAAGCAGAAATTCAGATAAAATTCATTCAAGTCTTGCCACTGGTATCTGTGAAACTAAAGGATTGCAGCTTGTGAAGGTAATGTTATTAAACAAAGATGCTGAAGGTCGTTCCTTGTCACCCTTTTCTATAAATTACCCCACTTCCTCTGTGGCTCATCGATTGTCACTCAGCAGAGCACTCACAGACTCACCTGGAGCCAGGGCCAGCCAGACCTTGTTGATACTGTGAAATTCCTATGCTATCTTGCTATATAGCACAGGAAGCCCAACTCACTGCTCTATGGTGATCTAAAGGGGTGGGAGGTGGGAGGGGAAATGGGAGGGAGGCCCAAGAGGGAGAGGTTATATGTATACATACAGCTGATTCACTTCATTGTACAGCAAAAGCTAACATTTTCAAGCAACTATGTGGGTGTGCTGTTCTCAGTCACTCAGTCGTGTCTGACTCTTTTCAACCCCATGGACTGTAGCCTGCCAGGCTCCTCTGTCCATGGGATTTCCCAGGCAAGAATACTGGAGTGGGTTAAAGCAACTGTACTCTGACAAAAAAAAATTTTTTTTAATTCCCATGGTGTCTTAAAGGTCTCCTGGAACCCATTTCCCATGTTCTGACCCCAACCATGATCCAGACTCACCTCCTGCCACTTCAGTGCCCCCACTAAGCCATCAGTTCTTCTGGCTAACAGTAGATGATCAGAGATTTAGAGGAAAAAGACCCAGCTTCAAGGCATCTGGTGAGCTAGTCAACAATAACACTTACATAATCTCTAAAGGTCTGGAGGAGGGCCTGGCAACCCACTCTAGTATTCTTGCCTGGAGTATCCCATGGACAGAGGAGCCTGGCGGGCTATAGTCCATGGGGTCGCAGGGAGTCAGACATGACTGAGGCAACTTAATACACACACACAGTCTCGAAAGGTATGTGGCAAGCTCCTGCTTCATTAGGGTTACCCTGAGAACTGAGAAGAACTGACTCTGAACTGTATCTTGTCTGTCTTGGGTGCTCTATAAAAATGTGTTCAATGAACGAAGGAATAATGAACAACTGGCAATTCCTACAATAGAGAAAACTACAATCGGCAGCCAGTCCTGATAAGTCTGTGCAGAGGAACAAAACCTCAGCTGAGGGTGGGAGCAGAGGGACAGAGAACCAGCAAGGACGTAGCAAGTTTCTAGGACTTTGGCCAAGGAGACTAGGAATCGGAACAGAGCTCCAATCCCAGCAGGGAATGCAAATGTGGAATGGGATCAACTTGGTCGAGCTTAAAGGAAGTGTGTGTACACTCACCCATCAGCTTGGGCAGGGCAAGCAGGCAGAGGGCATCACAGAGGAGGGGACCTCCAGGCCTGCCCCAGCTGAGCAGGGCCCAGGAAGACCGCTGACCCAACTCTCTCATCTGCATCCCTACCTTTAAAAACTGGCTCTCAGGGTGATATAAATTTAAGTCAAGGACTTCCTCTGTAGGGTATTTCATATAAGAGCCTGCTCTTGTGGAAAGCGCACTAAGGAGACAACTTCAGAAACACCAGATTCAAGTCTCAGACCTGACGGGACTCGCATGTGTCCTTGGACAAATCATTGAACTTCTCTAAGTTACAGGTCCCGGCTCATAACTGGTGGCAATGATTCAACCTACTGGAGTGTTGGAGCATAAAGAAGGTTCTGCATGTGGAAGTGCTCAATAAAGAACAGAGTGCTATAAATGTTGGCTATTTGTGTATTCCATGGTATTTCACATTGAATCCAATGTTGAACTTGTCAAATTAAATTTTCTGTAATTATAAAGCTTTGATTCCAAGAGATTTTTTTAAGCATCAAGCAGGCAAAGTGAGTTTTGGAGGGAGCTAGAGAGACCTTTACCAGAGCCTCTGAAATCACGCAGCAATCAGTGTGTGTACCCAAAGCATCCCCGCTTAACCCAGGCTCTGCTGGAAGCTGTGATCCTCAGCCCCATATGAAGCACATTTAAGTGTCTTTTATTTACATGCCAGAGGGCATGTAAATAAAACCTTCACTGAGGTAAACAGTTGTTGTTTTACAGCCTGTTCGCACGTAACTTTTATGTCCCATTATGATATATGGCTTCTGTGCATTTTGAAGTGCTGGAAATGTCATTCCATGTGGCATCCTCTATGTGACTGGCTGATAAATTATTATTTACGTGCTAGTTTTCACGGCCCATGAAAGTCTTTAAACTGGAACATTGTCCCTAACTACCCGTTAGAGATTATGGTAATTCTCCCTAACAGGATGTGAGCAGTCATCCTGACAGCCTTCGTGGTACAAGGAGGAAGGCTGGGTGAGATAAGGAGGAGTTCACCCTCAACCCAGGGGGTTCCATCTGGTTGTCTAAACCAAAGGCTAGGCCAACCATTGGTCGGCGTGTTATGACCAAACGTGGAACGCGTGCACTCTTAACACATGGTGTGTGTCACAAACATGAAACCATTCCAGGAAGGAGCTTGAGTGCTATAAACAGCACCTGTCACTGAGTCAAGTGACTGAACCCTCACCTTCTGTTGGTTTCACCCCGAAGTGACTGTTCAGCTGCTACACACGATCTGAAGGCCCAGACAAGAGAGTCAAGTACGTTTGTTCCACTTCCTGGTGACATCTGTGGATGCTTCTGGGATGGAAAGCAGGTCACTTCTCTGCCCTGAGAGAAGCAGCCCACAGCTTGAAAACAGAATGGATCTGAATTTTGCCTGCAAGACTGTTGGTTAGAATTTGCTAAGTACTTTTAATAGAAATAACAGTATAAATAAGAGTCTGAAAACATTACCATGGTTATTCTAATAACAATAGTTACCAAATTCAGTTCAGTTCAGTCACTGAGTCATGTCCAACTCTTTGCAGCCGCATGAATTGCAGCACACCAGGCCTCCCTGTCCATCACCAACTCCCGGAGTTCACTCAGACTCACGGCCATCGAGTCAGTGATGCCATCCAGCCATCTCATCCTCTGTCGTCCCCTTCTCCTCCTGCCCCCAATCCCTCCCAGCATCAGAGTCTTTTCCAATGAGTCAGCTCTTCGCATGAGGTGGCCAAAGTACTGGAGTTTCAGCTTCAGCATCAGTCCTTCCAATGAACACCCAGGACTGATCTCCTTTAGGATGGACTGGTTGGATCTCCTTGCAGTCCAAGGGACTCTCAAGAGTCTTCTCCAGAACCATAGTTCAAAAGCATCCTCAGCGCTCAGCTTTCTTCACAGTCCAACTCTCACATCCATACATGACCACTAGAAAAACCATAGCCTTGACTAGACGAACCTTTGTTGGCAAAGTATTATCTCTGCTTTTTAATATGCTATCTAGGTTGGTCATAACTTTCCTTCCGAGGAGTAAGCGTCTTTTAATTTCATGGCTGCAATCACCATCTGCAGTGATTTTGGAGCCCAAAAAATAAAGTCTGACACTGTTTCCAGTGTTTCCCCATCTATTTCCCATGAAGTGATGGGACCAGATGCCATGATCTTTGTTTTCTGAATGCTGAGCTTTAAGCCAACTTTTTCACTCTCCTCTTTCACTTTCATCAAGAGGCTTTTGAGTTCCTCTTCACTTTCTGCCATAAGGGTGGTGTCTTCTATCTGAGGTTATTGATATTTCTCCGGGCAATCTTGATCCTAGCTTGTGCTTCTTCCAGTCCAGCATTTCTCATGATGTACTCTGCATAGAAGTTAAATAAGCAGGGTGACAATATACAGCCTTGATGTACTCCTTTTCCTATTTGGAACCAGTCTGCTGTTCCATGTCCAGTTCTAACTGTTGCTTCCTGACCTGCATATAGGTTTCTCAAAAGGCAGGTCAGGTGGTCTGGTATTCCCATCTCTTTCAGAATTTTCCACAGTTTATTGTGATCCACACAGTCAAAGGCTTTGGCATAGTCAATAAAGCAGAAATAGATGTTTTTCTGGAACTCTCTTGCCTTTTCAATGATCCAGCGAATGTTGGCAATTTGATCTCTGGTTCCTCTGCCTTTTCTAAAACCAGCTTGAACATCAGGAAGTTCATGGTTCACATATTGCTGAAGCCTGGCTTGGAGAATTTTGAGCATTACTTTACTAGCATGTGAGATGAGTGCAATTGTGTGGTAGTTTGAACATTCTTTGGCATTGCCTTTCTTTGGGATTGGAAGTACGGAGTACTTATTTCTTGCCAGAAGCTCTCCTGAGCATTTTACACATAATAGTCAACTGATACAGTAAGCCAATGAGACAGGGTTTATCATTTCCATTTCACAGAGGAGAAAACTAAGCCTCAGAGAGGCTAAGTAATTTAGCTGCACTCTTGACTACCCCTCCATTGTTGATGGAAGCCCTTGTGATCTTCATTCATGCGTGCATGCTAAGTTGCTTCTGTCGTGTCTGACTATCTGTGACCCTATGGACTATAGCCCTTTAGGCTCCTCTGTCCACAGGGTTCTCCAGGCAAGAACACTGGAATAGGTTGCCATATCCTTCTACAAGGGTTCTTCCTGACCAAGGGATCAAACCCTCATCTCTTACATTTCCTGCCTTGTCAGGCGGGTTCTTTACCACTAGCGCCACCTGGGAAGCCCTGTGATCTTCATACTTTCCATACCTCCTCAATTTAAAAAGAAACTATTTTAATTGTATTATACAATCAGGAAGATATTTTGTCATTAGCTTTCTAGGCTAGACCTCAAAAATCGGTGTTAGCTATACACAGCTGATTCATATGAACACAAGTCTGAGCAGGGGTCCAAGCAAAAGACTATAAAGAAAATGGAAAATGAGGAACCAGGGGTAGAGGAAGAATTCAGAGCTGGGGGAGGAAACAGGCAAGCCAATGGAAATGGAAGAGAAGAGGTCTTCATGGACAAGGATGATGGCATGTGAAGATGAAGGGGAAGAACATTCCAGGCCGAGGGGACAGTTTGAGCACAAACATAGAGGAGAGAGCCTAAGGGTGGAGAACGTGGACAGGAGCAGTGGCAGGAGGCTGGAGCTGAACGGTAAGATGCTTTCAGTGTCGAATTAACAACTTTGGACTCAGTTCCATCCCTGGAACCAGTGCCAGTTTTTACCTCATGCAGATTTTGTAACATAAAAGTGTAATGAATATTAAAACTGCTATCTGTCAACTGAAAAGAGAAAGAAGAAATTGTTGGCACCTACAAGATCAAAATTTTTAAAAAACGATGAAATTACTTAAGTGTCATATTTATAATAAGAATCATCTTCTCCTTTGAAGTAATAAAAAAGATGATTTTCACATTTTCAAAATACTAATGATAATTCAACACATTAAATTATTACTAACACTTGAATGTATGTGATCATGGGCCAGTTCTTCTGGTGTGTTGTTTTGTTTTGTTTTAACACCATCCCCAGCACTCCATCACTATCTCAGGTACTCAGTAAACACTGAGGACTAGAGTTTCTGGGCAAACCTCCAGCCTCAGCAGGTACCTGGAAGTATTAAGCAGGGAAACTGAGGCAGGCGCACAATGATGAACTAACTCAGTGGCATGTAGAGACTGCTGCTTGGAGCCTCCTCAGGGTTTGGGGCTTAGCTCAGCAGAAGAATCAAATACCAGGTACCCCTCCTGACACAGCAGAAATACACACTCATTGAGTGGACCGGGTGCCAGATACTTGAGAACTCAGCCTCACAGCAATTCCTCCAGAGTCACAAGAAACCCGAGGACCAGTGGAGTGGAGCTTGGAGGTGGAGGGCATCTGTAAGTCCTGAGTCCAGAGGCTGGTGGGGCAGGAGGGGAGGTGGCAAGTGCAGGGGTCTGGGCAGAGACCCTCCTAGACAAGATGCCCAGGGTCTTCACCAGTCTTCTGAAATTGTGCAACTTCGCAGTCTCCCCTGCACACATGTCTTTGGGAGACAAGACAAAATGTTTGTTTTAGCTTTGATTTGTTTTGGCCATTGTGCCCAGAGCACATATAGTCGTGTTCCAGCCCAGGATGGGCCTGTCCTAACTCTTGGGCTTCATCTCCATCCTTGCTGCCACCATCTGGGATGCTTTTCTGTTCTTCAAAAAGCACCACACTCTCTCCACTTTGGATATTTGGGAGTCTTTTCCTTATGACAGGCACATTCTTCTCCCCTTGTTCCTCTCTCCTCCTTCACCTGTTTACTCAATTCTTCACTCATATGTTGGCTTTGTTACAGGGTCCACGCTCAAACCACTCACTCCACAACAGGTCAATAAATCAAAAGACAAGCTGTTGTGGCAAGGAAGAGTGACTTTATTTGGAAAGTCAGCAAACAGAAAGATAGCGGACGAGTGTCCCAAAGAACCATCTTCCCCAAGTTAGAATGCAGGCTTCTTTTATACCAAAAGGGGAGGGGATGTGGTTGGTTGGTGTGAACTTCTTAGTGTCAGAATCCTCTGTTCCTGCAGCTGTCCATGTAGGTCGTTTCATGATGTCCCTGTTAACTTCCTACAAGATAAATGTCATTCTCCATTCTGCAACTTTTTACCTCTGTAAGAATGGAAGTGTTATCCCTTTAAAGATCAGAGCCTTGAGAATGGGCTACCCTGTATATTTTAAGCTATAGGCAACATTCTTAACTTATAGCAATAGAAGGTGTATGTGTGTGCTAAGTCACTTCAATCGTGTCGGATTCTTTGCAACCCTATGGACTGAAGCCCACCAGGCTCCTCTGTCCATGGAATTCTCCAGGCAAGAATACTGGAGTGGGTTGCCATGCCCTCCTCCAGGCAATCTTCCCGCCCTAGGAATTGAACCCTCATCTCTTATGTCTCTTGCATTGGCAGGTGTGTTCTTTAACACAAGTGCCACCCGGAAAGCCCAGCAATAGAACACAAAGGTTAAAGTAAAAGAAACATCCAACATGGAGTCAGATTTGTTCTTTCCTATTACAACTTAAACAACACTTCCCAAGGGAAGCCTTCTCTCCTAGGTCAGAGGAATACCTCATATATACTCCCATAGCACGTATTGCCCCCTTTTTATAATTCTTATCACACTTGTAATTATGTGTTTGTTGTTTCCCACCCCCCTACACCATGAACTTTATAAAGCAGGCCTTAAATCTGTCTTGTACCCTCTGCATCTGTATCCTCTATATCCTTGTATCTCACGGTATCCTCAGCATCAAGAACAGGACCAGGCACAGAACAGAAGACCAGTAAAATTTATTAAATGAGTGAGCAAGAGTCACATGTCTATGGAAGATCTGAAAATCTGCATTAGTCCATTGTGAGTTCCTGGAAGCTGGGACCGAGCCTGACTTGTCTTGCACCTGTGCTGCCTTGCATTGCTGACGTCACATTGCAGGGACTGGATTTTAAAGGGGGGACAGTGGATGGGAGAGCATGAGATGGCATTTCCTCACACCAGGCCCTTCTCTTGCGTCCAACCCCAGAAGACCGATGGGGTTGGCCTTTCGCCTCGCTCAGCCCACCTCAGTGTCCTCTCCTCAACCCCTGCAGAAGACCGATGGGGTTGGCCTTTCACCTCGCTCAGCCCACCTCAGTGTCCTCTCCTCAACCCCTGCAGAAGACCGATGGGGTTGGCCTTTCGCCTTGCTCAGCCCACCTCAGTGTCCTCTCCTCAAGCCCTGCAGAAGACCGATGGGGTTGGCCTTTCACCTCGCTCAGCCCACCTCAGTGTCCTCTCCTCAACCCCTGCAGAAGACCGATGGGGTTGGCCTTCCGCCTCGCTCAGCCCACCTCAGTGTCCTCTCCTCAAGCCCTGCAGGCCTTCATGGCTGTGCCATTCCTTTGGCACTTGTTGCCCCTGCTTTTTCAGGTCTCTCTAATGAGCTCCTTCGAAAGAGAAGCTGTCTTCTCTTTCCTTTAATTTCATGGTTCCTAAATAATTTCTTGCTCAGAGCCAGTGCCCTATATATGTTCATTGAGGGCTGAAGAGAACCTGAATGTTTCCAAAAAGATTTTTTAAACCTCCTTCCCTGGTGGACTTCAAAAAATTAGGGTGGATTTTCAGGTGTGTGAGAAAGTTGAATGACAGCTTTTCTGGAAGCCAAAAAGTAAACTACTTGAGTCTCTCTCCAAACCTTCAATTCTATGAAATTAAGCATCATGTTGACACTGTAAAAAATGAGAAAGTGCTCTTTTTGTCTTTATTCATTTTAGACAAAGCCTGCCTGTGTTGGGTATGCTCTGATTTGGAGGGTCCTAGAAGAATGGGAAGCATTCTTCACTCTGACTTCAAGTAAACACAGCAAGCCCTTGTCCTACTAAAGACAGAATGAACAGCTTGCTCAGAAAAGCTGAGGATGAATTCCCAGAATTAGCCCAGAAAAGACCAGCAGCACCACAGAATTGACCCCATTGCTTCATAGACGAGGCCTTGCTTCCAAAAGGTCCCATCCCCACACTGACTGGCATGTTGCCCTGGCCTGCAGATAACACGAGACATCTCACTCTGCCTTTGCACCAGGATCCTCCTTGCAGGAGTTCTGCTAAGCCTGTCTATACTTTCCCTCACAGGCAGAGGCAGGAAAGGCCCCCTCAGAGGAACCCCTGAATGTGTCACTAATCCATTCCCCTGCTTGTGCCACATTTAATTACTCACTCAATACAGAGTTATCTGTACTGCAACTCCAGACTAATGAGATACTGCGAAGCCTTCAAATTGGGGATTACCAAGTACAGCATGTTATACTAAGGTCAGTTTGGATGGTTCTAAAGCTCTGATTACTACACGACACCTTTTTAACCTGAACCCATTTCATTTCTCATTTTTCAAAAGGGAAAAACTATAGGAAGAAGCAAAGCATGTTGCTTGGTTGTTTGTTTGACTGCATGAAAGCCTCAGTAATCAATATCTAAATCCTCAGAGCTGCATTGAAGCTACCACCTTCGTAATCTTCCCAACAGGGTATGCTGACCTTTGCCTTAAGGGAATAAGAAATTACAATCTCTTGATGACATTTTTGCAGAGAAATAATGCAAGAGGCTGCATAGGCATTGTTTTGAATATGTTTGCATTCTTACCTAGTTTAATGATCAGAGAGACTCCATGCAATCCTTTTATCCCAATTCCTTATCAAATCCGTCTCACAAAGGCATGCTATGCCCAGGAAACTGAGGTCATTCAGAGCTTCCTGGACTCTGACTACACACCTCCTATGCCTGTCTGGTAGCTGCTAGTCACACATGGCAATCGAGCAGTTGGAACATGGCTGTCCTGAATTAAGATGTAAGTGTAAAATACACACCAGACTTTAAAACTTAGAATTTTAAAAAATGTAAAATATCAAATTAATGAGTTTTCTACATTTGATTACATGTTGAAATGAAAGGTTCTAGATGTATTGAGTTAAATCTGGATTTTTCATCCTCAGTAGCATAGACATTTGGGGCTACATGGCTTTTTGCTATGGGAGGCTGTCCCCTGTGTATTGTAGGATGTTCAGCTGCATCTCTGGCTTCTTCCCATTAAATGCCACCAGTACACTCCAAGTTGTGACAACTAAAACTTGCCTAATGACATTGCTAAACGTTGCCAAATGCCCCTAGGGTGCAAAATCTCCCCTGGTTGAGAACCACTGGGATAAATAAAATAGACTATTAAATTAATATCACAATTTCATTTCACTTTTTTAATGTGGTCACTAGAGAACTTAAAACTACACTTGTGGCTTTTATTTTATTTATGCTGGACAGTGCTGCCCTAGACTGGGCATCCTGAGATCAAGGCTCTTTCTTTTCTTTGCTGCATCCCCAGTGCTGAGGGCAAGGACCCTTGGGCCTGGCACAGAACAGAGGAGCAGGAGCAGAACCACAGCCTGTAATGTTTGCAGGTAGGGTTGGTAGGCAGCAGCCCACTGAAGACATTCGGGTAAGTAATAGGAAGGAAATGGGATGAACACCGAAAGGTCACAGATCAGGCCCACCAGTACTAGAAGAACCCAGTTGCAACAATCCTAGAGTTTGAGGGAAAGAGAGTTCTAGTAATTATCGTGAAATCACAGGCTGGACCAGATGGCATAAAGTCCACCTCAGGAACCCATGTTGTCTTTTAACTGAAAATAGCTTTGCATGTGTGCGTGCTAAGTCACTTTATTTGTGTCTGACTCTTTGCAACCCTATGGACTGTAGCCTGCCAGACTCCTCTGTCCATGGGATTCTCCAGGCATGAATACTGGAGTGGGTTGCCATGCCCTCCTCCAGGGGATCTTTCAGACCCAGGGATCAAAGCTGCAACTCTTACATCTCCGGCATTGGCAGGAGGGTTCTTTACCACTAGCGCCACCTGGGAAGCCTGAGAATAGCTTTACCAGTGTCAAAATAGTAAAAAATAATGTATCATGGGGACATAATATCTCAATCAGCATATAAGCTCCCAAGTTCCTCTGACATTTGCTTATTTTCTACCTTCCAATTCTGATCCTCTTAGTCTGCCTTTCCTGAGCTGTTCTTTCCAACCCTGGGTTCACCTTCCCACCTACCAGCCCACAAAATCCTCATAAGTTTGCTATCCTTAAGGCATTGAGCTTACCTTCTCTCCAGCTTGTGCGCCCAGCCTGTTCTCATATGCTCACATCTCCCAGGTTGGTCAGGAACTCTTTACTCATACCCTGACTTGCTCAGAACCTCCAGCTCTTCCTAAACTGGTTCTTCCGGAACCTCCTTCTAATAGTTAGACCTTAATGAAGGCACATGGTTCATGGTTGAGTGCATTCTCTAATGCCAGGCATCTCACATTGCTTGAAGTAAGGCTCAGGGATCCTGTCCCATAACCTACCCCACTGTCCTCATGACAGAAAAGAAATTTTAACATTATTGTTGTTTTATCAATTGTCTTTGACTGAAAGTAACAGAGAACTCCAACTAAAAATGACTTAATAAGGTAGGCAACTCCATATTTAATTGGGTAACCTAAAGACATCAGTAAGAACCCAGGTGCTTTGCATCAAGGGTCCCTGATGGCACTGGTCTGTGGCCTCTTAGGAACGGGGCCACACAGTAGGAGGTGGAGGGCCAGGCAAAACCAAAACTATCCCTACCCCTCACTGCAGTCTGTGGAAAAACTGTCTTCTACAAAACCAGCCCCTGGTTCCAAAAAAGATTGGTCATTCTAAGAGCGTTCACTTTGTCCTTTTTAAGTGTTGCTCCCTTAATAGTCCCAGAATATCTGCAGCAGTCCCAGGTGCTCCATTCAGACTTTTTTCAGAGGTAGAAAAGGAGCCATCTCTTCTCTGTGTCTCGTTTGAAAAGTGAGAACCCCTTTCCCCTAAGCCCCCTGCAAACTTATCACATCTCATTGGGAAGAGTTGCCCCATGTATCTACACCTAACCACTAAACATCAAGGGGGAGAAGGGACGAGAGAGGATGAGATGGTTGAATGGCATCACCGACTCAATGGACATGAGTTTGAGCAAACTCCGAGAGATGGTGAGGAACAGGGAAGCCTGGCATACTGAAGTCCATGGGGTTGCAAAGAATCAGATGTGACTTAGTGACCGAGCAACAACAACTGGTAAGGAGGAGGGGATCACCAGGATTGGCTCAGACAGTGGCTGTCAAAGCCTGGTCTTCAGACCAATAGTATTGGCATCACTTGATGCAAATTCTCTGACACCATCCAGACCTACTAAATCAGGGCTGGTGCTCAGCAACTGGTGTTTTAACAAGCCCTCTGCATGATTCTGATGCCCATCAAGGTTTAGGAACCATTGACTTAGACCAATCTTGCTTCTGGGCTAAAGTCTGCCTCCCTTGAAACATGCAATCATGATAAGGGCAGACATATAACAAAATCAGGGTTCTTTTACAAAGAAGAAAGGACTGACGTAAGAATAGAGGTTGAATAGAGGTTGCTTAAATAGTCAACATTACATGCTATAATCACCAAGTCAAAATTTTTTCCCTTTCTGACTGGAAAAGAAGCCTTCCTATGTTACACACTTTTATTGCACACGCCTGGCAACCACTTTACAATAGCTCAAAGAGTGTTTTGGGAGCATTCTTAGAAAAGGTTTAACTCTATTTCTATACAATATTCAACAAAAACAACAACCCTTTAGCAACACAGTCTTCAAAACTATTACCCATAAAAGGGTTTCATATTATCCTCAGGATAATTTTATAAAGTAGAAAGAGCAGTTGTTATTTTTATTTTCATTTTACAGATGGGAAAACTGAAGCTCAGAAAGGGCAGAATCACATAGCTAGCAAATTTTAGAGTGAACATTCACTTTGAAGATATTCTGACCTCAACTTTTTATTCCTTCCATGATGATACCAAGCTTTCTCCCAGATAAACATCTCCAGGCAGAGGCCACTATGATTCAACACACCCAATGCCAGAAACTCTGTGGGGCAATGACCTCCTACAATAAAGCACATTAGGAAGAAAGCCATGGCTGTTTCCATAACTTTCACCTGCATGGCCTGTTCTGATGCAAGACAATGGAATTCCACCTACAAGAAAATCTGACAGCTAGAAGAAATGGCAGAAATTTCCCTACCACTGTTAATTGTGCAGCAGAGAGATTTTGCATGCTGCTACCCAAGAAAATGAGCATTTTCATTAACACTGTAGATTTCATTATTGACCTAAAGTTAGCAAAAGAGATGCTACCCTAATCACATTGAAATTACCTAAGAAGATATTTTTCCCTAGAAAATCCAAATGATTTTGTTTTATTTTTGTGAGCTAGAAATATGAAAGATTTTGAATTGATGCTTTTAAATTGTGGTACTGGAGAAGACTCTTGACAGTCCCTTGGATGCAAGGAAATCAAACCAGTCAATCCTAAAGGAAATCAACCCTGAGTATTCACTGGAAGGACTGATGCTGAAACTGAAGCTCCAATACTTTGGCCACTTAATACGAAGAGCCAACTCATTGGAAAAGACCCTGATGCTGGGAAAGATTGAAGGTAAAAGGAGAAGGGGGTGGTAGAGGATGAGATGGTTAGATAGCATCACAGACTCAGTGGACATGAATTTGGGCAAACTCTGAGAGAGAGTGAAGGACAGGGAAGCCTAGGGTGCTGTAGTCCCTGAGATCACATGAGAGTCAGATATGACTTATCAACTGAAAAACAGTAACAAATGTTTAAATACAGCACACACGGTATACATTAAAATAAATTTCAACAGTAATTTTCAACTAGGGGACCCAGGCGATAGTGTTCTTGAACAGCCATCAAACCAGGAGCTCAAACCCTAAAGATCACATGGGGTTCCTGGGGCAACAGAACCCAAGAAGCAGAGCTGTGATGTTTCTCAACCCCATCTCCCTTTAATCTAACCATTCTCCAGCTCTGCCAGGAATTCCCTTCAGATCTTGGGAGCACTCGTTACTAGAACAGCGCTGCCTGAGATGGGAAACCTAGGAGCTCTACCACAGCCTGAGTCAACCCTGAGATCCTAATAGGCATCCAGAGACCCAGGGAGCAGAAAATAGTATATACCTAAAGACTCCCTGGAGAAAATGACTTTTGCGGAGAAAACTACATCAGCAGACTTTATTAGGAAACCCTGAAGGTAGGACAAGGGCAATGTTATCCGGATGGCCCTTGCTCAAGGGTTCTCCAAAGGACTGATCCTCTCCAGATTCTCTACTGTTGGCCCTGATGCTGATTTTTCTCCTGCCTTTTGTGGCCTCCATGTATTCAGAGAGATGACACTGAGCCTGGAAGTTCTAATAATCTGTGCTGGACCAGCTCTGGATTCTACCATCACTCCAACCTGACTTAGCTCAAATCTAATGCACCCACTTTCCAAGATGCTGTCACCAAAGAGAACTTTCCTTTCGATCAAAAGAAAGCCCCGATGCAGTGCCACTGGGTCCCCGTGCAGCTGCCAAGTCCTGTCTCTAACCAAAGCGAAGCTTCTTCCTGCCGAAACCCAGGTGCAAGGGAGCTCTTTCCCCACCTCAGCCCTGCAGGAACACGGCAGCTCAAAGCCCCAGGAAGCGCTCCGCCTGAGCTGGGTTCATGAATGCTTTATTATTGTTCTGCTGAGCAGTTACCCCCATGCCAAGCAACCCTGAACAAGCTTTCTAAGCCGCAGTGATGGATGTTTGCAGGAAACCCATGGGAGTTATTAATATTCATGTTCCCGTCACACTTTTGCAAGTAATGGAAGCTTGTTTTCTGTAACACATCATTAGGCGAGAAAGATAAGTGACCTCCTAGAATTTTGATGCGCAAAGGGTGGTCACCCAAGGCTCAGAAGGGCCTGAGGGGAGGCAAACAGGGTGAGAGGGGTGACGGTGTTGCACTCTCCTTTCGGAGACTCCCAAAAGACCCTTTTGGCAAAGGTGGGCCTTCGTGGAGCCCCCTCCCCCAACAGAGCGAGCAGAATCTGGGAAATGGTCTCAGTGTCTCCCCTCCCCGAGAGGACACAGGACCTGATGTCGGGTGTCTGAGGGCAGATTTGAGAGTACAGAGTGAGGAATTGTGAGGTCTGGGCTGAGCCATCCTGCCTGCTCTAGAGCACTGGAGAGGCCTACAGACTCAGGAGCAAAAGAACTGGGGGTCATGAGGGTCGGAAGGAGAGCATTTGCTGAGAGCTCAGGGGAGACTAGGTCCAGAGCAGTGAGGCTTGAAGTGAGGGAAGGAGACATGTCCAGCAACTCTAGGAATCAGGCAATGGGGGCAAGAGAGCGATTCTTACCCATAAGCCTCTCAGAGCTGCCCACCTGCCCCTCTCCACTCTAAGGAAGTGCCCAGTTACAATGCAAGCTGTTGTCACACACACCATCCACATTTCAGAATGTGTGGACTCTGTGTCTGTTTCCTCATCTGCAAATTGGGCATAAGAGTCATACATAGAACAGCATCTGGCCTGTAGCACACTCCATTAAATGCAAGCCATCATCATTATCACCATTAATATTATTTATGGGTCCATTTCCCTCAACAGACTGAGTTCTCTGGAAGCAGAAACCATGTCTCATTACATTTGTTACCCCAAAGCCCAGCACTGTGCCAGGCACAACTTAATTGCATAGTAAATACCCACTGAAGGAATGAATCAATGAATGAATGGTACATTTCCTGATCCTGTTGTTGTAGGAAGGGCCTCACTCTACACTTAGGCTACATGAAGTCATTTCTTCCTAATATTAATAGCAGCAGGTCACTGATTCATTCAACAAACATTTGTTGATCACTTGCTCTGGGCCAGGTGCTATTCTGGGTGCTGAGACTGTAGCAGGGAAACAGAAACGGAGAGACTGTCAGGCCTCGTGGAACTTGCCTTTCATAAGGGGAAAGAGAAGACAAACGAAAAAAGAAGTAAAATGTGTTCTGTTTGATGACTATCTGCGCTATGGAGAAAAGTTGAACAGCAAGAAGTGGGAAACTGCTCTACAACACAGGGACCCCAGTATGGTGTCTGTGATGACCTAGAGAGGTGGCACCAGGGTTTGGAGGAAGGCTCCAGATGGAGGGGGCATATATATAATTATGACTGATTTGTGCTGTTGTATGGCAGAAACCAACACAACATGGTAAAGCAATTATCCTCCAATTAAACTTTTTAAAAAGAAAAGATACCAGGGAGCAGGGAATTTCCCTGGTGGTCCAGTGGTTAAGAACCTGCCTTCCAATGAAGGAGATGTAGGTTCTATTTGTGGTCAGGAAAGTAAGATCTCACACACCACAGGGCAACTCAGTCCACACCCACAATTAGAAGTGCCACTGCAACTGCAACTAGAGAAAGTATGCGCGCCACAACGAAGACTCAGCTTGGCCAAAAAATAATAATAAAATTACATTTTAAAAAAGGAATGCCAGGGAGCAGGGGCGTTCTGTGTAACAACAGTGCTAAGAGAGATCTGCTGGAGAAGGGGGCCAAGGAGGTGGGGGAGCCAACCATGTGCGTGTAGGGGAAGAGATTTATGGTTAGAGGAAAACAAAGGTGCAAAGATATGTTTATATCTTCTGGCCACACCTTAGTGACTGATTTCATAGCCTTCTTATAATGGAGAGGGTTTCCTTAGATACCTGAGCCATCAAAGTCAGCTTAGGGTACCAAGCTTTCCACAAAGTCAAACCACAATCAGTGACAGCTCTTTGTTAACTGTGTGATCGTGAAGTGAAATTGGATCTCTCAGAGTGACCAGGAAGGAACACTTCTGACAATTCCAGATCTGTTCCCATCTATAGTTCATAAATCTCATTTCCTTCTGGATAGATCTGTTAAATGAGATATTAGATATAAAATGCCTAAAAGACACTTACTCCTTGGAAGAAAAGCTATGATGAACCTAGACAGCATATTAAAAAGTAGAGACATAACTTTGCCCACAAAGGTCCCTATGTTCAAAGCTATGGTTTTTCCAGTAGTCATGTACAGATGTGAGAGTTGGACCATAAAGAAAGCTGCATGCCAACGAATTGATGCTTTCAAACTGTGGTGCTGGATAAGACTCTTGAGAGTCCTTTGGACAGCAAGGAGATCAAACCAGTCAATCCTAAAGGAAATCAACCCTGAGTATTCATTGGAAGCACTGGTGCTGAAGCTAAAGCTCCAATACTTTGGCCATCTGACGTGAAGAGCCAACTCATTGGAAAAGATGCTGATGCTGGGAAAGACTGAAGGCAGGAGGAGAAGGGGATGACAGAGGATGAGATGGTTGGATGGCATCACCGACTCAATTGACATGAGTTTGAGCAAGCTCCGGGAGTGGTGAGAGACAGGGAAGCCTGGCGTGCTGCAGGCCGTGGGGTCACAAAGAATTGGACATGACTGAGCAACTGAGCAACAACAAGTACTATACAGGGCACACTGCAATTGCTTTAAATGGTTATTCCTGTTATTCCAGTCTTATTCCCCCACCCTCCCCAAGTCCCAACCTCCCAAAATGCCACAAAGAAGGAAAAATACTGGAGAAGGTTATTGCTCTGTTGCTACTTGGGAAGCATGGGTGGGGAGGGTGAAGAACAGGATAACTGACCACTGATGGACATTTTCTGCACCAGACTGTGAGTGAGCGGCTTGAGAGAGGCAATCTCTAGCTCTGTAACTCTGCACGATGCCCAGCAGATGACCTGCCACATAGTAGGTACTCAATGAATGCTTGATGAAAGAATAAATGGAAATAAAGTGCAGCCCTATGCGGTGGGCCTCGGGACTGTAACACACCCATTTCCATGAGTCCTACTGGCGTCTTAGCCAGCCTGAGCTGGTGACACCTACAGAGCGAGGCTGCAAGGAGACCTAACACCCCGGGAGCTTAACTCTCTTGCTGTCCACACGAATACTCCCTCAAATGCCACCTGGTGTTCGGGGTGGTGCATGAGTAGCAACCCACAAAGGGAGTCTGGGCGATTTTACTGCATTTAGCTTTGTTGGCATTTAGATAAATCATTACTTTCTGTAGTTTTAAACTTTAGCTCGGTGTTCTCAGAGAAGATATAAATTATTAAACAAAGGAAAGCAACTCTGGCTTCAGATCAGCTGGCAATTAGCATCACCTAGCACTGAGAAAAAAGTCCCTTCATGTGGTCCACATGTCAGCTTAAGGAGCTCATGTTTTGGCAATGATGCTCAGGTTCTAGCTGATATTAATCTCAGATGTGCCTGGAACCCAGTGAGAATAATTGAAGTGATTTGGCCATTCACCCCTACTACAAGAGAAAAAGGAAATTAAAAAGAGAAGGAAAAGGAAATGTAAATCTTGGTATAAGAATGGAGGGAATTTACATGAACTGCCCACTTTCTAGTTACCATGTATGGTACATATATGAATTCATTTCAACTTTTACATCATGAAGTAGGTGCTACTCTCTCTGTTTGGCAGACGATCAAACTGAGGTTCAGAGCAGTTGAGTAACTCACCCAAAGGCACACAGCAGCTAGAGGAGCAGAGAGCAGAGGCAGGGTCTGCCTCACACTGAACTGCCTCCTCTCAGAATCGAGCAGAGGACCCCATAGGCAGCCGCGAAGTCCATCCCAAAGGGGTCGTGGGCCATGAGCAACAATGCCCTGGGGAGAGTTTAAGTGTGGACCACTCCCTTTGAATGTACATATCCTCTAGGGAAGGATGAATCTTCACACATTTCCATGACATCAGAATTATTCCCTCCCTGTAACAACTTTCTCAACTTTTTCTTCACACAGTCCCCTACTTTGGCATTTGTCATGTCCCATCATTAGAAAATAATCTATGTCATATGTATAGAGAGATAGAAATGTATCATATTTATATTCCCCTTCAATGCTAGAACTGGGTCTTGCCCCAACAGACTCTTAGTTAATATTTGTTGAATGAATATTCGTGTGTAAAATCTATCACAGGAAATAAAAGATTATAAGTGATCCAACTAAATAAATAGGGTTCCAAAAAAAGACTTAAAGCATTGATTTTTTTTTCTTATTTCAAAAGTAAATCCTCCTCTTAGAATTCAGAAAGTGACCAGCGTTATTGACACAGGAATATGAGGAAAGGGGAGGTTTAATTAACCAGACAGCAAAACAAAAGTCTTTGTTTACCTAAGAGCTCCCTCTGCCATTGCCAGGTACCTCATACCATGAAGAGTTTTCACTGTTCAAGGATGATCCTCATAGGAAGGGGGGGAAATGCAGTTTAAAAAGGTAAGTAACAGCATTAAAATGACACCATCAGAAAGGCCTCTGAGGATTCTCAGGTCACAGTTCTACACAGTTCTAACTATTGTATTCGGACAATATTAATAGAAGGGAGAAAAAGATCAGAAAAAGATCCTCAGACTACCAAGACAGAAGTGAAATTCTGAACAATAAAAGCCAGGAAAGCTCAGAAGAAAATTTGGCTTCAAAGATTCCTAGTGAGACCCTTTTTGGACTTTTCCATGTAGGAGATGCAAGAGACACAGGTCCAAGCCCTGAGTCAGGAAGATCCCCTGGAATAGGAAATGGCAACCCCTTCCAACGTTCTTGCCTGGGAAACTCCACGGATAGAGGAGCCTGACTGGCTACAATCTGTAAGGTCGCAGAGAGTCAGACACAACTGAGCATGCATGCAGCAAGACCCTTCTTACCTATCTGGAGAGAACACACACACACACACACTGATGAGAATATTCACACACATGCGCGCGCGTGCTGATGAGACTATTCCCAGCCAGTCTTTGGTAACCTTCCAACAACCATTGTTGCCAATTACTGTCCCTTTGGTCTCAGAACACCTGCTTGGGGTAACACAAGCCAGAGATTCCAGCTGAGCATCCCAGGACCATTGAAGTTCACATTAGCCAGGTGACTTCTGAGCCTGAGGGAAGAGCCAGCTCAAACATTTCACTTGGGATCATGCCAAAAAGCAGCTGCCTAAATAACAGTCCCATAACCAGCTCCCATAAGATGGTCCCTCTAGACAAGAAGAGTCATTTTTGCTTCCAGGATATGAACTGACTATTTGAGTAGACTGACAGTGTGATAAAAATCTAAATCTTCCTCAGAAATTTTAAACCTTCTTAAAACACAGACCTAGACATATCCTCTAACATACAACTCTGACATTTTATAATTAATTGACACATAAAATAGCTAAAACATACCCAACATTCACTATGCACCCAGCTCTAAGTATTAACTTGTTTAACCAATGCAAAAAAAAAAAAAAAATCATGAGGTGAGAAATATCATTACTCCCATCTTATGGATGAGGAAATTGAGGCCCTGGAAGATTAACTTGTCCACAATCACACAGTTCCAGAGCCCTCACTCTCACCCACTACACTATACCATGTCTTACACTAGGATTCCAGGAAAATCTTAGATGTTTATGTCACTTGCTATCACTGACACAAAGTAACCCTTAAGTCTTTACATTAGGGATTCATGTGCATTCCTGAGGATTTATCCAATTCAGCAAGTTCAGTGAAACCTTATTCAACACCTTCTTGGTGAAAATCAGGGCCAGATGTGGGGACGGGCTCCATCTGGAGGTGGGCCTCAGGCTTTCCTCCCCTGGCAGCTCACTGCCAAGGAGGAGGTGCACTAGAGTGGGAGCCACAACCAGTGAAGCCCACGCACCCTAGAGCCCATGTTGCACAGCAAGAGAAGCCGCCACAGTGAGCACTGCCGGGCCGTGACGTGGGGTGGGACAGCCGTGCAATCGACAAGTCAAGGCTTCCCTGGCGGCTCAGCGGTAAAGAATCCACCTACCAGCTCAGGAGACACAGGCTTGATTTCTGATCCAAGAAGATCCCACACAGTGAGGAACAACTAGGCCTGTGTACCACAACTACAGAACCTGTGCTCTAGAGCCCAGGAGCCACAACTAGTGAAGCCCAAGCACCCTAGAGCCCACGTTGCACAAGAGAAGCCGCCACAGTGAGAAGCCCATGCACCACGCCTAGAGAAAAGCCAACACAGCAACAAGACCCAGCATAGCCATAGAGAAAATATCAATTGTTTTTAAAAAGTCAAAGGCTGTTAACATCCCTGCCCTGCTCTCTGCTCTCCTATCGGGCCCCTCATTTAATTTCCAGATTGTGTTCCTCTATTTGGTTAGTTAGAGAAGCTAAGCCTTTGGCTTCCTACGCCCCGTGCCATCTCCCAGTGCCTCAGGGGTTAACTTAGGCCAGCTCTGCTCTAGGCTGTATTCCCCTGGACCATCTCCCTGTTAGACTCAGTTGTCCATGCCCTCCTGCTTTCACACAGGGGTCGAGGCTTGGGTATAAGAAAGGGACCAAGGAAGCCAGTTTTTAGTCTCGTCCTTGCGCTCTTCAGGAGACCAAGAAGAAAGTGTGACTCACACGGAGTGAAGCCAGCTCCCTGGTCTATGGGTTCCATGTGGGGGTTTCAACCAACACCGTGTGATCATCAATAGTCTACTCTTGTCTGGCCATGTCCTCCGGGCATGTCTACCCCAAAACCAGCAACGGTAAACTGACGGACTGAGGGTTCCGATTTTCAGAATCTCACCCCTGTCTGTTTCCATCTTGGAGACATCTTAGAGATATAAGGACCAATGAACCATGGTCCTTCCCTACCCTCAAGGAACTCACAATCTAGTGGGGATACAGACAAACAAAAGTAGTCAGATATCAGGGAGAATGCACCATCTGTCTACTTGGGAGCACAGAGGAGGGCGTGATGGATTTCAACTAAAGCAAGCAGAAGAGACTCACAGGACTTGAAGGATGAACAGGATTCTGATAGCAAGGGAGGGGTGCTTTTTCCAGGTCAAAGGAACAACACGAGCCAGAGACTATGAAGCTGGAAAGGGCAAGGAGTTTTGAAAATATCAGTCACTGAAGCATTGGGTATAGGAGCTCAGTGAGAGATGAGGCTGAGATCAACCCATAAAAAACCTTAAATGTCATATTAAAGGGCTTGGCCTTTGTCCTTTAACAAGTAAGCAGACATTGTAGGTTTTGATATTTATTTCCTGAAGACTTCTCCTGCCTCTCCCCTGAACTCTAGATTAGCAACTCCAGCTGCATGGCTTGGCACATCTCCACTTGTAATTCTCAGATCCTAACATGTCCAAACCACGCTCTCCATCTTCTCCCGACATCTCTCTCTTCCTGCAGTTTTCCCCATTTTTCCTCTGCTAAAACCAAAAACCTATGAGTCAACTTTTACTTCTGTATTTCACTCACGCCCCACAGCCAATCCCCCAGAAAATTCTAACAGCTCAACCTTGAGAATATATCCAGAATTTCAGCACTTCCCACCACCTGATCCAACCACCATGACCTATTGCCTAGATTATTCCAAGAGCCTCCTGTCTCTCCCAGAAGCCAGAGTTATCCCTGAAAAATGTAAAGATCATGTCAGTCACTGCTCTGCTCAAAACCCAACCACAGTCTCCCTCTCACTTAAAGACCAAAGTCCTTACCTTGACCCTACATCCTATGAGATCTGCCTCTCTGCTTCAGGGAGCTCTTCTCCTTCCACTCCCTCCCCTTCCATCACCTACAGCATGCTGGCCTCATGGCTGTTATTACACATCAAGCATGCTGTACCTCGAGACCTTGACACTCACTGTTCCCTTGGCCTGGATCTCGAGACGGAGAGATTATCCTGGATTATCCAAGCAGGTCCAGTGTAATCAAAAGGCCCATCATAAGAGGGAGGAAGAGGGATATTACCGCTAGAGAAGAGGAGAAGGCCATGTGATGATGGAAGTGGACATTGTTGTGATGTGGCCACAAGTCAAGAAATGTGGGCAGCCACCAGAGCTGAGAGAGGCAAGGAAGAGTCTCCCCCGGATCCTCCAGAAGGAACCAGCCCTGCTAATGCCTTAAGTTTAGTCCCTAAGACTCTTTTCAGACTTGCAAGCTCCAGAACTGCAAGATAATAAATTCATGTTGGTTTAAGCCATTAAGTGTGTGGCAACTTGTTACAACACCGGTTGGAGACATACCACTGGGGATTCACCAGTGCAAGTGGAAAGGGCACTGGACAAGGATATTGGATCTCCAAGAATCCTTTCTCTCTTGAAATTCTAGAATTAAAAAATAACTGGAGGGGCTTTAAAAACTCATTGCAACCTCTCCTGCTTCTGGGTCTTTCCATAGCAAGATGTTTAAGACTGAGTCCAGCTCTGTCTACTCAGTTGGGCCTCTCTTGTAGCAAGGGTTTTAGGAAACACTATTTCCAGACCTGACAAATCGTCTTATATTTTAAGAGCATGAGCTTTCCAAGTTTTTTCTTTCTTTCTTTTTCCCTTGATGGGAGGAGGAGAAAGAGAAGTCTTCATGCCCTGAAGTTAGAAATAATTATCTTGAGGACTTCAAGACCGCATACGCACTGTTTACACCATTCTGATCAAAGTCAATCATGACTTAAGAACAAACTGTAGCCTTCTATTCAGTATTTCTTTAAATAATCTTTCTGCTTCTCTTTGAGGAAAGAAAAAACTTACAACCTGGAGACTAGTATTAACCATAATGATAATGTTTCACGTTTACATGCTCAAAGAGCTTTAGCATCATTAGACAGTTAATGCATATGACACTGCATTGCATGAGGTAGGTCAGTACTGTTCTTCCCTCTTAGCGACAGGGATCCAGGTGCTGCAAGTTTCAGTTCTCACTGGTACACTTGTCATCCATCAGTCATAGGGCCAGGGCTGGGAACCAGGTCGACAGAATCTCTGATCTCTCCAACGTATGTAGAACTGTGAGCAGCCAACACTTCCAAAAAAAGACTGTTGACAAAAAAAAAGTTTATCAATGAATAACAGGATTCAAATAGAGTGTTTCCATTCTTTAGGAGAGATAAGATTGTGAATAATTAACAGCACAGAAGACAATGTAAAAACGAAGGGCTGTTGTGCTGTGTGGCATAGACAGTATGAGCTCCAGGGATTCAGATAAAGGAGACATAATTGAGCAGATGTGTCTGTGCAGAGTCTTTTTTTTTTTCATACCAACCAGAATTCTTGTAGCTCAGAATTTACATGTATTTACATGATTGAAACACATATATGTTCCACCTAAGGACAGAGCAACTACGTCTGGAGCAGAAGGAAATGTATTAGAAATCAGTGTGTTGGCTTCTGTGCTCCTGTTACAGGGACTGACCTGGATGTAAAAAGCCTCCTATCGCCTAGTGATGGCATCCCTGCATGACTCATGTGGCCCAGCCTGGACCCCTGCTCTGAAGAGTCAAGACAGAGAGGAGCCTGTGGGGCTACAGGCAGCTTATGATTTGCTGAAATGAGCTAATTCTTTTAAGCAGGCCAGTGTCTCACTTAAAACAAATAGGGTGGTTTCACTACCATATGACCCAGCAATCCCACTCCTAGATATATACCCTGAGGAAACCAAAATTGAAAATGACACATGTATCCCAGTGTTTATTGTAGCACTATTTACAATAGCTAGAACATGGAAGCAGCCTCAGATCAGATCAGTCGCTCAGTCGTGTCCAACTCTTTGCGACCCCATGAATCGCAGCACGCCAGGCCTCCCTGTCCATCACCAACTCCCAGAGTTCACTGAGACTCACGTCCATCAAGTCAGTGATGCCATCCAGCCATCTCATCCTCTGTCGTCCCCTTCTCCTCCTGCCCCCAATCCCTCCCAGCATCAGAGTCTTTTCCAATGAGTCAGCTCTTCGCATGAGGTGGCCAAAGGACTGGAGTTTCAGCTTCAGCATCATTCCTTCCAAAGAAATCTGAGGGCTGATCTCCTTCAGAATGGACTGGTTGGATCTCCTTGCAGTCCAAGGGACTCTCAAGAGTCTTCTCCAACACCACAGTTCAAAAGCACCAATTCTTCGGCACTCAGCCTTCTTCACAGTCCAACTCTCACATCCATACATGACCACAGGAAAAACCATAGCCTTGAGTAAACGAACCTTTGTTGGCAAAGTAATGTCTCTGCTTTTGAATATGCTATCTAGGTTGGTCATAACTTTCCTTCCAAGGAGTAAGCGTCTTTTAATTTCATGGCTGCAGTCACCATCTGCAGTGATTTTGGAGCCCAGAAAAATAAAGTCTGCCACTGTTTTCATTGTTTCCCCATCTATTTCCCATGAAGTGGTGGGACCGGATGCCATGATCTTTGTTTTCTGAATGTTGAGCTTTAAGCCAACTTTTTCACTCTCCACTTTCACTTTCATTAAGAGGCTTTTTAGTTCCTCTTCACTTTCTGCCATAAGGGTGGTGTCATCTATCTGAGGTTATTGATATTTCTCCTGGCAATCTTGATTCCAGCTTGTGTTTCTTCCAGTCCAGCATTTCTCATGATGTACTCTGCATATAAGTTAAATAAACAGGGTGACCATATACAGCCTTGACGAACTCCTTTTCCTATTTGGAACCAGTCTGTTCCATGTCCAGTTCTAACTGTTGCTTCCTGACCTGCATACAAATTTCTCAAGAGGCAGATCAGGTGGTCTGGTATTCCCATCTCTTTCAGAATTTTCCACAGTTTATTGTGATCCACACAGTCAAAGGCTTTGGCATAGTCAATAAAGCAGAAATAGATGTTTTTCTGGAACTCTCTTGCTTTTTCTATGATCCAGCAGATGTTGGCAATTGGATCTCTGGTTCCTCTGCCTTTTCTAAAACCAGCTTGAACATGTCCACTAATAGATGAATAGAAATACAAGTTGTGGTACATATACACAATGGAATATTGCTGCTGCTAAATCACTTCAGTCGTGTCCGACTCTGTGCGAACCCATAGGAGGCAGCCCACCAGGCTCCCCCGTCCCTCGGATTCTCCAGGCAAGAACACTGGAGTGGGTTGCCATTTCCTTCTCCAATGCATAAAAGTGAAAAGTGAAAGTGAAGTCGCTCAGTCGTGTCCGGCTCTTCACAACCCCATGGATTGCAGCTTACCAGGCTCCTCCGCCCATGGGATTTTCCAGGCAAGAGTACTGGAGTGGGGTGCCATTGCCTTCTCCAAATGGAATATTACTCAGCCATAAAAAGAAACACAAATGAGTCAGTTCTAATGAGGTGGATGAAACTAGAGCCTATTATACAGAGTGAAGTAAGTCAGAAAGAGTAAGATAAAGACCATATACTAACATTAATACATATGTAATCTACAAGGATGGTACTGATGAACTTATTTGCAAGGCAGCAATTGAGAAATAGACATACAGAACAGACCTATGGACCTGGGAAGAGGGGAGGAGAAGGTGAGATGTATGGAGAGAGTAACATGGAAACTTATATTACCATATGTAAAATAGATAGCCAATGGAAATTTTCTGTATGTCTCAGGGAACTCAAACAGGGGCTCTGTATCTACCTAGAGGGGTAGGATGGGGAGGGAGATGGGAGGGAGGTTTAAAAGAGAGGGGACATATGTACACCTATGGCTGATTCATGTTGATGTTTGACAGAAAACAACAAAATTCTGTAAAGCAATTATCTTCAATTAAAAAAATAATAAAAAACAATAGGGTGGTTTCAGTGAATTTTTTTTTCAAGACAGAGATGAGTTAATACATGGGTCCAGATTTTGGGATCTCACAGACTAATTAAACTTCCCCTCTTCATCCTCTCAAAATGCAGGGGCTTAGGATCTTTTTGTTTTGCCAAGTAAAGGCTAACAAAACTGGTGAAAAGTTTGCAGTGTTCTGGCTCCAGCTGTGTTTGGAAATCTCCAGGTTAAATGCTCTAAATTCTCTGATGCCTCTTAGTTCGGAGATCTCATTTGCCACTTTACCACGTGTAGGCAAATTCAAGGAAAACCATGCCTCACACCTGTTTTGCTCCTTGAAACTATGACAGGTAGGCTGCCTGCAGAGGTTAGTCTCTGAGGAAACAAAGACTTTCATCCATCCACCAACCCACTCATTCATTTGTTCATTATTTACGGAGTACCTACTAAACAGGGCTGCCCTGGTGGCTCGGTGATTAAGAATCTGCCGGCAACACAGGAGGCTGCCTGCAATGCCAGAAACGTGGGTTTGATCCCTGGGTGGGGAAGATCCCCTGGAGAAGGAAATGGCCACCTACTCCAGTATTCTTGCCTGGGAAATCCCATGGACAGAGAAACCAGTGGGCTACAGTTCACGGGGCCACAAAAGTCAGACATGCCTTAGAGACTAAACCACCACCACCACCACTGACTAAATATTAGGGATTATTTTAGAAAATGGAGAAGCAAAGAAGAATTCTCAAGCCATGTTGATACATAAATCATGAAACAATATTCATCACACCATTATTTACAATAGCCAATATTTGAAAGCAACCTAAGTATCAATAGACTGGATAAAGCACACAGGATATAGATATAGTTATGCAATGGAATATTACTCATCATAAAAAAGAATGAAGTCTTGCCATTTGCAAGAGCCTGGATGGACCTAGATGGCCTTTTGCTAAGTAAATTAAATCACATAGAAAAAGATAAATATTGATACCATCTGATTTGACTTGTATGTGGAATCTAAAAAAGAAAACAGAATCTAACAGGAGCAGACATATAGAGCACAAACCGGGGATTGCCATGGTTGAGGGGGCGTGAAGATGAGTAAAACAGGTGAAGGAGATTAAGAGGCATGGCCTTCCAGTTACAAAATAAATAAGTTACAGGGATGTAATGTACTGCATGGGAATACGCTCAATAATATTAAAATAACTTTGTATGGTGACAGGTGGTAACTAGACTGATCATAGTGATCATTTTATAGTTATGAAAATATTGAATCTCTGCTTTCTACCTGAAACTAATGTAATAAGATCATTATACTTCAATTAAATTTAAAAAATGAAACAAAAAGATAAAGCTGCAAAGTGCAGCAAGACCTGAAAACAGCAGTGCCAGGGCCAATGTAGGTACAATCAGAGAAGAGGGGTTGGAGGCACAGGGAAGCAGAGGTTACACGCACCTGCTTCATCCACCAAAATTTCCATCTTCCGTGGTACACACCCTGGCAGTGATGCTGACAGCAGGCATATCTTCAGATAAGGCAGACAATGATACATCCCACTGTTCTAATTCTGGAACTGCTATGCCACCTCATTAATATGTGAAAATGTGTTAAAAAGCTGCTGATAAACAGCTGCACAGAGGCAGAAATAGTGGCTCCCATCACATTTGCAAGCTTTACTGGCTCTCGAACATGGCACGAGAAACGAAGCTTTGCCTGCATGTATAAACTGGGTAATTTGCTGTAATCCTCCACTTTATTGGTAGACATTTTGCCATATCATGTCTCCCCAACCACAGTTTAAGGGCACTTCTGATTTACACAGCTCTGTAAACTGCCTCTTCCTTAGAAAGAACTGTCATGTCATTTGGCAGCATTGTCTCAACATTCTGATTTATCAATAAAACGGAAGATTGCCTTGCTTCCATGCAACTGCATAGTTTCTAATAACTGCATTTCTATTCAGTCAGAGAGCATTTGATTAAGGAATTAGATACAAGTTATATATAAATCAGTGCAAGCCCTGAGTTGACTGAAATGTTAGAAAGCGCACTTCTCAGGGGAGGGGAGTAAAATTCTCCCCGGGAGCAGATCGGGAGTAAGGAAAGAGGCTTGTCTGAAATGTGATGGCAGAGATTTTCATCTCTCCCAGGCACCGTTCCCCAAGGCCAAGGGCAAAAGCCCTGCGTTTACCTTACCTTGGGGATGGCCCTGCTCCATATTTCTCTAGCAACACTTCCCGCTGGAGGAAAAGTCCCCAGCCATCCTCATTTCCAATTGCCTCCTTTCTCCCCCCTCCAATTCCTTTCCAGTGACAGATTGATAGCCTCCCCAGGTGCTGCCTGAATGCACCTTGTGACAGGGGACAGCAACACTGAGCTTAATGAACTGATTCCCAGCGTGTCCCTACTTAGACCCAGACCTTGGAGGTGATTCCCATCCCTGACTTCCCCTCATCTGCCCCCACCCCACAGAGGAATTATGGCCTGTTGGGGGACCTTCTCTTCTGTATAAATATTAAGCTGTTTTCTGTTTGGACCAGGCGGCAGCTGCTCCTTCCCTTCTGGGTTGGGGATTATGTATTTGTGTAATTTTTATATTGTGTTTGTTTTCTTGGCAGATGGCTTCCTTCTCATTATTGGGGTGGCGTGGAGGGGAGAGGAAGGGTGTAACTCTAGGGGTGTGTTCTGCTTGATGAAAGGCAGATAATAAAAAGATGGCTTTTTGTAAAACCCACAGAGAGCAAGACTATATAATTTAACTAAACACGAACAGCCTCGGATCCTGCAATTATCCAAACAATCTCCATCCAGGCAGCACTTGGAGCAGGGCAACTTAAAAATGGGCTTCCCCTTCTAGAAGCATTTAGATGATTCTCCTGACACACATATCTCCTTTCGCCTGGCTTCCGTCCCCACCCCCCACTCCCCCCCCCCCCCCCCCCCCCCCCCCCCCCCCCCCCCCCCGGCTCCGCACTCCCACCCACAACCCCATGCTGCATTTGCATGCAAGAATGCAAAAACAAGCTCCAGGTCAGGATGTTGCCATGTCTAGAAAATGTGAGTGTTTCCTGGCAGTGCCAAGAGTAGGGGTGGGGTCTTAGAATTGCAAATGTAGCATTAAGTTAAAGCCCTTGGTATAAAATTTGACCTAATTAAGACACTACCAGGGCAAAGCATTCCAATAGCAATTACACAGGTTGTAAAGGGGGTGACGTGCCTTCTAAAACCAAAAAATGCTTCTGCCAGAAATAAGCACCCCTGAGGGTCAAATAAGGAGCGGTCAGTGCAGAATACCACGAGCCTTGACCTCAAGCAGGTACCTCCCTTCCATCAGCTGCCATGAAGGCGGTCTGCTGGGGGTCTCTGCAAGGAGCCTGGGCTCCCCCTCCCAGCGATCTCTATCACCTCTCCCACGGACAGTTTCCCAAAAGTTGTGATAATTCTCATTTGCACCCCTTGCCTCCCTTACTAAGCTATCATTTATTTATGGATTTTTTTTGAGTGTTTCCTATGTACTGAGACCCGTCTCAATTCCTAAAGATGCAGTGAGTGTTAGTCGCTCAGTTGTGTCCAACTCTTTGGACCCCACGGACTGCAGCCTGCCAGGCTCCTCTGTTCATAGGATTCTCCAGGCAAGAACACTGGTGTGCATAGCCTTTCTCTTCTCCAGGGAATCTTCCCAGAGATGGATCAAATTCTAACAATAGGATGATCCCGCATGGCAACCTCTAGGGCAGACATAATTTGTAAATATTTTCTTACAGTTTTCAAGTACTCATAACGAGGAAATATTCATTCAGGTCTACTTTGAATACTGAGCCCTTATTATACATAGGCACTGTGAAAGGTTCTGGAAATATAAAGGTAAGTTGTATCAGCCCTGTCCCTGTGAAGTCACAAATCTAATGGAAAAAACAGACATATGCCTAAACACTTAAGATCATGAGTAGTGTTCCTCAGTTACAGATGGAAAACAGAGGAACAGAGATTCACCCTAGATGAGACAGAAGTGTCAGACTGGGGATAACATTCAGTGGTCCTGCTCAAGTTTGCAGGACAGATTCAACCACTTTAAACTAAGTGAACAGAAGGTAAGGGTGGGAGAGGGAGAGGGTGGGAAGATTTGGGAGAATGGCAATGAAACATGTAAAATATCATGTAGGAAACGAGTTGCCAGTCCAGGTTCGATGCACAATGCTGGATGCTTGGGGCTGGTGCACTGGGACGGCCCAGAGGGATGGTATGGGGAGGGAGTAGGGAGGAGGGTTCGGGATGGGGAACACATGTATACCTGTGGCGGATTCATTTTGATATTTGGCAAAACTAATACAATTATGTAAAGTTTAAAAATAAAATAAAATTAGAAAAAAAAAAAAAAGAAGGTAAGGGTCTAGGCTCTGGGGCCAGACTGCATAGGTTCAAATCCCAGCCCCCCACCCGAAAATACTGTGTGATCTTGGGAAAGTTACCTAAACTCTCTGTGCCTACATTTTCTCAAGTGTGAAGTGAAGCTAAATAAAGCCACCTGCTTTGAGTTATCTTAATGATTAAATAAGACAACATACATGAAGCACCCAACACCTAGCTTTCTGAGCTGCATCGTTAGCTGTGCAGTGCTGTCCAAGTTATTTGAACTCCATGTTTAATTTCTTCCAAATACCTGCTTCCTTTATGTTAAGAGAATTTAATGAATGTAAACATGTGAACTCAAGTAACAACACCTAGCACAAAATCTCAGTTATTATTATTGACATTTTTATTACTACAGACACACTCTCGATATACTAATAAAACAGCTTTATATTTTTAATTATGTTCTCATAGTCAAAGGAAAAGACTATCAGCCTGGAAATCAAAACTTTAACTAAGGGCTTCCCAGGTGGCGCTAGTGGTAAAGCATCCGCCTGCCAATGCAGATAATGCAGAAGTTCCAAGTTCAATCACTGGAGGAGAAAGCGGCACCCCACTCCAGTATTCTTGCCTGTAAAATCCCATGGACAGAGGAGCCTGATGGGCTACAGTCCATGGGGTCGCAAAGGGTCGAGCATGACCGAGTGACTGAACACTACACACAGGTTAACATAACTTCTCCAATCCATGGTCTTTTCATCCATAGTTACCTCCTCGAGAACCTTCCAGTCACCTCCTTCCCTGGCAGGCAGTATCAGGGCCCTCGGCAGCACATTGCTACCTCCTGGAGCAATCGCTATCTTGAAATATACTTGTTCACTTGGTTTCCCATCCTGTCCATGAGCTCTTTGAGCTAGTCCTTTTTTTCACCTATCCATTCCATGAGTGTAAGTAAGTAAGTGTCAGCCGCCCAGTCATGCCCGACTCTTTGAGACCCAATAGACTGCAGCCCACCAAGCTCTTCTGCAGCCCACCATGAGATTTTCCAACGATATTGGAGTGGATTGCCATTTCCTTCTCCAGGGATCTTCCCGACCCAGGGATCAAACCCAGGTCTCCTGCACTGCAGGCAGATTATTTACCGACTGAGCTACAAGGGAAGCCCATCTATTCCATGAGAGGTCCTAATTTGTTTGTTGAATGAGCAAATCCAAGTTTTTAGCTGAGAAGTTTGGGGACACTGAGAGATTCTATTAATTTACTTAAAATCACCAGTTTAGCTAGTGGGAGATGTGAGCCTAGAACTGGAAGTCTTCTCTTACTGTGGTATCTTCCCCCAAGACCACAAAGTCAGCCTCTATAAACTGAGTGATTCATTTGAAGTGAACATTTTCTTTGCAAACCATTTTTTTTATTTTAGGGTTTTAACATCAATTACCTTCAAATAGCAAGCCACTCCAGTACATTTAAAAACTAATTTGATTTAGCAAACGTCAATGTATCTACAGCTTGTTGTTCAAGTACCTGTTGCACAAAGCAAGTAAGTGTAGCTGGATCCCGACTTGAATATTAACTGAGGTGCATTATCAGGATGACTAACACCATCTGTGAGGTTGGGGCTGGTATGTTGTTGTCTTCAAGGAGAAGCAGCTGAAAAATTACATAAAGAAGTCACAAGTGTAAGGCTCTGATTTGTTCTCAATTCATGAGTATTCATCCAAATATTCAGAGAAGTATTAGAAATAAATTCTTACAGCCCCCAACTCAGATTATGTCTACTCCAGGACAATGAGATCTCCTTGTGATCTCAAATCATGATTGTAGAACACAAGGACAGTGAAAAATACAGTGATCATCATCCTTTATGTTCCAAAATGGACTTCTGGAACTCCGAGACAAGTTTTTTTAAAAGTCCAGATTTCTAAGAAGCCAGACTGGGGGAACATAACATCCTAGCTACAGTTTTCTAGCCCTAAGTCTGGATTTATTGACCTAGGATCTGTCATATCCTATTCTGGTAAATAGGACTCCATGAATAGCTACATACTATCAGCCACTTGGAAGATGCTTAAAGGAGGGGCTGTCTTCCAGACAGGCAGCAACTGTGACAAGGAAATAAAAGTCTAGAAAAAAAGGTAAAAAGAGACACACACACACATCACACGCACTCCTCACCTTGGACCCTTCCCTAAGAGAGTTCCACTGCAATAGTCAGTCTGTTTCAGCCTCAGGATCCTGGAAAAGGCAGGAGGAAGCAAGCAGGTGTTCTGTGATGGCAGTCTGGTACATCTAAATCAGACCATCCTCCTTTCCGATGCCACTGTTCCCTGTCCTTGTCATCACAGTGCACCACGGCTCTTGTTCCTTCAGGCTTCATGCTCGCCCCCTGCAGCTTAATGCCACTTTACACTTGAGCCCAAAAGTTTGAATTCGCTCTTCTACGTACTAGCAGTAAACTTCACCCTGATCTTAACCAACAATAGATGGTACCATTTGAACATGTTACATATTATATTAGCTCTTAAATTATATAAATAGATGAAACTCCTTATTATTAAAGATATCAAGGTAATTAAGTTTTTTGAATATATTTTTAAGTACAACTGTTCTGACATTAAGCAGCAATTTCTGTGTTCATGTGTCTGTCTCCCTCACAAGACTGAGTATTTTTAGAGAAGATTCTCTTGATGGGAAAGCAATGCAACGTCTGACACATCATTCAATTAATATTTGATGAATAAGTGAACAGATAAATGTATGTATGTCCAGGGACAATGTAGCTCAAAGCCCAGATTCTGAGGCCAGACTACCTGGGGTCTAATCCCAGCTCCATCCTTACGAGCCAAGTGACCTTGGACAAATTGCTTAAACTCTCTCTTGAGTTTTCAGATTCCCCATTAATAAAGCGTTGCAATACTACTATACAGGACATGACTAAGCACATACATACACACACACACAGTGTATGGCATAGTGTCTGACACAAAGTGTTATCAAATGCAAGTAACTGTGCCTGACCCACAGTGAGGCCAAACAATATCAAAATGTCAGGGTTTGAGGTCCAGGCCTTAGCTACAAGGAGGGGTCCCTGCATGGGCCACTTATCCACCCAGGAGAATTCGTCCAGCACCAGTCTTGGTCCTCCCGCCAGTGCCCAGGCCTGGCTGAAGCGGGGTGGTGAACTGGCAGCACCCTCAGAGCCAGGTCCCCAGACCCTGCCCAGCCGCCATCACTGTGGGAGCCAGATGCCCAGGGCCCAGCTGGCACCTCAGGCTTTTCATCTGAACTGGAGAGAATCCTTTGTATAGAACCAATAGGAATACACGTTGTAGCAAATACCACTCAGGTTAATCCCCAGCTCACAACAATGGCCCCTCTTTGAGAACAGCCCCAACCACAGAGACACTCTGAAGTACAATGTCCTTGCAACTTAACCCTGACCTCTGGCCACTTCCCAGGTGACAATTGATCTAAGCTGGACCAACTTTTGAAACTTGGAGAGAAACCGGTTAAAGCTGTTACCTTAAAGGCCATGTCCGTACACTCCAGTTGCTGAGGCCTCCATGGACTGTGGGTTTGCGGAAAAGGTTCGCTGCTGCTTCCAGGCCTGTGCCCAGCTACGGTGAGGACTCTGGAGCTCTTCAGGATCCAGCCCTCAGCCTGTCCCCAGGCTGCCCAGCTCATCCACTGGCCCGGAGGCTGGGGGGCCTAGAGGGCCCCAGGGAGAAGGCCTTAATCTGCACTCTCTGCCACAAGGACCACTGGGACACTGACTGTTGGCCACGCTCAAGGTCTCCTGATAAGAATTACAGACTAACGGCTGCATGCTTGCTCCACTCCTATTACATAAGTACTCAATAAATACATATCTATTGTTATTGCAATGCAGAATGTCTGGTCATCATAGCTACCAAAAAATTCCAAACATTTAGCTGATTTAATCCCCAACTCTGGTCAAAAAAAACCCTTTTTGTGAGCCTTCATTTCACAAGCTGAGACATGATTTAATGGGCTTCCAAAGCGTGGAAGAGTTCCAAGCACAGGTGGTGGTGAGCAGCTGTTTTCCATCTCCGCTGAGGACCAGCTGAGAGTCTTAAAGAGCCACATGAGCAATTTGGGTATAAAGTACTAGGAATACCTTCCTAATGTTTGAGAGTGTGAAACTCTACAGTGAAACCTCAAGAGAAGCCATGGAATCCTCCTCTCTAGAGATTCTTTAAAAATGGGACACTGAATCGGCTCTAAGTTGGATAAAGACCAGAAAAGCATCTCACATTAAAATAACAAGCAGTTTGCATGGGTCAGTCAAGTTTGAGTTACACTGCTATTGACCTAGTTCCCTTGAAGTACCATTACCTAGAGATACATATAAAAAGAAAGAGTACGGGAAGCAGATTCCTCTACTAAGTGAGACTGCAATGAAAATTGTTGAACATGCTCTAAATCCTCATTCACAATAACTTTAAATCTCATTAAGAAATCACTTCTGAAGGATCTGAATGAATGGTACCTGGATTAAGTACCTCATGAGAGAAGGCACTGTTGGCGGTCATGTTTGAGGCAAACTCAGGAAAGTACCTAACATCCTATTATATTCAGACCACACCATACGCAATTTCCAGCTTAAGATGGCAAAAACAAGAGGGGAAAAGGCCACTTCCATTTCACTCTCTTGGCGGAGAAAGTGACAGAAAAACCCCTGTGAGTGGAGAGACCCAAATTACACACCTATTATTCTTTCCAAGCTCAGGAGTGTTTTACATATTTTCTCTTGGGAAGAAAATATTCTGATTTTAGTAAAGAGGTGGAGGCAGTCTTTTGCTATGCTTGGTAGCTCAGAGGAAGAAACCAAAGAGAAAGGTGATTTCTAGGGTGAAAAAAAAAAAAAGCTAGCAGAGGCTTTGATCCTGAACAACCTGAAGCTTAAGTTAGGGCGAAAGAGGAGGCTGTATAGGTGACTGAGGAAGCAAGGCTTGTTTGCAGTTTTATAGCCACATAAGTGGATTAGACAGAAGGCAGGAATGGTGATATGTGATAAAGACACTTAAATGGAATTTAACGGTTTATTCTCTTCCAAATTACTGAACATTAGGTTTAAATGTTTCCATATAAATATTAAATTATATGTATATAGCAGGATTGCAAATTTGCACATTACCACTCTGTTTTTTAAGGAAAATGTAGCGCCTTTATTTCCTATAACTATTCTTCCTCCAAGTTCACACCCCATTGAGGAGTGTGGGGGCAAAAACAAACTTGCCAATTAATAATATCTCAGTCTCTTCCCTTTTAAAGAGTGTCTTTGGGTAAGTCTTTTTTTAAAAGAGAGAAAGATCTGTTTGTTTCTTCTCTCCAAATGAGAAAGAAGGTCTGTGGCTGACAGAGCCAGCCCCTCTCCTTGCAGGTGGCTGGTCTGATCCAGTCCTGACTTGGCATCTGCTGGGGCACGACGGGTCCCTTGTGACCTTTGGTGCACAGTCATTGCCTCCAAGAGTCCCATGGGCACCAGGTTGCAGGGACCCGGAGGCTCTGCCTCAGACCATGGTCATCCCCAAGGCCAGGATGCTACAGCTCCCAAGCCAAAGCCAGCTTCTCCTTGGCCTGCAGAGGCCTGCAGCCTCCCAGGAGCTGTAGGTGAGGCAACAGGCCACAAGCCCCAGTGTTCTCAGGCTCCCTGTTCCTGGCAGCATATTTCTAGCACAGCCTGTTCTATATCCTCAAGCTTTTATCTATATAGGAGGGAAAAAATATCTTGTTCTTACAGTTGCATATGCTTTGTTTCACAACTGGTTTTAACCGCTAGAGCTCTAAAACAATCATGACCTTTAGCAACCTCACCACCATCACCACCACTAATAAAAGATGATAAACTACTAAGACCTCTGAGTGACCCCAGTTCATCAGACCCTTACTGCACTCAACTGAGGGTTCCTTCCTGACCAGTGAACAGCAGGACTTGTTTTAACCAACCACACACCAATGAATGGATGCATTCTGACTTTGCTGGAGTACAAGCTTCCAAACATGAATTAGCATAAGTGCCAAGGCCTCCGCCCTTTCCACTGCATAAAACCCTCTGATCTTCCCCTCAGAAAATGTGTCTGCTGCTGCACACACTACTTCCTTTGCCTGGAAAGTAACTAAGCTCAAGGCCTCCTTTGTTGACACTGTAGTCCCTGGTTTTCCATGAATAGTCCCAACAGGAGGCAGAAGTGAAAGAACACAGGCATCTTTGCCTTCCTCTTAGGTCCTCACTCTCTTCCTCTAAAGTGCTTCTTTTTATGAGAGAGGACTTCCCCTGTGTCATTGTTCCTGGGGGCACTAAGCCACATGGTCTAACGTTGGTGGCAGGCGGGATGCACGGAGAGAAACCAGCTTCGTCATGAGAACACCTATTGAAAACTAATTTTAATTTATTCTTCCCATTACACACCTGCATCAAGAAGGAACAGTCTCATACAGATGGCCTATAGGCACATGAAAAGATTCTCAACATCACTAATTATTAAAGAAATGCAAATCAAAACTACAATGAGGTATCACCTTCATACAGGTCAGCACGGCCACCATTAAAAATCCTACAAACGACCAAAACTAGAAAGGGTGTGGAGAAAAGGGAATCCTCCTACACTGTCGATGGGAATGCAAGTTGATGCAGCCACTACGGAAAACAGTATAGAGGTTCCTCAAAAAACTAGAAATAGAGTTGCCATATGATCCTGCAGTCCTGGGTATATATCCAAAGAAAACTATAATTCAAAAAGATTCATGCACCCCAGTGTTCACTATTGACAATAGCCAAGACATAGAAACAACCCAAATGAATGAATAAGGAAGACGTGGTACATATATACAGTGGAACATGATTCAGCCATAAAAAAGAACAAAATAATGCCACTTGGAACAACATGGATAGACCTAGAGATTATCATACTAAGTGAAGTAAATCAGAAAAAGAAATACCATATGATATCACTTATGTGTGGAATTTAAATATAAACAAATGAACTTATCTATGAAAGAGAAACAGACTCACAAACATAGAGAACAGACTTGTGATTGCCAAGGGGGAGGGGGCAGGGGAGAAATGGATTAGAAGTTTGGGATTAGCAGATGCAAGCTATCATACAGAGAAGGGATAGACAACAAGGCCCTACTGTACAGCACAGGGAATTCAATATCCTGTGATAAACTATACAGAAAAGAAGATGAAAAAGCAGGTGTGTGTATAAACACACACACATATATATACCTGGATCACTCTGCTGTACACTAGAAATTAATACCACACTGTAAATCAACTATACTTCAGTAAAATTTTTAAGTGAATAAACATCCAGTTTAATCTGGTAGGCAACAAGATTAAGGCGATTTTACTTATTAGATTGTACACTGATAATTTTTTAGAAACACACACATATAATGTGTAGCATGTACTAGGTACTTTTTTAAGAGATTGACTCTATTCTTCTGCCCTATGCGATGCCTCATGTGCTTAGTCATGTCCAGCTCTTTTCGACCCCATGGACTGCAGGCTGCCAGGCTCCTCTCCTGGAGCCTGGAGTCCATGGAGATTCTCCAAGGAAGAATACTGGAGTGGGTTGCCATGCCCTCCTCCAGGGTCCTATGTGGTAGTACTATTATAATTACTATTGTAATTATTATAATTGCAATGGTAATTAGTATCCTCATTTTATAGAAGAGGGAATTGAAGACAAGAACAAATAGATTACCCTGTCCAAGATTACAAGGTGAACTGTGGATGAGCCAGGATTCAAGTCTAAACAATTTGGTGCCTCTGAAACTCACACACGACTGACACTGTTCCGCCACTGGGTGTCAGCACACCAAACTGAAGGGGCTGCAGTCTTCAGGAAGACAAGGACAGCACTCACTGAGGGCCTTCTAGATGCAAAACACTTACACGGACATTTCCTAATTTAATCTGAGAGATGAACAAACTTCTTAGAGGACAGAATGTGCAACATTTAGTTAACGGAGTAACTAATTTTCATGAGAGGTGGGTTTGTTCTTTTTTTTTTTAATTGTAAAAATAACGGTAGACAAGTTAAGAGGATCAGTCCCTAGATTCTTCATTAATTAAGGGCTTTTTCCAGCTGTCTGCACCTTATCACCCAATGAAACCATTATTAGAAAGACCTCAGGGAAGAGACCACACAGTGTGTACTCACCCTCTGCAAAAATCAGCCAGAGACAAGCATCTGCTATAAAATTATCTGGTTTAATCACTATCAACATCAGAACTGTAGTACATTAAAGTACAAAACCTGTATGTACAATTACACATGCAAAGAAATGTTCTTTGTGAGGAGCAATTTTCAACAAATCTGACAAACAGCAAGAGTCATTCCTATTGGGGGTTTGAAAGGAGAAATGGAAATTTCCAAGAGGGTCCCCTCCTCCCTCGGGCTCCTCTGACCCTCTGAACATCAATTTGCAAAGGCCTGAGGGAGGAAGGGAAGTATTAACAATCTCAGACACTGGATCCTCTTCTTATGCAAGGGGTGAATTTTTAGGGAACATTTTCCGTCCTTTATTACACCGATGTTCCATCCATTTGCATCATTAGGTTCGGTAGTTACCATGACAATATGATGCCTACAGCAATCTAACTTGATAGCCAGATGCCAGAATGTGAAAAAATAGGACCAGCTAAGAAAGTGAGAGAAATATAATTAATCTGAACCACATTAAAAAAAAAAAAAAAATGTGCACAAACCAAAACCAAGAAGGAAACTGCCGAAATGTCACCCAAGAGAGAATGATGACAGGAAACAATGATCGAGTTTCCAAGATTCAAAAATCCTTTGCTAACTCGAGCCATGAATTGGTCTGTAACTAAGGCTGTGGAAGGAGTCAAAGTTAATCTAGAATATTGCTCTGAGTGCCTCTCCCCCAGTAATTGCTGCTGCAGAGTCCAGCGCTGTTATCTTCGATTCCCGCAGAGGAATTCTTAAGCCCTGATTTTTCCAAGGATCTACAGCCACGTCCTTAATGCTGCCGCCATGGCATTCCACTCCCCTCCAGACTGATGATATACCCAGCTTTTCCACCTGAAGAAGTCATTTCCACCATCACTGTGAAGCTTATCTTAAGAGATTGAACTGAGCTGTGTCCTGGGAGACCCTGTCTCCTTGCTTCCTCCATACCCCGTGGAAGCAACTGGCTAGCACAACCGTCTTTGGGGCCCAAATATGGCAGAGGGGCTGGGAAATTAAGAAACAAGAACAACATAACAGTTGTGCTTCAGGGAGACGAGCCTGGGATGGGTGGTCCTTCTCATCATGACTGGGTTGGATAGCGGCGCTGAGCTAGGCGATTCGGCCGGTTCAGGCTGGTAACCGTGGAGAGCTGGAAAAAGACAAGCACAGCACGAGGTTATAACCCCAAGCATGACTCTGCTGAGGGCTGACTGGCTGGATTGAGCTTAGGCATCCTGAAAGTCTAGAACCCTTCAGGAGCATTTGGCTTCCCATGTGGTATTCTCATTATTCAATTTCACACAACACCTTTACCTCTTAAATAAGGAGAAAGAAATTTGATTTTATGAAGAAGAGAAGCCAATAACACATCCGAGCAAGCAGTCTGCCTCAGATCATGCAGAAGCAGGGAGTTTAGTTTCAACCAAAGTTTGCAATGATCCCCTCACCCTCAGGACACTGCTCTGGTGCAACCACACAACACCGACACAAATTGTCTCTCTTGAGTCTTAAGACCTATGAAAGGTCAAGAGCAATATTAATAATAGTGACACTGACTGAGCATTTTCAGACTGCCTGATTTAATCCTCATAACTATCCAGTGAGGTAGTTACTACTAACCCTATTATACAGACGCAGAAACTGAGACTTACAGAGGTTAGTCATTGCTAAAGAACTCAGGCATAGTAAGTGGTTATCAGTAAGTTATAAACCAGGGTCTCCTTCACTCAGAACCCATGCTCCAAACCCCTCCTCCCTCAGGACTTCCTTACCTGGGGAACCTGAGATGGGTTGTAGAGAGGAACACTCCCTTTCACAGAGGGTGGGGGAAGCAGAACACCAGCGTTGAAGCAGAGCTCAGTGGAAACACCCTGTGATGGAAAATAATAGAAAATCCTCTTAGTCACCACTTCCTGGATTCTAGACTGTCAGGGGCTTCCCTGAGAATCAACTTTGGTCAAGAGATGCAGTCCCTGCTGATGCAGTGGATGGGAACCCACCTGCCAATGCAGGGGACACAGGTTCCATCCCTGGTCCAGGAAGATTTCACAGCAACTAAGCCTGTGCACCACATCGACTGAGCCTACATGCCTAGAGCCTGTGCTCTGCAAGAAGGGAAGCCACTGCGATGAGAAGCCCATGCACTACAACCAGAGAGGAGCCCCACTCACTGCAACTAGAGAAAAGCCCACAGAGCAGCAAAGACCCAGCGTAGTCAAAATAAACAAATAATAAATAAATTTTAAAAAATTTAAAAGAAAGATGCAAATGTGATACAGCTCAGGGAATCCTGAGTAAAAAAACAGTTCCAGTGGGCACAGCCACCCCCAGAGCCTGGGGGAGCTTTGCAGAGGCTCAGGTGCTGCTGTGTGAGAAGAAAAGGCCACAAAAAACATACTAATAGCATCATAAAAAGTAATCTCATATTCCTTGAAAAGCCTAAAATACTACAAGAGTGCCGTAACCAGGCCCCAAGAAATAAAATTGTTTTCCTAGCAACTGGCATGAAATCCATACTGGACAATTCGTCAAGGCTTTATCACAATCCTTGCAAGGGATACTGGTGAACTCTAGCTCCTACTGGGGACAGGGAAAGAGGACATTCCCTTTTTTCATTTCATTTGTTTGTCTTTTTGGCTGTGCCTTGTGACATGTGGGATCTTGGATCCTCAACCAGGGATTGAACCTGTGCCCCCTGCACTGGACCCACAGAGTCTTAACCACTGGACTCCCAGGAAGTCCCGAGGCCGCTCTCTAGACATCACATAAGGAAGCAGTGGTGGGCTAACTCGTGTTCCTGCCCCAGACTTCTTGTCTTGAAGTCCTAACCCAGAGACCTCAGAATGCATTCAGAGACAGGGTCTTTAAAGAGGTGATTAACTACTGCACAGCTCAGAGAACTGTATTTGGTGCTCCATGGTGACCTAAACGGGAAGGAAATTCAAAAAAAGAACAGATATAGGTATACTTATGGCTGATTCACATTGCTTACAGCAGAAACCAACACAACATTGTAAAGCTATTCAGGCAAGAATAATGGAATGGGTGGCCATTCCCTTCTCCAGGGGATCTTCCTGACCGAGGGACCAAACCCTTCTCTCCTGCATTGTAGGCAGATTCTTTACAATCTGAGCCACCAGAGAAGCCCCATACTCAACAGAAATTAATTTTTTTTTTAAAAGGTGATTAGAATGGGCCCTAACCCATTATGACCGGTATTCTTGTAAGGGGAAATTTGGACATAGACACACACCAGGGAAAGACCACATAAAGATGCAGGGAGAACATGGCCATCTATAAGCCAAGGAGAAACCTACTCTGCGGACACCTCCATCTCAGCTCTCCAGCCTCCAGAACTGTGAGGAGATACTCATCTGGTGTTTAAACGGCACAGTCTATGACACCTTGTTCTGGCAGCCCTAGCAAACCACTACAGAAGCTTTCTCCATACTCTCCACGAGTCAGGCCCTCACGGGGCAGCACCTCCAGCCCCCATGAAAGTTCAGTTCACACACAGGTGGGCTGCTCACCTCAGGTCCCGACAAGCCTCCACTCCCCGGGCCCTCAGCTGTCCCCACACCAGACACTGACCCTCGGACTTCATCTCCACCTAGGAAGCAATGAGTCAGGGGTGTTCCAACTACTCAGGACAGAGGAGTCCCCACTCCCAGAAGGCTCCCCACCAAACCCTGGAAACTGCAGAGAGGACCACAGCGGGCCCAGAGGACAGGAGGTTGGCATACCTGTGTCCCTGGAGAAGGCACTGGCACCCAGCAGAGACTGGGGATCTGGGGAAGGTGTCAGTGAGAGGCTTGGGCTGGGCTGAGGTAGAGACGCTGCCCTGGGCATCTCCTGCTTAGTGGAGAAAGGAGGGTGGCGCTGATGGTTCCACACGTCCATGCCACCTGCTTGCATTCCTGCAGCACCCACATGGCGGCCTCCACCCTCTACCAGGGCTGGCCTCCTCTCCACCACACTCCATTGTCTTCATACCACTCCTCTGCTCAATAAGCCAAGTCACTGCCGGCTCTCGAAAGTTAAAATTCTACATCCTAACTTTTAAGGCCTTTCGTCATCTGCCTCTCCCCTCACTGGACCAATCTGTCTCCCACAACCTCCCATCACAAAACCAGTTTCATCCAGACCAGGGTGGAGAGGCCAGCTCCAGGCCCTCCTGGAGTTGAGGAAACTTCCTCAGAAGGGGCCACAGAAGAGGGAGCTTCCCTGTCCAGCCCCCCCCACAACCTTCCGCCCGAGGTCACCTCAGAGTCCGGGCTGTCAGACGAATCTTCTTCTCCAGAGGGGGATGCGTTGTGGGTGGGCTTTGAGCGGAACCAGCTGAACCAGCCAAACCCTGAGCTCTGGAAGAGAGAGGGGGAGTTCTGTGGTCTGTAGGGTGGAGATTAACTCCCCCTCACCATGACGGTGGTGAGACAGGAGAGGAGGGGACCCCACAAGAGCCCGGCTCCCCAGCGCTGCACCACCATCTGGAAGAAAAGACCCCTCCACCTTTGTGTTCTCCTTCACGTTTCCGAGCTTTTCTCTCTGGACGGTATTTTGGGAAGATTTTTTATCTGCCTTCTCGGAGGACTCCTCCTCATCTTCCTTGACTGATACGATGGAACTCTCAGAAATACTTCGAGCTCTGGGAATCAGTGGCACCTGGAATTAGACGAAAGAGAAGTAACATCTTTATAGCACTTGACAGGTTACAAAGGCACATTTACATATACTCCCTCACCTGACCTACTCGATAAATCAGCAGGGATAGCCTTACATGGACGGAGGAGCCTGGTGGGCTGCAATCCATGGGGTCACTAAGAGTCAGACACGACTGAGCAACTTCACTTTCACTTTTCACTTTCACGCACTGGAGAAGGAAATGGCAACCCATGCCAGTGTTCTTGCCTGGAGAATCCCAGGGACGGCGGGGCCTGGTGAGCTGCCGTCTATGGGGTCGCACAGAGTCGGACACGACTGATGCAACTTAGCAGCAGCAGCAGCAGCAGCCTTACAGGATCTAATATGACTGAAGGGAAACCACGATTTAGCCACGAGGAATAACTTGCTGAACTTCTCAGGACAAGGGCAGAGCCCAGTCTCCATCTTCAGATTATCCTTAATCCTACAGGGTTTTGGCCACTGTGCTACTAGTCCCCAAGAGCATGGGATTTCCAGAACTATGCCAAGGCCGGGAGCAGGGGTATGGAATGCTTCCACTGGAGACGAAGAGAGCCAGGAAACACCCTTCAGGGAACCCCTAAATGCAAAGATCAGGGAAGGTGACAACCACTGAATCTAACTTATCCCATACCTCACTTCCTAGCTGACTTGCTCAAGATGAACTGTGAGCAACTGTACGGGGGGGAGTAAAATACACCCACATCCCTTTGTATTAATTGTGTGTGTGGTAGAATATATCAGGTTGCCCAAAAGGTTTGCTCAGGTTTGTCTGTAACATCTTATGGAAAAATCCAAATGAATGTTTTGGCCAACCCAATACATTTCATAAAATTTACACATTTAACCTCTTAAAGTGTACAGTTCAGTGTATTAGAATATTCATGATGTTGCATAACCATCACCGCTTTCCATTTTCAGAAATTTTCATTAACCTCAACAGAAACTCTGTTCCCATTAACACTAACTCCCCATTTTTCCTTCTTCCCTCTGGCCCCTGAGAACCTCTACGCTTTCTGTCTCTATGAGTTTGCCAGAAACTAGACGCCTTGTATAAGTGGAATCATACGGTATTTGTCCTTCTGTGTTGTATTTACAATTTGCACTCTCAGAAAAAGATAATTGGTATAACCTTTAGAAAAAACACTTTGGCAAATACAGAAAAAGTTTCATTTTTTGTTCTAATGAGTATAGAACTTACTGTGTACCAAGTAGTATTCTGAGCATTTTATATACAGCGAGTCATTTAAACCTTACAACTATCTTGTTAGTAGGTATTGTTATTATCATCCCATTTAACAAATGAGAAAACTAACACACAGCAAAGTTAAGCAAGCTGTATAAGGTCACACAGCTAGTTAAGGGCAGAGCAAGGATTCAAACCCAAGCTGTCTGACTTTCCTTCTAGGAATTTCTCTCCTAACTGAGTAATTTAAGAAATACACAAGGGCTTATATATTAGAATGTCCATCACTGTGTTTTACATATTGAAGGGAAGGGAGAAGTAAGGAGAAAGAGTAGAAAAGAAAAGGGAGAGAGAGACACTTGAAGTGTTTAACAAAGTAGTAAAGACGAATTAAAATCCGAGCTCCTTCCAGGGCCTACCAGGCCCTCTATGATCCTGCCTTTCTCTGTCTCTCTCGTCTGGCTTCTTAGCCCTCTCAACTTTTTTTTTTTCTTTTTTTACTTTTTTGACCACACTGAACAGCTTGCAGGATCTTAGTTCCCCAACCAGGGACTGACCCCAAGCCCTCAATAATGAAAGTGCAAAGTCCTAACCACTGGACCACCACTCTCTAGATACAGCCCATACTCTCCCTCAGTTGTACCAGGTCATCTTATTACAGGGTCTTTGCTCTTGCTATGCCCTCTGCCTTGAACACTTGTTCCCTGAATACTCACCTGGCTCATGTCCACCATCCATGCTGAGCTCAGAGACGCACTCCCTCCCACACCGTCTAAAGGAACATCCCTCAAGCATACAGTGCTGTATTTGCAGTTGCCTCTACTGAACAGAAACCCCATGAAATTAGGCTTTGTCTAGTTCCCTACGTATCCCCACCCTCGATAACAGGACCAGGGACACTGCAGGATCTCCGTATTTGTGAATGAATAAACGCATGAGCAATGATGTGAATTTATCATACCAATTCTAAAAATCATATTTAAGAATGACATGGAAAATCTCATTTTATAGTATTAAAAATAGAAAATGAAGCTTCATCTACATATGTTCTCAACCATTTAAAAACACATGTATGTGTATATATATATATATACACATTTAGGCACGTGGGCTAAGTCCCTTCAGTCATGTCTGAATTTTTGCGACCCTATGGACTGTAGCCTGCCAGGCTCCTCTGTCCATTGAATTTTCTAGGCAAGAATACTGGAGTGAGTTGCCATGCCCTCCTCCAGGCATCTTCCCAACCTGGGGATCTTCCCAACCCAGTGATCAAATACACATTTTTTATGTCTCCTGCATTGGCAGGCACGTTCTTTAGCACTAGCACCACTGGGAAGCCCATCAAATCAGATCAGATCAGATCAGTCGCTCAGTCGTGTCCAACTCTTTGCGACCCCATGAATCGCAGCACTCCAGGCTTCCCTGTCCATCACCAACTCCCGGAGTTCACTCAGACTCACGGCCATCGAGTCAGTGATGCCATCCAGCCATCTCATCCTCTGTCGTCCCCTTCTCCTCCTGCCCCCAATCCCTCCCAGCATCAGAGTCTTTTCCAATGAGTCAGCTCTTCGCATGAGGTGGCCAAAGTACTGGAGTCTCAGCTTTAGCATCATTCCTTCCAAAGAAATCCCAGGGCTGATCTCCTTCAGAATGGACTGGTTGGATCTCCTTGCAGTCCAAGGGACTCTCAAGAGTCTTCTCCAACACCACAGTTCAAAAGCACCAATTCTTCGGCGCTCAGCTTTCTTCACAGTCCAACTCTCACATCCATACATGACCACAGGGAAAACCATAGCCTTGACTAGACAGACCTTTGTTGGCAAAGTAATGTCTCTGCTTTTGAATATGCTATCTAGGTTGGACATAACTTTCCTTACAAGCAGTAAGCGTCTTTTAATTTCATGGCTGCAATCACCATCTGCAGTGATTTTGGAGCCCAAAAAAATAAAGTCTGACATGGTTTCCACTGTCTCCCCATCTATTTCCCATGAAGTGATGGGACCAGATGCCATGATCTTCGTTTTCTGAATGTTGAGCTTTAAGTCAACTTTTTCACTCTCCTCTTTCACTTTCATCAAGAGGCTTTTGAGTTCCTCTTCACTTTCTGCCATAAGGGTGGTGTCATCTGCATATCTGAGGTTATTGATATTTCTCCTGGCAATCTTGATTCCAGCTTGTGTTTCTTCCAGTCCAGCATTTCTCATGATGTACTCTGCATATAAGTTAAATAAACAGGGTGACAATATACAGCCTTGACATCCTCCTTTTCCTATTTGGAACCAGTCTGTTGTTCCATGTCCAGTTCTAACTGTTGCTTCCTGACCTGCATACAAATTTCTCAAGAGGCAGATCAGGTGGTCGGGTATTCCCATCTCTTTCAGAATTTTCCACAGTTTATTGTGATCCACACAGTCAAAGGCTTTGGCATAGTCAATAAAGCAGAAATAGATGGTTTTCTGGAACTCTTTTGCTTTTTCCATGATCTAGTGGATGTTGGCAATTTGATGTCTGGTTCCTCTGCCTTTTCTAAAACCAGCTTGAACATCAGGAAGTTCACGGTTCACATATTGCTGGAGCCTGGCTTGGAGAATTTTGAGCATTCTTTACTGGCATGTGAGATGAGTGCAATTGTGCGGTAGTACCATTGCCTTTTTTTGGGATTGGAACGAAAACTAACATATACACATCTATATATACACCCATATAGATGGTCTCCTTCACTTTTTGAAAGTTTGTATCATACAACTTTGCTTTTACCAAAGACTGACATTAGTACCTATTTTCACTAACAAACAACCAAAAAAATCCAAAGAGGACTTTCAGTTTTACCAAAAAAGTTAGAAAGTGAAAAAAGCATTCAGCGTTTGTTTTGTAGGAGCCATTTTAGAGGCAGCTTGTATCCCAAGCAGCAAGACTGGCCCCACTAAGCTCCTTTACCGGAATCTACACTCAGCATCTCACGTGGCTTTGAACCGCATCTCTGAGCATCTGCGCTTCATCTCGATTCATTTTGTGCATTGTTAGCAAGATGTGTACTGAGGTAACTGCTTCTTCCCTTCACATCACTGAGACTTACAAAAGGTTTCATAGGAAGGCTCTGCTTTTAGATAGCATGAGAAATGTGTACATAGAAAAAATATAGGAAGAAAATAGACTATTTGGCTATGTGATTCTGAGTGATGGCTGTTTGACACTTTATATGACATTTTCTCTTTGTTTTTCAGATTTTATATAACAATAAAGCACTAATTTAGGGGAAAAAACAAGTTTTAAGGTCTGTAGCTTAGTTACTACTCAAGATAGTTCTATGACATCACTTCCAACCAGAAAAGCTAGAGAGAATCTTAAATCTGGACCAGCAATGCCTGTTACTAGTGGAGGGATTCATTCATTCAACAGCTGAATAGATGATTAACTAGACATGGTTACCTCCAAGACCTGAAGAGAAAAGACACAGCTGCCATAGGTCCTTCTCAGAAATAGAGCAAGGTAAAAATGTTAAAGATAGAAATATCAAGAGTCTTCCCTGATGGCGCAGAGCACAGCAAGTGTTCAGTGCATCAGTAAGAAGAGGGCATTGGAGGGGGCTGATGTGCGAGACCAGAGGTAAACCCAGTCCTGCCCCCACGGACACAGGTTGGCAGGAGTGAAATGAACAAGAACGAGTCTCCTCTCCACCTCTCAGGATCTGGTGTAGAAACAAACAAGGGGCAATGTGGAAAGAAGGGCTGGTGCAGGGCACAGGAAGGTGCCTGCATGTGGCTGAGCAACTGGGGCAGCTGGAGGGAATCCACAGCTCAGAGTGGGTGCTGTCATCTGGGGACTCTGTCCTCTCACCTGGGGTCTGGAAATAGCCTTCTGCCCATCAGGATGCTGAAGGGTTTCTGGAGACACTGAGAAATCACAACAGAAATCAAGATGTGAACTTGGGTCTTTCTCTTCTATCCACAGTCAGCTTTCCTAATTGCCAAATGGCTGGAGCTCTGGGCACATAGCCCCCAGTGGATCAGAATAAATATGAGGTCCATTTGCACAAGCCTCTCAATTCCGGCCACCCCAGAACATGCCACTCACCCAACCTCCACCCCAAACCAAGATCATTCCATGGGAACCCTGGAAATGAAAGCCACGTCAGGCTGGATCACAGGGATCCTCCCAGGCTTCCCCTATGTGTGAGCCTCCCATCTTGGATAGGACCTTGTCTTAGAAGGTCTAAGATCTGACCCTTCTCTTTGGCTTCCAGCACTTTCCTGGCATCACTCAGCAGTGCTCACCCACATTCGGCCCCTGTTGTCCAAGACCTGATGGACAGAAGCACGAGCCTCTGCCCGCAGCCCCTGACACAGCTGACTTCAGAAAGAGGACTTGGCCTAAACTGCAGCCAGAGGCACAGTGGCACTGTCTGGCCTTCTACCGCCTCTCTCCCGGAGACTACGGAATCCAAAGGGAGCGCGCAGTGGCTGCTGGAGGCTGTGCTGTGTTTATCCCAGCAGAGAGCGGGGCTGGAATGGGAAAGAGCCATCTCCCTCAGATGAACGCGAAGCTACCAGCCCAGGTCTGACACCCGGAAGCCCTCAATCACATGCGCACCCACCACCCAGGGCTTCACAAGCTCCCACCCCACACCTCACACTGGCCCCCGCACCGCCCTCCTCTGCTTGCTCCCCTCCACACCTCCCCACCCAAGGCTCGCTGCCTTCCTGGCAGCTCTTACCAGGGGGCAGGTGGATCTGCTGGGCTTCCTCCCAGGCTGTTCCTCCGGGAGCCCCTGTCACTGCCATGCTGCCACTGGTCCCCAGAAGATGGGTCTCAGGAACCGAGTAGAGAGGCACTGGGACCCCCATCTGCCCAGAACCGCCACCTGTTGGGTAGGAGCGGGGCTGCTGTGGGCTGAGCTGGGCTGGGCCCGACTGCTCCAGAGTTGGCCACAGAGCAGAGCGGTCACCATAGGCTTCTGAGTTGCCTTGAGGTCCAGAAAGATCTTGATAGAAAGTGTTTTCTAAGGACACAAGACAAAGAAGAAGAGGTGAGACCTGTAATGTGGCCTTTGTGTGGACTAAACACCAGGAACAAGCCTGCTCTTTGGAAAGCAGTGACGAGGACAGGCCAGTTGACGTGGCCACCATCGATGTGACGAGTATCACACGGCAGCGATTGTAACACCTCCACTGCTTATGACTTAGAGTGCTCAAAACTATCTCCCTTATAGCTTGCATGATCTCTGAGCTTTTTAAACCCGGGGGTCGGGATGGCAGAAATGACCATTTAGTCTAACTCCACACGTTTTAGCTTTTGGATAAACTTTTTTGTGGATTTAACTAATGGACTGGGGTACTTGGAATTTAGAAAGTTTCAATGTAAAACCCAAATCAGACTACAGAAATGATGGCTTTGTTTTGAAAGATAAGAGCTTTGGCCCAGGAAGGGGACTTGGTGACATTCTTTCTGGCTCCACTGTGTTGCTGACGAGACAGACCAAGGCGTGGACTGTGGACATGGACAATGGTTGGCCCAAATTATGGGACTAGTGAGGTCGGCTGACCTACCCGCTTGATAGGGTGACAGGAGACACGGCTGTTTCCCAGGGGAAGTGACCACTCAGGAGCACCCAGCCTGCTCTCCTGCATCCCTCTCCCCTCACCGATTCTGGGGCACAGCAGCAAAGCTGGGAAACAGAGACCAAGGCCTGCCCATACTTGCTATCCCCTTAATCATTCCTAAAGGAGGTACAAAAGCCTGGGAACCAGCTGGAAGCAAAGCCGTGAGACCCTGTCCTCACCCCACCAGTGAGTGCTATTTGGGAAACAGCATGGAGTTAACTGGGATAATAATGTCTGCCCAGCCCAACAACTGAAGCATCCTAAGGGAAAAGAAGGGATCTGTTGAAAACATTTTGAAGCCTATTTCACGTGTGCGGCAGCTGATGCTCAAACGCCATAAGCACTTCCAATGTACCCACCGCTAACATGAAATACAGATGATCCGCCACCTCAGGCATCAAGAAATGCATCCACCTGGGGAGATGGTACTGACACAAGTGAAGCAACTATATAACAGCACAGCAACAACAAGATTAAAGCCTGAATGTGAAACAAAACCTCTAACAAAGCAGAAACAGAAGGGAAGGCTGTGGCCGGTGGGGCTGTGCAGAGAGAAGCCTGGACCACAGGTCAGACTGACACGGGCGAGGAAGGCACTCCAGGCAAGGAAGGGGAAAAGTTTTTTGTTAGGTTATCTCCTATAATCAGATCCCAAGAGTCAGTTATTTACACACTCAGTTCATTAGTTTAGGTACCTGGAGTTTTTCTGGCTTCCGAAATAACCGCTTGAGCAGACTGAGGACGGCCAATGTCTCCTGCTTCCTTTTGCTATTAAGATAAAGTAAAATCCTCTTAGGTGACACAAAGGAAAACAAAAACAAGGAAACATGATTTGAAATGAAGTCAAGACACTTCAGCAGTGATGAGGTAAGGGAGCCTCAGGTGAGTGTGGGGGCTGTGAGGGGTTGGGAGCCCACGGGTCTTCCTACCTCCCGACTCTGCTCGGAGACAGCAGGCAGAGGCCAGGGCATCCTCCTCTCCCAGAGGAAGGGGCAAGAGGAGGGAACTAAACCACAAGGCCCCAGGGCCCACAGCACACAGGGGAAGCAAGGGCCGCATGTGTCTAAAAAAAAAAAAAAAAAAAAAATCCACCTGCCCCTTTCTCAGAGACAGAGGAAGAAAGGAAATGGAGGAGGCCCTGTTCCAATTACTATGACAATTACTACCAGCCGCTTTTGCAATTGTCAGAACAAAAAAAAAAAAAAAAGGAAAGGTCCGGAAGTCTTTTCAGCATTTGCCCTACATTACATGAAAGTGACACCGGGCCACAGTGAGCCACTGTTCCTCACAGAGAGAGACGGGAGCTTTGATGGTCATAACATGTATTTTCCGGGACCTCGGAGAAGGGTGGCCGGGTGACTCGGGAGAGGGTCCCACCGTCACACAGGGGAACACAGGAAAATGTCTCCACCCGGGAGGGGAGCGCGTTAGCGGAGGGGGCTGGGTGGGGGTGGGGGGAGGGTGTGGAAGCTGAGTGCTACCCCTCCCCCATCAGGCTGTGCTTCCTTGGGGACAGAGGACACCGCGGCCCTCCATGGTGTTGGGGACTTGCCGAGGTCAGTGCCTGCCTACCCTGTGTCTAGAAGAGCCAAGAGGGGAGCAGAGGCCCACCCCGCTGACCGTCCCCCCCTCACCTGCAGCTCCCTGTGATGCCCCCGAAGGTGCACCAGCCAGTCCGGCTCCAGGTCCCTGTCTCCTCGGTGGCGGCGGCGTTCTAAAACCAGAGGATCTGACAGCTTCAGTCTCTCTGCCAGCTGTGCCCGGTTTCCAGATGGTAAGAGAGGGAAAAGGAGGGAGAAAAGTAGGAGAAATGGACCATGAGGAGAAGCAGTAAGAAAAAAGAAGATAGGAAGCCTTTGCTCACTTGTAAATCAGATTACAAAGAACTGCCGAATAGCAAAGTCAGCAGATACCTTCCTCAAATCGCAACATAAACAGTTAAACCATCCTGGTGTTAGATACTAAATAAAATATGAGGAGAAACTGCTACTCTGCTCTATGTCTCTGCAAAGCTGTTCTCAGGAGCAGTGCTTCTCAAACTTCAGAGCTGGTAGGAACCACCTGGGATTTTGTTAAAATGCTAATTCTGATCCCAGAAGTCTGTGGGGCCTGAGATCCAGCATTGCTAACAAGCCCCCCATGAGGTGAAGCCCATGCTGCCGGTCGAAGGACTGCTTATGTTGCAAGACTATTCAGTCATTGCTTTTCTGGTGGCTCGGCGGTAAAGAATCTGCCTGCCAATGCAGGAGACACAGGTTTGATCCCGGGGTCAGGAAGATCCCCTGGAGGGGAGAATGGCAACCCACTCCAGTATCCTTGCCTGGGAAATCGCATGGACAGAGGAGCCTGATGGGCTACAGTCCATGGGGTCGCAAAGAGTAGGACACAACTCAATGACCAAACAACAACATCCCATCATAAAGTCCCCAAACTTTCCGACTCCTCCCTTCTGGCTCCTGAGCTGCCTACAACCATCATCCTGTTGGCAGAAATTTGCCATTAAGGGCACTCAGTAGCACAGATTTTACTGGCTACAGAATCCAACACTTGGGCCGCATTTAAAGCAAAGCAAAAAGTGATGGTAGGCTGCCTTTTCACTCTCAGCCAATGGATTTTTCTTCAATTAATTGGAACAACTATTTGCCTGATTGTTTTCTTTCCCAGGAACTAAAAGTTGATGTTTTTGTTTTCTCTTTTTTGAATGTATCTCACATGTGATAAAATATTCCATGCATTTAAAAGCATTTTAATAAGGATCATTTCCCATTTTAATCACTAAACTATATTTTCTAAGCCCAGCTTTTATAATTAAAATGGTTTGCCATAACATGCATTTTTACTGTACCAAAAAGGCAGATGCAAGAATGACTTCCTTGCACAGCACACGCCTGGTTTCCAGTCCCATTTCAAACCCACTCCCGTCCCCCGCCCCTCCCACCCATAGCATCCTTCTTTATGCAGTGTCAGGCCTCTGCTTATCACATCTGGGCATGCATATGTGGTCAAAGACAGCCAGGGGCTCCAATTTTATAGCATGTTCAAAGAAGAGGAAATGGGGCTCTGAGCCGCTTTACAATAGCTTTCTCTGAACACTGAAGATAACACACCTGCAGAGAGCCCTTTGAGAAGCTCACCTTGATGAGTTCCACTAATAACACAGGGTGACTGCTCTCTCCGTGGCTCAGGAGGGCTGTGCCAACGGCTTCGCAGTAATGCAAGGCCTGGGACGTGAGGCCATAATCTGCCAGACGGGACGCATAGAGGAGCTTATACACCTGCGAAGAGGAGCAGGGCCAGAAAGAGAGAAGTGGAGATAAGACTTCTTGGAAGTCAGTGGACTGCCAACTTCCGCTAACTCTGGGTCCAAATATTAAAGAGGGCCTTGCAACATTTAGGGCATTCTATCTGTGTATAGGCACAGTTCCAAACCCAGCCTGCAGTTCCATCATTGCAGAGAACGGGGGCACATCAGCTGAGTCTCCCTAGGTGCTGGTCACCATGGAAATCCACCAGCCTCTCCACTTCTTCTCAGGCAGCCTGTATCTCTGGGAAGGCTGGTGTGTGGGGGGCAGAGAACCAGGAGCCAGGGGCACAGGCAGAAGAAGAAAAAAAAATGCCCCTGGTGCCAGGGGCTTCAAGCCTAAGAGGGAGAGTATAGACAGATACAGGTAAGGGCTCAGAGAAGCATGAGGGACAGAGCCAGATGGAGTACAGAGGGGCTGGGAACAGGCAGACCCAAGTTCAAACCCCAGCTCTATGCTGGTATGGAGCATGAAGCTAGTTCCCCCACCTCCTCTCTGCACCTCGGTTTCCTCACTCTAATACGGGGATGATACTACGATCTCCCCCTTGGTGGTTTCAAAGATTCAATGAGATAATCCACGTAAAGTCCCTAGAGCAAATGGTACCCAAGAGATGTGAGCCAATAGCATGTAACTCCTTGGAACCTCTCTTGCGAAAAGACAGTAATCATGCCTGCCTCACAGAATTAGACATCGCTCAGTCAGGGGATCATAGCACAGCGCCAGGTGTGCAAAACTCATTCCCTAAAAACAGCTGATCTCACTGCTATCAGTCCAAAGACAGCTAAGAGGTGGGATGACTACAGAAGAGAAAGAGACTGAAGACCTGCATGGACACAAAGGAGCCCACTGGGCAGGGCTGCGCTGGAAAAGATGGGTCTTTGGTAAAACCCTTACAGAAGATACTAACTGGGTCACTGCCCTACAGACAGTAATCCATTCATCTCCAAGGCTTTGTTTTGTGTTTGGTGGTGGTGGTGGTGGTGGTCTGTGTGTGTGAGTGTGTGTGTGTTGTTGCCACCAGATACTCTCTCACTACAATCACTGAAGAAGTCTCTGGGGATCCAAGGGGACACCAGGGCATCCAGTAGAGAGGTTGACAGGTTAGAACCTGGACATGGATGCTGCCTACACACCTGCAGCCCTGAGAGGAAGAAGGAAGACAGGGGCCAAAGGACAGAGCAGGGAGGAATTCCAGAGTTAAAGATGGAGGCATCCAAGAGAGATGGGAGCGGCAGGTCAGAGGAGAGTAGGAACAGTGAGCAGCCGGGGGCCGCTCCGGGCAGGATGGCCGTGGAGCCGAGGAGAAGATGGAGCTGTTTGGAGACAGAAGAGCAGAAGGAGCTGCAGACAGGCGTGGGACCCAGGGGTGCCTGCCTGATTCTCCTTTGTCAGGAGGGAGGCAGGAGCCCGCAGCACAGAGGCTGCTGCCAGGTTTTGCTTTCCTGTCTTAAAAACGCAGACCTTGGGGAGACCTAGAAAGACATCCTAACCCTTCCCACACTCCAGCTCATGAGGAAAAGTCCAGTGGATGACTTAGCCCAGCCACTACCTGCCAGAAAGCAAGGCTGAGAATCCAGCCGCCCACAGCCGTCAGATGCAGAAAGGGCCTCGTGAGCGTTCAGTTACCTGGAAAGAAGGGATGAAGGATCGGGGACGGCCCAGCATCTGACAGTACTCGAAGATTTCCGTCCTCTGGATAGCCTCAGTTGTTGCAAATTTCAAAAACTCTTGACTAAAACCAGAGAATAACAATAAAAGAGTTTGAGGTTGGGGCGGGTGGGGGACGGATTTCACTCACAGATAGCCGAACTCCAGCTGCATCCATTCACGGCAGAGTTTCTGTCCTGGGCTGATCCCTGGGGCAGCTCCAAGAGAAGAAGGAGAATCTGTGCCCCCAAAGGCTCTGGGGGAAGGTGGGGGCCAAGCGGGGGGACTTCAGGGAGTGGGGGCGGTTCCTGCCATCTTTCCTGGAGGGTCACTTAAGGCAAGATGCTCTCATGCCCAGCTCAGAGGGGCACTGCATCTCCCAGCATGTAACCATGCTGAGCACCAGCCTTAGTGCCCTGAGAGCCCAGACTGGGTGTCTGGGACAGGTCACCCCAGCCTGAGCAGAAGAGCAGGAAAGAGGGAGCCATGTGATGTTCCGGGAGCACTGAAGAAAGAAGGCCCTGCAGAGAGAGGGTAGCACCGCAGAGCCAAAAATCAAATGACAGTCCCTACACCGGACGCTTGCTCCAGTGAGAAAGCAGACTGAGCAAACGTGATCTGGGGGGCCCCTCAGAGTCCGCACAGGCCCCAAAACAGCTGCCGTGGGGGCTGAAACCATAATCACTGGGGCTTCCCCTGGGGTCAGGGCTGGATCTCCAGAAACATCCTCATTCAGTACACAGGAGGGGGACACCTTAACCCAGGGGTCTCCAACCTCCAGGATCTAACGCCTGGAGATCTGAGGTGGAGCTGATGCAATACAACAGAAATAGAATGCACAATAAATATAATGCACTTAAATCATACCGAAACCATACGAGGTTTTCTTTTTCCCCCACCAATCCAAATCCGCGGAAAAACTGTCTTCCACGAAACCAGTCCTGGTGCCAAAAGGGTTGGGGACACTGCATAACCCATTTCGCTTATTTGTCACATCTGGCCCAGACAGGCTTCTCTGACAAATTAACTATGTGCTATCAGAGACCATGACCTTGACAGACAGGTCATGAGATGATGCGTTTCTACGAAGAAAAGCCTGACAGTCTGGATTCCAAGTCCAACCTGACCGCACTTTAGCTGTACAATCTTAGACCTGTTACTCCACCTCTCTGTGCCTCAGTTTCCCTCCTCTATAAAGTGAAGCTTAAAAATACACTTTCTTCACAGGGTACATGTGTAATGATTGAAGGAAATGGTGCAAATAAAACAGCTGGTACAATGTAAGAGCTTAGGAAATCTTAACTATCACAGAGAGAGAGAGAAAGAAAGATCCAGAATGTGGAGGGTGGCTGGGGAGCAACCTGGTCTTTTCATCCATTTATTCACTGTCTAGGGGCTTATCAAGGTCCTTCTTTGTGAGAAGTCTAATGTTATGGCCAGCAGGGAATAAATGACAGGCCTGACTTTTGAGTAGCTTGTGTGTCAAGTCAGTGTAAGCTGTGGGGGCGAAACACAAACTTCTTCCACTTGCAGGTTTTGCCCAAGGCCGGTTCTGAAAATAGGTCCACGGCTGCCTAACGCACAGCCTCAAGCCACCGCGCTCGTATTAGCATTTTCCAAGAGTCAGTCTCTGGTCATGGAGCCAGGGCGCCACCGAGTGGCCAGAGAGGCACACTACAACCCACGGGCCCCAGCTCGCAGCTTCCGGGAGCAAGGCCTGGGCCTGAGGACCCCTGGCGGTGTGATGCTGCACTCTTCCCGGCATCTCTCAGCCCAGAGCCTACCTGTGCTGAAAAACCATCAGCAGCAGCTGAAAATTCACAAGAGACCGTGGAAAAAGGAAGCCATGAAACCCAGCTAGGGCTAACCCAATCCCCCGGAAGACGTCCTCGCCACTCTCTGTCCCCCAGAAGACTGGCATACCTGTGGCTACTGCCCAGCAAGGCCAAGTAGTCTGTCTTCACGGTGTAGTAGCCGAAGGGCACGTGGGCCATGAGGTAGCAGAAGTGAGCAGCCTCCACCAGCCCCTTCCCAGCTGTAGGCGGAGAACAAGCCTGGGTCAGGGAACACGCCCACCAAGGGAGGGACCCACCATCCGGGTGGGAGGGGAGAGGGCTTGAGAGCGGCTCTGAGGTCGGAGCAGACAGCTTCACGGGAATAAAAGAACAAGCTCTCCATGACACGAGCCACAGACCCCAAACCCCACTCCCTCTCCCACCCTATTTTTGCCCTCCGACATTACATTTCACTTCTCCAGCTAGAAGAAGGCACTATTTCACATTCCCCCTAATGGACTTTTGATGAGGACGTTTCTAAGCATTTTAGTCCTTCTGGAAGGGGAGAAATAGGTAAGAAATGCCTACACCTGAGCAGAGAAGCAGACCGTTGGAAGCAGCGGTTTTTAAACTAGGCTTCTTGGGGCATTAATGCCTCCCCTGCAAAAATCAAACAACAGAAGACTTTTCCCAGTGCTCATAAAAATCACATTCATTACCAAATTGTTCCCAGTTTTTAAGTGTTCTCCCATACCTTTTTCATTAGTTCAACACTGAGTTAATTCAAGTAGGCAAAGTAATTAGCTTGGCACCCAAAAAGGTTCAACAAAAGTTAGTTCTTTCTACTCGGGTGCTGAATAACTTGTCATTTGACTGGACACAACTTTACCTGTAGCTATTTTAAGTTTAGCAGAGCAGTATTTCACGAAGTGCCACAAAGCAATGATTTTCTAAATATTCTGTCCCTTGACCCAATCTGAGAACCACTGATCTGCAACATCCAACAGCCCCTAAGTGTTTAAAAGGCCACATTCACAAAGAGATGATAGAAATAAAGGCTACACAGTTACCCAGGGGGGCTCAGGCAAAAATAGAATTTCCTATCTGGTTGAGCTGGGTCACTGGGGGACCGACAACAACAGTAGGGGAGAGGCTCCAGGTGTTAACTCCATCTGCTGGGGACTCTGACCCGGGCACAGGAAGCAACCACTCAGGGCAGCCTCCTGCAGAGGCGGGACCCCGGAGTCTCAGGGGCCTGGCCTGCACTTGCTCGCAGCAGAAATCTGGGAAACGGAAAGGTAAGGACACTCCTCTCCCTGGATTTTCTGTCCCCAAAACACTGAGGCTCCTGGGTCAAAGGAATGCCTGAGACATAGATTCGGGCCCAACACGGAACCTAAGTCTAAGCACGGGGTGTTTAAAGCTGGCCTGGAGACAGAGGCGAGGAGGGGACGGAGCTGGTCTCTGCTTACCTAGGGTGTCCCCCATGGCGACAATCGTGCGCTGGTACAGCTCCGGGTCCCCACCCTGATTCGACAGAATCACTGCCAAGTGTGGCCTCCAGTCTCCCCACTGCTTGTCCCCACAACACTGAAAAGCAGCAGAAAAATGGCACATTGGCTGAGTAATACAGCCTGGCCAGAGCATAGATTAAGGAAGGCTGTTGTCTATTTTCTAATTTGCCAGGAATGCCTATTTGGCTGCCTGCAGTGCAGCCACTCATTGATTCTGAGTTTTCTTTTTTTAACAAAGCAAAATTCTTAGAAGGATGGGTAGGCAGACACATTACATACACACCTACACAGGAATATTGGGAGGTGGTCCTTGGTGGTTTAGTCGCTAAGTCATGTCTGATTCTTGCGACCCCATGGACTGTAGCTTGCCAGGCTCCTCTGTCCATGGGATTCTCCTGGCAAGAATACTGGAGTGGGTTCCCATTTCCTTCTCCAATATTGGGAGGTAGATAAAAATAAAATCACACTACTAGTCACTAATTTTCAAATTTCATCCTGATGCCCCTAATCTCAATAGCTGGGGACAAAATTTTTTTTAAAAAATATTGATATTTCCATGGAAGAAGGAGGATCACAAACCCTTGGTTCATGAGAGGACTCCATATTAACCTGTAAGAAAACAGGGGAACACTGGGCTCCTTAATATTTTACCAAATGGCTAATGTCTTCTGTTTTTACCGAGTCCTCTTCTACACATGACCTTCTTTAATCTTCGCACAACTCTGAAATCTAATTCCTATCGCCTCTTGAGGAGTGAGAAAACAGGCCAAGGCGCCCAGCCAGCACTGTCGCTAGTGACGATGCAGGGGCAGCAGAGCTCCACGAGGGGGCGGTAGAGGGTAGTCAGAGAAGTGGACGCGGGTGGAAGCCCCATGGGAACGGATGGGCCGTCCTTCTCCTGAATGACGGGGAATTTCAGGGCAGAGGAAATAGCAATAAACAAAACAATGTCACAGGCTCTGGATTCAACAGGGGCCCTGCCTCTGGAGCAAGTTTCTTAATGCCTTTGAAGCTTTGTTTCTTCATTTCTTAAATCGAGATCATAATGTCTACCTGACGGGATTACTGTTGACGATAAAATAAGATTGCACTTGGTTTGCACTTTATAAATTACATGTAGGTGTAAATACTCACACACACGGAAGCACAGCAGAGGAAAGGAGGTGATTTGCAGACCAGTCTGTCCTCCAATTTGTTACACAGAATGGACAGAACAGGAGATTGACAGTAATAGCTAAGATCTGAGGTCAAAACAATTCACAATTATTTGCTATTGTATTTGTAATTATCCCACAGAACAAAAGATGCTTTCTCCAGCTCCATTTTATAGATACTCTTTGTTTATCTGGGCAAAGCAGTGTGAATGAGAGGAATGATGATAATAAATCACAAAAATAATAGCAGTTCTCATTTATTGCACTCTGACCCTGGGCCGCAGCCTGTGCTAAGCATTTCTCCTATGAACAATCACATGCATTAAGTACTATTATTATCCCCATTTTAACGTGTGAGCCAGGCTCTTTCTGGCTGGAACTAAGGGAACCAGCAACAGAAAAGCTCTTGCTAAAAGAACAAAAACTTAGAAGCAATTCTTCTGTCTTCTCCCCAGGTGATTTGGGGGGTGGGGCGGGGGAGCAGAAATCACTGTAAAGCAGGTCTATGGAGGTGGGGAGAGAGAAAGAACACTTATTAACTAACTTCAATGGGCCAAGTATGGTCATTAATACATTCAGATATTCTCTCTCCTTTAATTTTTACAATAGCTCTGTTAGGCATCAAAATGCCCACAAAGATGAAAAGCTGAGACTCTGAGACTAAGTAACAAGACCCAGTTCACACAGCTAGACTCTGAGGAGCAGAGCCTAGGTTAAGCCTGTGACAGAAGCCCACATCTCTGCTTTCCAGTCTCCATGCTTCGTCCACTACACCTGTTATTCTAAGGACCAAAGTCTGGCCTTCTACTGGCTGCTGTGATGCTAGGGAACTCTCCAACACGGGGTCAAATACCACACTGTCATATCACTTCTGGCTCCTTGGTTTTCTCACCCCAAAGCAGGGATCATTTAGCAAACTCTACCAGTACACTGAGACCCAATGGACCATATGCTGATTACATCACTCCCTGCATTTAGCGTTTTGTGACATGGTAGGATTTCACTGCAGAGCACAGGCATTCGGCAGAACTGTGAGGTGCATCCCATGTTCTAATATAGCCAGTTCGTTTGACAAAGGGGCATGAAAGTCAGTATTTCTCTTTTCTTTTCTTGAAATTGTCCACAAGCAATAAGAAGGACAAAAAAGCAAAAGTGTGAGTGTGTTTTCATTAAAACTAAATGTCAGCAAAAACCCAAGCCTCTAAATACAAGAAAAGGCTTCCAAAAGAGATTGAGCAGAGGTGGGTTCGGGAGGCAGAGAGAGAGAACACCAGAGACAGGGGATCCCACAGCCATCTCCACTGGCTGGGGAGAAGCAAAGATGCTCATAGAAAATACCAGGTTGTGTGGAAATGCCAGCTGGCCTGGAAGATGGCCCTGGCATCTCCCCAGCTCAAACCTCCTGTAAATAACTGGCCCAAGGAAGGCTTGAAGCCTGTGAAGGAACAAATACAGAATTTGTACAAATATACCATCAAGATAAAAGGAAGGAAGACGGTAGAGAGAACATTCACCAAAAAAAAATGATACCACAAAACAAAGAATGGTCACCAAATATTTCATCATGAATGTAAGTAAAATAATGAAACAATTTCTTTTATGAAGCAAAGGCCTAAAGCTAAGTTATAGGAGCAGAGGAAAGAGATGGTGGAGAACAGGAGGAGGCAAATGTAACCTGCAAAGCTCAGGAGAGAAGGGGCAGGAAAATCAAAGAAATAAAGACAAAAATGGAGGGGACTTCCCTGGTGGTTCAGTGGTTAAGAATCTGCCTTCCAATGCAGGGAATGTGGGTTCTATACCTGGTCAGGGAACCAAGATCCCACATGCCATGGGGCAAATAAGCCTAGACACCACAGTTGCTGAGCCTACGTGCTCTGGAGCCCACACACCATAACCAGAGAGAAGCCCCCATTCCCACAACAAAGAACCCAAGCACCACAACTAAGACCAAAAAAAGTCAAATAAATAAATACATATATTTTTTTTTAATGACAAAATTTCAAAGAGCATAGCAAGCAAGAGTCACTGATGAAAACATAGTAAGAGACACACAGGAGGGACACAGCAAAAAAGAAGAAAAGAAAGAATCATATATATATATATATATTATTATTATATTTTATATATAGAGGGAGTTCCTGAAAAGAAAACCAATATAAGAGAACAAAACAAATACTGAAGGATATAATTCAAGAAATTTTTCCTGAACTGTAAGAGATGGATGCACATATTAAAAGAGCGTGCTCTATTCCCCCAAAAATCGACACAGATGGTCAATAAGATATATCTTACTAAAATTATTGGACTTCGAGGATAAGGAAGGAATGCCTTAGGACAAAAAGATCTAGTCTCTTATAATGGGAAAACTATCAAGGTGGCCTCAGGGTTCTCTTGAACCACATCTCACGCTGATGACCTGTAGAATCTAGAGTGTCCCTGTTTGAAGGGTCTCGTGCAGTGGTGGGGAAGAAAGGAAGCCTGGTTGTGGTAAGCGGGGAGAGCAGCCTCAGCTTCACTCACTATTCTCCACTCAGCAGGTAGCTGTGGATTTGTGGAAAGAGCAAGATCTTCGGAATCAGACAGACCTGTACCGATCTTGACTCCTCTGCCCCTAGCTCTGTGATCTTGGGTCATTTTACACTTTTGCATCTCAGTTTTCATGACTGCAAAACAGGGATAATAATTCCTACCTCCACACATTAAATGAAATAATATCCATCACAGGACTTAGCACAAGGCCAGGCACATGGGAGGGGATTAAGGGACAGTTATTTTATTTGTCATCTCTAAAGCCATCACTTCGTCGCTGAGCAGTCCCCACACACTAAACCCTTTGGATGCTGGGCTCCTGTTATGAAGGGTACCGTGGCTGCCTGTGGGATCCTTCCCGACATGAGCTGGAAGAGAGTCTGCAGTGGATCGTTGAGCGCCAGTGTGCTGGTGAAGCTGCAGAGAGAGGGGACCGACCATCAGTGGGGACCCAATCAAGAGCTCCTTTAACCCGTTGCCTTGCAGTGGCTTCTGCTGAAACTTGAGTTTCTCTCTGCTTTTTGGTTATGGCTCAGCTCCATCCCACTTTAGGACACCCATCCCACCACACACCCCAAACAGACCTTACCACCCGGGGAGACCTTCTGCACTTCAGCACTGACACCCTAACTCTTGAGCAAACCATTTTTATAGACCTTCATCCATCACGGAGATGAGCCACGCATAAGTCAATGAACCCTGAGAGCCCAACGGTAAACCTGAACCTCTTCTTTTCAGACCCCTCCTCCCCAGCCACCCTCGAGACCCACTGCCCCGAGGCAGTCCTCCTCCAGGCCTGGCCTACAGTTCTCAGTGCTGGTTTTGGGGGGCTTCTTGCTAACCCGGGTCTCTTGTGCCTTTGCTCACAAGTACTAAATAGTCATTTTCAGTAACTGAAGAGGCGTAGAGCAGGGCCCAGAAATGATCCTGCTGATGACAAACCGTGGGATCTGCTTAACAAGGATATAATAAGCTCTATGGCTGATTTGAGATTTAAGCATACTCAGTGAGAGAGAGATTTCACGATTCACTGGGCCCCATCAAACATCAATGGCCCAAGGTGGAAATCCGTAGCAGAGATGTACACTACAGCTCAGGGTTGTGGGATGCTCACTTCCAAAACCTAAAGGAGATTTATCCCTCAGAATGCTGTCTTTAAAAGCATCCTTCCTCCAGAGCTGGGAGTGCTTCTCCTCATAGAAGTTCAGTGCTCCTTACTATTCTGACCCATAGTGAACATAATGAAGAACACGGTGGTCACCATTTACTGGGAAGACTGAGGGTCGGAGTAATAAAGAGACTCAGCAGGGACCATGGTGAAGAATAGACTCCCAGGCAGTGGGATAGATGTGAGCCCCACAGACCCAACTTAAAGTGGGGGTGTCCATCTTCTTATCCAACTCTGCCCAGCAGGATTTATGGCAAACTTAAATATAAGATGGCTTCCCTGGTGGCTCAGATGGTAAAGAGCCTACCTGCAGTGCAGGAGACCCAGGTTCAGTCCTTGGGTTGGGAAGGTCCCCTGGAGAAGGAAATGGCAACCCACTCCAGTACTCTTGCCTGAAAAATCCCATGGACGGAGGAGCCTGGTAGGTTACGGTCCATGGGGTCACAAAGAGTCAGACACGACTGAGCAACTTCACTTCACTTAAATATAAGATAAAGCTTCCCTGGTGGCTCAGCAGTAAAGAATCTGCCTGCCAAATGCAAGAGACTCAGGTTCAATCCCTGCGTCGGAAGACCCCCTGAAGAAGGAAATGGCAACCCACTCCAGTATTCTTGCCTGAGAAAGACCATGGACAGAGGAGTCTGGCGGGCTACAGTCCACAGGGTTGCAAAGAGTCAGACATGACTAAGCAACTAAACGAGCTGAGAAGGTAGCTTCAAGGCTTTAACCAACACGGGAAGATAAATTTTGAGTTAACATCCTTCTCACTGTCTGACCCCAGCCTGCTCCTTATGGGAGGCCCCCACCCACCCCAATCCTGCCACACATCTGTCCCCAACCACCCGCAGATGCTAACTGCAGCCTGAAGGGCTGACCCCAGCACCCGCTACACCCACCACCTCCATTTGATCCTGGGTCTCCTTAACTGTTTCATCGCCCCTGTTCTAAACTCCTGGCTAGGTACTCACACCTCCATTCCCATCCCATTCTGGTTTGAGCCCTCTTCCCAGTGCCTCCTGGCACCCAGGTCCTGGTATGCCAGTGCAAACTATGACCGAGGGCATCTCTTCAGTCTTGACATCTCCCATTTGATGAAGTCTTCCGTATCTAATCTCCAGCCGGATAAACCCCTTTCTACCACAGCTCACAGTCCTGCTACTCTGTATCCCTCCCTACTTCCCAGCACCCACACCCCACTGCAGGACTAAGCAGTGAGTTACTACCTCTCAGTCCTAAGGCTCTGTCAGTCACCCTTAAGTGATCCACCCCCTCACTGATGGAACTCTCTAGAGTTCTAGGAACTTCTCTCTTCCAATGAGAGAAGGCTACTGCAATGCAGAATCCTGTTTAATCTTTGAAAGCTCTGACCCTGAGAAAATGTCAGTAAAATGTTTTGTTCAACTCAGCAGCTAAAAAGAATGTATCCGCGCCTAGGTTTTCAGGATCTGGAGAAGAGAAATACTACACCCGACTTAGAATTGGAAAGACGCTTGGAGGGTGGGGCTCTTCAGTGCGTCTTGTATTTCTCCCTACCCTCATCCCCACATTTGGAGGGGAGGTCTCTCCGCTCCATTGGGCTCTCCCTGTGCAAGTCCCCGACTCACCCGCTCATGACCCAGCTGTGGGTCCTTGGGTCCATCTTGCTGGAGAGGAACAAAGCATGGCCCCACAAATGGTTCTTCATGGCCCACTCCAAGGCTTCCTGAGAACACAGACACCACCGTCAGTACCCTGCTCACCTTCCTCTAACACAACCAGCAACTGTGCTTGGGCGCCGCTGCCCCCTGAGCAGGTGGAGGCTAGGCTTCCAGGAAGACTTGCAGGGCCTCCCATGTGAATCTGAGAAAGAAGGAGTAGGGAACCAGCTTCAGCTGGCAGCTCTCTCCATTGTCCCTTTCTCCAACCTTCATGTTATCAGAACCTATTACATGATTTCATTAGCTCCCCACAAACATGGTTACCTTTATCTCTTGAGAAAATGTCACATGATACTTTCATGAGCCTAAGCACCAAGAATGAGAGGCATTTCACACCAAGGACTGCATCTCTAAAGATGAGTTGTAAGATGGTGTTCACAGGGCATAGTAGAGGAACTGTTTATTAACAACTGTGGCAGAGACACCTAGTTCCTCACCCAAATCCATGCTCTCCTTCCTGGGCCAAGAACTGGACTGTATTTCCCACCTCCCTGGCACTGAGGTGTGGCTGAGTTCTAGGTTATCAGATGGGAATGGAAGCAATGCATGCAGCCTCTGGGTCTGGCCCATAGAACTCCCCATGCTCGGTCCTCCGTGGCCTTTTCCCCATCTGGCTGGAATGCAGATGATACCCAGGAGCCTTAGAAACTCTATGTTGAAGATGGTAGAGCCTCATACAGCTGAGCCCTTGGGTTACTTATGGAGGAGGGCTGCCCCATCTTCTGTTCACCTGCCCAGTACTATCACATGAAGAGAAAAAGGCTGCTATTATGTTTAAGCCAGTATACATAGCCATTATTCTACCCCTCCTAACACCATAACTAACTACTTACTAAATATCAAGTGCTTATTAGTTAACTAGTCAACTTCATATGTCAAAGTAATCATGCCATTAATTTGGTGACATGGGTCAAAAGCTGCAAATTTAAAAACATACACATACATATATTTATCTCTTCATTTAATTTTCAAAACTATTTAGTAAGAGTTTAATTTATATGTGAGGTTGAATAGTAAAGAAGCCACCTGCCAATGCAGGAGACACAGGAGACGCCAGTTTGATCCCTGAGTCAGGAAGATCCCCTGGAGGATGAAATGGCAACCCACTCTAGTATTCTTGCCTGGAAAAATCCCATGGACAGGGGAGCCTGGTGGACTACTATAGTCCATGGAGTCACAAAAGAGTCAGATACAACCTTGTAACTGACCACGCAATTTCCTTACTGTCCCCAAAATAATTTGATTTTTGGACAGGAGATTACTAATGAGGTATTTCCACCTCCAAATGAAAATGTATTTGATTATCCCAACATCTCCCACATTATCATATTTGAAGAGAGAATAAATTTAAACAATCACAGTTAGGAAATTCAGCCTCAGTAGAAGTAAAAATGACATTAAGATTGCTCTTTTTGAAACAAGTTCCTACTGTATAGCACCAGGAACTATATTCAAAATCTTGTAATAAAACATAATAGAAAACAATATTTAAAAAATATTGTTTTAATATTTAAAAATATTTAAATTAAAATATTAAAAATTTAATTAAAATATTTAAATTTTTAATTTTTATTTTATTTTTAAACTTTACAATATTGTATTAGTTTTGCCAAATAAAATTTAAAAAGTGTATCTATATGTATAACTGCATCACTCTGCTGTACAACAAAAATTAACACAACATTATATATCAACTATACTTCAATTTGAAAAAAAAGAAACCCAGATGAAATCTTAAAAAAAGAAGTTCTTTTTGGGGAAAAGAAGATAGATATTTTTGTACATTAAACTATTTCATAGTAGTATTTTTTAGGAGGATTTACTAAAGACTGGTAAGCTTTCTTATCTCTCCTTGCTATTCTTTGGAAGTCTGTATTCAGTTGGGTGTATCTTTCCCTTTCTCCTTTGCCTTTTGCTTCTCTTCTTTTCTAAGCTCTTTGTAAGGCCTCCTCAGACAACCATTTTGATTGTTGGGGAATACTACTTTAGTCAAAAATCTGCATCCCCCAAAATATAATTTAAGAATAAGTGATGAATTGGAAACTTATATGGAGGCTATCAATCTTGCACAATGCCAGAATTAAGACCCTAGTCAAATGTTAATATAAGATTTTAAAAATATTGTGGAGTCCAGCTCCTCACAGATCTCTCTGAACTCCCACAGGGCTCTATCTACCCTTGCGACCTTTGGGTCATAGTATGACAGATGATGTGGTGGGTGGTTACAAGCCCAAGCTCAGGTACCAGGCTTCCTAAATCTAAACCTTGCTTTATTACTAACTTTCCTCATTTATAAATACGTAGAATAAGAATAGAACCTAAACTAGAGGGTTTCTATGAAGATAAATGAGATAATGCATATAAGCTGATGGGTGAGTATCTGGCACATAGAAAGTATTTTTCAAATATTTTCTTTTATTATTGTTGTTGTTATGGTCATTACTTATTCTTAAGAAAGAGATCATCACTGATTTATCTCTGTATCCCCTACTGGGTTTGATGCCTTAGAAGTGGCTGCTACATAAATGTTTATTGAGTAAGTGAATCACTGGTGAAATAGCTGCTGCTGCTGCTGCTATGTTGCTTCAGTCGTGTCCGACTCTATGCGACCCCGTAGATGGCAGCCCACCAGGCTCCCCAATCCCTGGGGTTCTCCAGGCAAGAAATAGCAGTGCCTACTATTTAGTGAATATATATATTAAATATATAATGACTATACACACACACATATATGCTACAAGTTGATCCCATTTTCACTGAGTATCATGTCCATCTCTCATTTAAAAGATAACATCACATACAAAGACACACACAATTAAAGATTTAAAGGTAAAGGTGAAGTCACAAAAGTATTTCAACTTCATTTTCATAAATTAATTTTGAAGCAGGAAAAGCCTTTCTATATATCACTCCAAAAAAGTTATTTCAGACAGAAAATCCTAAAAAAGTAAAGAGCTCCTACAAATCAATATATGGGTATCAAAGCTCCACAGAAAAATGTGGAAAATCTGTGACAAAAATATCCACAGATTAAAGGATATTCAGCTTCATTTATAATAAGAAAAATGCAAATAACTACTATATATTTTTTTCACCTCTCACACTGGCACATATCAAAAAGAAACACACTGGGTTGGTGAGAGTGGGGGGAAGCAGGCACTCTCTATATTGGTAGAGTAATCAGTACAACCTCTAAAAAGTCAGTTTGTAAGTATCTATCAAAATTACAAACCACATACCCTTTGATCCAAAGCTTCCACTTCTACAAACTTTCCTTACATATATTCTCTCCCCAGGGCAAAATGACAATGTTATTCATTGCAGCATTATTTGTAATTGCAAAAGACTAGAAATGATCTAAGTGTCAATCTACAGAAGTTCAATTGAATTGATTATAATTCACCTATATAAACCCATGTAGCTCTAAGTAATAATGAGGAAGGTATTTGTATATAAAAAGAAACAAGAGTCACCAAAATGTGGCCCGAAGACCCAATTCAGCCCACTGCTGTTTTGGTACAGCCTACAAGCTACGAAAAGTTTTTACACTTTTAAATGATTGAAAAAAGATCAAAAAAAAGAATAATGCTTCATTACACATGAAAGTGATATATTCAAATTTCTATGTCCATAAATAAAATTTTATTGAAACACAGCCACACCCATTTATTTTCAGATTATCCATGGCTGTTTTCACACAATAACAGCAGAACTAAGTAGCTGCTGCTGCTGCTGCTGCTGCTAAGTCGCTTCAGTCGTGTCCGACTCTGTTCGACCCCATAGACGGCAGCCCACTAGGCTCCTCTGTCCCTGAGCAAAGCCTAAAATATTTACTGTCTGTTCCTTTACGGAAAAAAAATTTACCAATGCCAATATTGAGTGTTTCCTATAAGATTTTGTTAAATGACAAAAGGAAGGTGAAGACATGATATGTAATATGCTATGAGGGCAAAGAGGGAGGAAATAATTATATTTGGAGGAAATACCTCCATATATTTCAGAGAGGAAAAATCTTGTGGTTGGGAGGGAGCAAGGAACAGCATCATTTCTCCTGTTATATTCCTTTTATCTTTTGATTTTTAATTGATTCGAATTGATTTCAACCATTTATGCAAATATTTAAGTTTACTGAAATGCAACTCAATCCAGTATTCTTGCCTGGGAAATCCCATGGACAGAGGAGCCTGGTGGGCTACAGTCCATGGAGGGGAGCAAAGAGTCGGACACAACTGAGTGACTTTCACTTCACTTCACTTCAGACTTTTGTAAAATGTGAGCTCAACTTCAAAATTAGGGTATAAAATAATAGGGACATGTGTGAGGTGATGTATATGTTAATAACTCAGTGAGGGGAATCCTTTCACACCATGTATCAAGTCACATTGTACACTTTATCTTGCCATTTCATTTGTCAAATATACTTCTATTTAAAATTTAATAAATAACATAAAAATGTCAAAGTCTAACTTACATATCAAAAAATACGGAAGACATCACTTCATCAGTGGAATTAAAGTATTCAGTATTGAAATGCATATTTTAGATATAGTTGATGGAGGTATCATTTGTAAACAAACTTCCTGGAAACTAATTTAGTGTATGTGTGAAGAGCCTTTTAAAAGTACATACTCTTTAACCTAGTAGTTCCACTTCTAGGAATCTATCTTAAAAAATAATAAAAAGGTCATCCAAAGATTTATATAACAAGATTTTTGAATTGCATAATTATGGTGGTGGTGGTTCAGTGGATAAGTCACATCTGGCTCTTGCAGCCCCATGGACTGTAGCCCACCAGGCTCCTCTGTCCATGGGATTTTCCAGGCAAGAATACTAGAGTGGGTTGCCATTTCCTTCTTCGGAGGATCTTCCCCACCCAGGGGTGTAACCCTGGTCTCCTGCATTGCAGGTGGATTCTTTACCCACTGAGTTACCAGAGAATGGCAAAAGTGTACATGGCCTATACAGTCAACAGCAGTGAATTGTGCATAAAACATGATACATTCATATAATGGAATATAATCTAGTTTTTAGTGGCACAGTTTAATGCCATGAGAGGGTTTCACCATATAATCTTAAGGGAAAAAAAGAAAAAAACTTGTATATGTAATTTAATTTAACTTTTAATATTGATACATATGCATAGAAAATACTAGAAGTACATATACCAAAATTTTAACAGGTATTATCTTTTAATGGTAGGACTTTGGATGTTTTTTTTTTCCTTTGTACCTTTCTGAACTTACTGTTATAAAATAAGTATATGTCACTCATATCATTGGGGAGGGGTGAGCTAATAGGGCTGCCCGGACTATTTTAAGCAGGAGTGGGCGCGGTACTTGCCTTCTTCCTTCCATAGTAGAGCAGCTTAGTGAATTTCTCCACGATCTGCGCAGGCGTCTCCACGCTGGGAGGAATCTCCCCGGTGAGCAGGTCCCGGGTCCCAGAGCTCAGCACTGGCCAGTCCTCATCCGTCAGGTTGATGAGATTGGCGACAGGCGGCTGCCGCTTGTACTTCTCCAGCTTCTTGCAGTCCTGCATCAGCAGCTCGGCGATGTCAGACCCCACCATGGACTGCAAAGCAAAGAGAATCCCATTCCCATTCGTCGCCATGCTGGTACCCCAGACTGCAGAAGGCGGGGCACCAGAGCGCCCGTCCACTTCAGGAGGAGACCCACATGTAAACACAAGACAGTCCCTTTTGCATTGTGGTAGTTGAAACTCCACCTTCATTCTCATGGCTATTTTCTGCCTTTCAGGAGCCACAAAGGTGACCAGAAATATGCACACTCTCATAGGTGTATTATCTGCTTGGTGCGGTAACCCAAGAACTGAGCAATAACCAGAGGCTAGTGGAGAAGGCAATGGCACCCCACTCCAGTACTCTTGCCTGGAAAATCCCATGGGCAGAGGAGCCTGGTAGGCTGCAGTCCATGGGGTCGCTAAGAGTCGGACACGACTGAGCGACTTCACTTTCACTTTTCACTTTCATGCATTGGAGAAGGAAATGGCAACCCACTCCAGTGTTCTTGCCTGGAGAATCCCAGGGAAGGGGGAGCCTGGTGGGCTGCCATCTATGGGGTCGCACATAGTCGGACACGACTGAAGCGACTTAGCAGCAGCAGCAGCAGCAGTGGAGAAGAGCAGGGAAAAGTTATAGCATTTGCACTCTGGCATTGACCTCAGCAGTTTCTTTTCTTGAGGCCATTTGTTTCCGAGATCAGACGAGATCGGGCGCCTTCAGGCTGATAGGGCCGGAGCCGGAGGCATGCTTCTTTAATGCTACCTTTTATAATTATGCCCCAAGACGAATCTTCTCTCTCCCAGGAAAATTTAAATTTCAGTCCAGCCTGCACCTGCCCATCCTCCGGCCGCGGTGATACTGACCCCATTCTGCCGACAAAGGAGAACCAACAGCTGCCAGAGTAGAGCCGAGTCTCTGCTCCCCGGTGTCTCAGATTTGTGGCTCTGTGCTGCTTTCTGCTGGCAAAACGTCATGATGTCCACCTTGTGCACATCTTCCCTAGGGAGAGATTTCAAGGAGCAAAGAGTGAGGGACAGATTCCTCCCCCAGGCAGGACCACAAGCCCCTCCTACAGCGTGAGGGCGGTGCCTGGGCTGGGACTGAGATGGTAGTAGAAACAGGACAACCCAGGATGGGGACAGTGAGTCTGTAGTTACAGGGCAGTTGTTTCCATATAGAACAGGAAGGGACCTCAGAGATTCTCTCATCCACGGTCTCTATTTTGCAGAGGAAGAAACTGAGGCCCAGAGACCTGAAATGACTATTTGGGTGGCAGGTTCGAGCACAGACTTTGAGATCAGACAACCCTGGATTTAAATCCAGCCTTCGTGTCCAACTCTTTGTGACCCCGTGGACTTTAGCCTACCAGGCTCCTCCATCCATGGGATTCTCCAGGTAAGAATACTGGAGTGGGTTGCCATTTCCTTCTCCAAGGGATCTTCCTGACCCAGGGATTGAACCTAGGTCTCCCACGTTGCAGGCAGATGCTTTAACCTCTGAGCCACCAGGGAAGCTCCCTTCTAAACTTCTCAGCCTACACAAGTTGCTTATCTCCTCTGAGACTCTGCTCTTTCTGATAAAACAGGGGTGATTAAAATGTCTACCTCCAGGGCTTCCCTGGTGGTACAGTGGATAAGAATCTACCTGCGGATACAAGAGACACAGGTTCAGTCCCTGGTCTGGTAAGATTCCACATGCTGTGGAGCAACTAACCTTGGCTCTGCAGCTACTGAGCCTGTGCCCACAACTACTGAAGCCTGCATGCCTGGAGCCTGTGCCCACAACTACTGAAGCCTGCATGCCTAGAGCCTGTGCCCACAACTACTGAAGCCTGCGTGCCTGGAGCCTGTGCCCACAACAAGAGAAGCCACCGCAGTGAGAAGCCAGTGCCCTGCAACAAGGAGTAGCCCCCGCTTGCCACAGCTAGAGAAAGCCCGTGTGGAACAACGAAGACCTAGTGCAGCTAAAATAAACAAACAAAATAAAATTTCTTTAAAAGTCTACCTCTAACTCAGTGTCTTATAATAACCTATAATGGAGAAGAATGTGAAAGGGAACAGATTTATATATAACTGAATCACTTCGCTGTACCCATGAATCTAACACAGCATTGTAAATCAACTATACTTCTATTAAAACACTGTTTTAAAGTCTACCTTATACAAAAAGGAATTAGCTAATTGTGTAGCATATATAAAGTGCTCCATAAACAGGAATTATTATTTGCTTGAGATTATTTAATGAAGTCAGTCAAATAGGGATCAGTACCCTAGGTGTCCAAACACCCAACTCGGTACTCTAGGCCACATTGCTACACCTGTGTGTAAAAATGGAGACAATTCATTTTTACTTGAAGGAACTGTCAAAATACCCCAGGGATTTTCTTAGAGGGGGAAGCTTCAGGATAAGGACACATCTGTATAGTTGTGATGATATTTAAAGGGCTTCAGAATGCATTATCTCACCTCTGACACCAGCCTGAACTCTTCTCTCCACAACAAAGAACATCCTCAGTATTTATCAGAAACATGACTAGGAATGTAAAAGCAGTTCTAGCTCAATCCTGCAGAGGGCAGACTTGCACACTGTCTAGGAACTCATGCTGACTGAGTTATACATCTCTCCAGAAAAATGTTTTCCATATGAGCAACTTGCCTATGATTTCCGAGGCTGTGCCCCAATTTTCTACCAGTTTAAGTATTATTAAGTACCCAGAACATTAAAACCTCCTACCACATAGCCTTTGTAAAATAGAACTGATTTCAGATTTTTAAACCTTTTTCTGTCTTTCAACACTCAAATTGCTTGTCAAAATGACTCAAGCCACATCTGGCTCCAACTTGTAGCACAGAGATTCCATTCCAATGGGGACAGATATTTTCTTTCAAGAAAGCCAAGCCCAAATCCCCAAAATGCAGGAAGATTTTATAGGTTTCAAAAGCCCTTATTTGGCAACTTTTATGGCGATTTACCTGATCAGTGGTCCTGAGAAAGTCCTCATCTCTTCTTGTTCCTCAGAATCATTCAGAATAACCTGGAACAAAAAACTCAAGTTTGGTCTTCAAGATTATGTGCCCCCAGTGCCCCACTCCTCAGGTGAGTCCAGTATCAGAACCCAGAGCTGGTCCTAGGGTGTGGCTCAATGCCTCATGGAGAAAGAAGAAAGACAAAAATGAGCTCTCTAGTTGCTGGATATGAGCCAACAGTATCACAGGTAAAACATCAGTCTAGCATTACTTCTTTCAGAGAAGAGCCCCACACATTCCTTCACACACACACACACACACACACACACACACACACACCCCAATCCACAGGGTACATGGCTCAGGCCCCTCCAAGAGCACTCTATTCCTGGAGATGCCAGGGCTCAGGCAAGGGAAGCAGGGAGTAATGTGCTGACATTCAGGGGACACAGAATCTTGTTTACCTCCATGCTGTGCAGTTCAACAAGGGCTGTCTGTCCATCACTGGGAGAGCTGGGACTCACACACACCAGCTGACCTCCTGGCCCAAAACTCACAGGCATGTGAGGGACATAGAACTTCATGGGTTCCTTGGGACCAGCTGCTGAGATGTCCTCTGACCAACCAATACAGGTGGACACTGTTAGCATTACAACCACTGCTTTGCTTTATGTAAGAAATATTCCACAGACATATTTCTTCGCAAATTTCAACTGGGACCAAGATAAGGTTCTGGGTGGGTTACATAATTAGAAGAAATACATGCTCCAAGTCAGATTTAGGCCTTTAAGAATATGTCAGACTATAATGCCAAATCCAACAACATATTACAAGGATTATATACCATGATCAAGTGGGATTTATCCCAGGGATGCAAGGATTCTTCAGTATATGCAAATCAATCAATGTGATGTACCATATTAACAAATTAAAGAATAAAAACCATACAACCATCTCAATAGATGCAGAAAAAACTTTTGAAAAAATTCAACACCCATTTATGATAAAAAAAAATTCTCAAGAAAGTGGGCATAGAGGGAACCTACTTCAACATAATAAAGGCCATACCTGACAAACCCACAGCAAATATCATTCTCAATGATGAAAAACTGAAAGCATTTCCTCTAAGATCAGGAACAAGACTAGGATGCCTGCAGTCATCACTATCATTCAACGTAGTTTTAGAAATCCTAGCCATGGCAAAAAGAGAAGGAAAAGAAATAAAAGGAATCCAAATTGGAAAAGAAGTAAAAATATCCTGTTTGCAAATGACATGATACTAAACATAGACAATCCTAAAGAGGCCACCAGAAAACTACTGGTGCTAATCAATGAATTTGCTAAAGTTGCAGTATACAAAATTAATGCACAGAAATCTCTTGCATTCCTGTATGATAACAATGGAAGATCAGAAAGAGAAATTAAGGAAACAATTCTATTTACCATTGCAACAAAAAGAATAAATACCTAGGGATAAACCTTCCTAAAGAGGCAAAAGACTTGTACTCAGAAAACTATAAGATACTGACGAAAGATTTCAAAGACAACACAAAGAGATAGACAGATATACCATGTTCTTGGGCTGGAAGAATCAATACTGTGAAAATGACTGTACTACCCAAAGCAATCTACAGATTCAATGCAATCCCTATCAAATAACCAATGCCAATTTTTACAGAATTAGAACAGAAGATTTTATAATTTGTGTGGAAGCACAAAAGACCCTGAATAGCCAAAACAGTCTTGAGAAAGAAAAGCAGAGTTGGAAGAACCAGGCTTCCTAACTTTAGACTATACTACAAAGCTACAGTAATAAGACAGCATGGTACTGGCACAAACACAGAAATATAGATCAATGGAATGGGATAAAAAAATCCAGCGATAAACCCACACACCTACGGTTACCCAATATTTGATAATGGAAAAAAGATAACATCTTCAACAGTGATGCTGGGAAAACTGAACAACCCATGTAAAAGAATGAAATTAGAACACTCCCTAACACTATATACACAAAAATAAACAGAAAATGGGTTAAAGACCTAAATGTAAGGCTGACACTATAAAACTCTTAGATGAAAACAGGCAGAACACTCTGATGTAAATCACAGCAAGATCTTTTGACCCATCTCCTAGAATAATGAAAATAAAAACAAAAGTAAACAAGTGGGACCTAATTAAACTTAAAAGTTTTTGCACAGCAAAGGAAACCATAAACAAGACCAAAAAAAAAAATAAATAACAGAATGGGAGAAAATATTTGCAAATGAAGCAACACACAAGGGACTAATCTCCAAAATATATAAACAGCTCATGTAGCTCAATATCAACATAACAAACAATCCAATCAAAAAAATGAACAAAAGACCTAAATAGACATTTCTCCAAAGAAAACATACAGGTGGCCAAGAGGCACATGAAAAATGCTCAACATCACTAGTTACTAGAAAAATGCAAATCAAAACTTCAATGAGATATCACCTCACACTGGTCTGAATGGCCATCATCAAAAAACCTACAAACAAAAAATGCTGGAGAGAGTGTGGAGAAATGGGAACCCTCTTATAATGTTTGTAGGAAAGTGGATTGGTTCAGTCACTATGGAGAACAGTGTAGAGGTTCCTTAAAAAACTAAAAACAGAACTACCATATGACCCAGCAGTCCCACTCATGGGCATATACCTGGAGAAAACCATAATTCCAAAAGATACATGCACCCTGAAATTTATTGCAGCACTATTTACAATAGCCCAGACATGGAAGCAACCTAAATGTTCATTGACAGAGGAATGGATAAAGAAGATATGGCACATATACACAATGGAATATTACTCAGCCATAAAAAGGAACAAAATTGTGCCATTTGCAGAGATGTAGATGGACCTAGAGACTTTCTTGCAGAGTGAAACAAGTCAGAAAGAGAAAAAGAAACATCATATATGAAGGCATGTATGTAGAATCTAGAAAAATGGTACAGATGAACCTATTTGCAAAGCAGAAAGAGAGACACATAGTATGGACACCAAGAGGGGAAAGGAGCATGGGATAAATCGATAGATTGGGATTTACATCTATACACTATCAGGTATAAAATAGAAAACTAAGAGAAACAACTGTATAGCACAGGAAACTCAACTCAGTGCTCTACGGTGACCTAAATGGGAAAGAAATCCAAAAAAGAGGGGATATATGTATACATATGACTGGTTCACTTTGCTGTACAGCGGAAAATAACAACATTGTAAATCAACTATACTCCAATAAAAAATTAATTTTAAAAAGAAAAAAGAATAATATAATGCAAGTAATTGATGGTTTAGTCCAAATGATAATGTACCAGGGCTAGACTCTCATAAGGGTGACAGGTTGGGGACTGGCTCTCATAGCCCCAGTACTCAGGGCAAATCTCCTACATCCAGACCTTCGTGGCCTGCCTTGACTTTCCCAAACTGACTCTGGTCTTTACTTTCTTCCCTTGTTACCTACAGTACCTCCGAGGGCCTCCTCTCCCAACCTGATGATGACCATGGGCCGCGTTCCTTCCCAAAAATCAGCTATGATGCATTCTTCAGTACCAAAGAAAAGATGGGGAATGGAGCCAAAGCTGGCCACTCTGCCCAGGGGACCTACATATGCAAATGAGGCAGACAAGGGATCTACTCTTGGAAATACCAGGTAAAGTTGACCTTCCAAGAAATGTGCCACCCAGCCCTCTTCTCATCAGACTCAGCCAACTCCTTTAATCACGTCAGTACCCACCAGCCTGAACTGGGCTCCAAACGGCTGAAGTCATGGGGTCACAGAGCTCGGAAGCATCTGCCATGTACTGACTGAGCTCGTAGCTGCTGGAGGTGAGACCAGACTCATGCTGCCAGAGAAGGTTGGACTCCTCCATCAGTGATAGCTGGAAGTTAAAAACAACAAGAACACATGGGAAGAATCAGAGGCACTTTCAGAGACACAGTCCTCCGAAGTGTTTCTTTAAAGCAACAAAATTCAAACTTTCAAATAAATCTAATGAATGTGGACATATTGAAAGGAAAAGAAGGGATCATTCAACTGACAATTCTCGCTAAAGGATTCATTTTGGCTGTGGGTAGAGTGCAGGTCCTGGAGTCAGGGGACTTTAATTCAAATTCCAGCTTTGTTAATACCAGGCTCTGTGACCTTGAACAAGTGACGTAGACTCTCTAAGCTCAGTACCTTCATTTATAATGTAGATAATCATACCTATCCTATATAGTTCAAGTACTTACCTCTTGCATTCACTCGCCAACTGTTTAATGAGCACTTACTATGCTCCAGGTGCAATGCTTTCCCTAAGGATACAGGTACAAAAGGACTTCCCTGGTGGTTCAGGGGCTAAGACTCTGTGCTCCCAATACAGGGGGCCCAGGTTCAATCCCTGGTCAGGGAACTAGATCCCACATGATGCAGCTGAAATTTTGCACACCACAACTAAAAGATTCCACATGCTCCAACTAAAAAAAAATCCTGCGTGTTGCAGTGAAGATGCATGCGCAACCAAGACCCAGTACAGCCAAATAAATAAATTTTTTTTTTAAGAAATTCACAGAATTTATATTCTGGGAGGATTGTAAAACAGATACAAACAACGGATACAAAAGCTCTTTGTCCACACTGTAAAGTACTATACTCATATATGACTGCTGTTATTGCGTTGTTGTTACTGTTAGTCCTAATAGGTGCCCGGCCCTGTTAAGTATTAGGTGTACAGAAGAAACTGTTCCCCCAAATCATACAAACCTAATCAGGGATAGAAGATTAATACAAGACTGTCAAAAATTAAGACCTTGTCTCTTGTAACTTTTCCATACATCTAAAGTTATTCCAAAATTGAAAGTTTAAAATATTCAAGAGCTCCATTTCATAGCCCAACTGGTACACCCAGTAAGATTTCAGAAGAGAGAAATGGAAGAGTCAAGAAAAGTTTAAAATTCTGCTTTTCATACCCAAATTAAAAGATGCTAGCAACTTCCCACTTCCTGAGTAAACCAAATTGCTAGTCCACCAGGGTACCGGTAACACTTCTTTTCTTTCCCACCTTGGAGTGACTTGGGTGATATTTCCTGACAGCTAACTTGGCAAAAAAAAAATGCAAAAGGGCTCAATAAGGGCCCCAGACCCAGAAGACTGAAACAGGAATCAGGGAAAGGAGGACATGGGCATGGAGGCTATGCCAAGAGGGGAGGAATGGTACCCCTTAGACTGCTGGCACTAGGGACCCCCGTCCCCAGGGCCCTGCCCTGCCACTGCTGATGATGTCAGCTGTGATGCACTGTCACAGGCCACCCGCCCTGTGTCACTTCAGGTTACCTTGTTTTTCTGTGCCCCAGTTAGCGGACTCTCCATGAACAGGTCCTCGGGCCTCTCCTGTCCAGAGTTAGAAGCAGGACTGTCTTTATAAGGATTCCGACTCTTAGATCTGCAGCAAGATGACAGGAGCATGTGAGAGGGGATCCAGGGCAGGCCAGCAGGCTGAGCTGCTCTGTACCGGAGGCTGCTCTGCCGCAAAGTGTGGGCAGGTGTCGGGTTGGCCCATGTGCCACAGGGAAAAGCCTGGTCCTCTCTTGTGCTGCCACAGTCTATTAAACCAGAAAAACAGGAACGTCCGGGGTTCATAGCACAGTTACTAGAAGTGGCCCCCAAACTCTGCAGAGAAGGCTGGATCTCTGTGGCCTGACATCCCAGAATGACTTAAATCAGAGCAGGCGGATTGGTGAGTTTCTGGCAGGGGAAAGGCCTAAGGGTACCAGACAGGTACATGTACAAAATGCTCTTCCTTGCTCTTCTCATCCCAGGGGAGAGACCGTTCTTAGGGCACAGGACTGGGCAGAGGAGAAGTACCCCATCCCCAGGCAGGATGCAATTGTAAGAACTTATGCAAGGCCACATCTGTTCCAAGGCCAACACAGAATTAATGCCCTCCTTCAAGATGGACCTCAAGTAACCTCACAGGTTTGGGGACTTAGGCAGGTTTGGGAAACTGCCACTCAGAATAAAGAACCCCTCCTTCAAGGGTCTATGTGAACAGCTGGCTCAGGCCAGCCTGAGCTCCAGCCTTGTGGCCAGAACAAAAGCAGACGGGCTTCTAAAGATGAGGGACCAGTACCAGATGACATCAAGTTTGCCAAACGTAGTCTGTAGAACCAGCCTCTCCTTGCATACTTACTGGAACTGGGTCTCCCTATTTGTTCCAAATGGACTATTCTGGTTTTCATGTTGATGATCATTGAGGTACTTTTGATCTCGATGATCTTCCTGCCAGATATAAGGACTCCCTTGCCTTGGCACTGCACCCTCAGAGAAAACAAAACGAAGACAGGTCACTTCCTATTCCTAAAAGTTCGGAGATTCTAGCAAGTTGTGAAGCTAGGTTACTGGAGCATGGCAGGTATAAAGACATACAGTCATCCTTCTGTATGCTTTAGGGGATTGGTTTCAGGACCTGAGAATGTTAAAGTCTTTTATATATTAATAAAATGGTATAATATTTGCATAGAATGTATGCACATCCTCCATAAACTTCAAATCATCTCTAGATGACTTCTAAAACTAATAATACCATGTAAATGCTATGCAAATAGTTGTAAATACAACATAGGTGCTGTGTAAATAGTTGCCAACAAGCAACAAATTCAAGTTTTAAGTTTTGGAATTTTCTTTTTTTCAAATATTTTCAATGATCAGTTGGAGGCAGACCGGCAAATTTGGAGGGCTGACTGTATTTGTCAAATTGAATAAAGTTGGTAAGTGAAAGCCAACAAGTCTGTAAGATGAATCTCAGTCTTCTCTGAACCAATCAGCATGACTGTATAGGATAGTACAACAGTGGGGATCGTGTGTGTGTGTGTGTGTGTGTGTGTTTTCAGCACTGAAACAGATTTTTCTCTTTACTAGTAGGTCAGAAGCTGCCATTAACACATACCTAAATCCTTACTGTTGGTATAGGGTATAAATTCCTTTTTGTGCAAATCTGCCACTCTGTGATGGTCAGGCTCATTACAGCCCAGCCACGCACTTGATGACTCCACTGTTAAGAACTGACTTCACTGTTACTTGATCAGGGAGAGACTATAATCTTGGTTATAATGAGGAGTAGAAAAAAAATGGATGAAGTACAAACTATCCATAACACTAATAACATAAAAATAGTTTCAGTACCATCAACTACACCTACATGTACAAAGAGAAATGACTCTTTTCTATCTCTTCTCAAGACGTCTAGCAGCAGTGTGTTTGCTGTGGCCTCATCTGATCAAGTGGAGAAGGAAATGGCAACCCACTCCAGTGTTCTTGCCTGGAGAATCCCAGGGACGGGCGAGTCTGGTGGGCTGCTGTCTATGGGGTCACACAGAGTCGGACACAACTGAAGCTACTTAGCAGCAGCAGCAGCAGCATCTGACCAAGAAAGAAGCAGGTGGGGGTGGAGGCCTAGGATGAGGCTCTGAGCATGGCCCTTTTGGCCTCTGCCCTGTCAGACCAGTGGTACCATCCCAAAGGCTTCTTGGAGATTATTCCATACCTCTTTCTTCCTGAAGCTGCTGTGGGTGTCCATGGTAGTAATAACTTCCATAAGCATATTCTTCCCTTAGGGCTGGAGAGTAATAGCTCTGATAGAGATCCTCAATGCTCCACCTAAAGAATCACAAAAAAGGCCACTCATTCAAGGATAAGCATAGCAAAAGAAAAAACCAATGGAGAGCAACGTTCCTGGTGGTCTGGTGCTAAGACTTCACGATCCTAATGCGGGGAACCTGGGTTTGATCCGGGTCAGTGACCTAGATCGCACATGCTCCAACTAGAGATTCCACACACCGCAACGAAGACCAAATATCCTAAGTGCCACAACTAAGACCCGGCACAGCCAAATAAATAAACGATTTTTTAAAAAAAGAAAAACAATGAAGGACTTGACAGACAAAACAACTCCAGAGGACAAAACTGAGATACCCGTCTAGAATCTGCTCTAAAGCTATGGTTCATCCTACAACCGAAAATCTAGAATCGGAGCAGGAATAGAATCATTGTGTCAGAACAAGGCTGCAATTTTTACAGTAAAACCACAGCTGAGTGTCTCTTCTCCTTCCTCATGATCCCTCTTACTCCTCAAATACACACATCCAACAACATGAAATATTATCTAAGAAAACCCTGCCCTGATATCACCTTAGGAACCCCCTTCCCAAGATAACTGTGTAAAGTACCCAATATACCACTGGAATTCCCATGCATATTGTAGATGGAAATGAGATGGAAAAGTCAAACTGGACCATCTTAAATCTGCTTGCTGTTATTGCCTCTACCCTTAACAGACCTTCCTTCAAGAATTCAACACTATTTTTATCAATCAATAATTCTTTACTATTTCATAGGGACAGAATTCTTTACAATAACTGTCATAATTTCAACCTTAAACCTAGAAGCAGGAAAATATCATCCCACCTGAAAAAGCTAAAGTGAAAAATAGATGGCTTGCAACATTGCATAAAACATGAAGGCCAAAAGTAGAAACTCCAGATTCTCCCAGAATTACCTCACAGAGACCTTTTCATTCTGAACTTGGAGACTCCAAGCTTCTATCTGCTCTCTGATTTTTTGAAGTTCCCAATCATTCACTCAATGTATATATTTTCTGTGTAGGCATCACACTGTAGGTACTGTTCTAGGTACTAGGACTCTTATGTTGCTGGTGGGTTCGGTGCTAACCCTGGGTTAGAGTCATCAAAGAGGATAAGGAGCTTTTTATAGACATCCATAGGAAAAGCTTTTCCATAGTCTACAAATCCTGCCTTTTGTGATGCCAGAGTAAGAGGGTCTCATCTGCCGTCTTGAATTTCACCATTCTTTCTACTCTCTCCTCTGCCCCCAACACCCAATTGTGTTGTGATGGCTTCTTAAGAAGCACCCCTAGGGACTAACAAAGGGAAATAAACTATATTTTCAGTCACCACAATCTAGCCTGGGAAAGGAAGGGGTTTAGCTAAGTCAATGTAGGAGGAGGAGGAAAAGGAAGAAGAGAAATAAAAGGAAAAGGAAGACGGAAAAGAACGATCTGTTCACAAGCATTTGGGAGAGCTGGATCAAGTCCAAGCTCTAAACTCATACCTTGAATACAATTGACTGGGATAACCGCCTTCGTAATAGTCAACCCCGGACACAGGTGGACGCCATTCCCCAGATCTGGCTGCATAGTGAGGCTCCTGGAGGTCTTCCCTGGGGTCCTGCTGTGGCTGGGGGCTCCTGCCCACATCTTGCCTTTGATGGACCCTCTCTCCATTGTGCCAAGAGTGGGGAATAGGCTGATAGTATCTATCTTTCCAAAGCCCTCGGTCTGGATCCTTTGATGGTGCTGGGGGCCTCCCCGATGGCTGAGGCAGCCACTGGGGAATCCAAGGTTCCATCCTAGATCTTCTGAAATTCTCTAATGTTTTGAGTCGGCTGTGTAGTTATTTCATCTTCCCGTCAGACAAAACAAAAAGAAAACAAATGATCATTTTAGGCCTATATCCAAGCATGATGCTTAATTAGGTTTTGTGAAAGAAGCACCATGGTCCTCAAAAATCTTCTATCTAAAACAAACCACACAGGCGCTGAGACAGAGACATCTGAAAAAATCGCAAGCAGATACTTGAAATAAATAACAGGCTAGACAATTATATTGAGGTTGTTACAAAAATTTTAAAGTATATTTGGAGCAACAATAGATGTGGGAGGCCTGGGAGAAAGAACAATATATGAAGTTCCAAAACACAATCAAAGTATTCCAATTAAAGACATGTGTGCTCACCTATTTCACCAACAAACAGTCATTCAGGAGGCCCTGTGCTGTCATAGAAATAAAGTGGGCTTTAGACAGAGCTAGACCCAGTTCAGATCCTAACTCTGAGCTTCCCTGGTGGTAAAGTGGATAAGAATCTGCCTGCCAGTGCTGGAAACAAAAGAGACACGGGTTCAATCCCTGGGTCGGGAAGACCCCCCTGGAGAAGAGCATGGCAATCCATGCCAGTATTCTTGCCTAGGAAATGCTATGGACAGAGGAACCTGGTGGGCTATACAGCCCATTGGATCACAAAGAGTTGGACACAACTGAAGTTATTTAGCACACCAGGAGGATCTCACATGCCGAGGAGTAGCTAAAGCCTGTGAGCCACACGTACTGAGCCCGCACACCACAACTACAGGAGCCCTTGTACTCTAGGGCCCAAGAGCCACAACTAACGAGCCCCTATGCCACAACTACTGAAGCCCACATGCCTTAGAGCCCACATGTTGGAACTACTGAAGCCTATACACCTACAGCCTGTGCTCCACAAGACGGGAAGCCACCGCAATGAGAAGCCCATGGATGATAAACGCTCCAAAACTAGAGAAAGCCAGCATGCAGCAACAAGGACCCAGCGCAACCAAAAAAAAACAAATACATTATTTTCTAATTAAAAAAAAATCTTGACTTTGCCACTTATTAGCAAGTTAAATTTTTCCAGCCTTAATTTCCTTACCCATAAAATAAGGAATAATTAACACTGTCAGCGTTAGGGATACTTATGCAAAGTGCTAAACACTATGCCTGGGATACAGTAGTGGTTCAGTGAATAACAGTGTCATCAGAGATAGAGATTAGCGTGGGGTGAGTAGCTGAAAAGATTTCCTAAATAAAAAGAAGCTTAGGGACTTCCCTGGTGGTGCAGTAGTGAAGAATCCTCCTGCCAATGCAGGGGACACAGGCTTGATCCCTGGTCCAGAAAGAACCCACATGCCTCTGGGCAACTAAGCCTACATGCCAGAACTACTGAAGCCTGCTTGTTCTGGAGCCCATGCCTGCAACAAAGATCCCACGTGCCACAGCCAAGACCCAACGTGGCCAAATAAATAGATGTTTAAAAAGAAGCAGCAGCAGCTTAGAGTGACTTCAAGAGACATCTTTTCTAAATCCTTAAAGTCTTAGAGAACTATGCTCTATAACCTGCCCATGCCTGCCCCTCCTCCAGTGGAGGTGAGGAGACACAGGGTTTGGGATTGCTTCTGTGACAAACTAGAGAGCCGTGTCTCAGTAATCTTCCTGCCCGGAGATTTTAAAACCTGGAAGTCTCCCCAGGATCAAACTGGTTTTCCCCACTTATTCTTCAAACTGGGATACAGCTCCCAATGACAAGTTACCTTCCAAGCTTCTCTGCTTGTATCACAGAGCAGCACCAGCACCCAGCTGCCTTCAAAGGAAAGCACCCATCACCCCTTACAGCTGCTCAGGAGTCTCCTGTGTCAGGAGGATACACGGCTCCATCAGACCCCATGCTCCTTCTCCCTTGGGAACTACGTTAGGTTGAAAAGTTCGGGTCGGATCCACAACTTGCTCCCACTCCTGAAACTCCCAGCTCAATATAATAATAAATATCAGAAGCAAAGGTCAAAGGGTGTGTGTGTTGAAATCAAGATGTCACTCTGCTCCAATGCCGCAGAGCCAGGGTCCACAGCTATGAGCAGAGAGCTGTAAGCAGAATGCTCCAGAAGAACAAGGCGCAGAAGTGCCTTCTACCTCCAGAACAATCACAGCTAAACTTGCACCTTCCTTCCCTTGTCAGCTTACATCCTTGAAAAAGTCAGGTGTAACGAGAGCCTTTTCCAGCAAATCTCAGCAAAGGCCAAATGCCCCAGACACAGTGAAAGGCTACCTGAGTCCTTCCTGAAGGGGGCCTATGGGATTTGAAAGCATTTGGACACAAGGAAGCTCAACAAGAAGAAAGCCTCAGGATTTCCCTGGTAGTCCAGTGGTTAAGACTTCACCTTCCAATGCAGGGGGGTGTGGGTTCAATCCCTGGTCAAGAAGCTAAGATCCCACATGCCTTATAGCCAGAAAAATAAAACATAAAACAGGAACAACACTGAAACAAATTTATAAATAAAAACTTAAAAATGGTCCACAGCAAAAAAAAAAAGAAAGAAAGAAATCTATTAAAAAAAAAAGAAGACGAAAGCCTCTTCCACCTCATCCCCAGATATTTTCACTAGACAGCCCTTCTCTGACGGCAAAGACACATTACCCACTCCCTTCGCCAAAGTCAACTCCAGTTGATTTCTGTTGCCAAGATACCAATTCCAGCTTGTTAAGGCTCAGGTTACAATTAAGGACCCCAAATGAAAAGCACTTAAGATACTCCAATGAAGGCATTACATGCACAGGGACAAGTCATACTCACACATCCACATAAATGACCTTCCCTGGCCCCACTAAGGTCAATATTGCCTTTCCTAGTTTGACAGCACAGCAAGCACAGCCAAGACAAAGCCTACAAGGGCACTAGAGTCCCCACACACCTGCTCTGACAGCCGCCACCTTCCCTTCGCACGCTCCAGGAGTGTCTTCTCCCCTCCTAGACACTGTCAAAGTCCAGGTGCCACATCTCCCAAGACTTACCTGGCTCTCAGATCTACAGCCTGTCAGCTACCTTTGCAACTGCCCAGCCTCCATGGGCTGATTCACGAGGGCAAAGTACAGCCCAGCTCCCTCCTTCGTCCAGACCCGGCTTGGTGTGTTTGCCCAGAACCCAGTCAGAGGCTGCTGCTTCTGTTTGCCTGGTAGTGGGCTGAGCCAGGTTCCTGCACATGTGAAAGAATGCAAACCTGCACAGCAAACAAAGGACAGAGACCCGACGGAGAGGAAGTGCAGAGAGCCCGGAGGCAGCCTGGCCTGGGGAGAAGAGTGCCACCTATGGGCTGTTAACTCCTGTCTGGGCCACGGACGCTCTATTGCTCAACCTCTGTTACTTCTCTGAAAGAGGAATAACAAGGTGGGTTTTCCCAGGTGGCTCAGTGGTAAGGAATCCGCCTGCCAATGCAGGAGACTCAGGAGACATGGGTTTGAACCCTGGGTCAGGAAGATCCCCTGAAAGAGGAATAACAATACTTAACTTAGGAGGGTCATCATGAGGACCACAGGCTGACTTCAGAGATATTGCGAGTTCAATTCCAGACCACTGAAATAAAGTGAGTCATATGAATCTGTTGGTTTCCCAGTGCATATAAAAGTTATGTTGTACATGATACCATCATCTATTGTGTGCAATAGCTGTATGTCTACAAAATTATAAAAAATGTAGGACTTCCATCGTGGTCCAGTGGTTGGGAATCCACCTGCCAATGCAGGGGACACAGGTTTGATCCCTGGTCTGGAAGATTCTACAGGCCATGGGACAACTAAGCCCATGCACCACAACCACTGACCCTGCACTCTAGAGCCCATGCTCTGCAACAGGAGAAGCCACTGCAATGAGACCTGCTCGCTGCAACTAGAGCAAGCCCACGTGCAGCAAAAAAGACCCAGTACAGCCAAATGTAAATAAATAACAAAATTTTTTTTAATGTATATACCTTAATTTTAAAATCCCTGGGGACTTCTCTGGTGACCCAGTAGTTAAGAATTTGCCTTCCAATGCAGGGGACACAGATTTGATCCCTGGTTGATCCCACAGATCATGTGGCTAAGATCCCACATGCCACAGGGCAATTAAACCCACAACTACTGAGCCCACGACTAGGTGGTGACACAGCCAAAGACAAACAAATAAATAAATGTAAAATACTCTGTTGCTAAAAATTGCCAAAACAATTACAGTAGTAATATCAAACGTCACTGATCACAGATCACCATAACAAATATGATCACAATGGAAAAACCTAAAATACTGCCAGCGTACAAAATGAAAAAGAAAACAAGAGAAATATTGCCAGAATTACCAAAATGTGACGTGGAGACACAAAGTGAGCAAGTGCTATTGGGAAGGTGGTGCCATGAGACTTGCTCAATGCAGCTTTCGCCCAAGATTTCAGGTAGTAAAACAACACAATAAAGTGAAGCGATATAAAATGAGGTATAGCCAAAATCACTGCAGATGGTGACTGCAGCCATGAAATTAAAAGACACTTACTCCTTGGAAGGAAAGTTATGACCAACCTAAATAGCATATTCAAAAGTAGAGACATTACTCTGCCAACAAAGCTTCGTCTAGTCAAGGCTATGGTTTTTCCTGTGGTCATGTATGGATGTGAGAGTTGGACTGTAACGAAAGCTGAGCACCGAAGAATTGACGCATTTGAACTGTGGTGTTGGAGAAGACTCTTGAGAGTCCCTTGGACTGCAAGGAGATCCAACCAGTCCATTCTAAAGGAGATCCGTCCTGGGTGTTCTTTGGAAGGAATGGTGCTAAAGCTGAAACTCCAGTACTTTGGCCACCTCATGCAAAGAGCTGACTATTGGAAAAGACTCTGATGCTGGGAGGGATTGGGGGCAAGAGGAGAAGGGGACAACAGAGGATGAGATGCCTGGATAGCATCACCAACTCCATGGATGTGAGTCTGAGTGAACTCCGGGAGTTGGTGATAGACAGGGAGGCCTGGCGTGCTGCAATTCATGGGGTTGCAAAGAGTGGGACACGACTGAGTGACTGAACTGAACTGAATGATATATAATTATGTATGCTTTATAAATAAATGTTATCTTTTCATTTCAAAGGAGATGAGCTAATTCTACTGGCTGAGGCAGGCAGAGTACACACTGTGCGTGTTAGTTGGTCACTCATGTCCGACTCTTTGTGACCCCATGGACTGTAGCCCACCCAGCCCCTCTGTCCATGGGATTCTCCAGGCAAGAATACTGGAGTGGGTTGCCATTTCCTTCTTCATGGGATCTTCCCAACCCAGGGATCGAACCCAGGTCTCCTGCATTGCAGGCCAATTCTTTAACTTCTCCACTGGAGAAGCCCAGAGTATTCACTGGTGGGTAGTAAATGCCTGGTTTAGGTTTTTCTCATTTGAATTTCTCGCCATTGGATTCTGACTGTGCATTAATTGTGTTATCCAGATGGAAGGCAAATTTAAATGCTCAATACTGAATTGAAGGCACTGAAAAGTTTCTATTACAACAAGAAAATAATTTCTCTTGTTTGAAAAATAAAGTTCTCCTGGTGAACACAAAGAAGCTCATGTCGACTTTTGAATTAATATTTTAAAATTTAGCAAATCATCATGCTGTCTACCTTAAATGTATACAATGTTATACATCAATCACATCTCAATAGAGCTGGGAGAAAAAACAAATCAAACTCAGAATTTGCTCTAAAAAGGCTCAGATGTTTATCCTTTCTTTCAACAAACACTTACTGAGTCCTTATTATGTGTCAGGATTTGACACACATAAGTATGAAGGACACAGTCCTTGTCATCAAAAATCTTTGAGCAAATTAAACTGTCATGCTGTTTATTAGTCCAGGGAAGGCCTGGACTAATGGTCCATGGTTGAGCTCATGATCAAATAGGCTAAGGTACCTAAGCTATAAGATTATGACACAGAGGACTTCCATGGTGGTCCAATGGTTAAGAAGCCATCTTGCAAGGCAGGGAACAAGGGCTCAATTCCTGGTTAGGGAACTAAGATCCCACAGGTCACGGAGCAACTGAGGCCACACAATCTGGACCTGAGTGCCACAACTAGGGAGTCCGTGCGCCACAAGGAAGATCCTGCATGCTGAAACTAAGACAGAGCCTGCTTCATTAATTAAGTTTTTTAGAAAAAGATTTTGCCACAGCCCTTCAACTGACTCCGAGGCCATGACAGATGAATATAGAATCTCTGACTCCTGTCGTGGTTTATTACCCCTCTGGTGGGCTTTGAGCCTTGGCTCACTAATAACCTCACTGTCATTTTTAATCCTCCAGAGAAGAGGTACTGGAAAAGGACACACACAATGACCACAGGAATCAGAACATGGTTGATTACAACACAGACTCACATGTCAAATTATGTGTCCCAATATCTCACAATAACATTCATGAAGATCTGATATAACTCTTTTGGCTTATAACATGATGTTAGCTGTGCCCCCAAGGGCTCCCCTGGTAGCTCAGCTGGTAAAGTATCTGCCTGCAATGCAGGAGACCCCAGTTCAATTCCTGGGTCAAGAAGATCCTCTGGAGAAGGGCTAGGCTACCCACTCCAGTATTCTTGGCCTTCCCTAGTGGCTCAGACAGTAAAGAATCTTCCTGTAATGTGGGACACCTGGGTTAGATCCCTGGGTTGGGAAGATTCCCTGGAGGAGGGCATGGCAACCCACTCCAGTATTCTTGTCTGGAGAATCCCCAAGGACAGAGGTGGCCTGGAGGGCTACAATCCATGGGGTCGCAAGGAGTTGGACATGACTGAGCGACTAAGCACAGCACAGCACAGCCCTGCCCTATAACACAGCTCTGTCACTGAAATGTTAACTTTGGAAGAGCTTACAGGTTATTTTAGCAACTTCATTTGATTGGTGATAAAACCAGATCCAGAGAGATAAAGTGATTTAGTCAACATCACAAAGCTAGCTAGAAGCTCAGTTAAGATGATCTAGATGTACTGGACTTGTCTTGCATTGGGCTTACCAAAGTGTGATTATTAATTATCCAAGAATTATGTGAGCCAACAGTAAAACTGTTGATAATTTGAAGTCCACCACAGTGAGGGTATTTACAGCACAGAAACTGGCAAGTGCTGCAAAACCAGGTTGTTGTTGTTTTCAGATAATCACTTTCCCGGCGCAGTGGTTACAACTCCTAACTCCTATTCCAGTGTTCTTTCAACCACAGAACTGTCATTCTGTTTCTAGCCTTCATCTCACGCGTCTGGGTTAAACATCTAGCCCCATTATTGCAAATGCTCCTTTTGTGATGTCCCAAAGCATCTCCAGTCATCTCAAGAGTTATTATGAAACTCTTCATATACTCACCAACCAAAATTAATCTTAATTAGCTTTAATTATTTTATATAGACATATGGCATACCACAGTTATATGGGTCATGAAATGAAACAGATTGTATGGGGTTTCAGCACTCCAAAAGGTTTGGGATTTATCAGTCCCTGCCTTCCCTAGCCCCATAAATCAACAGTTACTAAGTCTTTCAACCTGGCAGCTCAAATCTTCCTGGTTTCTAACAAAATTCACTCAGTTTGACAGTACCATAGCAGCTCATCCCCAAAAGGAGTTGGGCTAAAATTGGTCTTGTCACCTCAAGACCTGATTGCAGTGTCCTCACATGATCTCATAGGCTCTCATACGCTGAAACAGTTTAGTGTTAACATTTTTCCCTTCCCCAAGTGTCCTGTCGTCTCGCCCAATTTCTATTCTGTATGCCAAGTGTCCACTGGAACTGGAAAGAAAAGTGAAAGTGAATTAGCTCAGTCGTGTCCAACTCTTTGCAACCCAATGAACTGTAGCCTACCGGGCTCCTCCGTCCATGGGATTTTCCAGGCAAGAGTACTGGAATGGGTTGCCATTTCCTTCTCCAAAGGATATTCCTGACCCAGGGATCAAACCCAGGTCTCCTGCATTGTAGGCAGACAGTTTACCATCTGAGCCACCAGGGAAGTCAAGCCCTGGAACTGGAGCCTCATCAATTACTAATTGTTGTGAATTTCCTTTCTCTGCCTTCCTCTCCAGATACCAGACCACTAGAGGATCTTGCTTCAACCAGGTGCAAATATCCTAGTTTGACATCTATCTAACAAAAGCATCATCACTGCTAATAATGCAGCTAATCTCTTCCCACCATAACAGTGCTGCTAGATGTGAACACCCACCTAGATCCAGGTCAGGTTTGCCATGAATCCCTGAGCACTAGGATTTAATGACCAGTGAGCCTTGCAAAGGCCAGCTCAGTAGCTGAGATACTCTCCAGGCTTGACCCCATTTCTTTACTGAAAGTAAAAATTTAGGAAATGAACTGAGAGGCCTTATGTCAACAGATAACCGGTAATTATTTGTCTGGGTAATGGGTCTGTGGATGATTTTATTTTTTTCTTCTGGCTGTTCATGTTTTCTAACTTTTCCTACAATAAACTTATTTTCAAAGACAAAATCAACTAACATGGTTTTTAATCAATACTATATCCAAATGTGGTACTGTCATAGCAGTAATTAATTATTTACCCAAGTTGCTAAAATGGAGCAGTGAGTCCCCGAAGCTTCCAAGATCGCTTGGCTGTGCTCAGTCTGCTCTTCTGGAAAGATGATTCTGGAAGTCATACGTTCACGAAACAAATCTTTATTGAACACCCACTCCATGCCCAGCATTGTCACTCGCACTGGGGACAGTGAGATTAATAACATAATCCTTTCCCTAAAGAGGTTTTCAGTTCATGGAAGCAGTAGATATCGAAAAGCTGCACACAGAAAGAGGAGCCTGTGAAAGACAATAATGAAGGTGGGCCGAAAGCCAGGAGAGAATGGTGTCCCGGAAGCCAGGGAAGGTGATGGCTTCGGAAATGGGAGAGTCATCGACAATGCCAAGTGTAGGAGAGACACTGAAAGAGGCAACAGTGGAAGTATTCCCCCTACACTGGTTTTACCAATAAGGAGGTTTGATGATCACAACACAGACAATTTTCTTGGAACTACAGTCAATGGTGTGAGGAATTAGACACAGAAATCACTTGTGCTGCAAATGGAAATTAAGTAAAAGGAGACAGTAAGAATCATTCTTTTGAGAAGCCTGGGTATGAAGAAGAGGGGACAATAGCCAGGACTACTAGAAAGCACTCAGGATTGAAGAACTGGCGTAGCATAGACAAGATGAAAAAGGTTATATGCTGATTCATATGGAGATTGGAGATACAGAAATGAAATACAATTACTGAAGGACTAAATCTCAAGAGAGGCTGATCATATGGAAGTATAGAAGTAAAAGTTAAGCCTAGCTTAAATAAAGGGCATTTCTCCCTCCAAGAAAGAGATTAAGGTGGTGAAGATAGGCTTGGATGGAGACAAGTCTGTTCAAAAAGGGACTGAGTACTTACTGAGACTTCTCTGCAGAGGAGACTGCTAGAGATCAAAGTGAGCTTATATTGATAAACTTGAGAAATGTGGTGATGGTCTGGATTGGCCAGTGTGGAAAACAGGAGTGGGCTTTAACCAGGAACGTGTCCTCAGAGGAACCAGTAGGCAGGAAATGCAGCTGTTACTGGACCCTTAGATGGATTTGAAGCTCCGTGAGGATATTGAGCCTCTGTGGTTCTGTCCATGCTACGACCACTGGGCCTAGCACAGCATCTGGTGTGTGACAAGAGCACAATAAAGACTTTACCTATAAATGAATGGACCTCTGAAATGTATAGCAGCAACAGTCTTGGCTGCAGATTGTATCCAGTAGTTTTCCCAGCCTGAGTATAGAACTAAACTCTGACAGAGAGTTCCTAGGGAAAGTAAAAGGGAATGTTAAGGCAGTGAGTTAAGGGGACTGACTGAAGAGTGGTTGAAGGGGTGCCATATAGGGCATAAATGAGACAGAAACACAAATTCTCTGCATACCTTGTTTAAGTGAGGTGCCTAGAAATACATAAGAGGCCTCTCCAATACGACAGCAAAAGAAAAACATTCAATCATGATTCAAAATGTAAAACTTCAGTTAAAGGGGAATGACTGGATAATGCTGACCCCAGACTTTCCAAAAACATCTGATACAGTGAAGCACTTTTTAGTCAGCTAGCATCTCATAGCTCTGGCTCCAGCAAGGAGTCGGGGGCGGGGCGGGGAGGGGAAGGTTTAGTGCAGAGCAGCCGTAGACTCCAGCAAAGCCAGCCCCTGGAGCCTGCCTTGGAGATACAGAGTTCATGGCCTCAGCCAGGGATTGGCAACCAAGGGTTTAACCTCCTTCTTCAGGAGGGTTGGGTGGCAGGTGAGAGGCATAGCAGCACATGCCTGTCAGCAGTTCCATTATCAGCAAGGATACGTGCCAGGAAAACCTGGTGTAAGGGCCAGAGACAATTACCCTGGCACAGGCAGCATGAGCTACCTGTGCCAATCCTGGGACTGTTGCTCTTACCCTAGAAGTGAAGGAGACGGGGCCTCACTCTCCTCTCCTCACCCTTCCCTTTTTATCGATGCCCCCAGAACCTGGACGAGTGGGGTGGCAGATGGATACTGCTCTGACTTTTAACCCCACGTCAAGCTTCCATCAGGCAAAGATGACTCACGCACCTGCTAAATGAAATAAAAGGCTATACATGCTGGGAGAGTCCTCCAAGCCCCCAAAGCCAACTGGAAATAGGCAGGATAAAGCAGAGTGTGAATTTCAGCTCCACTATCTACTAGCTGTGTGAACTTGGGCAAGTTATTCTATATCTCCTTTTCTTGCTCTATAAGATGGGAACAATAATAACAGAACCTTTCTCAGAAAGCTATCATTTAAGGGTACACTTTTAGATTAAAAAACTACAAACGTGACGTATACTAAATGCTCAATAAATGTTAACTATTACCATTTCCCTGAAAATGCTATGAAGTACTCAGGAAGCGTTTGGTACAAGTCATCAGTCAGTCATCAGTCAGGAATTAATTGGTTATCCATTACTGCTCTGAAATCCACAGCTCCTCCTCCACATTTGACCCAGTGTCCCCACTGAACCATGAGATCAGGGAAAAATTGAGAGACAATATTACACAACTAACGCATGACATAAAACAATGGGTTAGGGTAAGAACATCAGAATTAGAAACTTCATGACAATGCAGTCCTATGCTTCTCACACTGGACAACTTGTAGCCACTGTCAGGGTGCCACAGGATCAGCATGAATTTTATTTTATAAGCAAATTAAAATATTACCTTAATTTTTAACAAACAAAAATATTATAATATGGAATATAATGGAATAAAACTCAAATCTGTATTACTTTTTACAACAAAACAGGAAAAACTTCAAAAAAAATTTCATACTTGGACCACGACAGGTACACACACATCCCACGCAGACACATGTTCACATACACATACCTTGCATCCCCGGGAGTCACTCCCTGCCATTTGATGGAAATGTTTGAACAAGAGCAGACATTTGGACACATAACTGATGAGCTGGGAAGAATCTCTGGAAGGAATCCATCCGTGCAGGTGATGCAGTGTCTAAGCCAGAGACTCAGGCCAAGGCATACAGCTCTTTGATCTCCAGACCTGTAGCACTCCAAACTTTCCACTGCTGGATAAAAATTCTCTCTTACATAAGACTCTATAGGGTACCTAGGTGGCCAGTGACTCTCTTGCTTTACCTGGGGCAGGAAGTGTTTGTTCTCCAGTTGGTAAGTCCTCAGACTCCTTATAGAAACACACCTCAATATTTTAGAGTTAAGATATTCTCCCTTTGGGCTTCCCTGGTGGTCCAGTGGTTAAAAATCTGCCTTCCAATGCAGAGGACATGGGTTCAATCTCTGGTTGGGGAACTAAGATCCCACATGCCACAGGGCAACTAAGGCCGCAATCTGCAACTACTGAGCCTCTGCAACTAAGAGCTGATGCAGCCAAATAAGTAAATATTTTCAAAAATAAAGATACTCCTCCTTGATGGTAACACACATATGTGACTCAAACTCACTTAAACTCTTCAAATAGAGGGAAATGTCATGCCACTTACCCTTCTTCTTCTCTCCAGGTTTCACAGCCCCAATCCCATTTATGTTTCCTTGTGCAATTTCCTTCCCTCAATCACTTTGGGAAGTAGGGGAAGTAACAAAGGCACAGGAGAAAGGAAATAGGAATTAAAACCTGGATTTAGTTTTAACATCGCCACTTCTCAGCCATGTGCCTTTGGAAAACCATCATTCCAACTTTATCGGTCCCAGTCTCCTCATTTTTAAAATAAAGTCTAAAAAGTACCAAAAAAGGCAATGTCAAAGAATGCTCAAACTACCGCACAATTGCACTCAGATCAGATCAGATCAGATCAGTTGCTAAGTCGTGTCCAACTCTTTGCGACTCCATGAATCGCAGCATGCCAGGCTTCCCTGTCCATCACCAACTCCTGGAGTTCACTGAGACTCACGTCCATCGAGTCAGTGATGCCATCCAGCCATCTCATCCTCTGTCGTCCCCTTCTCCTCTTGCCCCCAATCCCTCCCAGCATCAGAGTCTTTTCCAATGAGTCAGCTCTTCGCATGAGGTGGCCATAGTACTGGAGTTTCAGCTTTAGCATCATGCCTTCCAAAGAAATCCCAGGGCTGATCTCCTTCACAATGGACTGGTTGCATCTCCTTGCAGTCCAAGGGACTCTCAAGAGTCTTCTCCAACACCACAGTTCAAAAGCATCAATTCTTCGGCGCTCAGCCTTCTTCAAAGTCCAACTCTCACATCCATACATGACCACAGGAAAAACCATAGCCTTGACTAGATGAACCTTTGTTGGCAAAGTAAAGTCTCTGCTTTTGAATATGCTATCTAGGTTGGTCATAACTTTCCTTTCAAGGAGTAAGTGTCTTTTAATTTCATGGCTGCAGTCACCATCTGCAGTGATTTTGGAGCCCAGAAAAATAAAGTCTGACAGTGTTTCCACTGTTTCCCCATCTATTTCCCATGAAGTGATGGGACCGGATGCCATGATCTTCATTTTCTGAATGTTGAGCTTTAAGCCAACTTTTTCACTCTCCACTTTCACTTTCATCAAGAGGCTTTTGAGTTCCTCTTCACTTTCTGCCATAAGGGTGGTGTCATCTGCATATCTGAGGTTATTGATATTTCTCCCAGCAATCTTGATTCCAGCTTGTGTTTCTTCCAGTCCAGCGTTTCTCATGATGTACTCTGCATATAAGTTAAATAAACAGGGTGACAATATACAGCCTTGACGAACTCCTTTTCCTATTTGGAACCAGTCTGTTGTTCCATGTCCAGTTCTAACTGTTGCTTCCTGACCTGCATATAGGTTTCTCAAGAGGCACTCATCTCACAAGCTAGTAAAGTAATGCTCAAAATTCTCCAAGCCAGGCTTCAGCAGTATGTGAACCATGAACTTCCAGGTGTTCAAGCTGGTTTTAGAAAAGGCAGAGGAACCAGAGATCAAATTGCCAAAACCACTGGATCATCAAAAAATCAAGAGAGTTCCAGAAAAACATCTATTTCTGCTTTATTGACTATGCCAAAGCCTTTGACTGTGTGAATCACAATAAACTGTGGAAAATTCTTCAAGAGATGGGAATACCAGACCACCTGGCCTGCCTCTTGAGAATCTGTATTCAGGTCAGGCAGCAACAGTTAGAACTGGACATGGAACAACAGACTGGTTCCAAATAGGGAAAGGAGTACATCAAAGCTGTATATTGTCACCCTGCTTATTTAACTTATATGCAGAGTACATCATTAGAAACGCTGGGCTGGATGAAGCACAAGCTGGAATCAATCAAGCTGAAATTGCCGGGAGAAATATCAATCACCTCAGATATGCAGATGATACCACCCTTATGGCAGAAAGCGAAGAACTAAAGAGCTTCATGATGAAAGTGAAATAGAGTGAAAAAGCTAGCTTAAAACTCAACATTCAGAAAACTAAGATCATGGCATCTGGTCCCATCACTTCATGGCAAATGGATGGGGAAACAGTAAAAACAGTGACAGACTTTATTATGAGGGGCTCCAAAATCACTGCAGATGGTGACTGCAGCCATGCAGTTAAAAGACACTTGCTCCTTGGAATAAAAGCTATGACCAACCTAGACAGCATAATAAAAAGCAGAGACATTACTTTGCCAAAAAAATGTCCGTCTAGTCCAGGCTATGGTTTTTCCAGTAGTCATGTCTGGATGTGAGAGTTGGACTATAAAGAAAGCTGAGCACTGAAGAATTGATGGTTTTGACCTGTGGTGTTGGAGAAGACCCTTGAGAGTCCCTTGGACTCCAAGGAGATCCAACCAGTCCATCCTAAAGGAAATCAGCTCAGTTCAGTTCAGTTGCTCAGTTGTGTCCAACTCTTTGTGACCCCATGAACTGCAGCACACCAGCCCTCCCCGTCCATCAGTCCTGAATATTCATTGGAAGGTCTGATGTTGAAGCTAAAACTCCAATACTTCGGCCATCTGATGCAAAGAACTGACTCATTTGGAAAGACTCTGATACAAGATTGAAGGCGAGAGGAGAAGGGGACGACAGGGGATGAGATGGTTGGATGGCATCACTGACTCAATGGACATGAGTTTGAGTAAACTCCGGGAGTTGGTGATGGACAGGGAAGCCTGGAGTGCAGCAGGAAATGGGGTCGCAAAGAGTCAGACACGACTGAGCGACTGAACTGAACTGCACTGAAAAAGTACCTTACAGGGCTGTGATGCAGATAGACTGAAATCATATATGGCAAAACACCACAGTGCCTGTTAAATAGAGGTTTGCCATAAATCTCTGCCTCTCTGTATTCCAGGTTCCTTACCTGCTGTTAAAGGTGTTTCAATCTAAACTGTGGCAAAACTCATGAATATGATACAATATGATGGTTAAGGGCTCAGGCTTTGCAGTGTGAATTGGATTCGAGTGGCAGAGCATCCCTTGACTAACTGTAAGACTTCAAATAGGTTACTTAACCTGAGTGTTCTTATTTGTTAAGTGATTGTATTACAATAGATATCCTCACAAGGTTGTTGTAGGATGAGTAAGACAATGTACAGTTCACAGCATGTAGGAGGTGCTCAATGAATATTTGATGCCAGATGAATGCACGAGCTAGGAAAAGCACTTGGCACGGTGCCTGCACATGGGAAGTGTTCACCAGTGCTTGGTGCCAGTGTTGTGTAAAAGATCCTAACAGGAGAGATCCCTTCTGGGCTGTTCAGGGCGTAAGTTCTTAGGTTCTCTTATCATGGTAGTTCATAGCTTTTATCTTAGCTGGTCTTTATTATTGGCTTCAAATCTAATCTTGGGTTATTGCTTTTAATTTTTCTCCTGATCTCTCTCTTATCATCATAATCCACTGCCTTCATAGCTTGTCTTCCCCCGAGACAGGCATCCTTGGTTCTTTATTTATATCACCCAGTGGTATTGGCAGAGTTTGTCCATTTAGGGGCAATGAAAGTGAGTCCAGAAAAGGTAAGAGACTTCACCAAACTCATGCAGTGTCAGTATCAGTCATCAAGTGGCAGAAAATCAATTACAGGACTTCTAGTCAAGGCTTGTTCAGAAAAGCGTACTGGTTAGTAAGAACCATGTGATATATTTAATACAGGGCTTCCCAGGTGGTGTTAGTGGTAACGAATCCACCTGCCAATGCAGGAGACATGAGACACAGGTGTGATCCCTGAGTCGGGAAGATCTCTGGAGGAGGACATGGCAATCCACTCTAGTATTCTTGCCTGGAGAATCCCATGGACAGAGGAGTCTGGCGGGCTACAGTCTGTGGGGTGGCAAAGAGTCAGACACGACTGAAGCAATTTAGCATGCATGCAAGCACATTTAATACAAAATTGCAGTTATTTAAATACCCATTCCATAAACTTCAAAGTTATCAGTCACTGTAAATAGGCTCATTGAACTTGACATATATATGGGAATATATATTCATAAAAATAGAAACTCAAACATTAACTTCTGTATTTCCTCTTGTCTCATTTGTCAGTCAGTAAAGGTGCATACCACTTTGACGGTTCTACTCCTCTGCCCACTGTTCCACATATAGAAATAACCCATGTGTGCACAGCATGAGTGCATACACGTATTTTAGCGGCACTCACATTCTTGTTCTCTCGGCCTGGAATAAGTGACTGCAGATAAAGCCAAGATCCCCAGGAGTGCTGTTCTAATGCTGAATTTAGCACACCAGGACAATTTCCATAGGAGCCGCTTATGATGCCAAAAAACAAAGCTCAGACTTCAGTTTCTGGAGGACACTGAAGGACACGACAAGCTGATGGAGAAGTTTCTTTTCTAAGAATAAATGTCTGTAGTCATAGAAAGGGAGATGGCCAAAGTTCATTATTTTCTGGGAGCTGTCCATATATGGATGTTATAGATTCTCTGCATGCTGAGAAAATACTTACTGCCTTGCTCAACATTGCTTCTGCAACATAGCTTCTGTACAAACCTCTTAAGAATACTTCCTTTTTCACTAAGGATGAATACTCTCTATGATCCATGACACTGTGACACTGTGACACCATGTCCTAGCGCTGGTCCAAATGACATTGATTAGAGGGATGATGTCACTGAATGAACCTGACTGGGGTATATAGCCTCACCCTGGGAGCATTTTTAAAAATTATTTCCTTCATTCAGTAAATAATATTTTAGACACATATGATTCATTATTCACTGTAATAAGAATATTTTCTCCTGTACGAGCTGGCTCTCCACAGTTTCTCTAATAAAGCTGCTAAGCCCAGGACTATGTAGAAGAAACCCAAAAAAATCCCAATTCCTATTTAACAACCAAGAAATGGGTGAGGAGCTGAGTACTTCATTAATCATGTATTTACTGAGTGCCTACTATGTGCCACGCACTGTCTTAGGTGTTAAGTGCAGGCCACAGGAAGTGACCGAGGTGAGTTTGTTCCTTATCCTCTTGGAGTTTATAACAGACAAGTAGTAATAACGCCAGCGGTCAGTGCTAGGAGAGGATGGCAGTAAGAAACAGATGAAGCACACACCAGAGGCACCAAACCTGGTCAGAGAAGTCTTCCCAGCAAAGAAAGATGTCTCAGTGAAGGCCACGTGAAGGAAGACTCACATCCAGGAAGGAAGGATGTGAGTCTGTTAGCCTGGAAGCAGGGCAGGGAGAGCAAGAGAGCAGGTGTTCCCAGCAAGAGGATGGATATGATAAGGGCTCAGAGGTGAAGGAGGACCTGCGCATTTAGCACATCATCAGTAGGCTTTACGTTCAGTGTGGTTGGAGCCTAGAATGCAAAACTAGAGTTGCTAAGACTGAATTGTTGTATCCCTCCGAAATTCGTATGTTGAAACCTAGTCCCCAGACTGATGTATTTGTGGAGACTGTGGAGGAGGGGTGATTAGGTCAGGAGAGCAGAGTCCTCATAAATGGAATTAGTGTCCTTATTCAAAAAGACCCCAGAGAGATCCCATGCCCCTTGTGAAGACACAGGTGAGAAGATGTGAGAAGTGAGAAGATGGCTATCTATGAACCAGGAAGCAGGCCCTCCCCATACACTGAACCTGCCAGCACCTTGGCCTTCAGCTTGACAGTCTCCAAAACCATGAGAAATAAATTGCTGTAGTTTATAAGCTAGCCAGTCTATGGTACCACATCACAGCAGCTTGAGTGGATAAAGACAGCAGTGATGAGGGCTGAGACTGGAGACTGTCCTAGCTGCCTCCGCCAGCATGCGGAGCAGAGGGCAGCCCCAGCTGTCCCTAGCATCCAGATTGCACACAGTGTGGAGGACATGTGCTACTACTGCCTGCCTGCCTCCTTTCCTCCAGCTTCTGGTAATAAAGCATTAGTTTTTCTATGATGAGCTTCCCTGCCCCCTCTCAGTTTATATAGCATGGGTAGGACTGATCCCATCCCCGTTCTAAAATGGACACAAAATTCATACATGACAGAGTCCTGCAGCTCCCTGCCTGAAGTGATTCATTTGGCAGTTAGCACATGTCCAGGGACAAGTCCACAAAGCATGCTCCCAGAGCTTATGCTTGAACTGCTGGGAAATAAGTCTTCCCACTGGATTGACTAAGATGATAAAATAGCAACCTGGAGCCACGGGCAGCCACTGGCCCACCATTCATTCAATCTGCAATAGTTTCTTGGATAACTAGTACGTGCCTCATGCTGTTGTAGACGTTAGGGACGCAGGAATAAGGATATAATTCTGCTTTTTAGGTTTTCACGATCGACTGGAAAGGCAAACAAAATAATCACCTTAGATAAAAGTGATAAATGTTACATAGCTTCTTATATGATCACAGAAGGGCAACCAACTCAACCAAATCTTACTAGGAGGAAGGAAAAAACTCATTAAACCTTATTGGATAATTAGGACTTAATCAGGTGAATTGAGGCATGGGGGTGGTTCCAGAAGAGGAATCAGTAAGTGCAAAGGCATAGAGGGGAGGCCCAGCTGGACAGGCTCTGGTGAATATGGCTCTCACCATATTCAATTAGACAGGAAGATAATGCCCTTTCAGGGGAGTGTATATACCAACATACCTGTTTTGGACAGTGAATATGAGTCACAAGCTCCTGAGAAAAGTCTGCAGGGATTCAAATGTGTGGTGGGTGGTATTTATTTGTTTATATGTTGCTTCTTTCCTGAAGATGTGTATATGTTTTGATTTATGTGTTATCAGCACACAAGTCATAATGAAAACCATGGACATGAATGACATTGTCAAGGAACAGCACAGACTTTAAAATAAAAAATGAGATGAAGAATTAAAGGTAAAAGGCAAAGAAAGAGAAGTTCATGAAGACTAAGAAGGAGGAGTTGGAACAGCATCAAGGAAACCAGGGCATAAGACATAGGAAGAGGTAAAGAGAATAAAAACGGTAAGAGATCAAGTTACATAGGAACTTGAAAGTACCCACGGGATTCCATAGGGTTCGTGGAATGGTGAGAAAAGGGGTAGAACATTAAAGAGGATTGTTTATTGGCTGGCTGCTTGCTTGGTATAAAATGGGAGACACTTGAACATGCTTTTCCCTATGGTGGAGTGGAAAGCCAGTGTAAAAGAGAAGCTAAAGAGATGGGGGAACAAGGGAAAGGAGTGATGGATGTGGTTCCTTAGGAGGCCATAGAGGGATGGAGCTCATAGCCCAGGAGAAGATTACTTGGGTCAGGAAGTACACTTCTGCCATTTAGAAGGGCTGGAGGCAGCAAGGGACATATAAATGCCCGGGTGGGTGCTAGGCAAGGCTAAATATGCATACTAATTATGTTAAATAAATTGATCTTATCCTTCAGATTCTATTAAAACATGTTAATGAGACGCCCACAATTGCCAAAGCTAAAAATGACTGAGCTGATGGTGCTGGGTTTCGGGAAGCTGAGGACGCAACACACAGTCACTTGTAGGTTTTTTTTTTTTTTCCTATTCTATTGGAAGCACAGCCTGACTTATTCTTGATTCAATTTAATTTCTGTCAAGCTGTAGCCTGTGGGTCACACCTATTTTAAGAAATTTCATTTTCCTTAGTGCCAGGCTCTTGCGTCTTTGCTCCTCAAAAATCAGCAGCAGTTAGAAAAGTTCCAATCAATAACCACTTGGAAATAGATATTTAAGATGAGTCTGTGTGGAATCGCTACCTTTAAGACATCTTTTTCAGAAACAATCTATCCTCTTACCAATATCATACTATATGTGCACCCATCCAAAAAGGATCCTTCAGGTTTAGGTCACAGAAAATCACAATTAGGGCTTCCCTAGTGGCTCAGTGGTAAAGAATTCGCCTGCCAACGCAGGAAACACGGGTTTGATCCCTAATCCAGGAAGACGTCACATGCCGCAGAACAACTAAGCCTGTGTGCCCCAGCTGTTGAGTCTCTGCTCTAGAGCCCAGGAGCCATACCTACTTAGCCGGCATTATCCTAGAGTCCCTGTTCGGCAAGAGAAGCCACCACCATGAGAAGCCGATACATCACAGCTAGAGAGTAGCCCCCTTGCTGCAGCTAGAGAAAGCCCACGCAGCAAAGAAGACCCAGTACAGCCAATAAATAAATCAATAAAAAATTATTTTAAAAAATAAAATCACAATTTGATAAAGCCTAGATGATGACATGCGAAATCTATTTCATAAATAAAGTACTCATCCCCAAATGAGACATGGAGCAAATTCAATGCTGGGTAAAAAGCTGTTCAGCAAGGGGAAAACTCACAGTAGATAAGGAATCATTTACTGACAAAGTTATCCCTCCCACCCATTCATTTTATAGCACAGAAACTGCAGCCCAGAGTGCCATATGGTTTGCCCAGAATTCAGGTCTCCTGACTCCCCACCCACTGTTCATCCCTCTTCTCATAACATCTGCTTTTTCTGCTGGGCAGCAAACATTATTGGACCAGAGACATCTTTCATCTTGTTCACTTAGGTGCCCCCAGCATAGAGGTAACCATCAGAAATACCTGTTAGTAAGTTAACCACACTTAGGGTGGGCCACTGCTGATCCTTTGTGAGGTTTTATAAAGAGCTGAACATCAGAGTAAAAGATCTCAACAGGAAAAAAAAAAAATCACCAACACATAAACATATGGTTTAGAAACTCTGAAAATACCAGGAACTCCAGACATGATTTCCAGGGTGGCAGTCTCAGGAACAGCAGCTCAAGGTAAGGATCCATGCCAGGGTTTCATTTGTCATTGGGTTGGCAGGCCCCACGCCCCTGGTCATCTATATAGCTTGAGAATAGAAGTTTCCACCACTGCCTCTAAGTTAGCTTTCACCAGTTTGAATCCACCTTAAATATTTAACAGGCTCTCTCCCTCCCTCAAACACTATAAGTGCTAAGCCTCCTTTGATCTTCCCATAACCAAACCTGCCTAAAATTTTTATCTTTGCTGAAATCACATGTCCTTTTTGCACATTAGCAATGCACTCTATCCCACAGGGAACAGCCCCTGCCAGAGTATGCAGGTCCTTGGAGGAGTTAAGACTTGAAAGGGGCATTAGCCACAGCTAAAGCTTGTTTTTTTCAAACAAGACCCTGCGAGTTCCCCTTCTGCTGAAAACCATGTGCCAGCTTGAAAACTTTCTACTCTGGTTAAGACCAAATGTTTCTCAAATGAATCTTCTAAAGGGGTCTCTAGTGGGAACTGTATTCCCTCTTAGCCTTCTTCAGTTTGAGTTTGCTTTGTGTTAATTGGTTAATGGTCAAAGTAAGTACTTACATCTTTTGCCCCTAAATCAGGAGTTGCTGCTGCTGCTTCTGCTATATCCCAACATGACAGCCTGCTGTTCCTCACAACTGGCAGACACTGTAAGCTGTGTTGCCACGTCAGCTGCCCAGAACCTTTCTGCTTCAGCAACAGTTTCCAGACGGAATTATTTGTATGTAGATCCTGAGGCTGGAAACATGCTCTAACCACCATATTGAGAAGGTCTGTCTGGGTAATTACAGAAAGAAATCGCAGACCCTTTCATGTATCTAAATGAGAATTCCAAAAGAAACCTAAATATTATGATGACTTTCTAAACATCATGACGACTTTCTAAACATCATGACAGCAAGTTAATAACTGACCAAAAAATTCAAGTGAAAAAAGTAAAATTTAGACTTGTAGACAGCATCATAGATTTTAGAAAGTTAAAAAAATTATGAGCCTAAGCTGAAAAAAATCATGAGCTTGGAATGGCAGAAAACTGAAAAAGTAAATGCTCATAAATAGAGAGATTTTTTAATGGATTATGAGACATTTAAGTTGTAGAATATTCAGGTATCTAATGACAAATAATGAATTAGAGATATAATTCGAAGGGATTTGAAGGGGTTGATTTGAAGGGGTTTCTATGAAACATTAATGAGCCAAAATAAAAAAGGTATAATGTTATTCTGTTTGGGGTTTCTATGACATATAATTGAGTGAAAAGTATAATATTATCCCATATGCTATTATATATGCATATATATTATAATATGTGGTTATATATAACTATGTATCTATATAGATAAAAGTATACAAAAGGTATATCTCCAGCAGTTAATAATACTTGCTTTGTTTGAGGGGGAGGCGATACAAGGACAACGACCAGGGATGGATGTGATTTTTTTTAAAGGCTTCACAATAAACAGCATTTATTACATCCCATGTATATAAAAGTACCTGTATGTGAATGGCATGTATACTTGAGAAGTGTGTGGAAGTTAACAAAAGTGTTAATTAGATATCTTAGGGTGGTGGGCTTCCAGATGATTTTTATTTTATTCTCTATAATTTTACATGTATTTCAATCTTTCTCAAAGAAAAAATTTCTTTATATAATCAGAACAAGCAATAAAACTGCTTCTGTTATGTAAAAATTATTGACAAGTGGTAACTTGCCTGAGCACTTCTGTTTCTGAGGCCCTCTGCTGAATTTTAAATAGATTTGGGTTTTTTCCTTCATGTTCCAAATACACTCAAGAATTTTGAAGATGTTCTTGAGCTTATCTGGAGCAGACAAGCCATGCCAAAGAGAAATGTAAAACACTATTGTAGCCCAGACCTCACATGGCCCTCCTCTCCTTTGAGACGGATGGCAGAGGAGGGCCACACCTTCACACCTTCCTGTGATGTGCGGTGCAGTGAGGGGGCTCTATGGCATGTGCACACAGCCCTGTGACAGAGCTGTAACCCATACTGCCTCAGATAGTGCCTCTCGGGGTGACTCAGGAATCATTTGGGAAAATGCCGCCTGAGGAAAGGGGAGTTGGAATTGACCAGTCAATCCCTGCTTTCAGCAACAAAGCCAGAAATTGAGAAATAAGCTCTTATTGACCAGTGACCAAACAGCCAACATATTTTACATAATTAAACTACAGGCAAGGTCATTCTGTATCCACTGGCCACAGTTCCTGAATTAGAATGAAATGAGGTATATGGATGTACTTGGATGTAAAATTACTTATATGGAAACACCACAGAGTTGTTTTTTTTTTAATTGGTACAATCATAGAAAATTCAAGATGTCCCATCACCATAAAGACTATGTATTAAGTAGATGTGTGTATGAATCAGAAAGCATATATTGTGTATATATATTCATTGCTCTGGAATGGGTGAAGCTCCCAATTTTAAACTTAAATGAGAAAAAGACCTGATGTAGATAAAATAGTTTAATTATAGAAATATTTTGAAAATAATGTTTTAAAAATAAATGTTGTTCCTTAGTTTTCAATTACAAAATAGAGGCCAAAAAACTTTAACCTAAAACGATCTTGGATTCACCTCATCATTTTAGATAGAAATAATTAGAGATGAGAGAGGTTAAATAACTTGCCCAAGGTCACACAGTAGAACTTAGGGCTCTGGCTCTCAGAGATCATCTCACAACACTGTGCTGCAAATATTAAGAATAGATCATACATAACCTGATTTGTCATAACTAGTGAAGACACCCATAATTACCATATTCTTGCTTTATATGCAAAGAACACCTCCTTAGATTTATGCAAAGAATACTTAAATATGACCTGCATTTGCCATCTTGTCTTATGATTAGTTTAGGCTCTGTTATCTTGTTAATAATCACTCACTTAGACAAATGAAGGATACAAACAGAAATCTGTAAAAAGCAGATGTAAATAAATGCCATATGTGTGATGTCAGCTACAAGAGATGAAGAGAGGAAAATAAACCTAAGGTAATTTCAAGGATGAGAAGAAAAGAAATCAATGCAAAAAGAGATAGGAAGGAATATTCAAAATATGAGGTTTCTTGTTTGAGAACACATCTACTGCTCAGGCTATTATGGACGATCCTGGGCCTTAGTTTACATGGGACTTGTGACCCTGATCCAAAGACCATCTAGCAATCTCATTTTCCACACACTTCCCTCACTTAAAAAGAGACACATTAGGAAAATATGCAAAAAGTATATCCATATTTTCACAAACTAGCATTTTCCTTGGCTCAGACATCTCCAGTAAATTGAAAAGGTATAGACGTGTGTATATGTAACCAAACAACTGAATAAAAAGGAGAAAATGCAATGACTGCTATGTTCCCAAATACATGGTTTCTCACAGGCACCTACTTAACAGTTTCACTAGCAGATTCAAGGAATCAACTCAGATGTTGGTGAACCACAACAGACAGAAGACCACAATATGCACAAATGTTTCCTCTTGAAAGAAGTTTACGCTCCATCCCTTAAATTAAATTACTTCTAACGACAGTCCAGTCTCAGCGTTTACCCACCATAAGGCTAAGTTGCTGTTTTCAGTCGCTAAGTCATGTTTGAGTCTTCGGAACCCCATGAACTACAGACCGCCAAGCTTCCCTGTCCTTCACTATCTCCTGGAGTTTGCTCAAACTCATGTCCAAGGCTAAGTTATGAGAAGGGAAAACATCTTAAACTTCCCAGGAGAGATTAAGCAAAGGGTTTTTGAGGAGAGGCAGTATATTACAAGGGTTATGTGTGTGGGCTCTAAAGCCATACTACCAAGCTGAGGTCCTGGCTCTGCCACTCTCTAGCCCCATTGATATCAGGTAAGTCATTGAATAGCTCTGGGCCTCAGTTTTCTTATCTGTAAAATGGGGTTAATAGTAACTCCCTCAGGGGTTGTTGTGAATAGATATTAAATTATTACAGCTAAAAGCATTTAGATTAATTTTACAAAATCCATGAAGCTGCCTTAAGGAGTAGTTCCTATTATTGCTCTTCTTTCTTTCTTTTTTTTTTTTTTTTTTTTGCCCATTTTAAGCTTTATTTTTTTTCTTTTTATTATTGATTCATAGGAGTTCTAATTCTGGATCTGAGTCCTTTGTTAGAGATATTTATTAGGAATATTTCTCCCAGTCTATGGCTTGCCTTTTCATTTAACTGTCTTTTTTTAAGGTCTTTTTTATCGAAGTATAGTTGACTTACTACGTTGTGATAGTTGAGATTTACTATGTATTTATTATGTTGTGATTTACTATGTTGATTTCTTCTGTTGTGTTAGTTTCTGGTGTACAGCTAAGTGATTCAGATATATACAAATATATATAATTCCAAGCTCCTAATTTATCCCTCCTCCCTCTTAACTGTCTTTTAATAAGCAGAAACTTTTAATTTTGATGAAGTCCAATTTATCCATTTTTCTTTGTTTTAAAATTAGTGCTTTGGGGATCTCATGAAAGAAATCTTTGCCTGCCCCCAAAGTTATGAATATATTCTCCAATGTTTTCTTCTAGAAGCTTCACAGTTTCAGCTTTCACAGTTAGGTCCATGATTCACCTTGATTTTTTTGGGTGAAGGGGGTGAACTTGGTAATAGCCAGATAGGAGAGACGCACAGAACGAGGTGTGTAGGAAGGCACAGGGAGTTCCCATGCCTTCTCCCGGCATGCCACTCTCCCCAGATACCCATGTCTCCATGTGTCACTGACACAAAATGAGAAAAGCTTTCTTTTTTTACAAATAAGAAAGCTAAAACTCACAGAGAATGAGCAGTTTGCTCAAAAGTCCCACAGCCAGCAAGGATAACCCAGACTTTGAATCCAGGCCTACAAACATTTCATCATTGTTTATACTGCCTCCTAAGTCAACAAGGTAACAAACATGGTTACCAGGTGATGGGGGCGGGGGGCGGGGGGGGGTCGTAAATTGGGAGATTGGGATTGACATGCATACACTACTATGTGTAAAATAGATAACTAATAAGAACCTATTGTATAACACAGGGAACTCTATTCAATATTCTGTAATGACCTATATGGGAAAAGAATCTAAAAAAAGAGTGATATGTGCATGTGTATAACTGATCCACTTTGCTGTGCACCTGCAACTAACACAACATTGTAAACCAAATACACTCCAATAAAAATTTTTCAAAAAAACAGACAACAAAGATCCTTTTGTTGTTATTGTTCGTTCATTCATTCATGTCTTCAGTCACTGGAGAGCTTAGTGTGTGCCAGGCTCTGTCCCCGGTGTTGGGGATCTAGCCATGACCTAGGCAAACCAGAAGCAAACTGTCTTCATGAAGCCTACATGCTGATAAGGGAGGCAGACAAGCAAACAAAAATCAATCCATCATGTAATAAAACAGACAGCAGTCAGTGCCCTGAAGAAAATAAGAAAGCGATGGAGAATAGACAGTGTCAGGGTTGAGATGGGCTCCTTTAGGTAGAAGAGTCCGAGAATACTTCCCTGAGGAGAGACAGTTCAGTGAGGGGTGCTCCAGGCAAGATCTGGAGAAAGAATGGAAACAGAGTGCACTGTGATTACACTTTGTGAAGCACGAACAAGACTGACCTGTTGGAGGTGTGAAAAGGCTCCTGCCGTGAGCTGGTCTGGAGAGGGAAGGTGTGAAAGAGCTTCTCAAAGAAAGGGAAATGAATGAACTAAGGAAACGAGGTAGCACTGCCAAATCCACTTGAGTCCTGTGTTCATAAAATTAAGACCAGTCAGGGGCTGTGTGTTTTCACTCAGTCACTTTCTGAGATCTGGTGCTTGGATGCAGACATGAACGGGTGAGTAGAGGGTTATCAGATCCTGGGGTCTGCCAGGTGCAGGCAGCAGAAGGGTAGAGAGGCAGCGGAGTTGAGCTGGGCCATGGACTCACACTGGGGAGGTGGAAGGCAAGGCCAGGGGGCATAACAGACAAGTGGAAAGAGGTAGAGATGATGGCCTGCTGGACCTGGCGAGGTCAAAGGATGGTTGGCACTGGGGTTCTGAAGGGAGTGAGCTGGAAGTGAGGAAGTGGCAGTCACAGTGAAATGCCAGAAACCAACATTGTTGAGTGGGGACAGGTACTAGTAATGACAAACACCGGTATTACTGAGTGGCTGTCTGAGAGGGGAAAAGGATTGTTGAAAGTAAGGAAGTTTAAGGATCGAGAAGCCAGAATAATACTTGGATCACCTCTACTGATGGTCTCAAACCTTCACATACTAGAATGACTGGGAGCTCTTAAAACCTACACAGACCTCCAACCCCCAAAGATTCCAGTTCAATCGACTGGGAAGAGGGGGAGTGGTGCCTGTGCTTTTTTTTTTTAAGCTTCTTGAATAATTTTAGAGTGCAGTCAGCACTGGGGCTGACTGATCTAAGCAGGCCATCCACCAAGAGTGAGGACAGATGAGGGTGGAAGTGAGCCGGCAGGGGTTGAAGCATCCCTGGATCAGGGGGTGATGGCAGGTTGGTGGAGGACTACAGTGCAGAGGTTTCTAGAGATTCAAGGGCCTGTCTTTCAAATAGGTCTGGGAGTGGCCATGAGGAGCAAAGCAGACACCAATCCCATAATCAGGCCCTGGGACACCTGAGGGGTGTCCCCTCATCCCCAAGAGTGAGTCAGGTATCCAAGCAAAGAGGTGATAGGACATTCAGAGAAGAGGCTGAGGACATAGGAGATGGTCTTGGAGTCAGGAGGATGGGAGTCAAATAAGGAGATGTACAAAGATGTGTAAGGAAGGGGGTCTGGGAGTCTTGCACAGAAGTAATGACAAGGGAAGGCATGATGGATTAGTACCAATGCCTTTCAGGGAAGATGGGTAATCGATTCTAATTAGAACCTCTCTTTTGCATTTTCTTTAGACTCTCAGGCAGTGGATTCATTTCCTAGGGCTGCCATAACAAATTACCACAAACAACAGAACCTTATTCTCTCATAGGGAGCTGGAAGTCGAAAATCAGCAGAACCATGCTCCCTCTGAAGGCCCCACGGGGGAAATCCTTTCTGCCTTGTCCTTGCTTCTGATGACTCTAAGCAATCCTTGGCATCCCTTGGCTTACTGCTGCATCACTGAGAGAGTCAGTTCCTAGGCAGGTTGATAGGGAGTCTAGGGGTCCCCAAGGAGAGAGGGGTCTAGAATTATCAAGGAGGAAGAAAGGACAAACTTTTTTCTTTCTCCACATTCCTTAGGATTATATAACAATAATGTATTCTGCCTAAGGACAGTCTTCGGATTCAACCTTCTGTTATCTTAAAATGTAAATTATGGGAGTAGACCTGGTCTTTACAAGGATGTATCTTGCCTGAGGACAGTGTTATCTTAAAATGTAAATTATGGGAGTAGGTCTGATGAGGTCTTTACAACCTCCAGACATTCTTTGGATTATATAACCTCATTGTTAACACTAGCAAGCGGGTACTCTTTCTGCCCCCTTCTGATGCCTATGTCAGAAGCTTTCTCTATCTCCTTTATACTTTAATAAAACTTTATTACACAAAAGCTCTGAGCAATCAAGCCTCATCTCTGGCCCCAGACTGAACTCTTCTCCTCCGGGGGCCAAGAATCCCGGTGTATTCGCGTGATTCAACAACCTTTCATCACCCCAATGTTTGACTCCATCTTTACATGACTGTCTTCCCTCTGTGTGTGTCCAAGTCCCTCCTACTTATAAAGACATCAGTCACTGGGGAATTTGTCAGTGGTTCTGTGCTTAGGTTAGGTGCTTTCACTGCCAAGAGCCTGGGTTCAATCCCCAGTCGGAAAACAAGCCACACAGCAGGGCCAAAAAAAAAAAAAAAAGGAAAATTATTTCTAAATAAATAAATAAAAAGATATCAGTCACTGGATTAGAGTCCACTGTAATCAGTACAGGCTTCCCAGGTGGCGCTAGTGGCAAAGAACCCGCCTGCCAGTGCAGGATACATAAGAGATGAGGGTTCAATCCCTGGGTCAGGAAGATCTCCTGGAGGAGGGCACAGCAACCCACTCCAATATTCTTGCCTGGAGAATCCCATGGACATAGGAGCCTGGCAGGCTACAGTACATGGAGTCACAAAGAGTCAGACAGGACTGAAGCGACTTAGCACACATGCACTAATCCAGCATGATCTCATCTTGATTATATCTATATCTAGAAGATTATATCTATGACAGACTTTATTTTCTTGGGCTCCAAATCACTGCAGATGGTGACTGCAGCCATGAAATAAAAAGATGCTTGCTCCTTGGAAGAAAACCTTTGACAAATCTAGACAGCATATTAAAAAACAGAAATATTACTTTGCCAGCAAAGGTCCATCTAGTCAAAGCTATGGTTTTTCCAGTAGTCATGTATGGATGTGAGAGTTGGACTATGAAGAAAGCTGAGCACCAAAGAATTGATGCTTTTGAACTGTGGTGCTAGAGAAGATTCTTGAGAATCCTTTGGACTGAAAGAGGATCAAACCAGTCAATCCTAAAGGAAGTCAGTCCTGAATGTTCATTGAAAGGATTGATGCTGAAGCTGAAGCTCCAATACTTTGGCAACCTTATGCAAAAAAACTAACTCATTGGAAAAGACCCTGATGCTGGGAAAGATTGAAGGTGGGAGGAGAAGGGGAAGACAGAGGATGAGATGATTGGATGGTATCACCGACTCAATGGACATGAGTTTGAGAAGGCTCTGGGAGTTGGCGATGGACAGGGAAGCCTGGCGTGCTGCAGTCCATGGGGTCACAAAGAGTCAGGCACAACTGAGCGACTGAACTGAACTGATGAAGACTCTATTTCCAATTAAGGTCTAGGGTTTCAACATGCCTTTTGCGAGGAGGAGAAGGACACAGTTCAACCCATAAGAGGCAATCCATGGAGGTGATGTTACAGCTGGAATAGTGTTCTTATCCAAAGGGCAGACTCTTGGGGCTTCTATTAAATTCACTGCTCGCCTATCATCGCCTAAGAGGGTTATCTTCAGCTCTTCTTTATAAACCTCAGGGTCAGAACAGGGGAATGGGCAGCCTCACCAGGCACACATCCAGCTCGATGGACCCTCCTTAACCCTGCCTAAGTGTGAAAACAAAGCTGATTTGGGGAAAACCCATCCTCCTAGTGGATAAACAATTCAATTTTGTGTTCATGGCAGGTCAGCAGTATCTTTGAATATACATAGAGCATGTATTTGATGAGAAGCTACAAAGTGACAAGATAATGAAAGCCTCAAAGACTTCCTGCTACCTCACTATTAGCAGCAAGCAGTGAAGGAGGGATAAAGATGAGGAAAATAACCTGCATTGTGCTAAGAACCCAAATTTAGTTGAAAAAGTAATGTACTCCATCAGTCAATGATCAAGTGCCTATTATTGTAACAACGACACAAGGGGGAAAAAAATGCACAGCGCAGTTCTGCAAAGAACCTATCCATCCACCAACTGGGAATGTGAAGAAACTAGAGCCACGTTTTAAAGTCAATGTTAGTTAACTGTTAACTTGTATGGTGCAGATAGACTCAATAACACAGAAACCCAAAAATAGGAGGGATTCATGATTCCAGGATTACTCAAATGGGGCTTTCTGGAGTTTGGTAAGTATTTCTTTGGAGGCTGTTCTGTGTACCCCAGTCACCAGGCCGGACCCTAAGCCCCCGATTCTCACTCCATGAGATGATCAATGTTCCTCTTTCACAGGCAAAAAAACAAAGGTTCCCAGACACAATGTCATGACTCGCCCAAGGTCAGACAGTTTGTAACTTTAAGTCAGGAGTTGATCCAAATCTTTTATCCTCAAGTCCATGGCTTTTTCTACAACACACTGAAGAATGAATAGGGTTGGATAGGCTCAGGGAATGGCACCCTACTCCAATACTCTTGCCTGGAAAATCCCATGGATGGAGGAGCCTAGTAGGCTGCAGTCCATGGGGTCGCTAAGAGTCGGACACGACTGAGTGACTTCACTTTCACTTTTCACTTTCATGCATTGGAGAAGGAAATGGCAACCCACTCCAGTGTTCTTGCCTGGAGAATCCCAGGGAAGGGGGAGCCTGGTGGGCTGCCGTCTATGGGGTCGCACAGAGTCGCACATGACTGAAGTGACTTAGCAGCAGCAGGTACAGGGAAAACAGGAGAGGGTCGTATGTGTCGGAAATAGGATTAATATTTTATTATTACCTTTAGCTAATTGGCTCCTGAGAGCCAGCCCATATCCCCAGATGAGATGCTGCAGTCAGTCCTCCAGCACTTAAAATATCTGGGTCAGTGAGAAGAGGATCACAAGGTCTCCTTGTGCTTATTTTTAACTTAAAAATATAACCTTTAAAGAAAAGGACAGGATAAAAAAATGAAAAAAAAAAATAATAAGAAATGTTACAAGCTCAAGTCAAAAGGGAACTATTCAACAGGTTATTGATGCTGACTTGCAGGGAGGGGTCCCTGGTGGGTCACAGTGGTCCCTGGCTCCATGAGAACTGAGAAGGGTGCCCTGGAATCTACATCAGAAAGTGGACTTGAGACTGGAGCAGACTAACAGCAGGAGACATCCAGGTGTGGGTGCCACTTCCCCATGCCTGCTCTCCCTTCAAAAAGACACTACCCTTGATACTTTATTCCAAGAAGAAAGGGAGAGAGAAACTCAGCAGACCTGGTTCCCAGCTTCTAGCACTGGCTTTTGCAGCTTCAGAACAAAAGGAAAAGAAGGGGAATGTTTTAAGCTATTACTTTATGTTACAAAAGTGGCTCCAATTGATATGTGAATGTTGGTCTTATGAAAGATATTCTGAATGCTGCTTTGTGTTTTTTGAGACAAATCAGCAAAAATATAACATCCTTTGCACAGCTGTCCCTTCAACTCAAAGAGACCAGGAATGAGGAAGCTCTAAGTGCCACAGACTGTTTCCCAGGACCTCAGAGTGAGAGGTTTCTGCAAAGCATCCCACTGTGTCATGTGTCGAAAGGAGCACCTAAGAACAGTTTCTCTCAGGTCTGCGATACGATGGTCACTTTCCACCCATGGGTTCCATGCAGGGGAAAGAGTATCAGAGGCAGGTTCTGAGTCTAACAAATTTACTCTCAGGCTGGGTCTCTAACCCCCTAAATGTTGAATATCACTGAAAGATAACACTACCACATACAATACAAGGGCATGCATGCTCAGTCATGTCCAACTCTTTGCAATCCCTTGGACTGTAGCCCATCAGGCTTCTCTGTCCATGGGATTTTCCAGGCAAGAATACCAGAGTGGGTTGCCATGCCCTCCTCTAGAGGATCTTCCCATCGTAGGGATTGAATCCACAACTCTGGTGCCTCTGGCATTGGCAGGTGGATTCTTTACCCTTGAGCCACCTGGCAACAAGGCAACTATGCAAATCCTTGGCTACCTGAGAGCTGAATTGTGTGCCATTGGGAGGTACCAGGAGGCAAGGTCAATATAAGCTGGTTTCACTGAGAAAACAAGACTTCAGCTGAGCTCAGAATGGGCACAACTTGCACTGAAGGCAATGACAGTTTCTTGGAGTGAAAAGATGTGTTTCTTCGGGCACTGTGTGTGCACCACAGATGCAACAGTGAGCACAGTGCATCCTGGCCCCTGCTTTCACACGGCTGCAGTCTCCAGTGATCGGTTTCCTTAGAGTCCAGGGTACTGGATAGTGACAAAAGCTGACATTGATTTAGGGACTATGATGTGCCAGGCACTATGCTAAGTGCTCCACAAATATAATCTCACTTGCTCCTCACTGCAACTCAGAGATAAGTGGAGTTTCTATTATCACCGTTTTGTGAATTGGAGACTAAGGCACACTCAGATAATTCGTGGTGAAGCCAAAATTCAAATCTAGGGCTGCCTGACTCATGGGCCATTCCCTTCCCACTATACCTCATGGGAAATGAGGTCAGGGCAGGGTGGATGGTGGAATGCTTGGAAGCCTGGTGAAGCAGTCCATATTTGCTATGAAGGAGATAAGTTATTTGTTATCAGTGTATCTTCCTGCTGTTGCCTTACCTGCTCTAAGTCAGATTCCCAAGGGACATATCCAAAATTCAGATGACCTTCCAGACAAGACGTGCTCTCTCCCTCCGGATGTCCATCAGCTTTCCGGCCATAGTGAACTGCAATGACCATCTTTAAAGGAAATTTGAGTCCCAATTTTTCTCTATCCGTTAAATCCTAAACCTACAGGAAACCATGAGAAACCAGTCCCCGTGGTTTTTCTCATCTGCCCCCTATATTGGCCTTTTGTAGTTTTCCCAAGATTCAAAAGAACCCTCAAAGCTATCCAGAGACTGGCTTTTTAGGTGACATTTTATCACTCAAAACATATAAAGGAGAAGAGATGCTTGCAAATTTCTCCTTAGCTTTTACTTCCTCATCTTCCCAGGGAGGAAAGGGGGATGAGAGAAGATATATCTGCATTCTCTCCACCTCCCGAGAAGATGCGGGATTGTTCCCAGCCCTCAGTCCTTTCCTTTGCTCTGAACTGGGAAATATTGCTCCCCAAGGAAGCCAAGCAAGATCAGGCAAGGCAAGATGAAGGTCAACCCACCCAGTGGACAGAAAACTAGAAATGCTACCATAAAAGCAGAACTTTGTAAGTTCATATAGATAACATCTTCTTATCAACTATAAACCACTTCCAGGGACCTCCCTAGTGGTCCAGTGGCTAAGAATCCACCTTGCAATGCAGGAGATGCAGGTGTGATCCCGGGTCAAGGAACTAAGATCCCACATGCTGCAGAGCAACTGAGCCCACGCACCACAACTATTGAGCCCACACACACTAGAACCAAGTTGCCCCAGAACCATCATGCCACAGCTAGAGAACCCACATGTCAAAACTAGAGAGTCCATGGACCACAATGAAGATTCTGCATACTGTGGCTAAGACCTGAAACAGTCAAATAGATAAATATTTTAAAATAAATAAATAAGCACTTCCAGAAACAGGCTTTCATTTGAATCTCTCACAATAGTCAGGCAGATTTTAATGCTGACATTACCTTTTTTTCCCCCACTTGAGGAAACCAGGGTACATTATAAAGAAGTAAGTCCCTAAGGTCAAGGAGGTAAAACTTGCAGCCATGCCCTCTGAACTCAGTCTGTGCTCTGTCCTTTCTGGCATATTCACTCAGGAACCCTGATTTGGACAAAATGCCAGATAGGGACAGGAAAGCTTAATGGCCAGTCTCCATGTTGTCATCCTCCAAAATTAGAAAGATTTACCCAATGGTTTTAATTTCATTTTATAATCTCCTATGACTCTACCGTCCAACAATATGTGTTTCTCTTATACTTGTTGGTTTGGTCCTGGCCAACCTTTAAGTATGAAGTTCCATATACTCACTATTTCTGTGGAAGGAAGTGCTATTTTTACTTCGCCCTAAAACTATTTCTTTAAAATGATAAAGTTGTCCCTAGTTCTTGTGCTCTGGGATTTTGTAAGTTCATATTTTTATCCTATGATTTTCATTATTTTATAAATTTCAATTATATTCCCCTCTCAGCCTGGGTCTTCCCAGAATGAAAAGCCCTAATTCTTTTATCATCCCTCACAAAGGACTCTTTTGACCCTCTGGATCAATTTAGGTGTCCTCTGGATCCTGTCTGGCTTTGTATGTCTTTGAGGTATATCAGATCATCGGGCCCTCATCACTTTGTCCATTGTTCTGTATAAAAGAGCACAATGGCTTCAGATAAAATCAAATGTTGAAATATTTGAGAGATACTCTTTAAAAATCAAGCAATTCTTCCAACTGTATAGCATGGGGAACTATATTCAATCAGATCAGATTAGATCAGATCAGTTGCTCAGTCATGTCTGACTCTTTGCAATCCCATGAATCGCAGCACGCCAGGCCTCCCTGTCCATCACCAACTCCCGGAGTTCACTCAGACTCACATCCATCGAGTCAGTGATGCCATCCAGCCATCTCATCCTCTGTCGTCCCCTTCTCCTCTCGCCCCCAATCCCTCCCAGCATCAGAGTCTTTTCCAATGAGTCAACTCATCCCATGAGGTGGCCAAAGTACTGGAGTTTCAGCTTGAGCATCATTCCTTCCAAAGAAATCCCAGGGCTGATCTTCAGAATGGACTGGTTGCATCTCCTTGCAGTCCAAGGGACTCTCAAGAGTCTTCTCCAACACCACAGTTCAAAAGCATCAATTGTTCAGCGCTCAGCCTTCTTCACAGTCCAACTCTCACATCCATACATGACCACAGGAAAAACCATAGCTTTGACTAGATGAACCTTTGTTGGCAAAGTAATGCCTCTGCTTTTGAATATGCTATCTAGGTTGGTCATAACTTTCCTTCCAAGGAGTAAGCGCCTTTTAATTTCATGGCTGCAGTCACCATCTGCAGTGATTTTGGAGCCCAGAAAAATAAAGTCTGACACTGTTTCCACTGTTTCCCCATCTATTTCCCATGAAGTGATGGGACCAGAAGCCATGATCTTCGTTTTCTGAATGTTGAGTTTTAAGCCAACTTTTTCACTCTCCACTTTCACTTTCATCAAGAGGCTTTTGAGTTCCTCTTCACTTTCTGCCATAAGGGTGGTGTCATCTGCATATCTGAGGTTATTGATATTTCTCCCTGCAATCTTGATTCCAGCTTGTGCTTCTTCCAGACCAGCGTTTCTCATGATGTACTCTGCATATAAGTTAAATAAACAGGGTGACAATATATAGCCTTGACGTACTCCTTTTCCTATTTGGAACCAGTCTGTTGTTCCATGTCCAGTTCTAACTGTTGCTTCCTGACCTGCATATAGGTTTCTCAAGAGGCAGGTCAGGTGGTCTGGGATTCCCATCTCTTTCAGAATTTTCCACAGTTTATTGTGATCCACACAGTCAAAGGCATTTGCATAGTCAATAAAGCAGAAATAGATATTTTTCTGGAACTCTCTTGCTTTTTCAATGATCCAGCAGATGGCAATTTGATCTCTGGTTCCTCTGCCTTTTCTAAAACCAGCTTGAACATCTGGAAGTTCACAGTTCACGTATTGCTGAAGCCTGGCTTGGAGAATTTTGAGCATTACTTTACTAGCGTGTGAGATGACTGCAATTGTGTGGTAGTTTGAGCATTCTTTGGCATTGCCTTTCTTTGAGATTGGAATGAAAACTGACCTTTTCCAGTCCTCTGGCCACTGCTGAGTTTTCCAAATTTGCTGGCATATTGAGTGCAGCACTTTCACAGCATCATCTTTCAGGATTTGAAATAGCTCAACTGGAATTCCATCACCTCCACTAGCTTTGTTCGTGGTGAAGCTTTCTAAGGCCCACTTGACTTCACATTCCAGGATGTCTGGCTCTAGGTGAGTGATCATACCATCGTGATTATCTTGGTCATGATGATATTTTTGTACAGTTCTTCTGTGGATTCTTGCCACCTCTTCTTAAAATCTTCTGCTTCTGTTAGGTCCATACCATTTCTGTCATTTATCGAGCCCATCTTTGCATGAAATGTCCCCTTGGTATCTCTAAATTTCTTGAAGAGATCTCTAGTCTTTCCCATTCTGTTGTTTTTCTCTATTTCTTTGCATTGATCACTGAGGAAGGCTTTCTTATCTCTTCTTGCTATTCTTTGGAACTCTGCATTCAGATGTTTTTATCTTTCCTTTTCTCCTTTACTTTTCGCTTCTCTTCTTTTCACAGCTATTTGTAAGGCCTCCCCAGACAGCCATTTTGCTTTTTTGCATTTCTTTTCCATGGGGATGGTCTTGATCCCTGTCTCCTGTACAATGTCATGAACCTCCGTCCATAGTTCATCAGGCACTCTATCAGATCTAGTCCCTTAAATCTATTTCTCACTTCCACTGTATAATCATAAGGGATTTGATTTAGGTCATACCTGAATGGTCTAGTGGTTTTCCTTACTTTCTTCAATTTCAGTCTGAATTTGGCAATAAGGAGTTCATGATCTGAGCCACAGTCAGCTCCTGGTCTTGTTTTTGTTGACTGTATAGAGCTTCTCCATATTTGGCTGCAAAGAATATAATCAATCTGATTTCATTGTTGACTATCTGGTGATGTCCATGTGTAGAGTCTTCTCTTGTGTTGTTAGAAGAGGCTGTTTGCTATGACCAGTGCATTCTCTTGGCAAAACTCTATTAGCCTTTGCCCTGCTTCATTCCATATTCCAAGGCCAAATGTGCCTGTTACTCCAGATGTTTCTTGACTTCTTACTTTTGCATTCCAGTCCCCTATAATGAAAAGGACATCTTTTTTGAGTGTTAGTTCTAAAAGGTCTTGTAGGTCTTCATAGAACCATTCAATTTCAGCTTCTTCAGCGTTACTGGTTGGGGCATAGACTTGGATTACTGTGATATTGAATGCTTTGCCTTGGAAACGAACCGAGATCATTCTGTCGTTTTTGAGATTGCATCCAAGTATTGCATTTCGGTCTCTTTTGTTAACCATGATGGCTACTCCATTTCTTCTGAGGGATTCCTGCCCACAGTAGTAGATATAATGGTTATCTGAGTTAAATTCACCCATTCCAGTCCATTTTAGTTCGCTGATTCCTAGAATGTCGACATTCACTCTTGCCATCTCTTGTTTGACTACTTCCAATTTGCCTTGATTCATGGACCTGACATTCCAGGTTCCTATGCAATATTGCTCTTTACAGCATCGGACCTTGCTTCTATCACCAGTCACATCCATAACTGGGTATTGTTTTTGCTTTGGCTCCATCCCTTCATTCTTTCTGGAGTTATTTCTCCACTGATCTCCAGTAGCATATTGGGCACCTACTGACCTGGGGAGTTCCTCTTTCAGTATCCTATCATTTTGCCTTTTCATACTGTTCATGGGGTTCTCAAGGCAAGAATACTGAAGTGGTTTGCCATTCCCTTCTCCAGTGGGCCACATTCTGCCAGACCTCTCCACCATGACCCGCCTGTCTTGGGTGGCCCCACAGGGCATGGCTTAGTTTCACTGAGTTAGACGAGAGTCTGTGGTCCATTTTTCTGTGATTATGGTTTCAGTGTGTCTGCCCTCTGATGCCCGCTTGCAACACCTACCGTCTTACTTGGGTTTTTCTTACCTTGGACGTGGGGTATCTCTTCATGGCTGCTCAAGCAAAGTGCAGCCACTGCTCCTTACCTTGGACGAGGGGTATCTCCTCACCACTGCCCCTCCTGACCTTGAACGTGGAATAGCTTCTCTAGGCCCTCCTGCACCCGCGCAGCCACCACTCCTTGGATGTCGGGTAGCTCCTCGCGGCCGCCGCCCCTGACCTCAGACGTGGGGTAGCTCCTTTAGGCTGTGCTTGTCTATAGGGTCGCAAAAAGTCCGGACATGACAGAAGCGACCTGGCGCGCATAGACACCACTATTTTTGCCTGTGGCAGCTCTGCCCCAGTGAGAGTTGAGCATGAAGGTGACGCAGCTGCTTGGCTTGCGGGGACCCTGGCAGTTCCAAGTGTGAAGGGACACGGACTCCCTCCACCGCAGGAGTTATGGCCCTGTCAGAGTCTCTTTTTGAGCCTCTTGCAGCTGGCAATCAGAAGACCTCTTTGGTCAGTCTTTCTCTGTAGCTCCACCCATTCAGGCACTTAGAGGGCTCCCTTGCCTGGAGTCCTTCTCTCTTGTTCAGCACATCAGGCACCTAGAGGGCATCCCCTGGCTGGCACCCTACTCTGTAGTTCAGTGCGTCAGGCCTTTGATGGGCCAGCCTCTCTGTTGTTCAGCTGCCTGAAGCTAGCGTGTGGGGAGAGAGAGGCTATGGTGATAGCTCCACCCCCTACATGTGACACAGTAGTATCGCCTTGCTTCCATGGCTGCCTGGCTTTCCTCCACAGGCATTTCCCACCACAGTCTCCTCCCTCTCATCCTCTCGATCCATCTCTCTGCAGTCAACAGCAGCCCTCGACCTGGGATTGCTCCACAATCCCTAAACTCCAGCTCCCAGCCGCTGCGCCTTCCAAGGAACCTGCATACCTGTCCAGGGTATGCATGGCTGCAGCAGTGACTGTCTGATTCTCATTCTGTTTAGGCTGCCACAGATCAGTTGTTTCACTCTCAGCCTTAAATATTTCTCCTCTGACTCAGACAATTGCCCTGATGTGGGGATCGGACGCCTGCTTCAGCTCCCCTACCCACTAAGGGCAGGTCCGGTCCTACGAACACTCCTGTTTTTCCCCCTAGTTCTTTAGTCCTACCGAGTTTTGCGTGGTTCTATATATTCTCTTCTGCTGGTCAGGTACTGCTGTCTGTTTTCAGCTGGTGTTCTGCATGTACTTCTGTGTCTGAAGGTATATTCCTGATGTATCCATGGAGAGAGATGTACTCCACGTCCACCTACTCCTCCACCATCTTGCTCTCCCCAATTCTCATTTGATGTCCCTCCTCTCAAAAAACCTCTCAGGAAACTAGGAGTCATCTCAACATTTCTCTCTTCCTCCTGCACAGCTCTCATCCTTTCCTTTCTCTCCTTCCCCATCATCACCAACGTAGTCCAAGGTTACCATCCCATCTCATTGGGACTTTCACAGACTCCTAATTGATCTCCTCCTCTCCAATCCTTTCTGCCCATTATAGACTATGCCATTCTGGGCATTCCATCCCTTCCCAACCCTTGCTTAGAACCCTTCAATGGAATCCCACTGGCTGTAGTGTGAAGGCAAAACACCCAGAACTGACCCACCAGCACTGCCTAACCTGGTCCCCCCTGAAGCCTCATCCCACAACACTCGCCTTCATTTCTTAGGCTCCAGTACCACTAGCTTTTGTTCAACCCCTTTCACTCACCATGCTTTCTTTCACCACAGGGTCCTAACATATTCTTGTCTTCCCTGATTTTTCTCATTATTGATTTATTTGGCTGCACCAGGTCTTAGTTGCAGCACTCACCAACTTCAACTTGCCGAGTTGACCTTCAGCTTGGCACATGGAATCTTTAGTTGCAGCATGTGGGATCTAGTTCCCTGACCAGAGATTGAACCCAAGCCCCCTGCACTTGGAGCATCTTAGCCACAAGATCATCAGGGAAGTCCCTGTCTCATTCTTTTCAATAACAGCTACCAGTCAATCCTAAAGGAAATCATCCCTGAACATCCATTAGAAGGACTGTTGCTGAAGCTCCAATAGTTTGGCCACATCATTCAAAGAGCCAACTCACTGGAAAAGACCTTGATAGTGGGAAAGATTGAAGGGGAAAGGAGAATGGGGCAGCAGAGGATGAAATGGTTAAATAGCATCACTGACTCAGTGGACATGAATGTGAGTAAATTCCAGGAGATAGTGAAGGGCAGAGGAGCCTAGCATGCTACAGTCCATGAGGTCCCAAAGAGTTGACCATGACATAGCAACTGAACAAGTGCATAATGAGGATGTACATCATATACAACCATTTCCTTCCCTTGCATGACCTGTATAAACAGTAAACATTTTGAAAAATCACTGCTCTTGATCCAGTTATACAATCTTGGAAGGCAAATAAGAGAAAGAAATAATAATGTGAATTTTTCTTAGTTTACTTAGTTTGGGTTTTAAATAAAAGTGATTTTGTCTAAATACTATTATTTTCCTTTACTTGCCAAAGAGCAAATCTTTTGTTGTCTTTACCATAGTTCCAGCATCAGTTCTTCAGTGCTCAGCCATCTTTACAGTCCAAAGAATTCCTAAAGGACTTCTGAATATTCATTGGAAGGACTGATGCTGAAGCTGAAGCTCTAATACTTTGGCCACCTGATGCTAAGAGCCAACTCATAGGAAAAGATCCTGATGCTGTGAAGGATTGAGGGCAGGAGAAGGGGGTGACAGAGCATGAGATGGTTGGATGGCATCACTGACTCAATAGACATGAATTTGAGCAAACTCCAGGAGAGAGTGAAGGTCAGGGAAACTGGTGTACTGCAGTCCCTGTGGTCGCAAGGAGTCAGACACGACTTAGCGACTGAACAACAACCACCATAGTTCCAACAGAAAAGATAGCTTTCTATAGCCAGGCAGACTGCAGAGGAAGGAGCAGGGACAAATACACGGGTGATATGCAGACAGGATTACCCCACAGCTAACAGCACAAAATCCCACTTCTGTTGTCGAAAGAAGTGTGTGCAGGTGGATAGACCCACAGTTAGAGAAAAAGAAGAGGGAGCTGTGTGGGAGTGATTTCTTCAGCAGCCAGCCTACAATGGGGAACTGGGAAAAGTCTGTGAATATAGAATAAATGCTGTCACTTGGAGCTGCACTGATTCTTTTTTCAGACTAACTAATGGCTCAGATGGTGGAACAACCAAACGATGACTAAAATGTGAGTCAAATGCTTTCAAATCAAATCATTCCAATGAAGCAGGAACACAGGCAAGCAGAGAACAGGTCATTAGAGGTTCTAACCAATACTTGTTAAACCTGAAGAAACTCACTCTCCTTAATGACTGCCTCTTTCAATCTAAGTCATTTTGACATTAGTGAGCTGGGGACAATCGATCTTTATTACTAGTGACATCTGATCAGCTCTGAACAGTGGGAAAGGGAGCTGCCTGGGGGAGGGGGAGAGGTTGTACAGTCTTCTCAATCTTAATTTGTCTTCCTTCTCTCCTGGGGTCTATCCAGCATGTCTTTCAATTATCCCAAAGGGTATCAGAAAATTTTAAAATAGGTGTCTTGATATTTTTGAAAACTAACTTTCATTTAAATACAAAATTAGCTCATGTTAAGAAGTAAGTGTGGGGAGAATGCAGGCGAAGAGAGCCTTGTCATTCAATGGAACCACAGAGCATGCAGCCCCCAGAGACTGAAATGGGCAGCCAGGCATGGAAGAAGTTTGAGCTCTGGCTCTCATGGCAGCTCCACATGGGCCCACAACAGACACATGGTGGGTCCCTGATCTCATCCCCCTCCCCCTTCCTTCTGCTAATTTCTCGGTTTTAAATTCTCTCCCTAAATGTTCACTTTCTATTTCATAATTCAGTTTTTCCAAAAGCTTTTTGGTGAGGAAACCCTGTGAAGATGGGTGTTTTTGAATGGCCTGGATATTTATCAGAAAACAAAGCCTCTTTCCAATTTTCTGTTTCTTGTGTTGAATTTCTTATTTTACATCTTTCAAGCAATTTGTCTGTTTCATCTAGTTGTCAATTCACTGCTTGGTTTAATGATCATATCATACCTGCTTGTAAGCGTACTTCAACAGCATCTTATATGGTTTTCTGTTTTCTTTAACTTCTGACAAATGGTTAGAAAAAGAAAACAAAGCTTCTTACCACGCGTATTGGAACTGGAGCTCATCAAAAACAAGTAGAAGTACTTCCATTCCAGTGGTATCGGGTGTGTGTTTTTGCCCCCATCTTACTTCCCTCCTTTTGAGTGGCAATAAGGAGGACTGGAGAACAATGTTTATAACCAAAAAAGAAAGGACCTCTCCCCACAGACCAGGACTCAGGCAGAGACAGGAGCATCCTTCAACCTAAGCCAGTCACTCTCCTTACTCTCTGCTCTCTTCTCTGAATAAAGTCACTCAGTTGTGAGGGTAATATATTCTTTTATTTTTTATTTTGGTAAAATATATGCAATATGAAATTGGCCCTTTTAGCCATTTTTAAGTGAACAGGTCAGTAGCATTAACTATGTTTACATTGTTTTGCAGCCACTGTTCATCTCCAAAACTTTCTCATCTTCCCAAACTGGAACTTTAGACCCATTAAACAATAACTCCCCATTTCCTCCCCTCCACCCCAGGCCCTGGCAAGCACAATTTTACTTTCTGTTTCTAGGAATCTGACATTTCTAGGTACTTCACATAAGTGGAATTAAACAGTATTTGGCCTCTTGGGACTGGCTTACTTCAATTTGCACAATGTTCTCAGGGTTCATCCATGTTCTGAATGTGTCAGAATTTCCTTCTTTCTCAAGGTTGAATAGTACTCCACTGTATGTATATACATTGGTCTGTTGGTGAACATCTGGGCTGTTCCCAAGGTAACATGTTCTTAATCCCACAACTTAAGACTTTCAGATCATTCAAATTCAATTCAGTTCAAGGGTAACTCACTGTGCTAGGTGTGTGTGGTACAAAGGTGACTCAGACATGGTACCTGCTCTCTAGGAACTTATGCTATCTTGGGAAGGGAAGAAAGAAAGAACTCAAGTAACTAGCAAGTGCTAATCACCTACTGTGTGCCGGTGCTTTGCCCAATCACTGCATGTATTGCTCAGAATAACTTCGTGAGGTGGAGACTGTAACATCCACTTTTCAGGAGAAAATGAAAGCTTGAAGACCTTAACTAACCACCTCCAACGTGTTGAGACTGAGACTCAAACCCACCTCTTGAATTCAGAATCCTGTGTTCATTCCTTTAGACATGCCACTCCTGCTGGTACAAGGCAGAATGTGACACAGCCTGAGGGAGGTGCTATAGGAAAGTAGAGAAGAGATGGCCACGCACCTGAGGGGGCAAGCTCGTGGCAGAGGTAGGTCTCAGAGGCCAGGAAGGCTTATGTTTAACAAAGATAAGGGAGAAGAGGAAATAGCTTGAGAAGAGGAAGGTGGAGGAGACAAGCAATCTCAGTGTACACTGAGAGACCAACGCTGCTGTCCAATATGGGCAGAGAGGGGCAAAATCCTGGTCGTGGTGAAATGCTCGCTCAAGGAGTCCGAACACCACCATGGAGACAATGGTGAGCCATTGTAGGGTTCTGAGACAACACACAATTGTAGCTGCACTTTGGGAAGGTCACCAAGGCAGTAACATATAACAAGAATGGAGAGGGAGGGGGTAGATTAAAGGTAGGAAAGTTAGGAGGTCACTGGAATTAGCAGATATGACATGATTAGTCAGAATGGAAAACAGGATGTGGTGTGTAAGACTTCTTAGAGGTGGAGATGACAGAACTTGGCCATGGATGCGTTATGAATAGGTGATCATACATCTTGGGACACCTGTTCTCCTGGTGTAATTACTAACAGCATCCTTTCACTCTCAACTGTGTCCAAGTCTGGACAATAAAGTACATGATCACACTATCTAGGAATAAGAAAACAGAATAAAAGATGACTCTAAAAGATCTTGAAACTGGATTAATAAGGAAGGTGGTAATATGGGAAAAAAAACATGGATGGGAAATCAGGTTTCTTTGGAAAGATGATGAGTTTGGGTTTAGACATGCTGAGTTTGCTGAAGTGAAAATTTATTTAAGGGAGAGAAGCACCTTGCCTGTGGATTTACGCTGTGTGACATGAAGGAAGGCATCATTGACCTAAAAAGAAAATCCAAAAATATGTGGTCAGACTTGCAACTATGCATATTTCAACAAAGATTTGTTACTGGATCAATTCTTAAAATAGCTCAAGTATTATCATGTCTCCAACAAAATGTAGGTAACTATCTAATGCAATATTAACTAAGTAACTGATCACCACAAACTCAAAGGAAAACAATGAGGATAATCTAACCTCAGAATTTTTCTGTCTAAACTATAATTTTTAATATTATCAGATAAATAACATCAGGTTAAAACTCTTCAGGCCTGCCCATACTCTACTGTAATATTTCTGAATATTCTAGCTTTTGAAAAGAATGGAGCCACTGCCAGAAGGATCAATAATGTAATTTTTTACAATTTTTTTTCTTTTTCTTTTTCTTTTTAATTACCTTGTTTCCAGTGCAACTGAAATTACAATCTCTCTGAAATCCTTTTTTAGAAATACAAAGATATAAAACATAAATTAAAAATTAGCCACAGTAATCAAGATTGTGACAGTGGTGTAAGAATAAACAAACAGGTCAATGGAACTATTACAGAACCAAAAAATAGACCCACACAAATACAGTCAGCTGATCTTTGACAAAGGAGCAAAAGCGATTCAATGGAGAAAGAATATTCTTAAAAAAAAAAAAAGGTGCTAGAACAAATGAACATCCAATGCAAAAAAAATTAATCAAGACACTGTCCTTATGTCTTTCACCAAATTAACTCACAGTGAATCTTACACATAAATGTAAAAAGCAAACCTATAAAACTTCCAGAAGAAAACAAGAAAAAAAATCTAAGGCACCTTATGCTTGGCAATGAGTTTTTTAATATAACATCAAAGCATAATCTAGGAAAATAAAAATTGGTAGGACTGCCCTGATGGTACAGTGGATTAGAATCTGCCTGCCCATGCAGGAGATTACAGGTTCAATCCCTGGTCTGGGAAGATTCCACACGCCGTGCAGCAACTAAGCCTGTGTGCCACAACTACTGAGCCCAAGCTCTAGAGCCCGTCAGCTCCAACTAGAGCTACTACAGCCCATACTCCAAAACAAGAGGAGCCACCACATGAGAAGTCCCTGCACTGCGACGAGAGAGTAGCTCCCCAGCCCTCTACAACCAGAGAAAGTCCTCAAACAGCAAAAAAGACCCAATAAATAAATAAAATGAATTAAGTTTTTAAAAATTGGTAAGTTGGACATCATTAAAACTAAAAACTGCTGTCTGCAAAAGACACTTCAAAGAATAAAAATATAAAACACAGCCTGGGATAAAAGTATTTGCAAAATGTGTATCTGATAAAGAACTTTTATCTAAAATCCACAAAGAATTCTTAAACCTCAACAATAAGAAAACAAACAACCCCATTTAAGAATGTGCAAAAGGTCTAGGCAGACATTTTACTAAAGAAGACATACAGACAGTAAGTAAGCCTACGAAAGACATTCATCATATGTCATTAGAGAATTAAAACAACAGTGAGATCCTACTACACACCTGTTGGAACGTCTAAAATTCAAAACTAAGCATCAAATGCTGATAACAATGTGGAGCAATGGCAACTTTCATTCATCATTGGTGGGAATCGTAGTTGCAAAATGATATAGCTACTTTGGAAGATAGTTCAGCAGTTTCTTATAAAACTAAACATATTCTTACCATATGATCCAGTAATTGTGTTCCTAAGTATTTACCCAAATGAGTTGAAAACTTATATCTACACAAAAACCTACACAAGAGTGTTTATAGCAGCTTTGTTTATATTTGCCAAAACTTGAGAGCAACCAAGATGTCCCTCTGAAGGGGAATGGGCAAACAAGCTGTAGTATATCCATACCACGTAATATTATTCAGTGATAAGAAGAAATGAGCTATCAAGTCATGAAAAGTCATGGAGGAAACTTAACAAGATATAAGATGAACTTACAAAAATTATTAATATTTCTCTATATCAAAAATAATCAACTAGAAAACACAACAGAAAATATTGTTCTCAAGAGCAACAAAAACAAAAAGTACTTGTAATTAACATAACTCAGGCAATCCAGAAGACTTTAAGGAGAAAAACTTTAAATTCTATTTAAAAACAGGAATGATCTGAATAACTAGCAAAATGTCCCTGTTTACAAATTACAGAACTTAAAACTGTAAAACTATCACTTCTCCCCCAAATTAATCTGTAAAGTCAACACAGTTCCATTCAAAAGTTCAGCTAGAATTTTGAGGAACTTAAGAAATTTATTTCAAAATTTTTCTAAAAGGATAAAGATTCACAAATATCTAAGTCATATTTGAAAAAGAAGAACAGGTGGAAGAGTTACTCTTCCAGATACTGAAACATACTTCAAAGCTATAAATATAAAACAGTGAAATACTATTACAGGAATAAACATGTGAACCAGGAAACAGAATGGAAAGCAGAGTGCAGACACACACATGTGTACCTGGGAACTTAAAATAAGACAAAGGCAGTATCACAAATCAATAGAGAAACAATGAACTACTGAGTCTGATAAAGCAAGCTCATTATAAGGAGAAAAATTAAAATTGATTACCTAATTTATATCTAAATCAAAGGTAATTTCAGATGGATTTAAATCCTTAAATGTGAAATGAAAGTACAAAGTTAAAAAAGAAAAATAGAGAAGAAAATCACTGTGAACCAGGGATGACAAAGGACTTATGAAATAGCTCCAAATAGCACTAATCACAAGGCAAAACATTGATGTGTTTGCTTATATTAAATGCAAACAAAGGTGACACACACTTGACAACTCTGGAAGGACAGACTTTCTCAAAGCCTCAACATTGTCGTTTTAGTCAATTCTTTTGCAACTCTAGGGACTGTAGCCCGCCAGGCTCCTCTGTCCATGGGAATTCCCAGGCAAGAAAACTGGAGCGGGTTGCTACTTCCTTCTCCAGGGGATCTTCCTGACCCAAGAATTGAACCCACATCTCCTACTTGGTAGGTGGATTCTTAACCACTGAGCCACCTGGGAAGCCCCCAAACTAACACGTAGAACCTTGTTAATCACATTGTGGTTCAGGACCACAGGCTTCTGCATCATCTGGGAGCTTATTAGAAACGCACAGCCTTAAGCCCCACCCCACTCTTATTGAATTATAATGTGTATCTTAACATGATTCCTGTGCACATTAAAGTTTGAGAACCATAGGTTATACAGGAACTTTTGCAAATTAGTAAGAAAGAGCAATCTCCCATAGAAAACTTCCAAAGGGCTAAATTACAGTTCAAAGAATTGAAGACCTGAAAGGCTTGCAAATATACAAAGAGATGCTAAAAATAATTAGAAACCAGGGAAATGCAAATTAAAATGGTAAAATACCACTTTATGCTTATAAATTTGAATAAGCCATCAGAAAGCTGGAAAGAAAGTGAAAGTCAAAGTTGCTCAGTCATGTTCGACTCTTCGCAACCCCGTGGACTATACAGTCCATGGAATTCTCCAGGCCATAATACTGGAGTGGGTAGCCATTCCCTTCTCCAGCGGATCTTCCCAACCCAGGGATCGAAATCAAGGTCTCCCGCATTGCGGGTGGATTCTTTACCAGCTGAGCCACCATGCTATATACCGACGGGTGGTAAATAAATAAAAACATTCTCATGCATTGCTGGTAGAGGCATAGACAGGGCAAGTCATTCTGGAGAACAGTTGGCAGTCAGATAAAATAGGCATACACCCTATGACCCAACTACTTTATTCCTGGGAGAATACTCCCCTAGCAACACTTGCACAAGTCCTAACAGTCACCCATGAGACTGTTCATTATAGCACCAATCACAGGGGCAGGCAATCACATCAATTTTATCTTTAGGAAAGGGATCTGTAAACCATGGTAGATGCAGAGACTACTATGCAGCAATGAAGGGTAATGAACTGGACATAGGAACAGCAATGTGAGGCGATCTTTAAAAGACAGCACTGGGACTTCCCTGGTGGTCCAGTGGCTAAGACTACACTTCCCCATGCAGGGGGCCCAGATTTGATTTCTGGTCAGGAAACTAGAGATCAAAGATCCCAAGGGCCACAACTCAGACCTGGAGCAGCCAAATAAATCAATATTTTTTTTAAAAGATGGCACTGCATGAAAAAATAAAAAACAGAATAAGATCTACCGCACATTTACATCACTTGAAAATAGATTAGCACACAAAATGATTCTGTGTGCTTTACAGAGAAATTTAAATCCAAAGATAAGCATCAAATACATTATAAAGACTGACTCTGAGGGGAGGAAAAGAAGATAAGGGAGTAAGTAAATAGAGACAGCCATAAATATACAGACATAAAAGCCAAAGAGGGGCCTTGTGTGGTCCAACAATGAAAATGTGCTTTGAAAGAGGATTTTGATTAACCAAGCCTTTCCCCTTGAAATCCTCCCCCAAAAGCATAAGAAAAATAACTAAATAAAAATAAGCACAGAAGCAAATCAATCGTGGCAATCTCCCCGCAGCATGAAATGCCTGGTTTCTCAGGAACATGTGTCTTTCAGGGCTTTGTGCCTTACAGAGACCTTCCCAATCTGTGCAGATTTAGATGTACTCAGAGGAGGTGGGAGATGTCTAAGACAGATGTCTGAAACACTCATCTTCACCCTGTCAATAACTCAAAGATACGTCTCCAGGTGACTCACAGCTGCATCACTCTCCCTGTCAGTTAGAAGTCGCTTGTTCCCGGAGATCTGTCACAGGCCAACAACAGAAAATACTTGGGGAAAAAAACATAACTGAAGAGAGTGGTATTTCTCTTCAGCTGGCATCCTAGACACATGAGGAATCCTCTGCAAATGAATGTTAACATAAAAAGAGAGCTGTCCCTTCAAATGTTAAAACTTACTTTCAATCTGTCTGCATATAAATCTTCATAAAAATGTAGCACATTTATCTAACTTCTTTAGAAGATAATATGGGGGATGGAAGAAAATAGAACCTTTTTGTTCCATGACTTGGGAATCTCGTAATTCTGAATATCCATTATTCTGCCTTTTGTTTTTTAGATGCTCTGTTAACTCTATGTCCAGATGCTACCTCTGTTGTGACAGCTGCTTCTAAAAATAACCCAGCTCTGTCCCTTTCTACCTTTCGATTTCTATCTGGGCTAGGAAAATAGACAACTGGTGGTGTTGAAACTAGATATTTAATGAGTGATAAGACTCTCAGTCAGAGACTAGGAAGTGAAGCACACGGCTTTAGACCAGAGTCTTTTGATAGATAATTCAGATAGCTGGGGACATCCCTGCCCCACCCCCCAACCTCTTCTGTATCCTACAGGCTGTGTCACAGAGAGAGAGGCTGCTCCATACTGATGCCTAGATAGATACACAGACTGTATCCAGCACCCTGGTTCTCTGCCCTGCCGTGGCTGAAGTCAATTACATTTGTCTCTGGAGATAAGCAACCTGGAATGTAGGGGCAGGGTGAGAACCTGTTTTAGGTTCTGCTGTTGGAATTTTTAATTAGCTCATTAGACAGGAGTAATCAGAGTAACCTGTGTGTGTGTGTTTGTGCTAAGTCACTTCAGTTGTGTCCAACTCTGTGTGACCTTATGGACTGTAGCCTGCCAGGCTTCTCTGTCCATGGGATTCTCCAGGGAGGAATACTGGAGTGGGCAGCCATGCCTTCCTTCAGGGGATCTTCCTGACTCAGGGATAGAACCCAGGTCTCTTAAGTCTCCTGCATTGGCAGGCGAGTTCTTTACCACTAGCACCACCTGGGAACCCCAGTCAGCGTAACCTACAGTTCCCTAAATATATTATGCTGATTCATGTTTCCCATTAGAAAGCAGCTCTTCCTCCCAACACAGCACTGTCCTGAGACTGTCCCAACTAAAAAAAAAAAATTCCTTAAGTCTTACAGAATGTACCCAGCAAACATTTGATGAATAAAACAAACTCATGAATGAATAAGTATATCGGGGACTGAGTGGGATTGTTTTTAAAAGGTAGAAATGTTTAGTCAATGATACACTGTCATAGTTGAATTATATTTATCAGACCACTGCTCTGATAGAAGCGAACCTGAATCTTCTTTTACAAGTCAGTCAGTGCATTTCACCAGAAAAGATACAGCTGGCAAAGGAGCATATGAAAAGATATTCAGGATCACTATTCATTAGAGAAATGCAAATTAAACCGAGAATCAAATACCACACTACGCACCCACTGAACGGATGGATTTAAAGACAACAGCTGACAACACTAAGTTCTGGCAGGGGCAAAGCAACGTTCCTGCATTGTTGGGGGACATGCAAAATATTACAACCACTTGGATAAACAGTTTTATAGTTATTAAAAGGTAAACATATCATATCAGACCAGTACAATGCTTGTACTGAAATGTCCACACAGACAGTCGTTGCCATTTCCTTCTCTAGGGGATCTTCCCAATCCAGGAGTTGAACCCAAGTCTCCTGCATTGGCAGGCGGATTCTCTACCACTGAGCCACCTGGGAAGGCCGTATATTGAAGCACCAGTTTCTAATCCAGAATATACGAAAAGAAAGAAAATCTATGTACTATGGGCTTTGAAAGAAATGCAATAGTAGCAACCTTGCCTTCAAAATCATGGGCTGTAGAGCCTGTAACAGAATTGCTTCTCAGCAGCTGAGGTATAGAGAGCAAAATACTGATTTGTCTAGCTTGCCCTTCCTTGAGGAGCATAAGCACATTATATTTAGAATTCTGCATAGATTGCTTTTAAACTGACGTTCTTTTTTTTTAATTGAGATATAGTTGATTTACAACATGTTAGTTTCTGATGTACAGCAAAGTGACTCAGTTATGAACGCGTGCTAAGTCGCTTCAGTCACGTCTGATTCTTTGCAACCCTGTGGACTATATAGCTCACAAGTCTCCTCTGTCCAAGGGATTCTCCAGGCAAGAATACCGGAGTGAGTTGCCATTTCCTTCTCCAGGGGATCTTCCCGACCCAGGGTCAAACCTGTGTCACTTATGTCTCCTGCATTGGCAGCCGGGTTCTATTAACACTAGCACCACCTGGGGAGCCCCCATTCAGTTAAAGATATATATTTTTTCATAGTCTTTTCCATTATGGTTTATTACAGAACATTGAATGTAGTTACCTGTACTATATACATATATATATATATATACACACACACATATATATCAGAACTTTGTTGTTTATCCATTTTACATATAACAGTTTGCATCTATTTATCTCAAACTCCCAATCCATTCCTCCTCACCCCTTCCCCAAATGGGGGGATGTTCTGTTCTCTATCAGAGAGTCTTAAATTGGTATTACTATTTAATGATGTTATCTAGCCACCACTGTAGACTGGGAGGGGCAGTCGGGGGATCTGCTGCTCAATAAATAAAGCCAATTAAATGTGTAAATTAAAAAAAAAAAAAAAGGTTAAGCATAACACTTACCACATGACCTAGAAATCGCAGTCATAAAGTAAATAAAAATGTTCAGTTCAGTTCAGTTGTGTCTGACTCTTTGAGACCCCGTGGACTGCAGCATGCCAGGCCTCCCTGTCCATCCCCAACTCCCAGAGTTTACTCAAACTCTGTCCATCAAGTCGGTGATGTCATCCAACCATCTCATCCTCTGTTGTCCCCTTCTTCTCCACCTTCAATCTTTCCCAGCATCCAGGTCTTTTCAAATGAGTCAGTTCAGTTCAAAGGAACTTTCTGGAGTGACAGACATGATCTGCATCTTGACTGCAGGGCGGTGCTTACATGACTGTATGTTTGTCAAAGCTAGACAAAGTTTTACTATATGCTTCCCCGGTGGCTCAGCTGGTAAAAGAACCCACCTATAATGAGGGAGACCTGGCTTTGATCCCTGGGTTGGAAAGATCCCCTGCAGAAGGAGGATCCCCACTCCAGTACTCTGGCCTGGAGAATTCCACGGACTGTACAGTCCATGGGATCAAAAACAGTCGGACGTGACTGAGCGACTTTCACTACTACATGCAGTTCAGTTCGGTCGCTGAGTCATGTCCGACTCTTTGAGACCCCCGCACGCCAGGCTTCTCTGTCCATCACCAGCTCCCAGAGCTTGCTCAAACTCATGTCCATTGAGTCGGTGATGCCATCCAACCATCTCATCCTCTGTCGTCCCCTTCTCCTTCCACCTTCAATCTTTCCCAGCATCAGGGTCTTTTCCAATGAGTCAGTTCTTTGCATCAGGTGACCAAAGTATTGGAGCTTCAGCATCAGTCCTTCCAATGAATATTCAGGACTGATTTCCTTTAAGATGGACTGGTTGGATCTCCTTGCAGTCCAGGCAACTCTCAGCACGACAGTTCAGAAGCATCAATTCTTCAGCACTCAGCTTTCTTTAGAGTCCAACTCTCACATCTATACATGACTACTGGAAAAAACCATAGCTTTGATGAGATGGACCTTTGTTGGCAAAGTAATGTCTCTGCTTTTTAATATGCTGTCTAGGTTGGTCATAGCTTTTCTTCCAAGGAGCAAGCATCTTTTAATTTCATGGCTGCAGTCACCATCTGCAGTGATTTTGGAGCCCAAAAAAGTAAAATCTCTGATTGTTTCCATTGTTTCCCCATCTATTTGCCATGAAGTGATGGGACCAGATGCCATGATCTTAATTTTTTGAATGTTGAGTTGTAAGCTAGCTTTTTCACTCTCCTCTTTCACTTTCATCAAGAGACTCTTTAGTTCTTCTTCGCTTTCTGCCATGAGGGCGATATCATCTGCATATCTGAGGTTACTGATATTTCTCCCGGCAACCTTGATTCCACCTTGTGCTTCATCCAGCCCGTCATTTCGCATGATATACTCTGCATGTAAATTAAATAAGCAAGGTGACAATATACAGCCTTGACATGCTTCTTTCCCAGTTTGGAATCAGTCCATTGTTCCAAGTATGGTTCTAACTGTTGCTTCTTGACCTGCATACAGATTTCTCAGGCAGCAGTTAAGGTGGTCTGGTATTCCTATCTCTTTCAGAATTTTCCACAGTTTGTTGTGATCTACATAGTCAAAGGCTTTGGCATAGTCAATAAAGCAGAAGTAGATGTTTTTATGGAACTCTCTTGCTTTTTCAATGATCCAACAGATGTTGGCAATTTGATCTCTGGTTCCTCTGCCTTTTCTAAAACCAGCTTGACTGTTGAAGCCTGACTTGGAGAATTTTGAATATGCAATTTTGGATTTTGAATATGCAACTATACCTCAATAAACCTGACTTTTAAAAAAAAAAGTCAAGCCATATATTATTAAACACAAAAATAAATAAATTTTCAATATCAAGTGTCAGCCTGGGTTCCCTAGAAAATCCAGCCTGATCAAAACATATGTTCTAATGCTGCACTGCAGTGCTGGCGGGGCAGGATGAGGGAAACGGGTGAATCAAGGAAGGAGGAAGAGGAAGCACAAGCTGAGTGTTACCAGTCCTGAACTGCTCAGAGCTTCAGGGGCAGATGCAGCTGGCTGTCGTCCACATGGGTCCTCTCCGGAGAGGCAGTATAAGACCCAAGGCACATAGAAACGGCCATCAGGAAAAGAGGAAAGGCAAGCGATTTATCTCCAGTCTCTTACTTGTCCCAGCTTGTCCAGTTGCGGGGGAGTCCCCACACACTTCTGGACGGTGTTACCCAGAGCCCCGCATCTGGTTTTTGGAGAAGCTAGAGCTTCAGCAGCTCCCTGATGAACAAAGCAGCGACCTTGCCTAGGATTAGCCCTATACTTAGGGAAAGTATGAGACAGTCAACAGCGTCAGGAGACAGACCCTAGGGATGGGCCCTGGGCTGCATTATTGCAGGGACAAGAGAAGTGTGATAAGTGGCCAAGGCCTAGGGCAGGGGGCTGGCTGATGTGAGGGGCCCATAAACTGGGTCTAGAGCAATGGACTAAAATAATACACATCCTATCAAAACAGAGTAATTTAATTCTTTAGAATATTCCACAGATACACTGAGGAAACCTCAAACAATTTCTAGCCATTAAATCTGTTCATGGAGTGATCTCACCCAACCTTCACAAAACAACAAGTTCAGATCCGTGAAGTATTGTGTCAGGTCGAGATGTGTGTGGGCGGCTCCCTACAGAAAAGAAATCCAGCACATCCAAATAATGCCACCCTCTGAGCAGATCACAGTGCTAATTCATGATCCACCCATCATGGTACAGACATAACAGTTCAGAAAACAACAAATTCTAGTAAAAATTCAAAATCTGAAGACTGTGTCTCTAATCCTGTCCTCTAAAGTGTCAACGGGCTTCCCAGGTGGCGCTAGTGGTAAAGAACCTGCCTGCCAATGCAGGAGACAAATAAGAGACGCTGGTTGGATCCCTGGGTTGGGAAGGTCCCCTGGAGAAGAGCATGGCAGTGTTCTTGCCTGGAGAATCCCATGGACCAGAGGGGCCGGAGGCCTACAGTCCACAGGGTCGCAAAGAGTCTGACATGACTGAAGCGACTTATGCACAAAGAGTCGATGCAAAGTGTTACAGTTTAGGGACTGAAAACGCTCAACTCAGTTATTTTACAATGACTACACGTTTTCCTTTAAACATGTTTGCTATGTGCTTTTATGTGTATTATCTTCTTTAATCGTCAACCCTAGGAGACTGTGTCAGGGGAAACACTGCCTGCAACCACCCACCCTGGCCAGGCAGTGCCAGATGTAGTAACCATTTGTGTGAGTTATTTTACAACAGGAAGTCCTGGTATGGAACACGGAACTAACAAGCCACCACCCACCAGAAGAATCCGGGAAAGGTCAAAAGGAGGTGTCCTACGACCTCCCAGAATCCTCTTCCCTGACATCCATCTTGGCTGAGCAATGTGTGCATCACCAGGAAAGACCTGAGTCAGAATGATTGGCCACAGATAACCGGGAAACTAAGCCCATCGCCAAAAAACCCAAGACTGCAAGCCATGAGGCAGAGCAGTTCTTCTGGGTTCCCTTATCCTCCTGCTCTCCATCTAAGCACCCTTTCCCAATAAAGTCTCTTGTTTTGTCAGCACCTGTATCTCCTCAGACAATTAATTTCTGAGTGTTAGGCAAGAGCCCACTTTTGGGGCCTGGAAGGGGCCCCCCTTCCTGCAACAGTTGGGTATGTTACTGCCCTCCCAACAGATGAGGGAACTAAATCACAAAGATGTAAATCACACAGCCAGTTAAGTTGCAGTGCCAGGGTGTGAGTTCTGGCAGTCTGACCCTAGAGCCCCATACTCTCAATCATTCATACTTGTACCTGATACTGTGTACCCGGCAGAATCCGGAGACACAGAGGTACAGCAGCACATGGTCCCTGCCTCCATGGAGTTTATGGACTACGGGAATGACAAACATGGAACCAGTAATTACAAGTAGGTAAAGGAGAAGCACAGAAGGTTACAGATGTTCATACCTCATGCCTACTAAAAAGGCTATGATACAAAATATGAGACCATGTTGAAACAGACTAGAAGCTGGGACCCTTTGCTGTGGTGCTTACAACCTGGACAAATGTCCCCTCAAGCAACAGAACACGAAGAAACTGGAAGGGACTAAAAATAACTGCATGGGCACTTCCCTGGTGCTCTAGTGGTTAAGACTCCATGCTCCCAGTGCAGGGGGTTCAGGCTCAATTCCTGGTCGAGGAACTAGATCTCACATACTGCAACTTAAAGATCCTGCGTGCTTCAACTAAGAATTTGCACACCACAATAAGAGTTCACATACCATAACGAAAGAACCTGCATGCTGCAACAGACTGAAGATCCTGTGTGACACAACTAAGACACAGAGCGGGCAAATATTCTTTTAAAAAGTCAAATAACTGCACACACGTGCAGTTGGGGCAAATTATGAACAACATGATACAAAAAGACGAAAAACCTACTTCTGAGGTGTTGGGGGCAAAAGCCGGGGGCTGCGGCATGATCTCTGCAAACGGCACCACCAAGGAGGTGGGCACACCACCTAAGGCCCTCTCCAGCCCGACCCTACCCTCAGCCCATTTGAGGGCCCAGTTTGCCCCACTTCAGGGAGTGAGCAAGGGAAACTACTCCTTTTTTTGCTGTCTCTGCAAAGCCTTGCCTGATTTCTTCCTCTGGCCTCTTATCAACTTCTATTGATTAAGGAGTACAAGAACTCTGGTCAGGAACAATATTAATATCAACTATCAAGGTCAAACCAATAGTCTACATATTCAGGAGAAAATATAAGATGGGAAGCACCAATATCTCTGGTATTATAGAAATACAAGTACAACAGTCATGTTCCAAGCCCAAGCAGGTTCTGACAAATGTGTCCAATATGTTGACTGATTTACATGAAAAAAATATTATTACAAAAGCTTTAAAGTTCAGTGAAATTAATTATAATTTCATTTAATCTTCATTTTAAAAATTCACAACTCCTGGTCACTTTAACAGTAAGTTTGTTCACATAGATGCCTGCATGACAGATGGATAAACTTCATACTCTAGGATACGGTTTCTAAGAAGAAATTTTCTGATTTAAGGACAGAGTCTGACCTGACCTTAAGGAGCTCTGATTCAAGACTCAGAGACATACCTGAACTAGATTCCAGGTCTATCATTACTACATGTCATTGGACAGGTTTCTTACCATTTACAAGTTCTGATTTCTTCATCTGTAGCATGTGATAAAAGATTGTTCATATTTCAAAGGTTTGTTGTGAAGACTGATTAGAAAATGCCTGTAAAGTGCTTAGCACAGCTCTTGACCCATAATAAACACCTACTGTCTGTGAGCTGCCATTATTACTAGTATTCTAAATAGCTTGCATACTGAAAGAAGAAGAAAGGGAAGAAATAGTAAATGGACAGAGTGTGAATGAGATGCTTGAAATGTGTTAGGGAACATGGCCTCGGACAACAGTTAATCACAGAAAAGTCAGCAGAGTGGGAAGAACTAGAAAAATCCTACATGCAGAGTCCTCATTGCAGAGTAGGCAAATGGAAGCTGAGAACTGTTAATAATTAGGTAATCTATGTTTAAGAGAAGAGAGAACTTCAGTGTGGGTAATTAAAACAATAATCACCTCTAGCTTTCTTTCATGCCTGAGCAGTACCTAGAACATGTCAAAGCAGAGAAGAAACAGCTCAAACTAGCACATGTTTCCACTTGGCTACTGCCTAATTGTTCTTATCCTCTATCAGCAGGTGTATATGAGCCTCAGGTAAAGCAAACCTCAGTTTACGAGTCACATAATAAAAGAGGAAAGGGACACAGAAATTCTCTAAACTGATGGTTTTCAAGTTTTTAAGCCACAGAACCTTTTCCAAAAAGAAAAGCATGAACACAAGAAATAAAATATGCAGTACTGAGGTCCCGGGGCTTCCCTGATAGCTCAATGGGTAAAGAATCTGCGTTCAACACAGGAGACCCCATTTGATTCCTGGTTTGGGAAGATCCGCTGGAGAAGGGATAGCCTACACACTCCAGGATTCTTGGGCTTCCCTTGTGGTTCAGCTGGTAAAGAATCCGCCTACAGTGTGGGAGACGTGGGTTTGATCCCTGGGTTAGGAAAATCCCCTTGAGAAGGGAAAGGCTACCCACTCCAGTATTCTGGCCTGGAGAATTCCATAGACAGTATGGGGTCACAAAGAGTCGGACACAACTGAGCGACTTTCACTTTCACTTCACTTCACTGAGGTCCCAGCAGAGATGGAGCCCCAGAGCCGAGCAGCTCACTCTCATTCAGAATGTGGCTCAGAAGTATAAACTGAAAGCCATAGATACTAACCCTCAGCATTTTTTTGGCCATGACATGTGGCTCATGGGATCTTAGTTCCCCCACCAGGGATTGAACCTGGCCCCCAGCAGTGAAAGCACCGAATCCTAACCACTGGACCACAAGGGAATGCCTACTCCTCAACTTTACACATGTGGAAAGTAAAGATCAGAAAAGTGAGGGGACTTCCACAAAATTGCAAATAGATGGGGACAAAGCTGGAAACAGAATCCAATCAGTTTTCTGATGGCCAATAAGTTTCTCTTTTTACCACTGAAGATTACCTTCTTGACTGACATACCAAAAAGATGAGGAAGAAAGTAAACCACGTTTGAGAAGAATGTGTCTCATCTCATCTTAGGAAAACCATAAAAATGGAAGGTGGAGAGAATGAAACCTGGCACCTGGGGCTCCATTAATCTGCATATGAACAAACCATCGCCTCCACCAGTGGCTGACTAGAGTTACCAAAACAGTCGTTTGAAGAGTAAAACATATTAAGGGGAAAAAAAAGAAAAGAAAACTCCATGAATCCCCTAGTAGTCCAGTGGCTCAGCACTTGCACTGTCAGGGCCCAGGTTCGATCCCTGGCTGGGGAGCTAAAGTTCCACAAGTCATGCAGCACTGTCCAAAAAGAAAAACCCTGCACAGTGAATATCTAACAGATTTGCATTTACAACTACATTGCATATGCATGCACATAATTACACTTTGGAGGACGCTGAAGCCACATTAATGGGACTGTAATGTAGTGAAAAAAGGGCTTGAATAGCCAACAAAATTAACTACAGTGACTAATGGATGAATTACAGTCATTTGATACCGAGTATGATTTGCTGTTCTGTTCACAGAACTCCAGCTTAGATCATCTGGTTGTACTTTAAGAGTCTGCATTCTAAAACCAAAGGTCAAATGAAGGGCTTCCTTTTTAAACTCGTATGCTGTGCAGTTCAGAGTTCATATCAACACCAGTAAATCATTTTCTAAAGTACTATCACAACCCTCTGTTTAAGACACCAGCAATGTAGACAGAGCCCTCAAAATCCAGCTCCTTCATGGCCTTCACAGTTTCAGTTTCCCTCTGATTTACTAAGCCTGAGTATATAACTACACAACCTACAAGACAGAGAGAAATCCTATGATCCTGCAGCCTGTGAGACCCCATTGTGTTTTCATCCTTTAATTCCATATTAGGAAGATTTATAATTTCTAGAGAGAAACCGGGGCTTCCCAGGTGGCTCAGGTGGTAAAGAATCTGCCTGCAATGCAGAAGACCGGGGTTCAATCCCTCAGTTGGGAATATCCACCCCCTGGAGGAGGGCATGGCAACCTACTCCAGTATTCTTGCCTGGAGAATCCCATAGACAGAGGAGCCTGGTGGGTTACAGTCCATAGCGTCACAAAGAGTCAGACAGGACTAAAGTGACTTAGCACACACGCATGCAGAGAGAAACTATCCCATAGTTTGACACATTTCCTGGCCTTAGCTATATCACTGGGAAAGATTGAAGGCAGGAGGAGAAGGGGATGACAGAGGATGAGATGGCTGGATGGTAACACCGACTTGATGGACATACATTTGAGCAAGCTCTGGGAGTTGGTGATGGACGGGGAAGCCTGGCGTGCTGCAGTCTATGGGGTCGCAAACAGTCGGACATGACTGAACAACTGAACTGACTGACTAGCTATATCATATTCCTTAAGAGTGTCTCAGGGGTTTCCCAGGTGGGGCAGTGGTAAAGAATCACCTGCCAATGCAGGAGACACAAGAGATGTGGGTTCAACTGTTGGATCAGGAAGATCCCCTGGAGGAGGAAATGGCACCCTACACCGGTATTCTTGCCTGGAAAATTTCATGGACAGAAGAGCCTGGTGGCCTACAGTCCAAGGGGGGTCGCAAAGTCAAACACGACTCAACAACTGAACACAAGAGCATCTCACCTCTTCCAGTTCAAAAACCTCTCCAATGTGTGGCTGGATGCGCCCTTCTTGGCAGTACTGAAGTGCTGAGGACAGGCTTCTGGAGAAGACGGGAAAGTTCTGCTGCCGGTATCTGCCCCAGTACAGCCCCATGGCACTAACATTCTTCAGCAGCAGCAGATTGGCTGGTACAGAAGCAATGGTTCCTCCAGCGAAACCTACCACTACGATCCTGCCCTCATACGCCAGGCTGAGGGGAAAAGGAGGAAAAAACAAAGATTATAAAAGACAATGCACATTCACAGCCACCAGGATGGCTACTATTAAAAATAAAAGAGAAAATAAGTGTTAGCAAGGATCTAGAGAAGTGGACCCCTCAAGGAACATTGCTGAGATTGTAAAATGGTGCAAATGTTATGGAAAACAGCATGGAGATTCCTCAAAAACTCAAAACCAGAACTACCATATAACCCAGCAATCTCACTTCTGAGTCTATATCCAAAAGAACTGAAAGCAGAGTCTTGAAGAGGTATTTGAAGAGCCAAGTTCACAGTAGCACTATCTATAAAAGCCAAGAGGTGGAAACAATCCAAATGTCTATCCACTGATGGACTGGTAAACAGAAGGTGTTATATACATACAGTAGAGTATTATTTAGCCTTAAAAAGGAAGGAAACTCTGTCCCATTTTAAGACACAGATGAGCCTTAAGGTCATTACGGTAAGTGAAACAAGCCACTTACAGAAAAATGAATATTGTATTATTCTGCTTATCTGGGGTATCTAAAGAGTCAGATTCACAGAAACAAAGTAGAATAGCGATTACCAAGGGCTGGGGAGAAGGGGAGAAGAGAGTTACTTAATGGGTACAGAATTTCAGGTTTGCAAGAAGAAAGTCATGAAGACCTGTTTCACAATGTAAATATATTTAACACCACTGAACTCTACATTTTATAGCAGTTAATATAGCAAGCCTTTTGTTATATACTTTTTACCACACTAAAAAACAGTATGAGGGAAGAAAAAGCAATGGACAGTAATTAAGAGAGGCAGAAAATAGAATAGAGCTTATGGGAGTTGGCGGGCAGTTGTTTAATGGGTACAGAGTTTGTATTGGAGATGGTTACACAATATTGGAGATGGTGAACCAGTTTAACTGTACACTTAAAATGGTTAAAATGTTAAATACTAGGTTACCTGTATTTTACCACAATTAACAAAAAAAAAGCAACATGCATTAAATTCCCAGTTGGGAATTCCTCTTGACCTTGCAAACTAGCAGGGGGGAACCATTCTGCACCAGTTTGGATTTCTCAGTAGGAAAAGATAAAAAATAAGCCATAAGCAAGAAAGACAGTAAGGAGCAGAGGAACTAACCAGTCTTGTAAGGGGACCACACGGATCCCTTCTGTGGGCAAGCTGCTCTCTTTGCTTCTTCTCCTTAAGCTAAGATAAAGCACAAAACTATGCTTGCCAGGATGACATGAGAAATGAAGCTAATACTATCAGAGCACTGCAGACTTCCTGGTTGAAACGGAATGAGAATTAGTATAGATACAACAGTCCCATGAACTCTCCAGTGATTTTTTTTTTTTTAAATAAAACAAGTCAAGAAGACACCTACACTGGTGGTAGCTTCAGAAACCAGTAAGATCAAAAGAGACTCTCCCTTGGTGCATAGTGAACTGGGGGTCTGCCACCCCAGTAATTCTAACATCCAAACAATGATCTCCTCAAGAATTACCCAAAGAGGAGAGTTTGGGGGAGAATGGATACAGGTATATACATGGCTGAGTCCCTTTGCCATCTACCTGAAACTATCACATTGCTAATCAGCTATACTCCAATGCAAAATAAAAAGTTTAATTAAAAATAAAAAGAATTACCCATACCATGTATATAAAGTAGCTAGTGGGTGCAGGCAGAGCTGAATTTAACACATGTATAATTTCTAAAGCATTTGATATTGCCAACTAGAGAGTCTGCAGTTTTTTGTTTTTTGTTTTTTTTTGGATATTTTCCAGTTGGCTATTTTGTTTTTGCTATATTTAAGCATTTCCTGATTTTCCCTCTGCTTCTATTCCTTTTCACCCACCCACTCAGCTGTTCCCGTTGATGCCAGTGCCTACAGGAAAAGTGAGCAGCAAAAACAAGAAAGCAGCAAGGCCGGAAGGAAGCCAGAGGTCTGGGAAGGTTTCAGCAGAGCCCCCAGTCTAGCCCACCCAGGAGGACCACCTCACCTACCTGCGGAGAGCCTCCAGGAAGATGTCTCCTCCCACCATGTCAATGACCACGTTCACCCCGCCACTGCCCACCAGCTTCCCCACAGCCTCCTTAAGGCTGCCCCGACTGTAGTTCACGCTGGACTGTGCCCCACTCTGCATCGCCAGCTGACACTTTTCATCACTTCCAGCTGCAGCTATTACCTACATGAAGAACACAACACTTCAGATGGTCCAGAATACATAGCAAGGGGCTCACCTGACCCGCCCAGCCTCCAAACAAAGGGTGCTGATCAAGGAAACCAATATGACCTCTGTCTTAGCACCAGCCTCAATCCAACACAGCAGGCCCATCACACAGCATCAATGTGCTGGCCTCTCCATGCCCCACTGACAACCGGGTCCACATTTCCAGGAACCCTGGAAGCTCAATGGGTCTAGCTAAGAAATAATTCAGGAGACACAACGTCTTCTTCAAATGAAAATTAAAACCACTATTTATTGCTGTGCATAGTCGTTCAGTCATGTCTGACTCTCTGCAACGCCATGGACTGTAGCCCACCAGGCTCTTCTGTCCATGGGAATTCTCCAGGCAAGAATACTGGAGTGGGCCGCCATGCCTCCTCCAGAGGATCTTCCCAACCCAGGGATTGAACCCAGGTCTCCCACATTGAAGGTGGATTCTTTACCATCTGAGCCACCAGGGGAAGCCCATCATTTACTGAGTACCCATTATGAGTCAAGTAGTAAGGATACAACCTAAATACCAAGCTTGGAGCCAAGAAAGCATGATCCAGCAGTATGATGGGGAAAGCACAGAGGGCTCTGAAGTGCAAGCTAGAGGCACCTAACCTAGAGCTAGAAGATCAGAAAGGGCTTCTCAGGGTAAAACATGATTCGGTGGAAACAGCTTAAAGTCAGACAGACCTGAGTTCAAATCCTGGCTCTGTTACTAACTAGCTGTGTTACTTAAAGCAAATTACTTAGTAAGATCTAATATTTACATAGTGCTTACTCTGTGCCAGACACTATTCTAAATGCCTTACATATATTAATAACTCATTTCACTTTAATAGCCCAATAATATACACACTATTATCATCCCCATTTTGAAGATGAAGAGACAGGCCAAAGAAGTCAAGTATCTTGCCCAAGGTCACACAACTCATGGGAGGCAGAACTGGGATCCAAACTCAGGTAATTCATCTCTAGAGTTTATGCTTTCAACATCTGTCTGCATTACCTGCCAACTTCTCTAAGTTTCAGTTACCCCCATCCATAAACTAAGATATATTTTTAAAATTAAAAGGAATAAGCACTTGGGAAACAAAGTGTTAGATCAATTGAATCTATTGTTAAACACAGGCAATTATTTATTCTATTTAAACCTAATAAGAACATTATGGGGGACTTACAGTTAGTCCCATTCTGAAGATGGAGACATTGACCCAGAGAGGTTAAGTACTTAAGCCAGGATTATTCATGTAGCAGGTGGTAGAACAACTATTCAAATCCAATGCTACTGATACTGAAGCCCACTCCTTCGAGCTGGGAGAAAGCCATGCCTACGGCCTGCCAAAGAGGACATAAATGGCTGTGGGCCATACTGTGAGGAGGTCTGAGGTTTGGAAGTCTTCAGAAAAGCTTCAGACACTGAAGCACTGCCTCCATGAATGGAAGTTGCTCAGTCGTGTCCGACTCTTTGCGACCCCATGGACTGTAGCCCGCCAGATTCCTCCATCCATGGGATTTTCTAGGCAAGAATACTGGAGTGGGTTGCCATTTCCTTCTCCAGGGGATCTTCCAGACCCAGGGATCAAACTCAGGTCTCCCGCATTTCGGGCAGATGCTTTACCATCTGAGCCACCAGGGAATCCCTCAACATTGCCTAGAGGTGCCTGTTCACTGGGCAGCCCCCACCACCCCAAGTACTTTGGCTTCAAGGTGACATTCAGAATGTGCATTCAAACACCCAAGAACATCTGTGCCCTTAAAAGAGTCCAGACTCACCCTTAACTATTTGAAGCTAAAAGTTACCCTCAAATGCTCCCCAGTGGAACCCTCAAACGGCTGCCCTGCACAGCAGCACCCACACACAGTGGGCACACAGTGGACACACAGTGGGCACACAGTGGGCACACACCAGACTAGGGCTGGGCACCTGACTCCAACTCCAGGATTCCTTGTAAGTCCCAAGGAGGCTTGCTGTGAATCATTTCTTTCCAGGTGCCTCACTTTCTTTATCTGTGAAATAGGGATAATAAACACTTCCATTCCCCATCTCCCATGGGTTCTGTGAGGACTAGGGTAAGATAATTGCTGTGCAGGCAATGTGAAAGCAACCTGAGACACTGTGAATGGAAGGTGTTATCAAAATGACATGTTCTGAGCAGTGACATGATGACATTATTTTTTTGTTTGTTTGCTTTTGCTTAAAACCATTATTCCTGCTAAAGAAAATACAAGCATGCATGCTCAGTCACTAAGTCGAGCATGGCTGTTTTGCAGCCCCATGGACTGTAGCCCACCAGGCTCCTCTGTCCATGGGATTTTCCAGGCAAGAATACTGGAGTGGGTTGCCATTTCCTCCTCCAGGGGATCTTCCTGACCCAGAGATCGAATCCACATCTCCTGGGATTAAATATTGGAATTAAAGCAAAATTTTGTATTTAATTTCTTGTATCTATTTAAAACAAACAGTACAGTCTTGTCTTCCCAGAAATGTAAAATAGTCAGTGTTTCTAAACAATGAGACTAATTTTGGTCTCCCACTTAAGAGAGGTGCTATAAGCCCTTATTTTGAGTGTGAATGTGTTAATATCCCATGAGGAGCCTCCTGGTATCTGAGACTAGTTTCAGAACTCACATGTCCTTCCCAAAAGAGAGTCAATGTGAGAAGAGAGCTGCCACCTGGAGAAATTCCAGATCAGTCCAATTATCACCAAACCAGGACAGTATGTTTGTGCCTCTAGGCTCCAGAGGAAGCTCACACTCAGCACATCCAACACTGAGCTCACCACTTCCTCCGAGGCTCTCAGTCCCAGCAAATGGCAAATCTCTAAGTGCATCTAGTTTGCGCCTTCCCACTCAATGTCTGATAATACCAGGATCCCTTTGTAAAGGATCCTCCCCAACACACTATGCCTCAGACTGGTACATGACACATGTGATCTCAATATGCCCACAACCACACGATGAGAAAAGCACTATCATACAAATGAGGTGACTGAAGCTGTTAAGCTAGAGACAGAGCGAGAACTTGCACCTAGGTCAGGCTAACTCCAGGGCTTCCCTGGTGGCTCAGATGGTAAAGAATCTGCCTGCAATGTGGGGATCCCTGGGTTGGGAAGATTCCCTGGAGCAGGGCATGGCAACCCACTCCAGTCTTCTTGCCTGGAGAATCCCCAGAAACAGAGGAGCCTGGCAGGCTACAGTCCATGAGGTCAGACAGACCTCATGCAGAGTGAGACACAACTGAGCAACTAAACACAACGCAGCAGGCCAACTTCAAGGTCCTTGTTCCTTCAACTATTTTAGGATGCTCTCCCGTTACCAAATTCTCTATTTTCTTCTGCTTTGGTATCTTTCTGATCATCACCTCCAGTGCCCTCTTTCAAGGATCATCACCTCGGGCCTCAATTGCTTCAAGAATCTGCCCTACTGCCTCCAGACTACACCTGACCCCCTGACCTTGTCCCATCCCTCATCCCCATCATTACCAAAGTGAACTCTGCAAAAATGCAAAGATGATCATGTCATTCCTCTGCGAAATCTTCAATAGCTCCTGACAGCTTCCAAGAAGTGTTCAGATTCCTCAGTGCCTCATGATCCTATCCCTTCCACCTCTCTAGAGTCACCCCCCACCATTGCCCACATCCTTTGCTCCACAGATGCTATTTGCCATTCCCTGAAGGAATCATGTTAGTACCTGTGTCTCTGTCTTCCCATGGCTTAAATGGCTTTCCCTTCCCTTCTCTTCTTCCACTATTCAACTGTAAATGTCAGCATAAATGTCCACCTTCTCCAAGAAATTCTTCTTCTCTGCCACTTAACTGGGTCTTTCTTTCATGTATTTATTTATTCACTTAAGAAATAATTATTTAGGGAATTTTCTGATAGTCCAGTGGCTAAGACCACACACTCCCAAAGCAGAGAGCCCAGGTTTGATTCCTGGTCAAGGGACTAGACCCCACAAGCCACAACTAAGAGTTACTCATGTCACAACTATAGGATACAATGAAGACTGAAGAGCCCACATGCTGCAACTAAGACCCAGCATAGCCAAATAAATAAATAAATTTACAAAATAATAATAATAATTATTGAATGCCTACGATGGTCTCGGCACCATGCTAGGTGCTGCAATTATAATAATGGATCAAACCGATACTGGTCCTGCCTTGAGGGGGGATTACAGTCCAGTGGGAAGGAGACATTGATCCAACAGGGCTAATCACACTATGAAAGAGAGTTACAGGACGCTCAGAGACCACATAGAGATAGTCCCATGGAGGGGAGGGACAGAGAATACTCCCCTGAAAAAGCAACATCTGAGTTTAAATTTGAAGTTCAGGGGAAGACAGTTTAGAGCATTACAGGTAGAAGGAATAGAATCTTCAGAAGCTGTGAGGCGAGTTGAATCTTACCAAGGTCTAATAACTGGAAGCACAAGAGACTTACTCCTCAGTCCCCTCACTAGTCTGCAAGCAAATAGATGGCAAGACTCTACTCCAGGCTACTTAACGTTCCCAGTACCTCACACCTGATTTTTTTATAAATAAAGGAATATATTCCATGTTTGAAAGCAGGAGGTATGATATTTTTTAATGGAGACTCGAACTTGCAAATACCTTGGCCTGAAGAATGTTTGTTGCCACATCTATCACGGCGAGGCCTGTGGCTCCAGCTGCTGCCGTCACTAAAACAGTTTCTCTGTGCAGGGAAAGAGGAGTGTTACTCAAGAAACCAAAAGTCATCCAGCAATATGATTTCATGAACGTTCTGAAGATGGGACATTTTAAAGCAAGACGAGAACTGAGAGTTCATCACATGAGTTTAACCCCCTCGTGTCCAGGTACACGTCCATGAACGCTCTCCAGCCTCCTGGGCCGTGTCATATATGTAGATCAGTGCTAATCTGGTCCAGTCCTGAAGAATTCCCAGGTGAGGGTCCTTAATCTCTCTAGGTAGCCTCTTCCTCATTTCATTGGTAGCCTTCCTTTGCGCTACCACTCCAATTTCTGCTTCTTAAATTCTGTCCTAAAATCACTCCCATACTAAACACTGCCAACTTTCAGAAGTTGATGATCACGTAGCAGTCGCCGCTCTTCTAAGCCCATCTCCCTGGAGCAATTCTGAGCTCTCAGAAAAGAGCAAGAAGCTGTGGGAATGCTCCCGGTGAAGTGAGAAATTCAGCACCTCTGAGCTTGAAATACCTGTTAAGTATACCCAGCCAAGCCTCACAGAGGCAAATACCACTGTGTGTGCGCTGGGCTCAGTCACTCAGTGCTCAGGCCTGTCTCACTCTTTGTGAGACACAAAGGGACTCCAGTCTACAGACCCCATGGACTGTAAACTGCCAGGCTCCTCTGTCCATGAGACTTTTCAGAATACTGGAGTGGACTGCCATTTCCTTCTCCAAGGGATCTTCCCCACCCCAAGATCAAACCCGTGTCCACTGCATTGGCAGGTGGATTCTTTACCAACACACCACCTGCCTATGGTATTTGTGATCTGTGATGCCCAGCCAAGCCTCACAGAAACAAATGCCACAGACTTCCACTAAAACCAGAGTGAAATGAGTTGAAATAAACCAGCTCTCTAAAATGTAAGGTTTTCTAGGAAGTGATCTCCAGAGGGGTCAGACTTGAGAGAAAGATTTCTCCAAATTCATATTGGCCAAGTCTACCGTCCCCTCTCAGGCAAAAGGGTATCCCCACTGTCACCAGGCTCCAATCTTGGGCCACTCCTTTCCTTTGGCTTTTCCTTAGATAGCTGTGAGGGTCAGGGAGGGCTTCCCACGTGGCCCTAGTGGTAAAGAACCTGCCTGCCAATGCAGGTGATGTAAGAGACTCCGGTGTGATCCCTGGGTTGGGAAGATCCCCTAGAGGAAGGCATGGCAATCCACTCCAGTATTCTTACCTGGAGGATCCCATGGACAGAGGAACCTGGTGGGCTATAGCCCATAGGGTCGCAAAGAGTCGGGCATGACCGAAGGGACTTAGAATGTACACAGGGTCAGGGAAGGAAACAGAGGGCCACGGTCTTGGTGGACATTTCTGGTACTAGAAGAGGTACCATCTATCCCTCTGTCGTTGACATAGTCCTCACCCAGGCTGGGTACAGGCCCGATGCTCCAGGGCGAAAATAGCAGTGCCATACGACACGGGCAGAGCAGCAGCTTCTCGGAGGGACACTTTTTCTGGAATCTGCCACAGGTTCTATAAAAGAGATAACAGTGACTTACAGATTAAGCACTGTACCTCTTCATAAAGGCTGCTCAATACATATTATGACTTGACTTGCAAAGGGCAACACATGTCAGGAACCAAGCCCAGTCAAGACCAAGCAAGTGATGGTCAATTTCAAGACTTGGGCACATCAGCTTTCAAAAATCCTAAAGCTGGCATCTGGATCAGGAAGGAACCAATATGCACAGGCTATAACACATGCCACTGCGGTATTAATATAATTAAGTGAACAACAAGGTACAAAAATTTTGCCTTAAATAAAGCTGTTTAAAAAAAAAAAAGTGTGTACTAGCCACCACTAGGGGGCACCATTCACATCCTGGACAGCCACACCCCTACACCAGCCTGCTACCTCCCAGGAGGATTGTCTTTCACAAGCTTGGTGCGGAGAAGCAGCTCATTACATCCAGGCTTCAAACCAGTTTTTCTACCAAAACCACCTAACTATGGTCCAGTTGGACAGCCAGTCGATTGTTCCAGGCCTCAGAAAACAAAATGCCCTTCTTCATTAAACCACTCAACACAAACAAAGCTCTATGCAATGGTTGTCACACCAAAACAAGCAAACCAAAAAAAAGGGTTTAGCATTTGAAAGAAAGAAGTGCTTGGCTGAGAAACAAGATATAACCAAAAGAATACAAAAAAAGAAAGGAGAAGGACTGAGGGATAGGTGAAAATGAAAGACAGCAGAAAAAGAATCTCCAAGGATGAATATTGAGGAGTAGGGCTACCTTGTGGTCAGTGATGCATTCTTCAGCCATACCACTAAAGCCAGGCAGGCCAATGACTCGATCTCCCTGGAGGGAAAATGCCATTAAGGGTATGTTCAAATGTACGCTCTTGCCATTCGACCCCTTCCCAAATTAATCCAAAAAAGAAAGAAAATTGTTCTTTCTGATCCAGTAAGACAGTGGAGAAGGCAATGGCAACCCACTCCAGTACTCTTGCCTGGAAAATCCCATGGATGGAGGAGCCTGGTAGGCTGCAGTCCATGGGGTCCCTAAGAGTCAGACAGGACTAAGCGACTTCACTTTCACTTTTCTCTTTCATGCATTGGAGGAGGAAATGGCAACCCACTCCAGTGTTCTTGCCTGGAGAACCCCAGGGACAGTGGGGCCTGGTGGGCTGCTGTCTATGGGGTCACACAGAGTCGGACATGACTGAAGTGACTTAGCAGCAGCAGCAGCAAGACACAGCTTCCCTTAATTATCTATTCAGTTTTACTACTTAGTAAATAATTCAGCTGTTTTCACACAACCCCCATCAGGCGGCCAAACCAGTTTGAGCACATTTTGGACGATGACTTAACCAAGAAAGGAAAAAACTGATATGAATTAGAATCCCAGTATTCATTTCTCTCACAAAATACTGAAACTTGAGAATTCTCTATCCTTTCAGTAACTAAAACCCAGGTGCTGCCTTTCATTAGTAATAAAAAGTTTAACTAAGCCAGGACAGGCTTCCTTCCCTCAATTCAAAATTCGTTTCTCCCCGCTCTGCCTTTGGTGTCTGCTGGCAAAGTCCAGGAAAAGCAAGACCCTCTGGCTACAAACTATTTCTCATAGTTACCCACACATCAGTTCCCTAGATTCAACTAATTTACCTCTTTCACCGTGCTGACATCTGTGCCTGTCTCCAGTACCATCCCAGAAAACTCCATTCCTAAAACAAATTTTAAAAATCAGGTTATCTGTAAAGCCCAGCACCAGAGAGATAAGAAAACTCTGATCGACAGGGTGTCCTATGAGCTTTCTGGAGCCAAAAGGGTTTGTGTTCTGCCCCCTACCCCATCCAGGAAGAAGAATAGGAGTGTTATACCCAACACACAGGAAAGTGAATTAAGATTTCATGATACAACTTGAAAAGCTATAGCAGTTCCATTCTTACCATGACACAAATGAAAATTTCAAGAATGGGCAAAAAAATAGAGAATCATGAGTATACAAGTACTTTTGACCATGATCTCTGGGGCCTTGGGCTCCTCCAGCACCCCCATGATAATATTCATCATATGGTATTTATCTGTTCCCAGGTCTCCTCTTCTGGACTATGAGGCCCCTCAAGGACATGAACTATATTCATGCATACAGCACTTGGTTCAGTTGGATGAACTGGTGTTGTCTGCTCTTTCCTCCTCCACCTCCAAAATTTCTGAGTTTAATGATCATACATTTCCCACTTGAGCTGCCAGAAGAAAAACTCAATTGAGTAAGACCTCTTCCCCCTCAACCAGCATGTCAGCAAATACAAACAGAGGGAACCGGTTCCAACTGTTGAGGCAAAACCAAATGCCCTAAGGCCAAAACACTGCAACTGTTTTGCAATCACTGTATCCTTAGTGGTGTCTATCTGTATAAAATATACATGTACTGTATATTTACAGTATATAACTGTATATTACTTATGTATATATATAGATACACACCAAACTATACTTATATCTCTTTTAATAAATTTCACCAACAAAAATGAGTCATTGGTCCACATACTCGGGATCTAAATGTAATCAGATTGAGTATAATGCAAGTCAGAGAGCAGCCCACTAAGAAATGGATAAACTCTATATCTTCTTTCTGATCCTTTGATATTAGGTTTCTTGGGGAATGCATTTGTGAGGACTGAGAGTTGTAGCTGCAACCAGATGTTTATGATCCTTCATTGAAAAATTAAAATTGAGGAACTATCAAGGAATGAAAGAGAATGACTATGGCCATTGATGATTCTGATCAGGATTCTGGTGAGCATAATAATACATAAAATTTTATTTGTTCATTTATGCCTTTTCAAAGTATTTATTAAGGGGTGGATGAAGTAAGTGAAGGGGATTAAGAGGTACAAGTCTCTAGTTAGAAAACAATAAAACCACAGAGATGTAATATACAGCAGAAGGAAATAGTAATATTGTAATAACTCTGTATGGGACACATGGTTACTAGACTTATTGTAGTGTCATTTCATAATGTATGCAAATGTCACGTCACTGGTACACCTGAAACTAACATAACATTGCTTGTCAACTGTATTTCAATCGATCAATCCATCAAGTATTTATTGAGTATTTAGTATGAGCCAGATACAAGAGTACTAATGGGGCCAGGGTGGGCAGGCAGGATAATGTTGAACAAGACAGTCATAGAACCTTCCCTCACAGCACTAGAATCACTAGAATCTAGTGATTCTAATTAGCAGTGAGGCTGAGATGTCTTTTTTTTTTTTTGGCCACACCACACAGCATGTGGGATCTTAGTTTCCCAACCAGGGATCAAACCTGCATTGGAAGCATGGAGTCTTAACCCCCGGACCACCAGGGAAGTACCGCAGCTGACATATCTGAATCACCACTGATAGCAGGCAAACACCACCATGGAACTACTCATGAAGCACATGGATCTTTTTTTTTTTTTTTACCAATTATGATTTTTTTTGAACTTTTTGTTTTGTGGTATAGCTGATTAACAATGTTGTGAAAGCTTCAGGTGAACAGCAGAGTGACTCAGATACACCCATACATGTACCCATTCTCCCCCAAACCCCACTCCCATCCAGGCTGCCACATAACATTGAGCAGAGTTCCACATGCTGTAAAGTTGGTCCTCGTTGGTTATCCATTTTAAATATAGCAGTGTGTACATGCCTCATGCGAAGAGTTGACTCATTGGAAAAGACTCTGATGTTGGGAGGGATTGGGGGCAGGAGAAGGGGACGACAGAGGATGAGATGGCTGGATGGCATCACTGACTCGATGGATGTGAGTCTGAGTGAACTCTGGGAGTTGGTGATGGACAGGGAGGCCTGGCGTGCTGCGATTCATGGGGTCGCAAAGGGTCGGACACAACTGAGCAACTGATCTGATCTGATCTGATCTGACATGTCCATCAGGCAGCTCTTTTAAAAGTCTCTATATCTTCTCTTTTTGAAGCAATCACTTTGCCCTTTCATACTCACCGGGTGTGAAGGGAAGTTGATGCCTCTCCTGATACTGACCCTGACACGCCAAAATATCAGCAAAGTTAATCCCACAGAAATGAACATTAACTCTGACCTGCAAAGGAAATAGAGCAACAAGGCAGATCAGTACACATCTTTGGAGACAAATTCATTCAATTATATGGTAATATTTACTGAATGTCCACTATATGCTAGGTACTGAACTAAGTACTGTGCACAATCACAAGACAAAATGGACAAGGAGCTAAGAGTATAGTACAGAAGACAGACATTAACCAGATAATTAGGAAAGTTTATGGGCTAAACTACAACTCCTACACGAAATGTTAGATAGAAATATATGGTGCTATGAAAGCACATAATGGGGAGATTTGACCTTTGAGGGAAGTAAGAACTGTGAGGAGTTAACTATTCAAAGTGGGGAGGGGGAGCCTGGCACAGACAAAAGCAGTGGCCTGTGCAAAGGCCCAGTGTATGCTTAGTTGCTCAGTCGTGTCCGACTCTTTGCGGCCCGGCAGACTGCAGCCCACCAGGCTCCTCTGTCCCTGGGACTTTTCAGGCTAGAATACTGGAGTGGGTTGCCACTTCCTTCTCCAGGGGATCTTCCCAACCCAAGGATAGATAGAACAATGGAAGCCATTAAAAGATTTTAAGCAGAGGGTAATATGATCAGCTGTTGTGGGATTCAGGAATTCTAGAAGCGAGAACTAGACTCCCCAGCTTATGTGTTTCATGACAGAGAGAGAGCAGAGGCAGCCCTGTAGCAGTTTCTGTAGCCCTTGTTAAGCAGTGGTTCTCAAAGTGTGGTCCCCAGACTACCAGATTCAGTGTCACCTGGCAACTTGTTAGATGTTCAGATTCTCAGCCCCTGACCTACTGAATCAGAAACTTTAGAGGACCAGCAACCTGTTTTGACAAGATAAGTCTGATGCAGCCTGAAGTTAAAGAACTACTGTCACATACCAACCCAACTCAACAGGGCTTGGAATCATGGGAGGAAATGAAGGCTGAGACAGAATCGGTGACATTCATTTATCTGTTTACATTTCCTATATCATACAGAGGTGACCATATTGATGAGAAGATATTTTATGAACAAAATGCATTCATTCAACAATATTTTAAGCATCAGCCACATGCCAGGCACCATTCCAGACTATGGAGATTTAATGATGGATAAACTCACATAGTCCCAACTCTCATGAGCTAATTCCTGACACAACAGTCTGGGCAAATAACAGAACGAAGAAGCCCAGCTCTCAACCTGTTTGTGTGCTCTCTCAATGACTGTCTCAAACATTGTGTGCTGACACGCATAGCACATATAAATTCCTGAAGCCACTCTACCTTAACTCAACATGGATGTCTTTCAGCATGTGAATCCCAGGAAGCAGGGCTGGCTGCTAGCCTACAGTCACCCAAATTATCCATTTAGTCCCAGGGTCTGCATTAGTGATACTTTGGGACTGCAGCCACATTTCTTCCCCTCCCAGGGGTCTCCAACCCTGAGACTCACTGTCCGTTTCACCTTGTCAGACGGTCTCATTCTCCACACCAGATGAGTGTCACCAGGGTGATCGAAAGGCAAAGCCAAAGTGACCACCACATTTTCCACCTCCCTAAATGTGGGTAGATGCCCACAACACTAACATAATCCCACCCACCCCAAATCACTGCAGTACACCAGAGGAGGGCACAAGGCACATTATCATGGAAATAGGGCTGGCTGAGGGGAGGAGGGAGGGCAGATAATTAGATGCCGCAACTGAAGGAGGGGAAGCAAAGAATGGAGTCCATTTATCTGTGTTAAATCAATAACGTGCAGGCGGTTATGCAAAGTCGTGTGCAAATCAGAATTCTCTGTTTCTTTTTTTTTTAGAATTCTCTGTTTCTGAGGCAACAGCTCTGGGGCCTTCTACGTTTGTGTTTGGGGGAACAAGCTTCCCTTTGCATGGGCTTTTGTGACCCTGGAAAGGGCCCATCAAGAAGACCAGCAGAAAGTTGTGCTCCAGTCTCACGGGCGCCCCCTAGCTGAGCACTCGGGAACTCAGTCCGAAAGGGAACTAGCAGGTCATGAGTGGTGGCCTCAGGGAAGGGGTCGTCCAGGGGCCCGGCCAGTCACCTACCTCGTGCGGCTGGACAGGGCGAGGGGTCACCTCCTCAATGACCAGGGGCCGCTTCAACTCGGCGCACAGCGCGGCGCGGTAGTTTCGGCCGCAGCCCTGCCAGGCCGTTCTGCAAAGCGGAACAAGGGTCGGGTTACTGGGGCCGAAACTGGGGCCGCCCTTAGGGGTCTGGGGATGAGTCAGGTCGCACCTGCAGAGCCATGCCCGAGACAGGAACCGTCCCCACGCCGCCGCCATGGCCCAGAGCAAGTGTCGCCAGAGGGGAGAGGTCCGAGTGCGGCAGTAAGAGCCGGCCGCCGCCTGCCCCGCCCCGGTGACCGGAAGAGCGCGAGGGCGCCGGGCGATAGGCCCGGGGACGTGTGACATGAACTGACCCAGGCAGGCGGCAACAGCCCGGACCGCGCCACCGGCCAGCTTCTCCCGCGCGCCGGAGCCCCCTGGTCCCCCGGGGACCGCCCCCCCTCCCCGCCCCCGGAGGTGGAGCCCGCGGCGGGGCGTGTAGGGAGGGTGGAGGGAAAAAAAGAGTAGATAGAACTAGATTCCCGGAGATTAACGTTTGTTATCGTTTTTTGTCGCCAATTCGGGAGACTTTTAACCCACACTTGAGGTTCTTGTATAAAGAACAAACTCGTGGTTAATAGTGGAAGTGAGGGGAGGGGCAAGATAGGGGAAGGGGAATATGAGGCACAAACTACTAGGTATAAAATAAATGAGAACAAAGATGTAATGTACAGCACAGGGAATACCGCCAATATTTTATAACTTTGGGGTAATTATTGATTTTTATCAAAATACTCCTTTCCAAAAGTATTTTCTGTTCATAGACTATTTCTTGACTGCTTCAAAAGGACATTTGACGCTGTTGACCTCACATCTTTTGATATAAACTCTTCCCTTAACTTCTTATAATAACTCTAAAAAATATTGAATGATTATATTGTACACCTGTAACTGATATAACTTTGCAAATCCACTATACTTCAACAAAACAAGGTATAAATAAACAACTACGGTCCGTGAGGGTGAACCTCTGCATGTGCAAAATCCTAAATGCATAAAGGCTTTATGGCTGCCTTTAACATCTTACTAGGATTTGAGAGGGTAACAGGCAGGAAAGCTGGGGGTCTCCAAACGGAGGAAATAGGCTGCAAGTGTCAGACATTTTTTGTTTCTCTCTTAAGGTGCAGGAGGTAACCAACAAGTGTTAGATGTTTTCCCCTTCTCTACACAAATTTAAAAAGAGGTTTCTCTTAAAATTCTGTGTTGCCATGATGACACCTGGTTCCACCTGAACTTAACTTTTCTCAAACCTTGAGCTAACCAATGCATTTTTCTTATGGAAATGTTTGTCTTCAGTTCAGTCCCTTATGTTTGTCTTAAGCTATGTTAATGAATTATGTATTTACCCTCAGTTCAGTTCAGTTCAGTTGTTCAGTAGTGTTTGACTCTTTGCGGCCCCATGGACTGCAGCATGCCAGGCTTCCCTGTCCATCACCAACTCCCAGAGCTTGCTCAAAGTTATGTCCATCAAGTCAGTGATGCCATACAACCATCTCATCCTTTGTCGTCCCATTCCCCTCCTGCCTTCAATTTTTCCCAGCATCAGGGTCTTTTCAAATAAGCTGTCTAGGTTGGTCATAGCTTTTCTTTTAATTTCATGGCTGCAGTCACCATCTGCAGTGATTTTGGAGCCCAAGAAAATAAAGTCTCTCACTGTTTCCATTGTTTCCCCATCTATTTGCCATGAAATGGTGGGACCAGATGCCATGATCTTAGTTTTCTGAATGTTGAGTTTTAAGCCAACTTTTTCACTCTCCTCTTTCATTTTCACCAAGAGGCTCTCTAGTTCTTCTTTGCTTTCTGCCGTAAGGTTGGTGTTATCTGCATATCTGAGGTTATTGCTATTTCTCCCAGCAATATTGATTCCAGCTTGTGCTTCATCCAACCCAGCATTTTGCATGATGTACTCTGCATATAAGTTAAATAAGTAGGGTGACAATATATAGCTTTGACGTACTCCTTCCCAACTTGGAACCAGTCTATTGTTCCATGTCCAATTCTAACTGTTGCTTCTTGACCTGCACACAGATTTCTCAGGAGGCCAGGTAATCTGGTATTCCCATCTCTTTAAGAATTTTCCACAGCTCTTTGTAATCCACACAGTCAAAGGCTTTGGCATAGTGAATAAAGCAGATGTTTTTCTGGAACTCTCTTGCTTTTTTGATGATCCAACAGATGTTGGCAATTTGATCTCTGGTTCGTCTGCCTTTTCTAAATCCAGCTTGAACATCTGGAAGTTCACGGTTCACATACTGTTGAAGCCTGGCTTAGAGGATTTTGAGCATTACTTTGGTAGTCTGGTGAATTCTCTGGCAGTTCAAATGGTTAGGACTCTGTGCTTCTACTGCAGAAGGTCTAGATTGATCCCTGGTAGGAGAATTAATATCATGCAAGCCTAGAAGCCAAAAAACAAAAATAAACTCCTCAAAAAGGACATCTGGTCAAAGAGCATATAGCCTCTGAGGTTCAAGCCCAACTCTACCACCTATTTGTGTGTTTTTGGCAATTCTCAATTCTGTGGAGTCCAGTTCCTCCCCTCAAAAGTGAAAGCATCAGGCAAAATAATCCCTAAATTGCTCAATTCTCTATTTGACGGAAACAATAGTCCAAGGTAGCACAGAATTATGGAATGACCAGGAATGGAATAAAGGAAAACTAAAAAGCAAAAATGAAGTAGCAATGAACTTCTAAAATTATGGCCTAAAGAAAGGCTTTGGTAGGAAAAGAATTTAAGAAAAGTGAAGGTCACTGTTCTCTTAAGAGCACTGGCAAGGGGCGGGGCAGGGGTGGTGGTGAAATTGGTAGTCATTTTAGCCCCACCTCCCTCAGGGGCAAACTAAGCAGAAGAGGAACAAGGACTGGAGGGTGAGAAAGTGGAAGACATTATCTTCCACGAAATACTTTGTAAACTCTTAGTCATTATGTACATAAACCAAACCACAAGAAGTAGAGAATTACCAACATTATCATCATCATAATGGAATTCTGGGACTTCCCTGGTGGCTCAGTGGTAAAGAATCCACCTGCCAGTGCAGGAGACACAGGCTCCATCCCTGGGTCAGGAAGATCCCACATGCCCGCAGAGCAGCTAAGCCTGTGTGCCACAACTACTGCGCCTGTGCTCTAGAGCCGACGAGCCTGCAACTGCTGAAGCCCACACACCCTAGAGCCGGTGCTCTGCAACAAGAGATGTCACCACAGCGAGCACCGCTGCAAAGAGTAACCCCCCATCTCCGCAACTAGAGAAAAGCCCAAGCAGCAACAAAGATCCAGTTCAACCAGAAACAAAACAATTTTTTTAAGCAGTCAACATTCTGGTTACCAAATAACAGTGAGCAACAAGAAATCTCAAGTTCATGAAATGTAAAATGAGGATTGATTTGGGGATGAAATGAGTTTACATGTGGAAAATATTTTGTAAAATATTAACTATTTATCAAGTGAAGTAAGAGTCACTTAGTTGTGTCTGACTCTTTCCAACCCCATGGGCTGTAGCCTGCCAGGCTCTTCTGTCCATGGATTTCCCAGGCAAGAATACTGCAGTCGGTTGCCATTTCCTTCTCCAGGGGACTTTCCCGACCCAGGGATCAAACCAGGTCTCCTGCCTCGGAGGCAGATTCTTTACCATCTGAGCCACCAAGGAAGTTCCCGTAAGTATTTATACAAGATATAAAGTGAGCAATTTTGTATTGAATTATAGTTGATTTACATAAAGCAAGCAAAGTTTAATTGAGCTCCTTGAAAGAACACCCATTTCTTAATCTCCTTTATGTTTGTACTTTGCACAATGCAACTTTTAGGCACCTAATACACGCTTATCACTGAATTGTTGAATGAGTATTCCAGTTTAGTTCAGTTGCTCAGTTGCATCTGACTCTTTGCAACCCCACGGACTGCAGCACGCCAGGCTTCCCTGTCCATCAACAACTCCCGGAGCTTGCTCAAGCTCATGTCCGTTGAGTCAGTGATGCCATCCAACCATCTCATCCTCTGTCATCCCCTTCTCCTCCCACCTTCAATCTTTCCCAGCATCAGGGTCTTTTCAAATGAGAGTTCTTCAAATCAGGTGGCCAAAGTATTGGAGTTTCAGCTTCAGCATCAGTCCTTTCCATGAATATTCAGGACTGATTTCCTTTAGGATTGACAGGTTGGTTCTCCTTGCAGTCCAAGGGACTCTCAAGACTCTTCTCCAACACCACAGTTCAAAAGCATCAATGCTTCAGCACTCAGCTTTCTTTACAATCCAACTCTCACATCCATACATGACTACTGGAAAAACCATAGTTTTGACTAGATGGACCTTTGTTGGCAAAGTAATGTCTCTGCTTTCTAATAAGCTGTCTAGGTTTGTCATAACTTTTCTTTCAAGGAGCAAGCATCTTTTAATTTCATGGCCGCAGTCACCACCTGCAGTGATTTTGGAGCCCCCAAAAATAAAGTCTCTCACTGTTACATAGTATCAATTTTTCAGATAATTGGAAGTGTCTTTAAGCATCAGGTTTTTTATTTTTTATTAAGTATTCTTATGGAAATTTTTCTATTGTCATTTTCATAATATCCTTGTCATCCTCAGGGAAAATGAAAATCAGTGAGTTTGAAGAAATCTACCAATACTTCATTCTACATTCATAACAGTATCTGAAAAAAATAGCAGACATCCCTTTTAGAAGAGTCTTGGAAGGAAATGAAAGTATCTCAGGTAATTGAGGGGATTTTAAGCACTTATATGCAAAATAACTTTCATTTTTCCAAAGAACTTCAAAGGTAAGCGATAAGACATTTAATAGTAGTTGCTACAGTGGCAAAAGAAGTATTTCGTTTACCCATCAATGTGCTGCCACCACACAGTACTATCTAGTTTTTGTTATCATTTTTGGTCATTTTGTTTTCTGTGGGGGTAAGTTATGAAAGTGGAGAAGGAGATGGCAAGTCACTCCAGCATTCTTGCTTGGGAAATCCCATAGACAAAGGAGCCTGGTAGGCTACAGTTTATGGGGTCACAAGAGTCGGACACGACTTAGCCACCAAACCACCACCACCAAGGTAGGAAAGAGGGGAGGAAGAATAAAATTTGAGTCCTGGGGGAGAACAAGCAGCTAAATCTGGACTAATCAGTCCTCTGAGAAGAAAGAGAACGCATCTCTAATTGCCCTATAAACCAGTTTGAGGGCTCATTAGGAAGTAAAAGAGTAACAGATGACTCTTCCTTCTGGTACAACTCACTTGAAGAGATAATATTTAACACCCAGAAGCTGCTGGAAGGCTGAGGGTAGAGAGATGAATACACAAACAGCTATGCTTTCACAGAATAGTAGAAAAGCAATGTATAAACAACATTAACATCATACAGGACTACACTGAACATGTAAAAGAAGCTCACAGGGTTAAAAGGCTTTATCCAATAGTTTGTCAGCATCTTGAGAATAGTCTGTGTGTCTCAGTAACCCAGTTTACTACCGCATCTAACACAAAGTAGATACTCGGGACATGAGGAAGGAAAAAAGACTGATGCCCCACAAGCTGTGTAAGAGAGCTACCAGCACTTTACTGTTCAAAGCCACATCCAAAAATGTTAAAGGGTCTTACACATACTTTCCTGTTTAAGGACGCATCTGCCTGATACACATAATCTGATCCTTTTTTTCTGACTAGTGCAGTATTGCCGTTAGAGATACGTTATTATCTTCTACCAAAAAGATGTCTCCCAAGAGTCTTGAGCTTTGTTGTAGTTTGCCTTTTCACTGGATTCCCCCAGACTGCTCTTTCTGACTGTTGCAGTTGGGGTTAACTTTTATCAACCTCAGAGACGGACTTTGGTTATTGATATATGTGGGCCATATTAACCTTCTAGTCTATTCCAAGAATTCTGTAAGATTTGTGACATAATTTATCAGCTTCATGGAACCGAAATTCATGGAATAATAGAATTTCAGAGCTGGGGTGGCTCATCAAAATGATCTAAGCAATGGGGCCTCCCGTGGTCTAGTGGTTGAGAATCCACCTTGCAATGCATGGCACACGGGTTGGATCTATTGTCAAGGAAGATCCCACATGCCACAGAGCAACTAATCCCGTGTGCCACATCTACTGAGTCTGCGCTCTGGAGCCAGAGAGCCACAGCTACTGAAACCTGAGCACCACAGAGCCCATGCTCCACAAGAGAAGTCTCTGCAACAAGAAGCCCGCGCAAAACAAGGAAGAGTAGCCCTTGCTCACCGCAATTAGAGAAAGTCCAATCACAGTGAGGAAGACTCAGCACAGCTAAAAATAAACAAGTTTCTTAGAAAGATGATTTTAAAAACTGCTTCATCTACAAGTGAGAAAGTGAAGACTCGAAGAGGGACTGGCCCAAGGTCACACTGCACATCACTGGCTCAAGTAGCATTAGGATCTGTTAGGACCTGGCTTTCCTGATTTCTTATTCAATGCCCTTTCTATCAAGCTCTTTGGATTTAACACAATACAATACACATAATAATATTTCACATTTTCATAATACTTCATAGGTTTCAAATCACTGTCATCCAAATTGCTTTATCCTGCCAGTGATGCAAGTGATAATAGTGATTGCTACAACCAGCACTTACTGGTGACTTAGAACAAACCAGTCACTAAGTGCTTTTGCATTATTTTCTTAGTCCTCACAATAGTCCTGTTACTATTATTTTCACTCTTTTAAAGATCGGGAATGCAGAGTAAGAAACTTGCCTGAGACCACAGCTAGGAACCGGAGCAGTTTAGAAGCCTCCTAATTGCCTGATGCCAGAGGCCCGCCACCCACTGTTTCCTCCCTCACCGATCCGGGGCAGACAAAGGGGGTATTGTGCCATACATTACAGAGCCATGCTTTTTACTTGTAGTTTTAAGTTTAATTTTATAGGAATTTTACAGTAGTTCAAGCCTAGAAAATAGATGAATTTCCTGAAGAGGAGAATAGAGAGAAACCAGCCTCCAGGGATGCCTGCAGTTAAGACACAAGAGCAGGAAAAGGTAACACATAATTAGAAGTACTACCCTATTCCTTATAGCCAAGAGCTTGAAAATGTATTGATTTTATTTAAAGTGTAGTAAGGTTAAAAATGTGATTATGTAAAGTAGTTTTCACACACCACACACACACACACAAAAAGATTTTAATGAAACAGTGTGCTGACTGGTTGCCTGGTTACCACTTAAGCAGGTACCAGCAGGCATTTGGACTAAATTCCTGGCACCCAGAGGGACTCATTTGGAAGCAGTGGTGACCTAGGCTATGTCTGCCATGGGCCCCAAAACTAACCACCAACATTTGATGCAGGAATCTATTTTCCATCTTAAGCCATCATTATGGAATCAGTTTACAAGTTCCCAAGCAGTCTGGCAACTTTATGAAGCCTTTCCAACCTCACCTCCCCCAAAGAGGACAACTCCTTTCCTTCTACATGTTTCCCCCAAGAGCTTTATAAACTTGGATTAGCTCGCTAATCTCATTGTTCAGGTGGTATTTATCTGTTTATCCCAACAGTTAAGCTGTGAGCACTGTGGATGGTTCTGATGATAACATAAGAAAAAGAAAAGAATTTAGGCCTTGGAACCAGATGTACCTATGTTGGATTCCTGCCTTAGTCACTTAGCCATTGTGACCTTGGGAAAGTTATTTAACCTCTCTGAGCCTCCATCTTTGTTTTCATCGATAAAACAAATGTAATAATGGCCTCCTCAGGTGGTAGCTGTGAGAATTAAATCAAAAAAAGCCAGCACATGGCAGCCCTCAATGAATGGCAGCTCTTATTATGATGGCAGTCCTATCCTTGAACCTCTCACCATCTAGTGGAGAAAGGCACATGAAAATAGGCTTCTAAGAGACTTCCCTGGTGGTCCAGTTGTTAGCAATCTGTGCTTCCACTGCAGGAGGCATGAGTTCGATCCTTAGTCCGGGCAGTAAGATCCTGAAAACCATGCAGCTGAGGAAAAAAAAAAAAAAAGATTTCTACAATGCCTGTGAAATGTCCTGACCTTGCACTGCAAAGGAGGCTGTGAGAGCACACAGAAGGTCAACCTACCCCACCTAGAGAGCATCATTTCAAGAAAGCCTCCTAGAAGAAGGATGAGGAAGAATTAGCCAGACAAAGAGCAGAATTAAACATGTCCCAGGCAAAGAAATGTATGAGAGAGAAGGTGGCACATTCAAGGAATTATAGGTGGTCAGCTGTGACTGAAGTTATGATTTGAGTCAGAGAATGGTGAGAGATGAGAATGGAGAAGCAGATGGTGGTGTAGAAAGAGCATGGGTTCAGGGAGGAATTCCAGCTTCACCACTTTCCAGCCATATATCCTCATCCAAGTGACCTCTTTCTGGGTCTTGTTTTCCCATTTGTAAAATGATTATAATCTAATATATGTAAAGTACCTGGCACAGAATGTACTTTTTAAAAAATGCTAGCAAGTATTATTTGTCTCTCTTTATCTAGGATGAGTTTAATGGTTGGTCCATTTCAACTGAGTAAATGGAAAGATGGATGAATGGATAAATTCATTCACTTATTAATGTTAGTACTTATTAGACACCACCCCTGTGCCAGACTGTTCTAATTGCTAGTGAACAAAACAGGCAAAAAATCCCTGCCCTAATGAGACTTACAGTTCATGAAACTGAGATGGAAAAGGGGCCACTGGTGTCTATGAGAGACAGTCTACTTCACAGCCCATGTGGCTCCAGACTTACCTGATAAAAAGTTAATAAACTGACAAAGCAAATTTCTAACAGAGCTGGATGCGAGTCCCACCTCCTGACAAAGCAGAGGCTCCTGTCCTCTCCCTTAATTGCTTCTCACTTATCAACCCCCAGCTTCCTGTTGTGATCCAGGAGAACTGGTGAGTTGTGTTGTTTGGCAGGAAGAAATGTCAAGGAAGGCTCAATTCATTCTTGGGCTCTAGGTCTAAAGTGGTGGTAAGAGGAAACAGGAAAGCAACTCACACAAAAAGGCTATGGAGAGGGAGATTTGCCTATCTCAGAGCCCAGTGATAAGTGAGCTCAAATGCCTTGTGATGCACTCAGGTTTTATTTCAATAGCAGGATAATCATATTCACATGTGTGTATCTCATTACAAAAAAGGTTCCCCAGGAGATTTAATTTAATCCTCAGAAAGACTCATTGTTTTTCAGTCACTAAGTCATGTGTGACACTCTTTCGACCCCATGGACTGCCGCACCCTAGGCTTCCCTGTCCTTCACCATTTCCTGAAGGACCCCATAAGGTAGGAATTAACCCCATTTAATCCCATCTCTCCCCTTGAAATTAACTTCTCCCTCTCCACAGCCTCCTGTGCTATAGTATATAACCATATACATGCTTTAATCATAAACAAAAACAACAAAAACCTTTGTTCATCTCTTTGTGATTCTAAAAAACTCGACATACACACACACACAAGTCCATTCAATGTTAAAAATATGCTTATTAGATAAAACTGTCATATGATCCAGCAATTCCACTCCTAAGTACCTGAAAAAAATTAAAATGCTAATTTGAAAAGATATACAGACCCCAATGTTCACAGCAGCTCTATTTATAATAGCCAACATACAGAGGCAACCCAAGTATCCATCAAAAGATGAATGGATAAAAAAGAAGATGTTGGATGTAAACACAATGGAATATTACTCAGCCATAAAAAAGAATGAAATTCTGCCATTTGCAGCAACATAGCTAAATCGAGAGACTATTATGCTTAGTGAAATAAGTCAGATAGAGAATGACAGATGCTGTATGATATCACTTACATGTGCAATCTGAAAAGTAAAACATACCAGTGAATATAACAAGAAACATTTAAGATACAGCAAACAAGCTAGCAGTTACCAGTGGCAGGAGGGAAGGAAGAAGGGGCACCATGGGGAAAGGGATTAAGAGGTACAAACTATTATGTATAACATAAATAACCTACAAAGATGTATTGTACAAGGAATTATAGTAACTTTTAATGGAGTACAATCTGTAAAAATACTGACTCACTATACTGTCCACCTGAAATCAATATAATATTGTAAACCAATTATACCTCAATAATAATGATAATAATAAAAGGCAGACGCTCATTAGCTCTGTTGCTCTCTTCCCATTTGCTCTCCACTCTATTCTTCCTCTAAATGCCACTGGCCTGATGGATGCTTGTCAGTCAGTCCCCATCACCGTTGGCCTCCCTCTTGCAGCATTTGAAGCCAGTCTCTGCTGGTTCTCCTCCTACTTCTCAACCCACCGCCCAGTTTTGTCCTTAAGGTTCCTTTCCTCTGCCACTTCTTTAATGTTGTTAGCCAGGGTTCTTTCTATCATCTTTCTCTCTCTCTTTCTCTTTAAGTGAACTCTCTGTTTTTTTAAAATCCTGCTCAAGCTCCTGATTTGGGAGCCCTTCCCTAACCACAGTCTCACCACTGCTCACCTTCTCACTCTTCTCCTACTTCCAGAACACACAGAGTCCCCACTCCTCTCACTTCCCTGGGAACTCCTCTGTAGCTTCCATAAAGCACATCCCACATTGTGTTGTAACTGTGTTTGCACCTGTCTCCCCAAGAGATTACACCGGACTGCAGGGTGGAGCCAGCAACTTCTCGATTTCTGCATTCTTGATGCCTGGCACAGGGCCTGGCATATGGTAAGCTTAGAGATTCAGAGGCATTTGGCAAGTTCTCAAGAGTCAAACAGCCAGGAAGCTTACAGGCAGGACCTCAACCTTAGTCTTCTGATTTTAAAGGATAGGAGCTCTCTACCTCAGTACAGAAAAGAACCAGGTAGCAAGCGTTTTATTGTAAGTGCTTCAACCCTAGCAATTTATATACATCAAGGGGCAAGGCAGTGCAAAGTTTTGCCCAAGTGCAAACATTGCCCAGCTACCAGGTGTGGAAGGAATTTTTGGCATTTGTAGCGTTCCTTTTGCAACCTCCAAGATGAAAAGAAGGAAGAAAACAATAAAACCCACCTCCCATGTCTTCCTCCCAGTGGACAATCACTACCATCACTTCCTTTTGAGCCAGGAGGCTGGAAGCCAATCCTAGCTCATGAAATTCCCCACTTGAGAGGAGTACACGGTGACTTAACAAGACACCCTGTAGCTGGATCAGCCCTGAATATGACTGTTGCCATCTTGAAGTCATACTCTGGAGAAAACCTTCCAAAGGTGGTCACAGATACACCTAGAAGGAAAGAAACTTCCCCTTTCCCCAGGAATAAACAAGCTTTCTAGGGAGAGGCTCTGAAATCTGACAATGTGCACATTCCCCAATTACAAGCTCA